>NC_142213.1:15367826-15977475 GCF_049639895.1 Pseudopodoces humilis | reverse complement strand
GATCGGCGGGGCCGGGCCGGGGATGGAACCGGGCCGGGGTTTGAACCGAACCGGGCCGGGGACCGAACCGGGCCGGGGATTGAACCGAACCGGGCCGGGGATTGAACCGAACCGGGCCGGGGATTGAACCGAGCCGGGCCGGGGATTGAACCGAGCCGGGCCGGGGATTGAACTGAGCCGGGTCAGGGACCGAATTGATCCGGGCCGGGAACAGGCCGGGGCCGGCAGGGGATTGAACCGAGCCGGGCCAGGAACCGAACTGATCCGGGCCAAGGACCGAATTGATCCGGGCCGGGAACAGGCCGGTGCCGGGCCAGGGCCGCGGGCCCAGCTGCCAGGCCAGGGCCGCGGGCCGGGGTGGGCCGCGGAAAGCAACTAAACATAACAAAAGTAACATAATCAAGCCAAAAGGGACAAGTTTTTCCGTTTTCATTTCTCAGCTGAAAAGCGTCCAGGGTTCATCGGGACTTTAAAATCAGACCTTCGAATTTTCCGGGTGGCAGTGGGAATAAATTACATTCCAAAAACTGTTGAAGAGATTATAGGTGTCTTGTTTAGGAATAAAATTTAACAACAGTTTTCTGATTTGAGTTTTTCTGAGAAGCAAACCGTGTAGGCCAAGAGGATGAGCCTGCAATCATCAGGAAGAAAGGGACAGCCAAGCCTGTATTACCCTACAGGTTCAGCTCACACCGACCTCTCAGTGTAGAGACTAATTACCCCCCCTAATCACAGGGATGGAGGTAGCACAAATCATGCTGATTAAAACTGGTTTATAACCTTAGTTTTCAGTGTGTGTGCTGAGCATGCTTTCAACTGAGGTGTTAAATGTTCACCAACAAAATGAACAAAGATTTTAGCAGCTACGGAAGTGAAACACTGTTTTCTCCAGGCTTTCTAAGAGAAATATTCCCAGAAATGGAGCAGATGATATTAGCAAATTTGAGTTTGCTAGAATGAGTCCTAAAACTACAGAACTTTAGTGAGTTTCAACATTTTCTGCTAAAAATGCCAAGGTTGTGGATTCAGTCCTTGCATGGGCCATTTGCTCAAGAGCTGGACTTGATGATCCTTGTGAGGCACTTCCAACCTGGAATATTCTGTGATTCTGTGGTTTGGGGATCCTTGACAAATGTCATATTCCCATATTTGAGATTGTGGCAGGTAAATGTGAACGAATCATAGAATACTGGACAGTAAAACAAACAAGAAATCGAACAAACAAGCAGAATTTTGCAGTGTGGAAGACAGAGAGCAAACTCTATATGCTACTGTTTGAAGGAGTAGCAGAAATGTCCCTGCTAGCTGCTAACTGTGTGAAGACTTGTCAGATGTGTGGCAGTTTGTATAAGCTCCCGGTGTACCAGACAGCATTTGCTGTAATTGCAGCAAAATTGTTCACAGAGCTGTGTGGGACAAGTGATGAGAACATCAGGCCCTTACTGAGTGAGCCTGAAAGAGTCCCCAAAAGTCCCAGCCCCAAACCTGGTTCTGAGTGAGCCATCAGTCCCTCTTTCATTCTGGGAACGGTGCTGTGTTCTGCTCAGGATATGCCCCAAGGGCACTTTGATCCACACAGTCCAACCACATCAGACGTGTTTTGGAAGCAGCTCAAGGCTGGCACGTTTAAAAGCAAGGTGAACAGTAACTCCAGCCCATCCCATGAAGGCTGGCTGATTAAATGCAGTTCTTCATCCACTAAAAGAGCAGCTTTAAGCTGAGAAGTGGAAGTGTTACAACACAAACAAAACAAACACCCACAAAGATTAATCAGTCATTCTTGACTCAAATACCTCCTTGCTCCATGGCTTTGGAAGCCATTCAACTCCTTTTCTTTCAGCTGTGAGCTGAGCTGTTCTCAGCAAGAGGAGGACAACTTTTGGCTTCTTTTTACCCTTTTTGTGGAGCACAACTGAATGCTCACTTGGGGCATACCCTATCTGTGGAATTCCACTGAGCTCAGTGGAAATAGCTCCCAAGGAGGGGCTGGAGGAGAAGAGCCTGAAATTTGGATAGAACTGAAGTTGATACATTGAAATCCTAATATCCACAAAATGTTGGTGTATTCTGTTTGTGTATCCATAGTTACTCACCACCTATCATCCCAGTAGCTGCATTCTAAGTGCAACAAAGCATGAAGAGGAAAAAAGTTGCTTTATCTGAATCTTTGTTGCTTTAGGATACAAAATCCTGCTGATAAAGTCCCAAGTGGCCAATATAGTGTTTTATATTAGTGCAAGAGTTTTGTTCGGACCCCAGCTGTTTAAGAAGATGCTTCAGGAGATCTTTACAATGACAAGGTCTGAAGCCAGAAGTGTGTGAATTAGATACAAAGAGACAAATTCTGTTCTGTACTGTTGATTTTAGCTTTTTCTATGTCTTATAACTATTCCAAGTTTTATCAGGGCTGTAACACTGCCTAAAGTAATTTTGAAACAATCATTAAGCTGTGAAAAACATCTACTCTGTGGAAAATAAGTGAGAAATAAGTACAATTATATGATTAAAGTTGATGCTTTGAACACATCCAGCTCTCACCTTAATTAGTATCAGTCTTTCACTAAATGGGAGCTGTAGAGTGTGTGGAATGTTGAGTTCTCATATACTGCCAATATGGAAAATACCATCTTGAGTTTTTTAGCATTTCCTTCAAATACATTTTAAAATTGAATCTAGATATGCTGGCTTTAGATTCTGAAGTGAGTTTCTTCCTTTTGTCATGCATTTCTTCTGTGGATTTGCAGATTCAGGGTTTTTGCTGAATTGATATCAAGGAAATTAATTTCAGTGGAATTGGTTTAAAGATCCATGTCAAGCTTAAGAATTTTGTCTGCAATTCAGAGGTCAAGGGCAGAATTTTTGACAAAATGAAAAATTATACTCTGAGTAGGTAACACGCTTAACATAAACATTTGTTATGATGAAAGATCCCTAAAAACCTGAAGGTTCAGTGAAGTTCTTGAGGCTCACTGGAGCATAAATTTGTCTCCTAAAATGACCCTGCTTTGCATGATATTTTAAGTTTCCTTAATGTTTTAAAGTCGTTCAGCTGTAGCTCAGATTTGATCACATGTAAAGATAAAAAACATAGGAATGCACAGATACTAATATTTACATTTTTGTGTACAAAGTTCATGTAGTTGCAACTGGGTAAGAATGTTAGCATTTACCCCAATTTTAGGTAAAAAAGCTGTGATCAAACTGGAGTTAATGGGATCCAATAGCAGTCAATAATATTTGATCTTCAATGTTTGTTGACAAGATTAAAATATAAATGTACTTATTTTAGCTACAGCTGAGCCAGCTGGTGAAATATGAATTGAGTTGACATATACTGATATGTTGGGATAGTTGGAACATAATTTAACATAACCAAATTCTAAAAATATCTACCATTTTCTGGTCGTGTTGCTGAAAAATGCATCTAACTGCCTGAAAGGGATATCACACAAATTATGGCACAGTTGTTTTAAGCAGAACTATGGGTTTCTTGTATTAACACTAAAATGATACTGACAAGTGCTGCTTTCCTTCCAGAATTATTTAATATGTCTCTCCTTAACTAGTTGCAGTATATATGAATCACATACTTTGCTCTGTGACTTCTGCAGCTGAGGCCATCATCTGTTACATTATCCTTCCTGTTTGAGTGTATTTGGCAAAGAAAAGGAGCACTGCAAGGAAGAAAGTGATCCATTTTGGGTTTCCCCTGCTCTGGCTGCTACTTCAGTTGTGTCATTCCCCTTCTGTCAGGTGAGATCATTATTACATGTCCTGGACAGTAATTCCCATTTGGGGTGTGTAGGTTTTGAAGCAATCAGTCAGAGGTCAGATTTGGTCAGGGTGGGACCTTTTCCAGATTACTCCTGGAAAAGGTGGGATCAGTTCCTGAAGCAACATTCTGTGAGTGGAAAACATTCTTTGGTGAAAAGCTGTAACATTTCATGGATCTTTTAAAAGGCAGCAGAGATAGGAAGCCTGAGAAGAGATTGACCAAAAGTGAACAAATGTCTTGATGAGAATTCATCAAAGTTACCTCTTCACGTGGAATATCAAGTTGAAGTACATCTGACTTGCTTCTCAATGCTATGATTTTCTGTTGTTGAACTCAGAATTATGATTCCACTATGGAGACTTTTAAATTATTCTTCACTAAATGAGACTAAATCACTGTCCCCATTCCCTCATTGTGGAACTGTGACATCAGCTCATCTCTGCATCTGCTCCTGAAAATCCATCTTGATCAGTAGCTGAAAGGTTAGTTAGAATAAATATGAAATACCTGGAAGCCAAGTTAAAGCAATTTCTCTTGTTTTTTCTTTACTATTTGCAGGCCAAACTGCTGTACTTAAGCAGCAAACACCACTGTGGATAATAAATGGGAGGCTCTTCACAGACCTCACCAGGGGTGTAGTTCTGGAACACCACCTCTGGTGGGCAAGGCTGAAATGAGCTCTGCTCTGGGTCAGCTGCCAAGAACTGCAAGGAGAGGCAAGAGAGAGCAGGGAGAGGTTCAGCTGCTGGGAGGAAGATTCTGCACTGCTGCCCAGTGAAGTACAGACTCTGTGTGAGTACATCTGCCCAGCTCACACTGGGCAAACAGCAGCTCTTCCACCTCTGCCCTGGGCTGATCAAGGCTGATCAGCCTCTGCTGAGGCCCAGAGGGTGACCGACACCACTAGTCATGAGCTACCCAGGGGCTTGGTTTAACCCTTTCCCAGAAATGGCTTTTCCTTTAAATACTTCAGTTGGAATTTGGAGAAAGATCTGTATGGAGCCTGCCTACATCCTTGTGCTGTGGAAACACTTCAGCAGGACAGAGGGGTCTACTGATTAACTCCGGGATAGATAGCAGGGTTTAGCCTGGATGGGTCAGCCGAGGAAGCAGTAATTGCCACAGGATGGCACTGTCTGCTGCCGGGAGAGGCAGAGGCTCTTCCAGCCCAGAACACTCCGCAGCAGCCGTCCCCCGGGACGGAGCTCCTCGCACTCGTGTCCAGGATCAGGTTACACTGCCACTAGGCTGGACTAATCCTCTCAAAATGGCTTTTTCCTGATGGAGGAAGCTCTCTGTTCCCAGCTCCTGGCTGAGGTGTTTGAGCAGAACCATCAGAGCCTGGCAGGTGCCTACTCTTGCCCTACAGTATTGTATGAGAGTATTCCACTGAGGTGTAATAAATGGAAATTATTCGTGCTAACTAAATTGTAACTATTTGGAAAGTTATTATTAGGAGCAATCAAGGGAATTAGTGTTACAGGGCAGATGGACCCCTTTACAGATGATTTATGTTAAAATTAAGGTACAGGGTGTAGTTTTGAGGTAAGTGATGTCCCAAGACAAAATCGACCTTGAGATGGATAAAGTTGGAATGACTTTAGGCATAGGGCCTGAAAATTATTAAATGTAAGACTAATTAGTGGAACACAATGCTTACTCATATAACACAACACTTAGTACGCATGCACAACCTGTGAGGTTATCCAGAGGACAGCGAGGATGAGTGTAAGCCTTCATCCAAAGACCACCAAAAGAAGATTGAAGGCTCCTTAGCAACAAGTGAAGCATGAGCTGTGAGGAATAGTGACATAAAATTAAAGAATCAGAAATGAGAGGAGACTTATGGGAAACATTAATGAATATGTATAAGCATATAATATATAAGTTTTGTTTGAATTGCTTTGTTTCGTACCTGAGGTAGAGTGAGAAGCCCTCTCTGTACCCCCGTAGGTTTTGCTTATGCCTTAATCATACTTAATTACTGGCAAATTACACATATAAATTGTAATTTTTTTGCTAAATTGTATTCTTTTATACCAAATTACTATTTAATTTACTAAATTGTATTCATTTTTAATTAAACTGCTGTTTACTCAATAGACCTAGTTGTCAAAATTCTAATTTCATTTATAACAGAGGGAAACTGCAAGCAGCTCTTTTAGAAATAGACAGTCAGGAATGAAATTAAGTCAACCCAGACAAACAATTTTGGGTAACAAAAAAACAAAATAAAAAGGAGTTCTGGATTAAAGAGGGCTAGAAAAGACAGCAAGAGGAAATAAAATGGGGAAGGAATTGATGGGGAGAGAGAGAAGCCTGGCTCGGAGGGCTGGACACAGGTGGTTCAGGGACACAGGTGGTTCAGGGACATGGGTGGCTCAGGGACACAGATGTGAAGCAGGCAGGGCATTGGTCAGGGACACAGGGAGACAGGACAGATGTGAGGGTGAGCGAGATTCAGTGAGGGCCTCAGCAGGCTGGAGTCAAAGCAGAAACACAAGACACAAAAGCCCCCCCCACTCAAAAAGCAAGTTTTGAAAAAATCCCACAGCTTGAGATGCAGTTATTTTTACACCTCCTGGCCCTCCCAAAGTCTGCCTGCTGACAGGACACCATTGGCCCAGTCCAATGTCCCACTGCAGTCCTTTTGTAGAGACATTTTGCCATCTGATTGCAGAGTGTCTGCAGGGTTCAGTCTCTTCAGGACTCCCCTGCTGACTGACTGTCCCGTGTGACACATGAACTGGCTGTCACGCAAAGTCTCCCCAGAGACAAGGCTTTCCTCCATCTTCTCTTCAGTGCCTCCTGGATGTGGCACCTGTGCAACCCCTTCCCCATGTGGGTTGAGACAAATCAAAAGTAAATTGTCTCTTCAGGGGGGACAGTATGCAGTCACTGGTTTTGACATTGATGTATCTGTGCCATGATTTCCCAATTAAATAATGCAATTTTCTCTTGTTTTAATGATTTAAGTTTTCCTTCTTCCTTTTAACTTCAGTTGTTCCCTTTCTGATGTTGCTTGCCAGCAGCAGGGGATGTGATCACTGTAACTGTCCATGAGAATCTTTGCTAGAATTCTTGGCAGTTCCCTCTAGAACTCGGCATGACTTGGCTCTGTATTTATCTGAGGAGGGCTGTGGTGCCCCAGTTCATGTCTGCCTGCTCATCCAGGGAGCTGTCTGATGGTTGTGCTGTTCAGTTGTTTCTGTAGAGCTTTTGAAGTCTCCTGCAGGCCTCAGTCTCCCTAGCCCTGAAGCTGGAGCATGAAGGAAATGTGTTCTGTGTCCCTGATGCTTCTCACCCACAGTACCTCAGACCACTGAACACTGAAAAGATTTCTTGTTTGTCCTAACGGAATGTTTTATTTGGATAGAGCACACACTTTCAAAAGTAACTCACAAACCTTTTTGAACAGCTTCACATGGATTTCTCTTTTGATGTGCTTGCCTCCCATGAGCTGATACCAGATTCTTTTATTTAGGTGTGTCTGTAGGGTACTGCCTTTAGTCTCCTTTTGTTTAGATTCCTACTCACACTTCTCTCTCAAAATTGAGAAGGTTCAGTACCCCTGCCACTGCCACCACCTTGTTAAAATAAGAGAAATATCCTGCAATGTTGGCTTTCTGGAGCATTGTTCATTTTTCCTCACTAATAATTGCTTCTCTTTGAACTTGATTAACCCAACAGTAAATTCATCTTTTCTGAACTGGAGAAATTAAACCCTTGAATTAAAGATTTGAAAGTAGTGTAAACCTCTTCCATCTTCCTCCTAAGGAGGTGACTTCAAGGTAATTAGAGATCCAGCTTCTTAGTGCAGAAATTCCTTTTTGGACTACACATGCTTGACAATCTCACTGATTTCAAAGTCTCTGAGGAAACTTGGGTGCCATTCAGCAGAAATAATTCTGATGCTGCAGCTTAACCAAGATAGCGTTGGTATTTGGATCAGATTTAGTAACACAATCCCCCTTCTCCAGCTAGTCAGCATCTCCATGTTTAAAGAGAGATGCTGGCTCGTTATCTACCATGAAAGGACATTGCTTAACTCATGATTGAAATATGAAGCCAGAAGGTTTCTGTATCTTTTTCTCATGTGGGAAAAAAAATAAATCTAGTTTTGTAGTGTAAAATACCAATTTCCCTAGAAACCTCAGTTTCCTTTGACCTGACTTCACTTCCCATGTTACTTCTTCCTAACTTTTATTTTTACTGTAGATAGATATAAACTGCATTTTGAATTATTTCTTCAAAGACTAAGGCAAATGCCAGTACTTGTACTATGATTTTACAAAGAGACTTCAAACTCTTGCCTAAAATGGTTTCCAATTTTAATTTAAATCATCTGATAAATTGACCAGCTAGACTTTAGATATAGAATTACCTCAAAGTAAGGGGAAATCAAATGCATGCTCAGGAAGTAGTTATTGTCCTTTCATTTTACCCTGAAAGAAAAAAGATTTCTTGCAGGTTTTCTTACACTGGATAAAAAAGATCAAGCAAATGGTTGTTTACATGGGTACCCAAGTATGTTATGTCATGCAGGGAGATAGCAGGTGTGATTGAAACTTCCACACAGGAAAATCATTTCATGAGGACTTTAAAGCCCTCTACTGATGTATCAAAAAAACAGAAATTCTTGGAACCTGCAGAGATCACAATCAGGCAATGCCAGGACATTGCGGCAGTAAGCAGTCCCCCATTTTCACCCCTTAACTGAGACTTCAAAAATCTCAGGTGGCCAAGTTCTACCATTCATCTTTAAAAACCTTCTCTGACCACTTGTTCATGATAGTTCACAACTCACCAGCATTCTAATCCATCTGCACAATTTCTAGAGGGAGAAGAATAAGAATGCTGCCCTTATACAACAAGATGTGTTGTCTGTCTTGCATCTGCAGCCATATCCTACCTTGCTAGCAAGGTTTTCTCTTAAAACACAAATTTGCCACAGTGGAAGGAATCTGAAAATGCTCTATGGGCTCTCATCTCCTGACCTTTTCCCCTCAGAATTTCCAAATCTGGAGTTTATTAGACCAGATCTGATTTCTCAAAAGACTATAATGAATCAAGAATGAAAATTCTCAAAAGACTGAAGAATCAATCATTTGTCTTGGTTGCAGCCTGGAAGGTTTGCTATGCAGCATTTACATTAATTTTGTCTCCAGAAATCACCTTTATCTAACATTTAGCTGATTATTATTGAAAAGCACATCTGAAATTATGCTAATGCTTCAAAGCCCCTAAATTATGTCCAGGTGTTAGAAACATAAATTACTTGTTGGAAGAATTACTTTGTTAAGTCTAGGGCTTGACAAGCTTCAATGACCTCAGACCTGGGGGAGGTTAGCAAAGCTTGGGAAGAAGGATGTGCTTCTAATACTGGGCACAGAGAATGCAGAATTTACAGGCCACAGGGACACTTAGCAGAACTCCCAAGATAAGGAAGAAACAAACAAAGTCAACTCAGCAACTAAATGCTAAAATCAACTCCAATTGGGTAAAAGGCAATTCAGGCAGGGGAATATTGCAGCCACCAACTCACAGCCAGCAACCCAAGAAACCCAATGACTGAAAAGAGGAAGACTGAGCATGGGAATAATAAGGCAAAGAATCATTTAACCAATTGAAGATAGAATACCAGTTAATAAGAGAACCGGGTAGCTTTTAGCTGGTGAATACTGATGCCTTTGTTTGCTAAAATGGGGTGAAGTTTCAATGGTGGGAGAGCCATCCTCTTGTGGCTTACCCCCCCAGATCCCTACTTTGCAAACTAGAACATAAAATAGAAATACCTTGCCTTGGTGTGTGAATTGGCACTGTGCAGTGGGCAGCAAGCCCACACTGGGGTGAGAGAAGAAACAGAATGGCACAGTCAGTCCTTCTGTGTAGTTACACTGGTGTCAGCAAATGGTCCAATTTCAGACTAGAATGCTTTTTTTTCCATTATCTTCCAGTACAGTGACCTACAGCTACAGATGGAATAAGTATATAGAAACACAGAATCATAGAATGGTTTGGGTTGGAAGGGGCTTTGAAGGTCACCTCATTCCAACCCCCTGCCATGGGCAGGGACACCTGCTATCCCAGTGTGCTCCAAGCCATGTCCAAACTGACCTTGGAAACTTCCAGGGGTGGGGCAGCCACAGCTTCTCTGGGCAACCTGTGCCAGAGCCTCACACTCACAGTAAAGGATTTATTCCTAACATTCATTCTAAATCTACTCTCTGTCAGTTTGAAGCCATTCAAACAGGCTCTCTTCATCTTTGCTGGAGCTCCTTCAGGTACTGGAAAGATCCAGTTAGGTAGCTCTGAAGCTTTTCTTCTCCAGACTGAACAATCCTAATTCTCTCAGCCTTCCCAAAGCCATAAAAACTGGACCACTTTTCCTAGAGCTATAAATATTTAGTACTGTGACATTATCAATAATATAAGCTTACCCAAAGAACTTCACTAGTATGCATATAAAATATGAACTACTTCTCTAGGTGAGTATGGCATAAAGATTTTTCAGGCCCATTTCCTAATATATGAGTTTACTTACTGAAACCAGTATAAAAAGAAGACAGCTGTGGTTTTGGTTTTGCTGTGGATTAACCTTAACAGGCAGATAAACCCCACACACATTCTCATCTCTCCCCTGCAGTGCAGTGGGGCAGAGTCAGAAGGGCAACACTGAGAAAACTTGTGGGTTCAGATAAAGACAGATTAGTAAGTGAGGCAAAGCTTTATGTGCAAGCAAAGCAAAATAAGGAATTATTCCATGCTTTCTAGGTAGCTTCCTAGGCAGGCAGATGTTTGGCCATTTCCAGGAAAGTGAGGTCTCAGCCATAACCCCAAATGTTCCTTCTTTCCCCCAGCAGTGCTTGCTCATCAAGATGCAATGTAGAATAGGATTCCCCTTCCATCTGGTGGGGGTCCCAGCTGTGTCCCCCCACCAGCTCCTCGTGCACCTCCTTGCTGCAGGAGTGGTGAGAGAAGCAGAAAAGGCCTTGACACTGTGTAAACACTGCTCAGCAATAACAAAAACACTGGTGTGTTATCAGCACTGTTGAGGTTGTAAATTCAAAACATGGCATCACAACAGCCACTATGAAGAAAAATAACTCCATTGCAGCAAAACTGAATACAGGTTCTGAACCTTGCCTGCAAACTCAAATGCATTTATTCAGTGAAAATCCCTGTTTCTAGCAGCCCAAGTGAGATCCAACCTAGAAGCTATGTAATGAACGGTACCATTAGCATCTTAAGAGTGCTCAGAGGAAACCAATCTCCTAATAAGCTAGTGTTTATGTTTGGTTTTATGGGTAATTTTTTTTCCTCCACAGGGAGAGTAGAAAAGAATACAGGGAGAGCAGAAGAGAATACAGCAGCATGCTCAATTGGTTTATTAAAATCAATGAGTTAGAGAGCAGTAAGTAGCTATGGAACTGAAGGAAAGAGAATATTAATAGACCATGATAAAACACTCCACAGAGAACACAGTTATGCTAACGAGTATCTTTTTCCTTTCTGCAAAAGGCCCATCACTGAGGGCACAGCCAGGGTGGTACAGAAAGCTGCATCAAGAGCTTGTGGGGTGAAAGAGAGTCCTTTTTATTGTAATGCCTATGGAAATTCTCTGCAGTGGCAGAGCTCTTGTAAGAACTGTAAATTAGTACAATGCCTTCAGGTAAATTCAAGCTAGAAGAATCCCTGCTCCCAGGGCAGCAACCTTTCTGTCACTGCTCTTGGACTGCAGCTTCACAAACAGGTGAAATAGACAGACCTCAGCTTAGAAGACCTAAAAGTTAACTTTGGTTTCCTTGAGCAGATTCAGGAGCTACCTCTATTATACATGTAAATACTTAACAAGAAAAAAACCAAGAGTGTCAAAAAGGCAAAAGAGCTTGGTAATTTGTAGAAAATAACTTTGATCAAAAATACAGTGTGTTAATAGTGCAGTCTGAAGATGACATTCACGATTTTCCTGGTGGTATTGTGCACTGTACTGTAACAGTGGGTAACAATTAGACATAGCCAGTAGGATAACTGGATGTTCTATCATTGAATTCTCATTCTTCTGTACACTTCAGCTGTGCTGTAAACTTCAGAGACATTTTTTCACCAGCTTTTAACAAGTTACTCTGGATCCATCATTACTAAGACCTAATTGAGTCAAAATGCCAAGTGGGATTATTCTTTCTCAAAGCCTGGAGCCACACAGAATGAACAAGTACATAAATCATCATGTGCATCCCCATACACCTAACAGTCCAGTCACTAACCAGAGTTTACAAAGGGAAATTCAACATGTGCAATCAGTTTTTACTTTTGCTACAAATTACCTAAAATAAAAAACTACAAATAATATCTTGAACCTGTTTAAATTCAGGATGGCATTGCAATACCCTAAAAAAAACATAAGGGTACCTGGTGCTGGTGCAGTAATACAAGTGAACTGTAAGTATGTATTACTAGTTGTTATTCATATTAGGTAAAAATGGCTTAACTCAGCTTTACAAAGCAGGAAACAAGTCATGGAGAGTTGAAATGATATAGCTGGGACAGTGCAGCCATTCTGTTTTTTGCGAGAGATGCTCTTAAGCAGTGGTGGTAGTAACGTGCTCATCTCCTGTAATTTTGCTCCTTGTGATCTACTTATCCACCTCTCCAGTTTTTTGACCTTTTTTCTTTTTCTTCACTTCTTCAGCTGAGTGCCAAAAGGAAACACAGAACTTCAGTGTTACTACCAAAATAATATATCTATTTTTCAAAGTAAGAAATACTCAGAGCTTTCAGAAAACACAACAGAAGGGTTGGAATGTATAAACAGTAGAAGATATTGAACACTATTTTTACACTATACATGTACATCAGCCAAATAAATGGATAATAGGGCCTGAGGAACAAAAATATAAATGAAGTTTCATTGAAAGGGCTTATTTTGGTTTCTATGTGCTGTCACCAGCATGATGTAAATCCTTCACAATCCATTTAAATTTTCCTAAGTTGTCTTATTTCATGATCAGCTATGATTTATTTAATTTCTGTTGTACCCATCACTGAATTATCTGGGCCAATCTCCAAACAAGATAAATGGTAAAGTAGAAAAGGGCTGCAATAACTGAGCAGCCAACAGGATAAGTCATATTGGCCTGTATTGGCTTTGCCAGATCCTCTGTGAGTGCTTTCATTTCTTTTCCTCTTTGGTTTAAAATGCAACACATTTTCATTACTTCTGATGATGCCAAGGAGCTCTAAACTGCATCTGCTGAAGGGAACTGTACAGTTCTTTTTTAGTGCTGATGATCAGAGAATTGCTTCATTGCTACTATGATTCATACAGAGCTTCACCAGCAAGAGAAAGCCCCCGGCTAAGATAAAATAAAACAATACAATTATCTTAATGTAAATTAACCTTATGAAATTGAGGTCTCTTTTGTTTTTAAAAAGCCCAAACAAATAAATCTAGAATTATGTAGTCTTGGAGATTCCTTTGGAAATATCTTTGTTAATACATTCTGCCCAGGGATACAGGTGGGAAAAGACACTAAATCAATTTTCCTATTGATAAGCGATGTTGTGGACTCCAGGGCATAACAACAGCTGAAAGGTGGTGTTCTGAACAGGTTTTCAAAACATAATTCCTTTCAGATTTCTTTTCAGCACTAGACAGAATCCAGTGACAACAGACTGTAAAAAAAACCCAATGTTTTGAAACTCAATGTATTTAAAACTTCCTTGATTATGCATTAAAGCAGCCAGAACATACATCGTTATTATTTTCTAATTTAATTTATTACTACTAGAAAAATAATTTAACCTAACAAAAATGTTTATAATACTTTATTCTACAGACAAAATATGATTTATGTCCCGGATAAAATTACTGTGATAAAAATTGCATTCTAAGGTTTTGCTTTTGCCATTTATGTGTTACTTCCTTTGAGCAAAGTGATTAGCCCTCATTCAGTTCCTCTTGTTCCTGTTAAGAAGAAAAACTGATACAATGACATCAAGCCCTTCTTGAACACAAACCTCATTGTTCTTCCAAAAAGAAGTGGTGTCAAGTATGTAATGAGTATCTAGTGGGAAATATTTCTTTTGCACAGCGGTCCAAGGGTTGTTTGGTTTAGTTTGGTTTGGTTTGGTTTCATCTCCACACAGAATCAAACCTTGCATTTAACTCATTTGCTTCAGTTTTTGATCAACCTTCCACCAGGTCTGTGTTTCCAATAGCATCTTCAAATTCTTTCTCTAACTTTCTCCAGAAGTATGGCAATTCTAGAGATTTGCAGATTTATCCTGAATGACTGCTCCCCTCTATGAAATTCAGGCCTGAAGCCTCAAAACAGTATCTGATGTAGTCATATATAGGTTCCTTTGCTGAACAAAGGAACTCTATGAAGTTCTGAAAATTAAAGATCTGAATTGGGAGGAAATGTTGACTGCAACTGCCAGCATTTATCCACAAGTACACGGTTCCATTTCCCTTCCTTTCTCCTCAGCATTTTAAAATCTCAAAGAAGAGATATCCCCAGCTTGACCAGCAGGTACAGATGGTGATGAAAGAACTCTTAATTCCATTTTGCTCAGGTTCTCACAGCATGTTCATTAATATTGTCACTGCTTGTCTATACTCATCAAATCGAGTGTAAAAGTGCTTTCACTTTTACAGGTCCAGTCCACTGGCTGCTGAAGTCAGTAAAAGCCATCACTGGAATGCCTTCAGTGAAGCCTTAAGTGATATGAATGGCCATCCTGCAGCCTGTTTCTAGAGTGGTTAAATTTACAGTCAACTGTCAGAATAAATCCTGCTTTTACATCAGTGTATGCTTCTGTATTGCATCATCAAATATTCTTAAAGAAGTGATCAGGAATTAAATCAAACTAATGGAATCATGATTATGCACAAATATCTGCTGCATGTTATTTTGGTTGACACAACGGACCCGTGCAATTACTGGTTCTACCATACATCATGTTTCTAAAAAATGGCCATCCTTCAACATTTTGACTTGCAAACAGTACACAGTTAAGGTGTTTAGGATAAATCACTTTTGGTTCAGGACCAAAGGGGAATAGAGATAGCTTTAAATCAATATGGAGAGGCTTAATCAGAAGACTCACAAACCATTGCAAAACAAATGCAGTTTGAAGGCCCAGATTCACTTCTTTGGCTGTTGCAGTGCTGGAGGGATGCGAGTGAGCTGTTCCCCAGTCTCTTCATCATTCTGGATGTCACTTAGTTGCCATATGTTAACTGCTTTACTTTCCCCAGTCACTCTACACTTCACCATTCATTTAAGTAGGAACTGTAGCAAGATGCCAGCAGAGTGAATCATTTGGAGACAAGTGCATGCTATTCTTTATTCAGCTGCTGCACGCCTGGACATGCATTCAAATGGCCAGATCTAATGGGATAGAACCTTGTATTCCCCATTACAGCACTGAATTAGCCAAGAGCAGGGAACAGGGAGGTGATATACATGGTATTACCAGGGGAACAAGGGAGGGAAAAAAGGTTCCTGATCTTTAAAACAGTTAGATGTCTCCACACACTGATACTTGGAATGAAAGGAATGGCATCACTTTAATATGTCACACATAAAATCCTTCACGGTGTTAATGAGCTGGTTCTGATTTTCATCAAAACATATCTTAAGGATGACTTAAGTGGTGTTTGAGGCATCAGACTCCACTTTTGATAAAATCTGCTTGAACTTCTTGAGGTAATGAACCTAGTGAAGCTTCCCTGAGGCTAGTACTATTTCTCCTTGCTCCTAACATGTATTTATTTACTACTTCATTTATGGCAGGCTTAGATGACAAATTCTCAGAAATGGCCTTTAAAAAATACTTTGTCTAAAAGTTTTCACAGACTAGAGAGAAAAAAATAATCCAAATTGCTAAGGAATATGAAAATTCTCTCCACTCCTCCACTATCTTGCTTTGTTACTGTTAATGAAAATGTTTTTACCCAATTACTTGTTATAGCTAAGATATTTCCAGAGTTTTTGGCTTCCTTCAAAAACTTGAACACTGAATACATGACCCAAGATGAAATAAATGCACATTGTGAAATTAAGGAGTACTGATGAACTCAGACCCTACAACTCCACAGCCTAAAGAGAGGGTGGTCATAATCCCCAGCAGATGACAGAGAGGTCCTGAAGCTTCTTAAGAGCTCAGTTACTGCAGGCAGGGTTGGTTTGATGGAAGAACCCACAGGGAGGTCTGCAGGACCACTTGCCATACACACAGGATGCTGCAATGAATTTTGGAACTCCATAAATACATACACCATTTTAGGCTGATTTCCCTGAACTGTGGGATCCCTATACCATCCACAAATTGGTATAGGGATCTAATACTAATAACAGATGCTCCATCAATGTCCATGGAACCATAACTATTGATCACCCAAAATCCACGCTCAGCTGCCCCAGAGGAGGCTGCAGGGACTGATCCTCATTAACACAGAGCTAAGTGGCTGATGCCTGAGCCTCCTTAGGGACTCAAATCCGAACAGTCCCAGGGAGCTCTGGTGGGTGGGTGCCTTGCAGTATACCCTGTGCTCATATTAAAGGATTTAGCTCCCCATAGGAACCAGCAAAGACCAGCATTAATCACCAGGTAAAATCTGTTGTGTAAAGGCTTAAAAGTGCTCTACAGCAGTCTCAAGCTTGTGTTTCTTGCTACAAAGGTGTGTGTCAGTCGTGAGGCAGCTCCTCTGACACTGAGTGCTCACTGAGCTGGCCCCTCAAAGAGCTTCAGGACAAGGAACAGGGAAGGTGTGACTGCACTCTGGGCTCCCTGGTGAGGGTCAACACCCGGGCATCTCGAGTGGAGATTTAATCCACGGTACCATGAGCTCTGGGGCACAGAGGGTGGCTGGTCCAATCAAACAGCCTGGCCTCACACTCAGCTCAGTGGCCACAGGGCTCTGCACTGGCCTAAGGTGACAGTGGGGCTGTTCAGCCTGGAGAAGAGACTCAGAGGTGACCTTATCCCTCTCTAGAATTACCTGGAAGGAGGGTGGAGCCAGGTGTGGATGGGGCTCTTCTCCCACGTAACAAGTGACAGGACTTACTAAAGCTGCACCAGGGGAAGTTGAGGTTGGACATTGGGAAGAACTTCTTCATAGAAAGATGATTAGACACTGGAATGGACTGACCGGGGAGGTAGTGGAGTCCCCACCGCTGGAGGTGTTTAAGGACCGGACGTGTCTCTCAGTGCCATGGTCTGGGTGACAAGGCAGGGATGGGTCACAAGGGCGGACTGTGTGATCTCAGAGCTCCTTTCGCCCGGCCGGGATGTGCGGTTCGGTGGCGGGGCTGCCGCGGGGGCGGCGCGGGGCGGAGGGCGGTGCGCAGCCGGTGCAGTGCGGCGGGCGGGCCCCGGCGGCTCCGCGGCCCTCCCACACGGCGGCACCGGCCTCGCACGGCGGCACCGCGGGAGCCGCCGCAGCCCCGCCATGGCCAAGGAGGGAGCGCAGCGAGCCGAGGAGACGGAGCAGATGATCGAGAAGGAGGGCGGCAGGGATGCGGCCGAAGGCGGCGCGGGCGGCAGCCTGCGCGCCGGGGACGCCAAGGAGATGCGAGCCGTGGTGCTGTCCGCCTTCGGGGGGCTCAACAAGCTCCGCGTGTCCAAGAAAGCCATGCCGGAGCCGCAGGAGGGCGAGCTGAAGATCCGCGTCAAAGCCTGGTCCAGTATCACCCCTCACCCTGTCGTTCCCCGGGGCGGCGGGCGGGTGCGGGACCCCGGGGCCGGGCGGGTGCGGGGTCCCTCGGCAGGGCATCCCTGCGCTTGGAGCGTGCCGTACGAGCCCCGCAGCCCCGGCTCCGGAGCCCACTTCTCTCACCTGTGGCTTCCCCGCGGGGCAGCCCCGCTGCCGGCAGGCGCCGCCGCCCCGTCCCTTCCCCGCGGCGCCGGGTCCCCGGCTCTGCGCTCGGCTCCGGGTCCCCGGCTCGGCGCTCGGCTCCGGGTCCCCGGCTCGGCGCTCGGCTCCGGGTCCCCGGCTCGGCGCTCGGCTCCGGGTCCCCGGGCCAGGGCGCACAGCCGGCTCCGTGTGCGCTCGGCGCGGATGCGATGGGAAGAAAATTGTCAGTGGTATTTCACGCTACTAGCTAGGGGAAAAGGGAGGGGAAAGCCTGGCCAAGTGCGTTCAGGGTTTGGGTTTCTGTGATAAATGTGGATGCCAGATTGTGCGTATTGCTCAGCACCTGTCTCTTTCCCTTCTGACACTGGCTGTTGTTTTTCTCCTGGGAATCACTTACTTAAGTCAGCATCCTTTTCATCGGAGCTGCTGTGGCAGCGTGGCCAGAGCTCGGGATAACTTCCCAGTGTTAGTCCCTGTGTCCAGGCGACAAGTGGCTATGGTCTGGCAGCATCCTGAAATGAGCTTTCCTAGATGGCATTTCTTTTTTTTAAATTTTTATTCCCAGACAATCGGAGCAGACTGTTCTTCCTAGATTGCCAGATCTTAGTGCACATGTTCCTTCATGAAAATAGGATTGATTTTTTTGAGTGACAGAAACCACACATTAGGATCTTACTACACAACTTGATGTTTTCCAAAGACTGAATTAATTTTGCCTAGGCAAGGATTTATCTACTGTTGTCCTTTTCTGCTACGTGAAAACACGGTGCTTCTGGAAGATAAATTCCAAGGTGAAGGCCAAGCTGTTTACTTAGAAGTAACTTGTGTTAAAAATGTTACTGGAATGGGGGAATGAGCTTGTTTTGAATCATGTATCAGTGGATCTGCTTCAGTTTTGGAATATCCTGGTAGGTTAATGTAGCTGAGTGTCTTGACCCATTCAGATGCTGTGCTTTCCATCCTGTTCTTAATGGGGCCCATAAAGTTTGTGACCCGTATGAGTATTCCCCCTACCAAGCTGTTGCCTATGAAAAATAGTGATATCCATCAATGTGCCTGAGTGCTAATAAATAATGGGCTAGGATTTTTTGCATTCACATTTGGTATTGGTTTTTTTTCTATTAGTCACAATGGGAAATGCAAGAAATTCTGTGCTGACCGAACAGAAGTAATGGTAGCATCATAGCTGTTGGGCAGCTCATTTTGCTATCAAGCAGGGCTGTATTTTCATTCATTTTAATTTAGTCTGTCTTGTTTCCTGAGTGATTTTTTTCCCCAGCCATTGGGTTAACAAAAGTTAACATGCAAAACTAAAAGTGTTATTAGCACAGGAATATATTCCTCTAACTGTGTCCGGGGTTTACAGCATTTTCCAGTACCTGTATGAGTTCCACTTTCATGAACTGAATAGCTGGGTATGTATGACAAAATGCAAGCTACCTGCACAAGAACATTTAGCTATAAAATAGAATTGTGCAGCCACAGCTGCAGCTGCTCTCCAGGGCTGCAGTGTCAGTAGAGCTGTGTGACTTGCACATGTGCTGTTTGACATCAGCAGACGTGCTCAGCTGCTCCACAGGTAACTGCACCGTGCCTGGTGTGTTTTGGGAGCTTCCCTGCCTGCCAGGGAGCCTGCAGGCTGGATAGCATCTGCTTGTCATTCCTGACTGGAAAATTGCTGTAGGGCTGAAAGGTCACCAGGTCACCAAAGTGTGCTTCCAGGCAAGGCAAAATCAATTTGCTGATCCTCTTGACCCAAGCCTGTAAGTGCAGAGGATTGATTGGGATGATGATGGACTTGGGAGACCGAGTGAGAAGGGGGTTGACTTTGCCCAGGGCAGCATGCACATGTTGATGCAGGCAGCGCTGAACACACCCAAGATGAGTTGCTCCAGTCACCACTGCTTCTTACAAATCACGTTTTCTGTTGAATCACTTTTGTAGATGACCACTACTAGAGACTATTATTATTATACTATTATTATTATTACTATTATTGTATATTATTATCTTTTATTATTGTTATTGTTATTACTAGACTCAACAAATTGATGGAGAGAAAGAAGCTTTCTTTTAAGAAAGGTATGCACATGCTTGATAAATAGTATACACCAGTAGAAGAGCAAGTTCTGTGTGGTCTCTGAATTCCCTGTGGTTAAAACCAATTGAATCATATGTCTAGAACCATTAAGTTGTATGTATACACTTTGTAGTATGGTACTAGAAATGGAGGAGATGGAGGATTTATTGCTATTAGCACTAAGCCAGATGAATAATTCTTTTGTAGGTCTGGAATATCAGCGATACAATTGAAAATGTGTCAGCTGAGATGAGTCATGTGTTAGCCTCATTCAGTGAGTAAGAAATGGAACAGCCATCGATGTCCAAGCTGAGTCACAGCTTCTGCATATCTCCTGAAATAATTTTTGATTGATAATGATGAAGCAATTGAAACTCCTGTATTTGTTTGCATGGTAATTTGCAGGCGGCAGAACGTTGGGATACAGACTGTTGAAAAGATGAGACAAGTAGCTGGAATGAACGGAAGCCGTATTTCAGATGGGTTGTGTGAATAAGAACTGGTGTCCTATAATTACCTCCCTCTGTTGTTCTTTTTTCTCTTATAATTATTTCTTCTTGTGCTGCTGTACATGTGCGTCATGAGGAATGAGGCAGAAGTGACCCTTCTGACTCTATGACTGTGAGATAACAGCACTTGAAAAAAACTGGAGCAGATAAAAGAAATCCTAAGTGTAGTGGACAGAGAATCGGTGTTGCTCCTAAAGGCAGTCTTACTCATATGGTGTTGGTTTCTGCATAAAAAGCATGAGACCTAATAATTTTAAACCTTTCCTTTATATATAGATATGGTTGACATGTGACTTGACTATTGTTTGTCTTGTGTACTGTTTTTTCTTCCCTTATCACACCGGTTCTGGTGTGAGGTCTTGTAAGTTCACTGTAATAGAGATGAACTCTCAATGAAATTTTGCTGCCCTTTATCCCCCTTTGGGGAAAAAAACAGATGAAAGAGAAATGGATCTAGGACAGAACTGAACTGCCAGTATTACGTCATTGAATGAGTGCCTTTTCAAAAACTGTCTGACAGTTAACTTCATGAGAAGGAATCTATTTGTGATCACTGTCATTAGCAAAGAGCAATGGCCTTTGCATATCCACCTGTCTCCTTCTTGCCTAATTGTTGTGGCACCACGGGGTGTCTTCCTGCCCAGGTTCCTGCATCACAGCCCTGCCTCCAGCTGCCTTTTCCTGCAGGAATGGAGGGAAAAGTTAACTTTTTGTAAAATGCTTGCAGTGTGGAAAGATGCAGGTAACAGACCATTGCTGAAGTTAATGTACACAGACAGTGGCTGCCACCATCAGTGCTGTGGGGTTTCTGGGTTTGTGGTTTGTTTTGGAGTTTTTGTCTGTTTGCTTGTTCCTCTTCTCCAGACAATGACTGCCTTGCAGGCATTTTCCTATTTGGAATTTCTCTTTCATTATCAACATCACAGTGGAAATGTAGGAGGTGGTCTTACCCACTGGATAAGAAGCGACCTTTCCAAAATAATTCCAAGTTTTCCAACCTGACTGTGTGAAAACCCCTCCTAACCTTCCATATGGTTGATATTATAAGCTGTGGGTATGAGCATGGTGAAAGTTATGGGTTCAGGTTTCTCTTAAACCCTCCACCACAATTATGAATGCTTATATTTGGTGGATTTCCTTCCCCTCCCCAGTGACCTACATCCCATGAATGCCATGCTCTCTTCATGCTAGGGCTGTGTGTCTATTCTGTCTATTCATTTGTTGGGTCTGTTCAGTCTGTCTGTGTCTTGATTAGTATCTGACTAAGGCTGCATCTAATAAATCCTTGTGCCCATCAGTAATGTGAGGTATCCAGGCAGTTGCTGATATCACATGTGTGAGTAGGACTGGCTGTGTGCTTGGCTAACCATAAAAACAGGGCTGTGTTTTGGAACAATGGATTAATGCTGAAGTGTATTTCAGCTAGTTAGGAGTTTTAAACTTTTAACTATGGCATTAAGGCCAGTAATCAATATATGCACATAGTTGATAAGTGGTACTTTTTTTTTTTTTTTTTTTTTTTTGTGGCTGCCTAGGAAACCACAAAATTTTCCTTAATAAAATTGGATAGCATACAAAAGACAACACAAAACCTCAGACTGCAGGGAAAGACCTGTATTTTTTTCTGAGCCTGAGGATTTCACATACCTTAATAACTTTTAAAAAAATGTACAAACATGATCCAGGAAGGAACAGTTTTAAAACAAAAGCCTATCTGGTACTTAGTAAGTTCATGCCAGAGTTCAGACTCCTGCCTGAGACAAACACAAGGTGCATTCCTGGGGTCACATCAAAGGTTAGGACAGTTAGATCACGTAGCTCCTAGCCCAAAATAACTATAATTTGTGAAGCTTAGGGTTCTCTTCTTAAATTGACCTAGCTTTACTTGCCAGCTAGTATTGCATTTGTAGAAATGATAGTGTTTGTACTGAATTTTGAATGCCCTGTGTGAGCAGTCTGTCAGCTCTGGGCTGATGGCAGCTGTGGTGTCCTGGCACGTGCACCCTCTGCCCAAGGCACAGCATCTGGGGGGTGGGAATGTCTGCTGGCTCCCTCTTACCCTGCAGAGCCCAGCTTCTGAATGCTGCCCTGGAGTTTTCTGGCTATCCCATCACTCGGGTCAAGTTTTCCTCCTTTACTTTGATCTGTGGTAATAGTCTTGATTTTATTTTTTCCTGTGTTTTACAGTGGTTTGAACTTTATTGATTTGATGGTGCGACAGGGGAATATTGACAACCCTCCTAAGACACCGCTTGTTCCTGGCTTTGAATGTTCTGGAATTGTAGAAGCTCTTGGAGACAGCGTGAAAGGATTTGAGGTAATATTTTTATAATTTTCAAAGTGAGAGTTATAATTCTCATATAAATAATCACCAGTTCCTAATCCCTTCTGCTCTGCCAGTGACAGCAGCCTTCACCACCCTGTTGAGATTTAAAAGGTCGATTTTTCCTTGCTGCTTCCCAAGCGTGAGAATGACCTCTTGAATTAGTTTCTGAATCCACCACTGTCATCTCCTTTAAATCCCTCCTGAAAAGTCACTTGTGCCATGTGCACATCCTGATGGCTAAGTAGGAACTGGAAAGCATGAGTGATGTCCTTTAATAAAATGAAATAAATTAAGTTAACTTGTTAAGTTTCTTTTTGTGGCTGTGTTTCCTGTCATCGCTGCTCTTTTCCTCAAAGCCCAGGTGCTGCTGATGCTGGTTCCAGCTTTTGATCTTGAGTTAACAGAGCCCTGTTTGCAGTAAGCAGTGCTTCTTAAAACTGTGTGCATTAATGAGGTGCAGATTAAATTAGGATCCTGATTCTGGATATAGGACTGAGTCTGATTACTCAGGAAAAGCTTCTATTTCACCTGACAGGTTGTGATAAATGACAAATAGTTGATGTGTATAATAAAGCTTTCATAAGTGGTTATGGACTCTTTTGTATCTCTTATTGCATATAAGCAGCATTTTGTCCTGCCTTATATTCCATTATTGATATTAAACATCTATATTCACTGCAAACTTGAATTTTATTGCCTAAGTAGGTTGAAAATTTTGGAAATAAATCCTGAGTTAATACATGTAAATTCTATCTTAGTTATTTGCAGAGTCAGTCATGTCAAAAGGTAATCAAATTTTCTGAAATCTTATTATATTTAGATCTTAAGAGGATACAAATATTTTTATCTAAAGACAATTTTTTTTTCTCTTCTTGAACACCTAAAATTTGTCAGTTGAATGAAGGTAATGGCCAGTTTAGTTTCAACTGTGGTTTCAGTGATGAGATCTTAGGAGATTTGTCTCAGTTCCCTTTCTGCACCATCTCTGCCTTGAAACGAGTTGTAATCTTCCATTGTTTTTTGTTATAAACAACTGAATTTTTGCTATTTGAAAACCTTTTCTGCTTCAGTAGTTCTGCTCTAGCACCTGTACTTCATAGCTGTGCTCCATATTGAAAAATATTCTCTGAAAGGAGTCTAGAAAGCCTCTGCTCCAGATTGGCACTCTCATTTTTAAAGTTCTTGCTATTTTTAAAGGGCATCAGAGGCTACAGCATATGGTGCTTGTTTCAATAACACTGCACCTGACTGAATATAATACTGTGTCTCTTTTTAAAGTGACATCTTTGTCCTGACTGTGGAGCATGTTTGTGCACTGTTGTACCCGCCGTGACTGAAACAAGCCATAGTATTTAATTTTCTGCTTGTAACCTTCCTAGCCATGGTTGTGTTTGAGTGATCTAGAAAAGGGTCCACACTGAGAGTGACAGACAGCTGTTCATGGGTATGAATCCATCAGCAGGAGAACATTTTGTTGGTTTCTTTATGGGATTCTTGCACAGAATAGGGGCACACCAGATGCTTGGTGTCTCCTCGACATAAGTTGTTACCTCTGTCCACAGTAACGACAAAGATTGCACTCTGTATCTTCTGACCTCCTTTCCCTGGGTAGATCTCTTCCAGTTCAAGCTCTCCTAAAATAGGTCTAATGCCTATTCCTTCTCCCACTAAAAGAAAAAGCTTCTTTCTGATCATGACAGCTGTATCAGGCCTGATCTCTCTCCAGTTTTGGGGATGATTCTCAGGAAGTGAGGTCTAATCTGACTAGGCTCTGAATAGTGCCTGTGGTAAAATGTAGTATTTAATGTTACCAAGAAATCCCTTGGGAATCACCAAAAGGGACTTTTTTGCATTCTTTTTAGTAGTCATTTATGATTTATGGCAAGGATATAGGGCATATTAACATCTGCACTAATTAATCCTAGCAGACTTTCTATTTTAGATGCTTTTCTAAGAGCAAAAGGGAACCACAGAGTGATTACCAGTGAGGCATTGTTAATTTGAATGTTTTTCAAAAGGAGGAGGCATTTCAGTGAAATTGGAATGACAGCTCTGTTTCAGCACTCTCATTCTAAAAGAGACAAACCCTTCAGAACTGTCAGCAGCACCTTAGCTTTGAGCAGACCTGCAATATCCCAAAGCAAAAGTGATGACAAGCACTCAGGAGACCAAAATGTGCTTGTGCTGTAAACGTTTGCCTGAAGGTAAAAGTGTTGTGCTTTACTCCATACCTGTAGTTCCTAAAGCATTAGAAGGCATTGGTAAAATGTAAGAGAGTATCAGGCAGATAAGCAAAGTTATTTTAGAGGGACAGCTGCTGTTAGTTTTAGTTAAAACACAAAGGCCTGGAGTTTGATGCTATTCCTTTCTTATTCCACGGCTCCATCCTTTCATGGTTAAGGATGTTGTTTTTATTGGTGTATTCTAGAAAGGGAAAGGGTCTGAGGCAAGGTCAAAGATGCCAAAGATGGGGTTGCTGGTAGTGAGCAATTACTGAGTTTGTAAGAGTTGAGCCTGTGAAGATTTTAACACACACTGGCCAAACATTTGCTCAGTCTGGCTGTTCCTTGTAGACCCAGCAGCCCAATTTCTGCTTTAAGGTGGGTGTTGCTCTCCGAGTCTGTTGTGCCTTGTTGTTACTCTTGTCCATCTGAGATAAGTCAGTACCTCTGCTTTAAAAACCTGAAGCTGCAATGGAGAACATACACAAACATATGAGCCTGATGTGCCTGGACCTCTGAAAAGGTTCCTAGGAGCAGCCAACTGTACCTAATATTTACAGAGAGCCTATTTTACTCCACAGTGAATTACTCTTTCACTACCATAGATTTTGAGAAGAAACTAAGCAGAGAAATGTAGCATTTAAATATAATATTTCATTGCTCCTTTAAATCCTGTCAAATCCACTTTCTAGATTTAACAGTACCTTAAAATCCAAAGGTATATTTTTGATGTTCAAGGTGGCTTACTTGAAATTGTAGAACCAAATTCTGTCTGACACATGGCTGTGGAGATTACTATCAGAGATATATCTTGGTATAATCAGTTAATAAGATGATAAAAATAGAAAGTGGATGCAGATAGTGTTATCTTCAGAATGAGAGCTTTTACAACCCTTTCATGTACTCCATCTACCAGAGCACAAGACCTCCCCTTCTCAATCCACAGAGAGGAAAAGTAGCTCTAAATTAGTGTGAGGACTGAGAAAACGAAGTGAAAATTATCCTAGGTGTAATTTTCTTTATTCCATGATTCTCATCAATATAATTATAACCTTTTCCCCTAATTTCTTTCTCTTTAGCAAAATTCCTGGTTATTAGTAAGAATGCTGTTTTCATTGTTTACATTTGTTATTTGGTATCTCTGCTAGCAAAAGATGATCTGTATTAGTGATGATAGAAGATTGCTCTATCAGAGAAGAGTGGAAAAAAAAAAAAACAACAAAGGAAGAGGTGGCTTTAACTTCTTTTGGTTATTTTTTTTAACATTAAAAATAGTAAAAGCCCAAAGCTGAGCAGCTTAATTACTATTTTGCCAAAGTGGAGCATCATTTTCCTCACAGTGAGCCAGTGACCTGCACCTTGAACAGGAGACTTGCAGGTCTCACAGGTTGCTCTCTACAGTCTCAGTTGCAGTCAGATCCTCAGTGTTGTTTTCTTCCTTGTTTGCAGATTGGAGACAGAGTCATGGCTTTTGTCAACTACAATGCCTGGGCTGAAGTAGTGTGTACCCCAGTAGAGTTTGTCTACAAGATCCCAGATGACATGAATTTTTCTGAAGCTGCTGCATTTCCCATGAACTTTGTGACTGCTTACATGATGCTCTTTGAGGTTGCTAACCTGAGAGAAGGCATGTCTGTGCTGGTTCATTCAGCAGGAGGTGGGGTGGTAAGTTGGAACTTTTCTTCTTTCCTGTCACGGAGTAACTTAAAGTGTAAAGTGTTTTCATTCCTGAAATGAGCCAGAACCTGCAGTTTGATGTGCTATTCCTACGTGTGAGGGATTGCACTGGGAGGATCTGTTTTCCCATCAAAATGCTGATGTGAATGGTTGACAGGAGCTCTTGGTGAAATAAAAATGTTATGGCTCTAAACTCTATGAAAAAATCTCATAAAAAAACCCTAACTGGTTGTCAGCTGGTCGAGGATGAAGTGTTGTCCCAAATACTGCATACATGAACTTACACATGTTGTACTTCTGTGTTAAAGAAGGGTGTAGTGAAAGGAATAAATAAGCTCCCTGAAAAAGGTATTTACCATAATCCTCTTTAAAGTAAATGTCCCTCTCAGAATACTCCTGCACATATAATGTGTGTGTGTGATGCTCTCACTGTGAAAGATTTTCTTTTCCCCATTGTTGTAGAGGGACTGAAAGCAGTGAAAAGTTCTCATGTGAACCCTGAGGAAAAGGTACAAATTAAAAATTGTGGCCAGTGGTGGCTGCTGCATGCTGTAGTTTGGATCATTCCTGAGGAGGCATCATGTGGCACAGGCAAAGGATGAATTTGTGGGAATACCAGGCCAGATAGTGAAATAAAGAGCTGGCATTTTGTGTTACCAGTTCCTTGAAGTATCTTTTAGGAAAATCTCTATCCTTTGGAGTGTATCAAAGTTTTGTGCAAAATATTACAATATTGACTGTGGAGTTTGTTTACATTTTAAATAATACAGTCCTTCTTCATGAGACAGGTTTTATGAGCTAAGACCATTAGCAGATAGCAGCCTTTGAAACTGGAGTACCTTTTCTGTGTTCTTGTTATGCCTTATTTATGCCAAATTAATGTTCTGTTTTCTACTGAGGTCTGGTGGGCAGCCCCAAACACGCTGTCCTTAATTCTGTGCTGTTAGCCCTTCTTTCAAGTTCTCATATAAATGAAGGCTGTATTCAAAGGAATAAATTCATGAGTTCCCTGTACAAGGTATTTTTAGCTAACCATAATCCCACTGGCAGTAAAGGCTCGGTCCTGTTGGAATACTTGTGTAAATGAGAGGAATTTATAATCGTATTATGCTCTGGCACAGGACGGCCCAGAGCTTTATGGCTGACTGTTGTTCTGTAGAGTTAAATCTCTTCGTGTGGAATTCAAGGCTGTTAAAGCAACATGAGGCCTCACATTCAGGAGAACATTCTACAGGAATCACAGTCTCAGCTGCAGCTTTAAGGCCATTTGCCCACCTGGCACTGTACAGACCCTGTGTAGGCTGAGCATACAGAATTAGCCCCAAAGCAATCCCTGCACATACCTGTGTGTCTAGAGAAGTTGAACTCCTCCTCTTTTCTCAGATTTCTGTGTTTCTTTCTCTCGCTGACCTCACTTGCCTCTGTTGTTTCCTCCTTCTTTTCCTGAAGGGTTGGTAATGAATGCTCTGTTAATGTCAGTTCTCACCTACCTTCTGCTCTAGTGCCCAGCCTCTGTGCTGGGCTGTTCCTCAAAGGAGCTGCTGGCTTCCTCTCTCATCCCAGCTGTTCAATGGGCAGCTTTTGGATGGTCCTCTGCTGTGGCTGCTCAAAACCTTCTCTGAGAGAAGCTAAAGGAAGGATGGATCCTGCTTGGCTGCCAGGAGAGCAAAGAGAAATCAGATCCATCACTTGCTCAGTAGTTAAACCAGAGTTTCCAAGGGAAGGACCAGACACTCAGGAAGAGCAGCCAGGCTGGCCAGGAAGGGATGGAGGGCTGTGTGGGATCTGGGGGGACAGGACTGGCCAGCCTGCAAGCCAGGATGCTGGTCAGTGTCCCAGAGGAGAGGGCCTCACACAGCCTCTTGTTTCTTGTAAGGGAAGAACATGGAGAGCAAGAATTAGAAGATTTCCCACTGCTTGATAGGTTTTCCAGGTAAAATATAATTCTGAAGATGCATGGATTTTTTTTTTTCTTTCTGCTAAGCAGAAATAAAGATTTCTGAGGGGTCTGTGTTACTCTAATAATCTGTCTGTTAAACCTTTGAAAAATCTGACTGTTTCAATCAAACACATCGTTCTCACAAAGGTCTTTGTTAATGAACAGAAAACTGGCACTGAAGCTGCTATAGAAGGAGTTATTTTTGTGCTGTTGCTTTAATAGATAGAATGCCCTTCCCCACTTTCAGCAAGTGGGAAATCTGTCCAGTTTGTTTCTAAATGTCAGAAAAATTCCAGAACACTTTAATGAGACAATAGGCTCCCTGTGGGACTAGAAGTTTCTAATTGTTCATTTCTCATTATGCAAGATCATTATTTTAGCTGCTTCAGGCAGTTTATGAAAAAGAACTTGTTGCTTCAAAAATGTTTGTGAGGTTCTTTGTTCTGGCTACTCAGTCATCTTTAGGAGGATCCTTCAGCTTTTTCAATAAGTGGAGTCAGGGAAAATTCTCTAGGACCTTTACTCTTGTGTATTATCTCAGTTTATTTATGTGGCCTTTTGTTGATAGATATTTTTGGTAGTGAGGTAACTATAGCAATTGTCTTCCCATCTGTGCCTGGACTGTGATTAGTAGGGAACAGTATCCTTTAATGTCTGACAGGATGCTTTAGATAAGTCTGTTTATTTATTCCAGAAGTTCCAGGGGACATCAGAAGATCAGGGAGAGAAAAAGGAAACATACTGAGACAGCTTGCCTTGAAAAAGGTCTGGCTCACCTGTCTCTGTGCTACAGACTTGAGTCATGCTCCACCTGGCAAATGAGCGCCTTCCCTGCCACCCACTCCCTGGAGAGGTCAGGGCATGGTGCCACCTTCCCTGGTCGTGGAAGGAGATGTGGCCACATGCAGGGAAGCATCTGGTGCCCCTGAACCAGGGGACAAGAGGACACCCACAAACTCTGCTTCTGACGCTTGGGATATCGTACCCTTCCCTCAGGGGAAGAAGAGCTGCTGCAATGCTTACAGGGGGGATTGAAAGGGGAGATGACTTTTGGTTTTCATAGGGCCAGCTTGTTGATTTTGATTGCCTGGAATCAAAGCTTTGGCTTTCCTCTCTTTTCTTCCTTAGGACAGGGGCACTTAAGAGAGAGCGACTCTCTTAAGAGAGTCTCTCAGCCTGGGCAGTGAAGGAGGCTGAAGATATTTCAGGAGCCTTCTCAGAAGGCACAGAACAGGCTCACAGTTGCATTCCATGATTCCCTCAGGCTTTGAGAAGAGATGAGTACTTTTCAAATCCTGCTGCTGACTGAGATCTAACAAAGTTGCCATTTGCTCCCCTTTCAGGCCCCTGCTTGGCAGGACACTTAGAACTTCTGATTAAACTGTTAAATGAGTAGCTGGGCAGTTCAATAATTAACAAAAAATAGAATTGTCTAATACAAGTAGAGTTTAAATTATTAAAGCTACAGAAATGTTCAAGTGCTCTTCTGAACTGATTGCTAAATCAGGGAGAAAGCCAGATAATGCTAAACATCATAAATAGACACTAATGCTCAAAATAATGACTTTGCAAGAACATGTGACTTACTGTAGGACATATATTGGTCTATCTTAACTGTACAACACTGTAATTAATGTTTGAAGTGATTGTAAGACAATGGAAAGGTAGCTCCCTTCACAAATACACTCCCACATCTCTTTAAATTTAAGCAAAGTGAGGACTGAAGAAAACACCCCGAGAAGACTGAGCAGCAGTGTGCACCCTGCTGAGACCAGTCTGCTCTTAAAGGCAATTAGTCCTTTAAAACAGACTCTCTAAGTCAGGGCATTCAGTGCAAGTCACAGCACAGGCTTATATAATATTATAAAGTTTTGCTTAAAATTATTGATGTAAACTGTTGAATTAGTATGAATACAGGACTGTTGTAGTAAAAAAAAATTTTAAAAAATTATGTTTTTCTCCTTGAGCTTCAATAAATCCAGTCCCTATTTCTGTGATGTCTACCTGGAAAATTAGTTCCTTCAGGGCTTATATTTGTGTGAGAGAACCATTATGCCCATTTGCTTATTTGTTTGTTGTTCATGTACTTCCTATTCTGAATATTTAGAGCACAAAGCTGTGGTTATTTACCAAGATTTTGTAAACACCAGTCTCATCACTTAACCCCTCAGACTCCAGGCAGAATGATAAGCCAATTCTTTAGCATTTTGATCTTGCAGATGCTAAAAATAAGCCAGCTTCCATGCAGGAGCATTGATTGCTTTTCCTGAAGCTGTTGTCTGACCTTCCCAGGCTCAGCAGAGCAAGCAGAAGTGCAAGCAGAGTAAGTTACAGATGCAGTTCTCATGTTTGAATTTGAAGGGTAAATCTGACTTGGCAACAGATTTAGGCCATCCTGGCAGGATTTGTTACTGCTTGGCAGGAACCCTCTTTTTTATTGTGTCTCCCCTACATACATTGCAAATATTTGAGGATGTGTTCCCAGCTGAATCACTAAAGTGGTGATATTTTATCTGACAAAGAACTGGCATTTCTTAGTGAATCTAGTCACCTGCTATCACAGACAGCATATAGGAACCCTTTCAAGAGAATGATCTAATTTCTCCCTGAAAAAACACCTAAGTGTTTATCTATTCAGATTCTCTCCACTCTTACTCAGTGAGAAAACTTTCCAGAATTTATTCATGGCCAGTAAATATATCTTTTTTTAATGCTGTTTTCCATTAAGGGCACTTCTTCTAGATCTTTTTGGTAGGATATATATGTTTACAGCTACAACAAGCTCAGCATGAAATCTCTCCCTGGCCTGTATTTTTCAGGCTGAAGGCAGGTTTGTTTGCTCATAACCCGTTTTTGTAAGGTTAGATATCTGTTTCCTGGGTCATCCTCAGGCAGGTCCTGCTCCAGGCAGACATGGATGTGTTTCCTGGGCTCTGAGCTGCCTGGGAGCACAGAAGCAATGAGATGGTAGGAAAGCCAGATCCTGTTAAAATAGGTCTCACAGCATTCCTGATCCTTTTAAATATTGTATGGGTTGGCTGCTCTGTCTGCACTTAGCAGGGAGGAGCACATTAAATAGCGCTCCTGTGCTTGAGTCAGAACTCCTTGAATGTGAATAATCAGAATTGACTGTTCTCTTGTGCTGCTCCTGGCCAGCACACTGTGCCAGGACATTAATCCAGCCCACTCTGCTGACACCTTCACTCGGTACCAGGGCTGCACTTGCTATTTTCATATTAGCAGTTCATAGCTGTTCTGCATTTGGTGAAGTGCTTTCCTCTTGTTTCATCTCCAGCAGCCAAAGAAGGGGATAAATCAGCTCCCACCCTGTGTAAGCAAGGCTAGGCTGCTGTAAGTACCCAGGTGCAGAAGGCAGGCAGGGGCAGTGGAGGCTGAGCTGCTGGTAAATGTTTCTGAAGCGCTGGATTTGCTCCCTCAGCAGCACCAGAGAGTCCTGGTGCCACGGCCGAGCCCGTTTCCAGACACTGCCTCACAGCATAATCTGTTCATCAAGCACAAAAGCCCAGCCAGCCATGCACAGAAAGCAATTTCCCTGACCAAAACCATCTGCAGCCTTTGAAGCTCACTCTTTTTGCCCCTCGCAGCCCTGCGCTCCCGGAGGACACGTCCTGTCCCCAGGTCACCTGCAGAGCCAGGTCACAGGCAGTGCTCGGCTCTCCCCTGGCTCTTCTGCCTTTCCAGGCGGAGTTTGTTCCCCCTGGATGAGTTTTGCTGGGGTAGCTCCACTGAGCTGCAGAGGATTTGTGCCAGATGGAGATTCAGCTCTGAGTTTCTGATGCGGCTCAGCTGCACTATTTTGCAAAGGGCTAAGAAAAACACACCCTGCTAATTGTTGCAGAAAATGTTTTGAGGGTGAGAGAGGTCATTATCTCAGGGTCACTTTCCCTCCACTCAAAACTCATTTGTGATGCACTGAGTGTAGCAGGTGCTGCCTTATGCTTGTCCAGTAATCACATTTTAGTTTGTCCACTCTGCAATGTTCACCCAGTGTTTGGTTTCCAATTTCCTTTGCTGTAATTGGGAAAATTACACCTTCAGCAGATGAAATGTTGTGTATCAGACTTCATCCAACTCCAGAGAAGAGTTTTCCTGATGCCATGAGATGAGTAGATGATTCCCCTTGCAGTTTTCTTACTGTGCTTGAGTACTTCACAGCACCTGCAGGTATGGTTATGTGGAATCAAAGCATTTTGGAATTCGGATTCTTCTCACGTTCAGTTCCAGACAAGTTTCTTGTGCAAGATTAAGTCTGAATGCTATTTTTAAAAACACTGTAGCACCTTTGGGCTGCAGAAATATATCATAGAAATGGTAATTCTTTACTGATGCAGTTTTGCAGGGTACATGGTTTGTTCTCTCCTGCTATCAGGCTGCCCTCCGTTTACATAATACCAAAAAAGGTGCTTTCTTGAAAGGATTGTGCCCCATACCTGCTGCAATTCAGTGTGCAGCTGGCACATCAGGCTGGTGGTGTTAGGTCAAACCCTTTTGGAGAGCCACTCATTGCACACCTTATTTGTATTTCATCCACCATTAAGTTTGTGTTAACAAGCTAATTAGATTAGTAAGTTTCAGTCTATTCATGCTTTCTATATTGACTTTTAAATATCAATGTCTTTTTTTCTTTGAAATTGTTGAAATGCACTGAACAGTCTATTTCATTGTTACTTCCTAGAAAACTACTTTTCTGTTCTTTTAGGTGATTATCTCAGTATGAGAAGTTTCCAATCCTGCAGGCTTAGACTTGGGTTTTAAACAATGGAATGTGAAGAAATCTCTTTTTTATTTTTTTTCTGGATCTAAAACTACTGTAAGGATATCAATTTATATTAATTTCTGTAATAATCGTATGTGTAGATTAGGTTCAACACACTGGTTTTATGAATTGACAGGATATCTTGAAAAGGAATCCATCAAGCAGACTGTGGAGCTGGAGAGACACAATCTAGCATTAGCAGACATCCTTCATTCCACAAGCTATTAATTTCTAGAATCTAAGCTATTCAATCCAACCTATTAATTTCACTAAGGTTTCACCACAGGATGTTCTGCCTTACTGGAAGTGTTCAAAAAATGTGTGGATGTGGTATTTGAGGATGACTTAGTGATAAAACATGATGATAGTGCTGAGTTGGTGGCTGGACTTGATGGTCTTAGAGGTCTTTTCCATCCAGAATGACTCTGTGATTCTGTGATAAGTAGTATATAAAATATATGAATATATTAAAGAAGATTAATTCCATTTCAAGGGAATACTCTGTAATCGTGTCTATCCCTTCAGTGAATTGCTTGATTTATTTTCTATTCCCAAAGACTCCTAAATTCCATTAAAGGTAATATTAATTGTCCAAGCGATAATTATTTTTTGCCATTAAAACTTACTAGTTTTCCTAGGTTCAGAAAGCAACAATCTGGTCAGTACTTCCATGTAGAAATTGTCATTGTATATGAAAATATTAGACGTGTGAAGAGTATTTTTCAACCCATGCTTGTGTAATTCAGCACCCTCTTGGAAGGTTTTGGAGTTCATACACTATTTCTGCTAACATGGTTCTTACTTCCAAAGCCAGTGAGGCTGGTAGCAGAGTTGACGTGGTTTTTCCTGGGCAGGGAGGGGACAGAAAACGCTCTTGTTTACCACAGAGCAGTGGTCAGGATCCAAGCCACAGGGCTGGTGTAGCTGCAGTGGGAACGTGCAGGGCCACAGGAGCCAGCACAGACACCTCAGCTGCCCTGGGATGAGGATGCTCCTCCTTCAGCTGCAAACCCTTTGTGGATGCTTCATTTGTGAACCATGGATATTCTGAATACTGGTCTTGGTATTTGCAATTAAAATGTGTAGCCTGTTAAACAGTGGCGACTAATCCAGAGGCAGCTACATGATTCAAGGGATTAGGAAGGAGATTTAAGAGTGACTTGCATAGCCACAGTGCTGTTTTGGAGCTTAGCTGAATTCCACAGAAATTAGGGAAATGGTTGAGTTCATAGGTTGAGTTCAGTTCTCCTGTTTTGATGGAGAAAGCGTGAAAAGTCCAGTATCAACCTTTATTCCTAGATTTCTGATACAGCTACTAAAAATACTTTGCACAGAGCCAAGTAAGAGTCAGCTTCAAATTAAGATTTCAGAAAACTGTAGAAGAGTGTTTTTGAAGCAATTTTTGAATTGCTTCAAAAACACTTCATCCAATTATAAAAGTACTGGTCATATGAGTCAGTTTTAGGCTTCAAATATCTCCAGAAAGCTGGAAGGTATTCCCAGCTGATCTGGGATTTTAGATAAGCTTTATCTCTGGGGGGAGGGAGAAGTGTACTAATGAGTTTGAGTCAGGAGGAAAATAGGTTATTCACATCTTGATGTTTTTGTGCATTTCTCCTATTCATCTGACTGTCAGTTTGTTAAATGTTAATCGTCTTCTGCAGGATAAAAATCAACATGCTTTCTTCTTGAATATTTGACCTTTTAAACATTCAGTGGTTTTGATTCAGGATATATTCATTAGCTCTCATCTTCCCAAGTTAGATTGAAAATGCAGAAAACTAATTAGAGAATAGATCAATAATGTCAGAATTTCATTCAACTACCATGCATTATAAAATACTGATTTATCTGAAATCACTGTGGGTGTTGGGCTGTGAGACACATAAAGTGAGAAAAGAGGATTGCTTGTGAAAATTACTAAGAAAAGAACAGGTACAAAATCCCCAATTTTTTTTTCTTGTAGTTTTATATTACATTATTTGTGGAGACCAAAATCTGGGAAGGGTTTAGAATGAGATGGTAAGTAATAAAGAAATGAAATATGAGAATAGTGCAACATTTTCTGTTCCCTGAAAATATTGCATCTTGTATGATGAGGCCCCTCAGGAATGGATTTTCCTATGATCTTTGAGAGGTTAGGGATTCCAACCCAGGAAAATGATGGATAATTTTTAAAAGAAGAAGTCATTTTTAATTTGGAGTTGGATTTGCCATGCCAGGAGTAAGCATCAGTACCTGTGAGCTTCTCTGAGCTGCTGGACAAGCTGTTCAGTTTGCTGTGGTGTTCCATCCCTCATCTGCAAAGCAGGAATGGGAATGATCCCTTCTCCTGCTCTCTTTTCTGTGTCTGTTTGCCTGTCTGGAGGATCTCCTAAGCTGTGCCTTGCTGTGCAGACATTCACTGACTAACCCAGTAGGAAGCCAGACTGAAATCCCTGGGTGGCACCATATATAAATAATAACCTTGCCCTCTGTGGTGCTCTTCAGCTCTGAGTTACATTCAACAGAATACATGAGGATGCCAAGACCTCCAGGGTATGCAGGGTTGGTTAATTATCCTGCTCTAAATAAAACCCAAGTGCTAATTACTGGGGTGTACAACTAATAATCAGGATTTCTGGTTGGAGTGAACAGAAATGTGTTTATCCCTGGGTGATTTTACTAGTCATGAATACAGTTTACAAATGACAATCTTTAGGCTGTAGCTGTAAGTAAGAGTCTGCTGAATTCCATCTGACAGCTTTTTTAGAAGGAGAGTGACTTTTTGTTTTTAACTTCTGGGTATATCCATGTAACTGGCTCCATGTAACTGGTATATCCATGTAACTGGAAAAATGTGGTTGCAAGAAGAGGTAGGCTGCCAAAAGTCTGTTTTCCTTTTGTTGGTGTGTTAAAATAAAACCTAGGGTGATAGAAAGGTGAACTGTTGGGATGGTTTTTGAAATCTAGGTGGCTCAGCTGTTAAGCAGTGCTTCCCTTCTCTCAGCCTCATGGAATTAGAGGTTAAAATTCAATTAAGGCCTTCTGGGCCCCAAAACTGGAAACTCTAAGTACTGACATCTGCTTGCACAAATTCTTCAATGCCCCAAATCTTACCTAAAGGCTGGCATAGCATCTGATGGACCCCACTGAGTTCCTGCTCAGACCAGGAGGAAGAATGGTTTTCCTGGGCATGGTCTAGGCTGTTTTATCCCCTTTGCTGTTGATCAGTTTTGAGCCTGGGGCCCTGCCTAAGCAGACCTCTCTTAGTGTGACTGGGGGCTATTCCCACATTTTGAATAATCATTAATAACTATTGTTATCAATAAGAGGTAAAGCAGATTTTCTTTTTTATGCAGCATTTGTTTCAGTAACTTGCTATCTCCCACTGAAACCATAAGGAGACGTGATCCCTTAGGAATGGCAGACTGGACCTGCTGTATTAGGACTGCTTTGTCTTCAGAATATCCTTGTGATTTAGGTGTGGTTTTTTTTCCTGTGGCTGAACTGCATTTCAGTGGAAATAAACTAGTTTGGGAAGTGCTTGCACACGTTTGGTCTTGGGTTTTGCTGTGTCATGAGTGAATTGGCAGCTGCAAACTCTGTCAACCAATTTCCATGTGAGTGAACTAACATCATCATGTGTTTACAGGGTCAAGCTGTTGCTCAGCTCTGTTCAACCATTCCCAATGTTACTGTTTTTGGAACAGCTTCATCTTTCAAACATGAAGCAATCAAAAACTCGGTAACTCACCTGTTTGACAGGAATGCAGACTATGTTCAAGAAGTAAAAAGGTAATCTTGTGTTTTCCTGAGTCAGGTCTGTATAGTATCTGGCAAAACACTATGAAAGGCACCAGGCTGATCATATTTGTGGGAAGATATTACATTTGTAAGTTTGGGAGCTGTAGTTTATTCCAGTTATTCCATCTGTCCACTAGGGACAGGATAGCAAGCATCTCCCTGTGTCTTGATAAGCAACATAAGATTTTTCAATCAATGTTCCTATTTGGACATCTGTTGTGAGCAAAGTAAATTAAGTAAAAGAATCTAAAGGTCTTAAGAGAAGGATGTACTTTGCCTTCATTTGCATACATACTTGCTCACTGTAATTCACTAAAAAAGATATTTTCAGTGGATTTGTAAGGTATCCAGGTTTTGGAGTTCTCTGGTGTGCTTTTATCTGCCTGGGTTTTTATCCTCTGCCAGGGATTGATATCAGAGCACATCATGTCTGCTTTAATTTCAGGTCCTTAGATTTTGTTTGTTTGCATTCAGATTAAAATCATCCTGTTGCCTTTTGAAGTCATCATGTGTGTTTCTGTTTATGTGCTTCCAAACACTCTTGTTTTTCAGTTTGTCTAACTGTTGATCCTGGTGTTGGTGCAGGTGGCAGAACTTCTCTCTGGGCTGTTAGCAGTTCAGGCTGGTATTGGGTGGGTACAAGAGATAAAAAAACATGGGTGTAACAACCTATAGTTTGTGCTTCTTTCCTGGCACAGTGGTATTTAATATCAACTCAATGAATAGTCCTGATTGCAAGACAGAAATGGCACCCTTCTGTCTGGAATATGCCAGTACTCTGATTTGTTACTCACATCCTTCCATTTTCACTTTGCATTGAAAAGATTTTTAATAAAAGTACAGCAGTAATTCTGAGAATGCTGTTTTGACAAATTGTCTTTTGGCAGCAGCAGCAGCGAGGGGAATGGTGTAGTTGTTTGGTTGGATGGATATTAGCTGTGTTCTATGTTCTGCTTAAAGTGTTCATTTCTTAAAAGTCTGTGAGCAGAAAGGGATGGAGCTGTGATGGAGAAAGGATAATGGTAGGAACCTGCTTTATTGCAGGTCACTGGGGCATTCAGCAGGGAGAAAACTCGAAAAACAGAACAAAACCATAGCAACCACCCATAACTCCAAGCAAATAATTAAAAATAAAAAAAACAACAAAAAATAAATCCTTAAGAGATGTTTTGAATGTGGAAATGTTCATAGAGGATGAGGAATTGGTTCAATGAGGGAAGCCACCAAAAGCTGTTTCATTGTAAAATTTTTATTCCTTTACAGTGAAGGCTCATCCAGTGGCCTGAATAGAAAGAATTTATTGCCCCAAATGTGGCAGCAGTACCAAGGAGTGAAGTTGCCTGGTTTTGCTGCTGTTTGTAACCAGGGGGTGTCTGAGTATCACCTTTGTTTTGTGAGGAAGCAGAAAGATGCGTTACAAGCCATAAATCTTTGCCTCTCCCCTAAATCAGAATATTCAGCGTATTTTTTCTTCAGCATCATATTGACATTACATTGACAGAGCTGTTGGAAAGTTATAAATATGCAAACCATTTATTGAAACTGTATAAAAGAGCCTGATTGTAACCCTTGTGCTGGACTTCTAGCTCTTGGTGACTTCTCTTTATGCTTAAGTCCTTGCTGATATCTAGTTAATAAAATATCTGAAGAAGACTCTGTAAATAACTTAACAAATAATTTTGTCTGAAAAGAAATTAGGATAAGAAGATCTGTTTCCTTACAAATTTAGAAAAATAGTATTAGATGTGAATAAGAAAAATATCCTTTTCCTCTATAACATTCACAAAACAAGCATTCTCTGACGTTTGCATTCAGTCAAAAATAAAACTTTGGATCTGCTGCCTGTCTTTTGATAATGTTATTTTACTGAAAGCACTGAAAAAAGGGGGAGCAAGATGGTTTCCCCTCTTTAAAGCCTAAGAGTTGTGGGTTGGCTAGCCTGAAAAACTTGCATTCTGCCACTGAATGAGTCTGAAGTGTCTTTTGGTGAGGGTAATGTTTTCACAGTCAAAGTCTCAGCCTTAGAGTCCTTTCTAAAGTACCTGGAAAATGTTAGTATTTTGTTAACAACCCAGCCTGACCAGCCCTGTGTATCTTACTGCAAAGTAAGAGTTTTTCTCTTGCTTTTTAGAATCTCAACAGATGGAGTAGATATTGTTTTGGACTGTCTTTGTGGAGAAAATACTGGGAAAGGCCTCAGTCTTCTCAAACCACTTGGGACTTACATTTTATATGGTGAGTGGGAAGAAGCAGCTACATATTTCAAAACTAAAGCTTTGCAGAGGTTAAAAGCATCCATGCCTCTTCTTCCAGAACTTGTGATTGACATGTTTTGCTTTCTCAGTTTCATCATTTCTAGTCAAGAGTTTTAGTGAAGCTGGCCATGGATTAAATTATTGATAAATAAATGACAACATAAAAACAAATCTTAAAAAAAAAATTAAAAAGTAAATCCAAAGTTGAAACTGAACATACATTACAGATTGTTAAACATCATTGGGTGATAACAGAAGAAGTGTGGGAGAAAGTCTGGATCTCTCTGGGAATCACTGTGTGGCTAAGAAAACTGTAATATTGTTTTTGTGAGAGGGAAGCTTGAATGACAATTTCAGGAAAAATGCTGTTGGTTTTATTTGAGGTGAATTTGAGGAATCCAACCCAGGCATCTGCTCACAAGTTTCCACTCCTGTTTGTGGACTGCTCCTCGCACGGAGCAGACACATCTCCCCTGCAGCTCTGCCAGGCTGCCCTGCTGTATTTAGGGGAAGATGCCCATAAAGAACCTGTCCTGTCCCTGGCTTTGGGAGATGTGATAGGTTCAGTGTCATCTCAGAATTCCTGTAAGCCTGGAGGGCTTGGTCACCTTGGACTCTTTGTTATTTTTTATTCTCAAAGTAGAAGTATTCCTACTAATCTCTTTTAAAACTGGGCATGTTTTTTTCTTAAGTATGAATCATAGAGATGATTTTACATGTACTAAATGGTCTGCTGTAGCTTGTAATAATAAGTTGTGCTCATCTTTTACAGGTTCATCTAACATGGTTACTGGGGAGACAAAAAGCTTCTTCAGTTTTGCAAAATCAGTAAGTGTCTCTGTGATTATACTCTTTCCTCTAACTGCTGTCTTCTCTATCATTTTCATCTTCATTTTCATTTATCTCTACTGAGTTGTTACTACTGGTATTGTGGTTTTGTGCTGTGTTTTCTTCTGGCAGCACAGCTGGACCAGAATTGGATCTGTGTGCATTTCATATTGCCATTGAAATTGTCTGTGAGACACAAATCTCTTGCACAGCTAAGTTTAGGCTGCATTATTTATTTACTTGTGGCAGAATATCACATCCATGGATGTGATTAACTGTACCCTGTAGGTTCTTTGTATCTGAAAGCACTGTCAAGGACAATGCAGTGAATTAAGGTAGATATATCTCTTAAATGGGGCCTGTGTCCAGTCATTTCCAGCTTTTCAGGAGTTTGTTTCATACAGAAAAGCATTTTTCTGTTCTCCATGTTCAAGTGACATCAAAGAGATGATGACATGGCATTTGTTTCCTAATTGACAATGTCAACAAATTAAAAGTTCAAATGTTTAATTATCAGCTTACTACAGCAACAGAAATCTGTGCAGAAATCCTAGAGATCAAAAATAGGACAAATATATCATATTAACTGCCAGCAAGAAATAAGTTAACCAGGAGTGAAAGCGATTCCTTCATACAGAAAAAAAACATAGGGAAAAGTCTTTTCTGAACATCTGTCACATGGTCTTTTTGCCAAAGGCTCATTTTCAGCTTCCAGCAACAACCCCTTCCCAGGAGGAACTGGCTTCAAAAGTCTCTGTGTAGCTGAAAACAACTCAGAGACTGTAGCAAGGAGCTGTTCTTTGCCTCCTACATTGTCTTAATGGTAGTAGTGGGAGGATCCTTGTTATTGTCACACTTGTGAACTAAAACAAGATCATCTTTGCTATGCAGATTTTTCACTGTTAATGTAAGAATATCCAGATGCATATAATGTGTAGGGCAGGTTGGGCCAATGAAATTAATTTCAAGTGAAGTGTTTTTCAGATAGTATTGGTATTTATTGATGGAATAAATATGAATAAATTGAATGAATTAAAAAACATACAAATTTTGTATACAAGTATAACTAGTTTCTTTATGCAATTATTCTGCAAAATTAACTCATCAAAATTGTATGAAAATTCTAATTAAAAATTTACCCATTCAAATTAAATTTGCAGGGAAGTGGCATCTCTCACTCTTGATGATGCTCTTGGGCTAAATGAAATAAAATCCTTTCATTAGATACTATGAGGTATGCTCAAGTGTCATAAACATAATAATGGATGTAAAGTAGCTGGCAGCTGATAGGCAGTGCCTGATTCCCTTGGTTCTGGGAAGACTCATGGCCAAGAGCTGCCAGTGAACATCTGGGCACTTCAGTGGCAGGCTGGAGACAGCAGGAGAGCAGAAATCTCTCTTTCCTTGGGAAGGAAATCCAAACTCCTTACTGCCAGACCCTCATATAAAGCCATGTGTTCACCATCCTTCTCACACCCTGACCTCCTCCAGCACGAGTTTGTGTTTTATTTCTGCTTGTCAGTCAGCTGCACACTGTCTTTCCTCATCCTTAAATCACATCCTTACTGCTTCTCTTGGCTGTTGCTTCAGACCTGACAGATGAGTCATTTATCACATCTGCACAGACAGTTTGCTTGTGAACTTCCCTGTATGTTTCTTGAAAAATATTTTTCTAACCATGCTGTTGTTTATTGGTTTCCAGTGGTGGCAGGTTGAGAAAGTAAATCCTATCAAGCTGTATGAGGAGAACAAAGTCATTGCTGGATTTTCCCTGTTGAATCTACTTTTCAAACAGAATCGAGGTGGCCTGATCAAGGGTGTGATGGATAAACTCCTAAATCTATATAACAATAAGAAGATCAAGCCTGTGGTTGATTCATTATGGGCTTTGGAAGAGGTAGGAGCAAAATCTCTTTTCTCATTTTGAAATTCCTGAAAAATATGCACTTTTAGAGGTAAAATCATATTTAAACATATTTTCTACTTATTAAGTGTTCTGCTCTTTAGTTTGTGCCTAAGTCGTCTCTAGAGCCCCTGCTATTTGGAGAATCCAGAATCCAGAGTTATCCACATACTTCTCTACTAAATATATCTTTATTGAAAATGCTAATAATAAATGTGGTTTTTTTAATCTTAGAGAACTCTTTCTGTTTCCTTGTGCAGAGTGAAATGCAGACAATGGAATTGAAAACAAGTTAGATTTTTTTTCTTCAGAATGCATTTTACTACACAAGCTTTAGTTTCAGTGCCACAGCTGTGCTAGCAAACCTTGGAAGCTTGCAGGTTTTCTGGCAGTTATTGGAAATGTGTCAAAGACAAAGAAATCAGAACTCACTTTCTATGTAGGTTGCAGTTGTGGACTGTGGATTTCTTATGGTTCTTTTTTTAATTCCTCTTAATTGCTCAGCTCTCCTTAAAGACATGTAAAGAAACCAACCTGCTCACAGCCTGGGCAGGCTAAACCCCTTGTTCCAAGTGCTGTTTGAGGCATTTATATTTAAGATGCTGATGAAGGAAGAGAAGTGTTTTTGGGGGTGTGAACAGACATTACCATATGAAGGAACAGCACGATAATAGAGCACCACCAGATTAATACTCATGGTTTATGTGTTTGTGTAGTGCACTGAGCCTGACACATCACTCAGGATGTGTGGTCTGTGATAGCTCTGCTGAGTGGGATTGTGTCTGTAGTGCTGTATTTTGCTGTTCAGAGGGTGCTGCAATCCTGTCTGTGTTTGAACACAGTAGGTGGTGTCACCATGAGGGAATAGTAACCACCAGGCTCGGTCTATGAGTAGTGCTGTGTTTTATTAAGATTGTGGCTGGCCTGTGAGCTGTTTTTGGAGCCCAACGTGTTCTGTGCTGTCCCTACAAATGCCCCAGTGTATCCCAAAGTGCCACTTCCTGTGGTAGAGGTGCAAAGAGTCCAGCCCCTGTGAGCTCCTCTGTAGTGACAACTTCCCCAGGAACCCCCTTCTTTCCCTCTGGAAGGTCTGTCTGAGGCCACAGTGTCACCACAGCCCCCGAGGGACAGCTGGGGCTGACACCTGGGGGCACTGGGTGGCTCCTCTTGGCACCCATCTGCTCCAGGAGTGCCAGGTGTTGTGGTAAAGAGCAGCTGCTCAGGCAAGACAAAATCCTCTGCTGCTGCCTGAAGGAAAGAGCCCTTTGCAGAGCAGTATAAAATAGAAGTGGGATCAGATTTATGGTTTTGATTTATGGGTTTTTTTTTTAATTTAATTATTAAATAAGCTTATGATGGAGTTTAAAAATTTAAGTGGCACAGGTCTCTAGACAGGCATTCTGCAAGTTCTCTGTTCATGTAAAATATGTACTTCTCATGTACTGGCGAGTAAGGGAAGGATAATTAAGATAGTAACAATAGCTTAAATAATTCTTCATTGAGGACATGCCATAACATGAAAAATTACACATGGCAGGCTGATCTCAGGAGTCAGCATGATGGGGATTTTTTGGGAGACTTCTGTTTGATAACATTTCATCTAACATTTGGCAGTAGCATGCACCATCCCCACCAGTAGATTGTGATATGTGTAAATACATCTGTTGTAAAGCACAGTCTAGAAAACTCCAGCTCATTTGTCACACCTGCTGGCTTTCCATGAGCTGTCTGGGAATTGGCAGAGGAAGTGTCTGGCTGTACCTTAAGGGATATGGTAGTGCATGAGTTGTTTATTTGATTCCAAAGTATTACTGAAATGTTACTCATCCAGGGTATTATCACTGTAGTGGTAGATTTTTGTGAGTATAAAAATAACTTAGGGCTGACTCTCAAGTTAATGTGATACACAGAGAATGTGTCATAGCTGAGGACTAAATGGAACTAGACTGAAGAAAGTTTGGTGCATTTCTGTTCTGTTTTGGTAGGTTTTTAGTTTTAATTTTTCAGAGCTTGAACATCTCCCTCTTTCAGAGGTGAACATTTGATTGTTTTTCAGTTCCTGTTGGGTAAGCCTTATGATCTCCAGATGTCTACTTTCATTTGACCTCTCCCAGTAGGCTTTATAAGAGACTGAACCAGTCTGTGACCAGCTTTTACCAGGTTTCCTAAGGAAATTTCCTGACCCTAAGAGCATTGAGAATGTGCATTAACTAGAGTGTGGCAGAAAGGTGGACTCCCTGCATGGGATTTGAAAATGAAAGGCTGATTAGTTGTCTGTGGAGGAATATTACCTTTTCCTGAGCCTCATGGGAGAATTCATGTGTCCTCTGACTAGCAATTCTACCCTAGAGGTTGTCTTTGAATCCAGTCAGAGACATTCAAAATGAAAATATTGTAAGGGAAATTCTCAAAGAAGCCTTCACCATGGGACAGCTTTCCAAATGTTTTATTTTAAATACCTGAATGTATCATCCCATACACAACAGGTTTGATCTCTGTATGAAAGGCATATCCCCAGCACATCCCTTCAGCTCTCTTTATTCACTCTGCATCTGCATTTGTTTGCATGTACTCCTTTGTGCAAATATCGATTCACAAATTAATGCAGACTCTCTAAAGCAACATGGAAGACACCTGGTTTTGTTTCACAGCTGTATTACACTACAAATGCTGCTCTTTTCAGTCCTGTATCAGTTTCCATCCATGTATCAGAGCAGAAGACAATGAGTTATATCCACACTGGTGTTCCCCTTTTTTGCTTCCTTGCATGATGACCCCAAAACTGAGGGCTTTATGTTCCAGTCAATGTAAGAGGAGCCAGACACAGGCTTTGTGTCAGTTTTCATAAGTGTAAAAAAAAATACTTCATTATTCTAAAAGCCTGGTGTGGTTCCTTGAACAGCATTTATTTCTTAATACTTTCTGCAGGAGCACACAGTTTGAATTTAAAATAATATACTGATGAGAGAATATTGTAATTGCAGTGAGATTTTCCATTTTAAAATGTTTCAAGTGGCAGTAATACAGAATTTAGAGAAATTTATTAGATTCTCATTTGCCTATTATGCAGTCTGTGTTAATGATGCCTAGTTGATTGTCAAATTATTTAAAAGATAGAACTGCTCAGAAATTATTAGATGGACTTAATTTGGTACTGTTCCTATTGAACCATGGAGGTTTGCCTGAGTGTCCATGAGATCATTCTAATTAGGGTATAAACCCTTCAAGCATCCTCCTTTCTCTGCTTTAGGGCTGCATCCAAAGGCCACAAAGTCTGTGGAAGGATTCCTGGTTCCACTTGTTGTTTTAGGATAAGGATTGCCCTGCCTCTTCAGTGCAGGCTGCTTAAACAAATTTGCCAACTGACTGAAAAGAGGAACTTAGAAGTGGCTCTGTTTTCTTCAGTGCATCAGGATACTGCTGACACAAGGGAGCTCTGGATCCAGACTCCTGACTGCTGCTGTGGAGCAGAACTATTTGTATTGCTGTGTTAGCTGCTGGTGTTTGCTTGGGAAGGGTAATTTTAATCTCAAACTTGCATCCATAAATCCTAGTAAAGCCAAGTCTTGTCTCAAGTAGGCAATTAGAACCACTTTATTATGCAAAAGTAAGAAGGATTTAACTAAAAGAGACAGTAACAATATCCACAGATACTTTAAAATGGAAATATAACTTGGGAATTACTCACCATGAGATGAATGAAGTCATACAATAAATTAGCTGCTGGTGAGATATCTTGCTGCTTTGCAACTATTTGTTTATGCATTCAAGTGTTAAAAGATGAGATGATTTGTAGATGGCACATGCTTAAAATGCTTCTCTGTAGTAAAAAGCTGATCGTCTGATAGGATTGCATTTCATTACAAATAGCAGAGTTTAAAACAGAATTTGTATTCAGTGAATATTTGTTGAGCTTTTTAGCTGTTTCTTGGTTAGTAACTATTTACCACTCATCTTCATTCTGATTAATTTTTACTGTGCATTTATGCATTAGCATTCTCCTGAGGGTCTCTGAGTATTTGGCTTTACACAGCAGTCAATTAGTAAGCAGGATGAAAACTGACAGTGCTCAAAAATATCTACTGGTTGAATAAAAACACACATTTTTCTATTAAAATTCTGTGGTTTTCATCTCTTTATAGCTGCAAAAGAAATGTGTGTTGATGGTAGAATTGACACAGAGGTTACTTGTGCCTTCTTTGGTGATTTACAGCAGTCAAAGTTAGCACTGAGCGTGTGTAAAACAAACCTCACAAATTCTTGCACAGGAACTGCCAGTCACGGTCAAAGTCATCAAAATATCTGGGGCACCTTTCCCTTTACCTGAAAATGCTTGTTTCAAAAGGGACTCTCAGTGGTCAGAAAGTTTTCACACTTGGGCATTTTGATCCATGTGGCTGATGAGTGAGATTATGGAGAAACGTCCTGACCACAGGTCTATGTCATGTACCAAAGGATTCATTGCATTCCTCTCTCTCAAATGATTTAAAGCAGTGCCTGCTACGTAGCAATAATGGTATCAAAGGCCCTGAGTGCCTTAGGGGTCAGTAAGAGGGGTGAGTTACTGAAACCTGTGCAATAGAGGTGTTACTTACCCTTAAAAAGAAAGTGGGTAATGTGATAATGCAGTAAGAACTGCCTGGTACAAAGCAGGCCCTGAAAGTCACCATGTGCATTGGTTTGTAGTGGTAATGCAATAATGCCTTTAGCAACGCCTCACTTAGTGAACAGTCGTGCAAAAACCCCAGGCCAGACCCAGGAGTACACCATGGCACTCAGCTGTGATCAAAATCAGTGGATTCAAGGCACTATATATTACAGGTCATGATATGACTATCAGAGAGCTCTAGTGACGGTGCCTTGTGGTCAGTACATAGAATATTTTTAACTGGAAAGAGCCCTGCACCTTAATTTAGTTTGCAATGAGCACTGCACTGAGTGACTGGGAGTTTTTTGACTGAATAGTTATGAGAGATCTTAATGTAAGGTTTGTAATATTTATCCTTTGTGTGCTTGTAACACTGGTAGATAATGCAGAGAGCAGATATATGTGAGAACAGCAACATATGAGAAAAATGTGCCTTTTAAAGGAAATTACTGTATCAATAGGTCTGGCTGTAAATACAGTTATTATCTAAGTGAGATTTCCTGGTCTTGAAGCCAGAGCTTTTCTCTGATCATTTGCTAAGGAAACCCAAGGTGTGTTTAAGAAGTTGAAGCTAAAGGAATGCAGTGAAACTGATCACATTACAGTGACATTATAGAGTACCTACTGATACAAAAAATTCCAGTAAAAGGCACATTTTGTCATGTGTTGCTGTTCTCACACTCTTTGTTCTCTTCATTAGCTATCAGTGTTGTTAGCATGCAAAGGAAAAGAGTAGGAACCCTGCTTTAGGATTACAGCCTTACTGAGTTCCAGTCCAGGGACAAGAACTGGATGAAAGAAAACTTTCCATAAAGAATTTATTGCATGTTTTGGGGAAGGCAAAGCAATCACAATATGTTTTTAGTACTTCTCACTGGCTTCAAAGGATTCAAGTAGTATAAACCTGTGTTTTTCTACTGAACTCATCCTCTCCTATAAATTACCATCTCAGTGCAAGCTTTTAAATATCAGCAATATCATTATTTGAGAGGCGGGGGATGGGAAATCTCAAATTCATGATAGCAAAATAATAACAGTAGATCCCCTAAAGGAGAGACTTTAATTTCATCAAAAGCTCTTTATGCATTTCTGTGATCTTGGCTTCAGGGCAAAAAGCCTGTCATGTATCACTATAGTGAGACCTAGAGAAAATTGACCCATTAGTTACTTTTAATGTAGAAAGAGGGCAATCTAATAATACCAGATTGGGCTGGTATCTTGTTAGGAATACTAAATACCATCCCAGGTCTACTTTTTTTTTATTATTATTTTTTAAGTAGTTACAATGTCATAGTAATGTGTGCAGGTTTTTTGTCTTTCCTGCTTGATGAAAACATTCTCCAGCAGAACAAATTATGCCTTTTTTAAAGTCAAGGACTTCTACAGTGTTTATTCTTCAGGGTATGCAAAACAACAGAGTAGCAGGATAAAAGTGGAAGTAGGTTTAAAACCAAAGTAATAACCCACCCTGAAGTACAGAAAAGAATCATTTTTTCATAAGCATAAAACAATTTACTTTGCAGTCATATGGTGTCAAAAGAGGGAACTGCAGCTCATTCTGTGAAACCTCCCACGAGCTTGTCAGTGTGTCTGTGCTGTGATTGCTCCTCCAGCACTACAGAGCAGACTCTGAGTGTTCCTTTGACAGAACAACTTCTTTGCAGTTGTTCATGAACAGCTTTCCTGATGTAGGTGTTAACTCTGCAGATATCCTGTCCTCTGATACTGCCTTGGAACTCTCTTTGTTCTTCCTGTGTGGGGATTCTGTTCCTCTGACTGTATGAAATAAAAATGTTCAGAGTCAATTTAAATGCTTTATCTGGTCATCACCATTGTTTCCCTGTATACACACAATCTAACACAAGCTTAATGCAAGCTTTGTGCAGATACCAAAGCATACAAAAATGCAAGGAGCTGTGTCTTTCTGATGTAACAGGTATGAAAATAGGGATGTGGGGAAAGCAGACTGAGAAACAAAACTTGAATAATTCAGGGCAGCTTAATTCTGCGTTCACAAATTATGCACAAAGTATCTTTCAAGTGTGGGGAACCACAGACTCATGAAAAGGTTTGAGTTGAGTGAGACCTTAAAGCTCATCCCATTCCCACCCCAGCCATGGCAGGGCCAGCTCCCAGTGTCCCAGGTGCTCCCAATGTCCAAGCTGGCCTTGGGCACTGCCAGGGATCCAGGGGCAGCCCCAGCTGCTCTGGGCACCCTGTGCCAGGGCCTGCCCACCCTGCCAGGGAACAATTCCTGCCCAAGATCCCATCCAGCCCTGCCCTCTGCCACTGGCAGCCATTCCCTGCCTCCTGGCCCTGCAGCCCTTGTCACCAGTTCCTCTCCAGCTCTCCTGGAGCTCCTTTAGGCTCTGGAAGGGGCTCTGAGCTCCCCCTGGAGCTTCCTCTTCTCGAGGCTAAAGGGAAAGCTATTCCACCTGAATTTTACCTCACTATCATTAAATATCGTGAACACAAGTTTTAAAGGAATGAAAACTGGGCCATGAGTAAAGTTATCTTTAATTAAGGCTTGGCAAAGATTTTTTTTTTCCCAAGATGCATATCTGAAATTAATATTAATTAAAACTCCAAATAATTTTGGTGCTGTATGCTTAGATGAATGAAACATATCTTAAAAGTACTGGAGATTAATAAGGTATTGTAATTTTCTTTTCCCTCAAAAACATTTTGTATACCTGACCGTGGGATCTTTGCTGCTCTTGGGTGAATTATTAAGTTCCTACCAAGAGCCTATAAAATTTCACTTGCTTTTCTTACACATTTAACGTTGTTTAGCAGGACTTCACGTTACTTCATAATTCATTCTACCCTTCCTAGCACTGTCAGGAAGCAATGGCATAACCCAGTAGTCTTTTTATATTCGCACACTGCTGATGGCAATGGTTATGATTTTATTAAAAGCCTGGGATAGAAACAAGGCAAGACTTTGATAGAGGCATGGTGGCTCTGTAATAAGGCCTCAGATACATCACATTAAACGTGATAACCACAAAATCTGATTGGGTAAATGAGCTGTTTTAGGAAACTCAGGCTTTGCTTGTTAAGTATGTAAGCAGAAGTCAATTCTTTTCAATTGCTACATATTATTCATAAACACTGTATGCAATTCAAGCTACATGAAGGGAATTAAATTAGACAAGTAACTTACTTCAGCTCTGTGCTTTCTAGTGTTTTTTTACAGCCTCTGAAATTTATCTTGTTTTATCTAGCTTGCCACTTAAGTACCTGTATTTAAACCATCTAGAGTTTTCAGAATGTTCCTTTATGCACAGTGAGAATATCTGTGCTATAATACCCATTTAGCAGATGAATAACAAGAGAGATAGTGGGTGTCATTACCTGCCTGGTGCCATGCAGCACAGTAGTGGAAAGATCATGGATTAACCTGAAAATCTCTAATTGCCAGTTCTGGCCTCTCACAGCCATAGCCCTGGGCTGTGTCTCAGCATCTCCAGGAGCCTTTTGTGACTGACAGAGCAATGGGGCTCTGATGTCACCGAGGTGTGAGTTCTGCCAAGGCTCAGTGAGCTCTTTCCTCCCAGGGGAATGGGGTTTTCTTGTTTAGGAATGAAGTGGCAAACACGGAAATGTATTTTGGCCTTATTTCTGATGAGCATTGATTCTGTGTTCAGATGTTGCCGTTGCAAAGGTTAGAAGCTGCCCAGCCTGAGACTAAACCTCTCCATTAACATAAATACAGCCTGTAGCTACAGCGCTTTCCTGATCTACTTAGTAAGCACTCTGCTAAGAATTAATTAGTTATGGAGATGCACAGGCAGAAAATACTTGGTAGAAGGCATGAGATGCTGGAGGTTGAGAGTGCAGTGGTGAGTCATGGTCGTGTTTCTGGGGCAGGCCAGGCTGTCACTTCTGATTGCCCTTGTGTGCCATTACAGCTTCTGGAACTGCAGGAAAAGGGGAATAAAAAGTGCATTTGGTTCCTGATGGATAGTGCAAGGGCAGGGGGAATTAGGCAGGAAAATAATATAGGAAGCATTGATGGATTCCTCTGAAGGAAAAGTGTGCACTATTAAAGATAAACTAGTCACATGCTTGCAGTTAATTAAATTAGCAACAGGAGGCTATATGGGGAGAGCTGCTTTGCCATTTATTAGAAAAATAAGGACAAAGCTGTTATATTGAGCAAGCTGCTGATTAATTACTGTGAAGAAGCAGTATTACAGGAGTAGTCTGCCTTCTGAAATGTATTAGCTGGCTTCTAAGTAATAAATTGGCACACATTCCTTATGTATTGAGCTGATCTGATGATGCTGCTCCCCTGCAAGGAAAAAAACAGAGACCTGGTTAGGGAAAGCTTTACTGTGGGCATCAGGACACCAACATGTGTACATAGCCCCAGAAGATAGAGTGTATTTCTTGTGTCTTTTATTTTGTATATTTGGCTCTAACACAGTTGTTTTACACTTCTTTTTTGCTGTCTGTGTCATGAAATGTAAGCACTTCTCAAGAGACAGGAAAACAGGGCGTCATGGGATCATTTCCCTATTCAAAAACAATTTCTACACTCTTCCTGAAGTATCAGAGAATAAAAGCTACATGTTTTTATACCCTTGATCAAAGCATGCTTCAGTCCATTCCTTTTTATTTCTACCTGGTAATGCAATGTAGAAATCTTCTTCCAGTCTTGCATGTGAATGAAATATATGCCAATTCATTATTGCATCCACCATCAGAAACAGTTTTAAATCAATTCCAATAGAAAGTTTAGTGTGTCTCCTGTTGCACAGAGTTGGTAGTACCACTAATTGGCAAGGAATTCTTAAGGGTTGGAACAATGAGTGTTTTCTGTCACTTAGAAATAATTACTGGATGCTGTGAGTGAGACTCTCTATCAAATAGCAGAGGGAAAATATTAGAAACCAAGTTTTCAAAGCCACATTTAGATGCTGTTTCACTCTTGTGCTGGGCTCTGTTAATGGGTGTAGTTTCAGCCACAGAGCCTGTGAACACAATCTTGGATTTCCCTCGGTCAAAAAATTCCACTCACACTTCTTAGTTAATTAGTTGGGTGCTTTGGGAAGAAAGCTCTTGATCAGTGAAGTTAGGCTGACAGGGACTGCTAAAGTGAGAAATTCAGCTTTTCTCTCAGGATAGCAAAAACCAGAAATCTGAGGTTTGTGTTAACAATTCCTCCTGATTGTTTACATTCTCTGAAATACTTATTTTGGTCTGCATTCAAATTAAAGAAAGACCTATTTTCACAGATTAGGATTAAAAGGATTAAAAAAAATAAATAGAGATAGAAATGAAGTCTACTTGGTGATGTTGAGAGAGTTGAGAGGTGTCATCATTATATGTCTGGCACAACAGTGGATACAAATAATTTGGATTCCTCCTGCCTTTTAAATATTTCCATTTTCAGACTGATGCTTTTGGATGAGAATTTGGCCTCCTGATTTGGAAAAAAAAATAGGCTAATTATTTTGTTTGTTTTTCTGGCTGTAATCTATGAGTCTGTTACTTCATTAATCAATGAATGCCTGGAAATCCACTTAAGAAGTCACTGAAAAGAATCAAAAGGGGAGTGGGAGATAAGAATAATGACAATATCTCTATATATATTTAAATTTGATGGGTCCATTTTGTCCAAATGATTCTGCATTTGCATCATCTCTGAGGCCATTTCTGTTGAGTACCATGAAGCAGAAAGGTGAACAGAGCAGGAGGAAAAGGGCTGTTTTCCTACACTGCTGCATTACTGTCCTGGGAAACATCTGTAGATGCTGTGCCTTTTTCTGCTGTAAATTCTAGCTCACATTTTTCTGCTTTGGGGAATTTTGGGTGCTTGGCCTGTAAAGAGAGAATATTGGCATAAGCTTTTAGCTACAGTAGGAGGATGTTTAGCTGTTAATAGATGCTGAATTCAGTAAATTAAATTAAATGGGCCTTTTTGGTTTTGAAATGCCTTTCTAAGGTGAGCATTCTAGCTTGTCTCCTGGGATCTGCTTATGGCTGTATCTGTGTAACAATGGCCAAAGAAAAAGTAAATTATGAGTTCCATTAGCAAACCCAGTTTTGTCTCTCAGCAGCTGATCATGTTGATGACTAGTTTTGGCACACTGGTAGAAATTTTGGATATTTCTTGAGCAGTAGCACAAAATTATTCTCCAGGCTTGTTTTAATTTATTTTTTCTTTGGTACTAGTGGTCTTATTAGATTACTAAATTGCCTTTATTGCAAAGAAAACATAGGTTTTGTGATGTATTTCACACAACTTTGCTAAGATCCAAAAACAGGCATCAAAAATCAAAACTATAAAAATAAGACTTCATTTTAGTGCATAGCAGTTGTTAATCAAGATAATTGTTCTCACCTAATGAAAATGGCTCATATATTCTTTTAAATCACTTTAAACACGGATGAGTTTTAAAAGCAAAATTACTTTGGGGCATAAAGATATCTCTTAGCATAATATAATCTAAATTTAATGTGATAATTGAGAGTTCTGTGTGGTATTGCAGTTTAGTAATAATATTATTGCTCATTACAGATAATGATTTAAATTTACACCACGGCACCAAAGCAGATACATGGTCCATACTGAAAGACTCCTAAATATATATTAACCAGTTATATTAAATATATATTAACCAGTTGGGAATGATTGAACACAAATGTATTTTTTAGGGGAAAACACTTTGTTATAAGCACTGACTTTGAGAAAACAATACTAATTGGAACCAATGAAATTTAAGAGTTTCAAATGAGCACTGATTTTCCAGATTGTGCAGAAACTGGTAATTTGAGTATCAAAGCTCAGGCTTTGAAGGTGGTGTTACACCTATGAAAATATTAGACCATACCTGTAGGGAGTGAAGCCTCACACATCACAGGCAGCTCCAAATCTTTAAGTGAATTCAGTTTAGAATAAAGGCTGTGTAAAAGTGAATTCCTGACCACCATCAAATATCCACAACCTTGAGAAGAACCTGAGGGCTTTTTCTATTATATGCTGTGATTATGTCCTGGATAAAATATCTTAAAAGATCCCAAACTTTACTGAGCAAGAAGGGCATAACTTTTGAGTTCTTTAGCAGAAGTTTCTTTCCCTGCAATCTAAAGGGAGCACCCAGCATAATTCTCAGTTAAAGCTGCCTTGGCCTCCAGCTAGCAAAATGTGACACCTGCTGAGGTTCTTACCTATTTCCCTGCATTGCTGTGGCTCATACACAAGCCCTTGGGGGTTGGAATACATCTACACATGCAAATTGAATAGAATTGATTAGAATTAGAATAGAATAGAGTGGATTAGATTAGATTAGGATAGGAGCTGCCTGGGCTGCAGCAGGGTTCTGTCACTTGTGCTTCAGCTCTGTGCTACCAATTATTGCAGTCTGAGCTGGGTCAATAGAAGGGAATGCTGAGCTGAATCAGTGCTCACACACCAGCATTAAACTTGTTGTAAACTAAATCAATTTTATAGCAATCACACTGGTACAATGCTAACAGGAAGGTCTTTAATGTAGACTTAGAATGAGACATTTTTTAACAGTGCCAGGAGAAATATTAAGTAATAAAGCAAATAGGACTGCAATATATATTGTAAAACTGTCAACCAGCAAACAAGATAAATTCAAATACCTTTCATCTTGCCTGGATGAATTATTTCAATCTTTCTTTAAAGTGATGCAGCTCAAACTGAGGATAACCATGAATCATACTCTCTATCATAACAACTGCATTACAGTTTAGTATAACAGAGGGGTTTGGTTTTTTTAGTTTTAATGAAGCTACAGAGTGGCACCAAATGGTAAGATCTAACTTGGAGAGATTCTTGAATGATCAAAAGATACTGTGATAACTTAAAAATAATTAGGTTTGCAATCCTCATGGCACTACTTTCTGAAACAAAAAAATATTACACAAGGAAATCAAAAGAGAAGTATTTTCTTATTTGCATCATTAGGGACCTTTGGTATTTACCTTGATGAGTTTCAAGAATTTACATAATTAGTTTACTAATTGATTAGGGATGGATTTCACTGAAGATAATCCATTGTTACAAAACAACATGGAGATATTTTTCAAAGTCACAACATCAATGTGTTCTGCTAATCCTATCCCAGTAGGTGGATTTTTACATGAAGCTTCTCAGACTTTAGAAATTAGTGTCAAGACCTTTTACTGATTACCATCTGGAAGCCTGAATGTTTACTGTATTTTGTAATCACTAAGTTTGGTTCCCATGGTTTTGGAATAGTGATCTGGAATAAAGCACAATTTCTGCTCCTTAGTAGTGATAAAGGAAGACTTAGGATTCTTTGGAATAAGTAGATAAGTAATATAGGATTTTCTAAGTCTTTTATAAATTATTTTAATATCCCATATTGTGAAATAAGTAGCTCAAAATAGATCTTAAGGACAAGTCTGAGGAGTATGTAATAGAAAGTCTTCAGGAGAAAAATACTTGACTCATTTGAATCATTTAGAAAGTAAGATAAGGTTACAGGGGCAGAAGCCACGTTGGTCACAGGTTTTGTGTCTGACTTCCAAAAAAATTCACCTGCCATTTGGGAAAGGTGCTGGACAAGGACAGGTTTTCATGGGTCACATAGAAGAAAGTAAGGGAAGTTTAAGGGAAAAAAAGGGAAACTACTCTCATGCAGGTTATGGTGCTTGAATTGTGGCATCAAAAGTGTTGGTGAGAAATGCCAAAAAAAATGGTTGGTGCTGGTAAGAGACTGAAAAACCTCTGATAGACTGTAGAAATGAGGTTTTTGTGAAGATCCAGTTACTGGATACTGGTTCTGGTGAATCAAAGAACTGGAACAAGCCTGACACAAATCAGGTGGAACTTACACAAACCATCAGCATGGAGTGCTGGTAAAATAATAGATATAAATGGACATTCCTTGTGGAAAGTTTTCTGTAGTTTTGCATCTTCCTAAAAGAAAGCAAATCTTCTCTAGTGAGGTACCCCCAACTCCCCCATAGGGTACCCACGCTCCTCTATATAAAATAAACTCCTTTATTGTGAACAGACAGAATTTGAGTAAAGAGATGCTGATGAAAGCTTGGGAGGCAGAAAGAAGGTAATCACCTGTGGAGTTTTGGTTTTGTTGTACCTAGAAGGGGCTTGGAAAGGCTTTTGGTCTAAACATAAAACTAAAAAGAAGTACCTTTTTTTACACCATAGAAGCAAGGAATTTATAGTACAAATTATCTTGTGCTTACAGAGACAAGTCCTAAGGGCATGTGTAGATCTGCACCACAGGAGTTCAGAACCTCAGGGTTTCATCCTCACCACTCTGCAGCTTCTGAGAGGACAAGGACTGCTGGCTTGAGAGACAGAATAAAAGAAGTAGCACATGGAATAGGCACTCTGAGTTCTGTGGCATTTCTTACATTATTTGACCCCCAAACACTGAAAGTTGTAGTAGCCTGAGCACTAAAGCTGTGGTCAGAAGGGCGCCCTGACCTGTGCTGGCACACAGCAATATTGCTGTGGAGCTCCAGAAAGGCTGGATGATGTTTCACTTGTGTGGAGAGGGATCTGTTGGATTCCCACAGGGAAGTAACCTCACAGGATTGCTGCTGCAAGGCTGTTCAGAGATCAGCTGCCCTTCCACAGAGCAGGCACTGTCGTTCAAAAGCCATTAACAGCACCACAAAAAGCAGAGAGCTTGGGATTAGGTGTGCATGTTCTGAGGGTGGAGGAGCAGGAGGGTTTAATGACACTCATAACTGCTGGAGCTGAGGGCAAGAGAACAAATAAGATCGTCTTGTGGGTTGGTGTGGTTTTTCTCCAAATGATTTTTGAAGAGATCACAGGGCAACATTGCTGAGGGAAGAGTTTAAAAACTGATAGTATGGAGCTTTTGATAGTCAATAACAACATGTCTTTTTTTTTAACTGCATAGTGATGAATGTAATAAAGTTTATTTCCTGCCATAATTTGTTATAACAGATTGTGATGGAGTACAGGAATACAGCAAACTGAGCATCATATATTAATTCAGTTTAGGCAGCAGACTGCTGTACCCTAACAGAGAGTACAGAGGGTCTCTTTTCCCTGTGGCTGCCAAAATTCATTTGCAGCTAAAGAAATTTTCCTCCCCATGAGAGCTGCTGCTGCAGACCAGCACCTCTGGGTCCCCCCAGCTTCAGGGGTGTCTGGAGCATCCCTGAGTGCACACCTGCCTGCAATTTACTACAAGATGCATTAATGCTCAGAAAGGTACCATGAAGAGAACCGGTTCTGAGCTATTCTGCTTGTGGCTTTGATGTGCTCAAAACCATTTTTCTACCATTGGGACCATGCTTTTGTAATTTCTACCATTAATTTCAAAGGTTCAGACAGTCCCTGGGAGCCAGTGGCTCAGAGGAATAGAGTAGTTCTGGCTTTGTTGCTGCTCTGAAAGAAATACCAGTGGAGGACTCGTAGGCTTCATTCTGATTCACAGGATTTGTCTTCTCTGCTCAAATGGGTTCCAGGGATTTCATCACCAAATTTCTACCCCACAGAAACAGCTCTTGACTCTGAAAGGAATATGGTTATCATGTCCTATAGTAATGCAAGGAAAAAAACACTTTCTTCAAGCTTATCTTAATAATAAGTGATATTGAGAAAAGATGTGCCAATTTAAATCAAAATGAGTGTCCATTCTGCTCTGTGCAGGTTCTGAGATAGTGCAGTCTCACAGAAATGTCCATTCTATAGAACTTTGCTGCAACCAAAGTTTATCTTTAGCTGTCAGCACTGGATGTCCCTGAGCTATCCTAACCTGCTGGAATTCCGTGTGTTGATGGATCAAATTTCAGGCTCTTCTCCTCTTTTGTCATGTAGAAAAGCTCCCACCAAACTGATAATCTAGGCACTGCTCTTTAGTATTTCTAAATATTTAATTCGTTGTTGATTTTGCCTTTTTTTCTGCTTTATCCCTGTTGACTATGTAAGCAAAGGCTGGCAAGATTTGGCTCAGTTATTCTGTAATTACAAGGCTTTAAATCGCTTTTTCTTTGAATTTTACTGAGACAAAACAAACACTCATTGACGTCAGCAGGAGCTTGTAGGAATAAGGAAGGAGGGAAAGCAGCACAGTTCTGCAGTTGTAGCTCTCCATCCAGAAGATGTATCACTTAATAGGTATCTTCAGCAGCCAAGGGAGGATTCTCAGTTTGCCTGTAGCATCAGTTTTTATTCCTTTGACATTTTTCTCTTCTTGGGTCTGGTTTTAGTCTTGCTGCCATGGCAACATACAGAGAGGCTAAAAGGTACTCCAGAGAAAAGGTCTCTCCTTGCTGAAGGGAGCAGAGGCCATTGCTGCTGTTTGCAACTGCAAATAGCAGTGCAGGGATGAAAGGGATATAAAAAGTATTTTCTATTTGCACATGTGCAGGTAAAACCATTGGTGCAAAAGTTCAGTGTGACAGGGCATAAACAGTGATGTTGGATAAAATCATTTCTGCTTTCAGATGGCTTCTAGCAGGACAGGACACAACATGATGTCACATGACATGGAAACAGATTTCGTGATCCAGGTTTTTCCTGTAGGAAAAATACTCTAATCAGCTCAAAATCATTGCTAGTGATACTAAATTTTTACATTTTGATTGTACCCATGTTTTCTCCATGCCCACGTAGGCGTTTATGAAAATTGGGCCCCGCATACCCCGAGTTTGATGTGTCTTCTTACATATGCTCAGTGCTCAATTTCTGCATCTTAAGAGCTGGCTGCATTCACCACAGGCAGGAATAGAGCCTATTCAAAATCCTGTAAATATTATGCTGCTTTTCCATCTGTCATATGCAAGCTGCTGAATACCCTCAGCCTCCAGAACAGAGTCTGGGAGGTCTCGTCAGAATTAATGGTGTAGGTGAGACAGGAGAATCCAGGCCGGTTGCAGATGTGGGTTTGCCAGCCTCTCACGTACCCAGCTCCCACACAAACAGGTAATTGAAGGATTTTGTCACAGCAGATAAGGCAATTTAACACTAGAAGCAGTTTTCTGCTGGCTATTCTGCTACACAGTGCAAGGGAAATATTCCTATCACAAATGCAGATCATTCCCAGGGAAGTGTGCTGTGCTGAATACAGGTTATTCCATTGCTCTCAAGGGAAATAATCCCTTACAGCAAAGGATGGTTTTGTCCAAATAACTGTGTCTGGTAAGATAATTGTCACTAATCATGCAAAAAAACAGGTTTTCCACAAAAGCTTGTATAGAAGGTGGCCTAATAAAGGAAAGTATTGCAAACTCACTTAAAAAAATAAAAACAAAAAAGCTTTGGAAAAAACCAGCACGTTTCCCACTGAAATATTACCCCCAACATCACATTGTATAAACACAAGAGAGACATTTCAAGATTATCAAGGAGAAAATACACCAGCAGAACAACAGGACTGGATGTTGATAGATGTTTCTTTTGGGAGCAGAAGGACAGTCCTTAGCAGAGGAGCCAGTGGCTGCTGGCCACGTGTGTGTCCTGGCCCTTCACTGAGCCCAGTGAATCCTGCAGAGGAGATTCACCTGTGCCCTGACACCCTGGCAGGGTCTGCAGGGAGTAGGACACCACAGATCCTCTCAGAGCTGCCAGCAAGTTCAGGAACTGCTATCCTTGGTTCCTTGAGTTTCTTCCCTTCCTTCCACACACTACATCTAGACAGACATAACCCAGAAGACAGACTATGTGGTTTTTCTTTGTAGCGAGTGTGGTGTTAGTTTTAAAAGCTGTATATACCAAAAACATGAACGAAAACTGTTCTCCTGGTCTGAGAAGAGCATCTGCAGTTAGAATGCAGCTCACAATCTATTTTAAAGACAGCATAGCTTTGTAAAAGAACACAGTGGTGAGCCTGATAAAAATTATCTTGCTCTATAGCACTAATGAAAACTATAGTATTAAAGCTTTGATTATATGGGATCTCAGCTAGAATCTACTGCAGTATGCATCTTTTTTCTTCATTACTGTCTAGAAATAATGCTTAAATAATTATTCTTCATATTATTGTATGTAATTCTCATGGAGGTAGCTCTGGGCTCATTGAAATAGTGCCAGTTATGAGCAGCAACAAAACAGTCAGCCCTAGAATGAAAAATGGGCATGTTTTTAATTCAGATTATTTTTTCATAAATGTGAAGGAGATTTGGATCATTACCTGTGACACTTGGGTTGCCAAAGTAACCTTGACTAGCCAGCTGATGTTTGCACAGCGCATGGCACCGTCACCATGGAGACCCTGTCCATGTGATTTTGCAGGCATGATGCAGTTGCAGGCATCTCAGAGAAGAATTAATTGTTGGTGAGCAATGCTCGTGCAGACAGCTCTGCCCTGGCAGACAGAGCCTGCAGTCAAACATGAGCTAAATTTTTCCTTTGTTTAGCTGCACGGAGAGGACCAGGGCAGGGTCTCTAGGCTGTCGTAAGGAAAACACAGAGTTCTCCTGAGGGAAAGTTCATGCTCAGATTGGGAGGAGTGGTCAAAGAGTGCTGATCTGTGTAAATCCCATGCTTGAACGATAATATTCATTTACAGAACATATGTTTGAGTGATTGAAGGCTATGGAACACTGGTATTCCTTTATCAGATGGGACTTTTTTCTCCTCCCAGTACCTGCTCTCCCTCATTCATGTGCGACCTGGTGATGTCAGGGAAATTACACCAGCAGAGCAGACTGAAATCTGTCTGTATATACAGGATATTCAAAATTCTTCTCCAGAAGTAGCTGTCGTGCTGTGCTTTCCATTCTGACCTCTGAAGAACCTCACAACGGGTCTGTGAAGTGGATTTTGGATCTGTTTTGCACAATACCAAATCAGAGACCAAACAAACCTTTTGATAAGAGATATGGTTCTGTTTCTGATGGTTAAGCAGGCTAAAGAGTGCTCCCTCCTTTCTCCCCATATTCTTTGGAGAAGCCAGCCAGCCTCAAGACAAAGCAATTTTGCTGTGGTGAACTGCTTTGTTCCACCTCTTTTACTTAATTATGAATGGTCTGGATGACGTCGGATGGTTAAAAGGTGCTGTTGCTATTTCTGGGTGCTGGAGCTGTGATGAGCAGGCAGCAGTAGGAGCAGGTGGGGGTTCTGCAGACATGTCATACACCCCTCAAGGAGACACAGTCCAGGCTTCAGAAGCTGCCTGAGCCAGGATGTGAATGGATGAGCCAGTTAAGTGCAGGAGAATGGTGTAAGTGGGTTTGGGGCATGCAGTGACAGCTGTAAAGAATCACTGGAGCACCAGCTTTGGAGATGTCTGTGCTGGACGCTCTCTAATGTGGAAGAAAACCACACAAAAAAAGTCACATGGATGTTTAAAAATAATACTGGGCAGAAGTGACTTAGGTTGGTGGCCAGATGCAAGGAGTAAATATCGCTCCTTTTGTCTTTGCTTTTGGTCTGAAGAATCAGCTGAAGGATTAAAGAGGGGGGAGTAGCTGGAAAAGTAGGGCTTTGGGGTGATGTGTGCAGCACAGCTTAAAATTTATGAAGGGATTATTTCATGGCTAGAGGGGAGCAGTCATGACACGCTTGGAAGGCTTGGACATTTCAGTGTGTAAGCAGAGGATGAAAGGTGATTCTTGAAGATGATGTATAAAAATAAACAGTGATCTTGAACCTAAAGGTGTGGAACTAATGAGAAGGAAAATTGCAGTTGTAGATCATAACCTAAAGTGATGCTCTGCTTCACTGTGCCCACCTGTTGCTGAGGGATGTTTCCTTCATTTGGATGCTGATAACCTTTTTGACAGCTCACGATGATACATTGTTAGAACTACTGGTGAGTTTTACAGATTACACTGAGATAATTGAATTAGTATCACTCCTGGTTTGGATTTAGTTTGTAATTTTGTCATAAGATTCTTTAACCTTTCATACCATGGCCAGATTTATCAAAAAGGGGAGTGAAGGATTCCTTTATTGTAAGTAGAAATCCTTTCAAATACCTCAGGGAAAAACACTATCATCAGAGGGCCCCAAGAAGAGAAAGGACAAAGTCCTCTGCCACCATCCAATAGACCTGCTTTAGCTGACAGTGAGGGGGTAAGGGAGTTGTCTGCAAAAATGGAACTGTAACCTGTGGATGGGAGTTTGTGCAACAGACTGCATCCAACCTCATGCAGCTAAAGAGTATCCACTCTTCTCTTGCACCAGCACCTTTCAATGTTTGGCTTTTTTTTTCCTGAAGTAAATGTAGAACTCCACTAGAAAAAACAAATCAATAAAATTAATTACATTACTGAGCTTCATGTAGGACGATGAAAACATTGTGCTGTGACATTTCCACTAGGAAGCTTTTCCATGGCGTGTCACCTTCATCGTTTCTCCCTCCTAAACTCCACATTACTGACGTGGGCCTGAAGCCCACAGTGTGTTATGCTGGCAGAAGGAGTGGTTTCATGATCCAGCTTCCCAGCCTCTTTTGTTTTACTCCTGAGACCAGTTCCTTGTAAGAGCCAAATACAGAAATGGATCATTATGTTTAAAATAATATCTGAAGGCTTGAAAATAGCATCCATTTCTTAGGTAGGCTGCATTTCTCTTTCACACTGTGAAATGGTACAACAGATAATTAGTAATACATTTTCCATTTAAATTTCCCTGTATTTATAAAGGAGTAGACTGCTCTTGCTATGTTCTAACAGCAAAATGAAGTTCCAGAGCCAACTGAATGTCAGCAAGAATTTATGAATACATCAGTTGAGATTACTGTTGGCTCTTGATTTTGAATGCAAGCAGCCAACAATTTAGTTTGGTGGTAAAATGGGTAAGTAAGTGGAGGCTTGAGTATAGCAATACAAAGTTGGAGCATAATTGTTTGTTTCAGACATATATTATTTATAGAGGATCAGACTTGCCCCCAGGAAAGTGTCTCTATTCAGGAATTTTCCAAAGGAAAAGGAACCAGGACAGCAGAGGTGGAGACCTGAAATGAAAGACTTAAGATGAAAAGCCAGATAAGAAATCTGTCCCAGTTATTGATTCCACCTGGGGAAAGCATAAACAAACTAAAAACAAATAAGAAAAATCTGAGGAGAACATAGGGGGGAAAGGAGAATTGAGGCAGGTGTACAATATATATTCAGGGGGAAAAAGAATTATAGTTGATTTTAAATGGGCTGTTTTTACACCCTGACACAGAAGCTGTGGAAAAGCACTGGAACTAGAAGCTTGCTGCAAATATCCAGAAACAATACCAGCATGTTAGTTGTTCTGTTTGGAATACACCTTGGTTTTCATTGTTTTAGCATTGCAGATACTGTTTTGAGTAAAAACTGTGTAGTGCCTGCTATTTTTAATTTCAATAGGAAAATCCTTTGTCTGGTCTGAGTGGTTACACATAATAACATGCTTAATTTGGAGCTTTTTTAACCTACATTTCTCAAAGAGAAGTGCATTGCAAATTAGTCAGGAGTGATGACAGACTTCATTAAACTTCTCTAAGTCATTTGTGGATATATTGTGATTCCTGAAGGCTGGTTTCTTACTTGTTATAGTAGTGCTTCACTATCTGTTATTATTAATACTTTACTATGTAGAAGGAAGAAACTGAGATAATTATTATTCTCTTTTTTCTATGCAAGCTTGTATTTTACTTTAAAGGAAAATTGCTATCAGTTCACTGAAGACAGAATAACTACAATAAAATCATACCATGTTCCCACTGCATACACAGGTGCTATGTTCAGTAGTGGAAAATAGTTTATGACCGTAGAGGATTCACTTTTGCTTTTAATGAAACAAAAACTTTGCAAATCATTAAGTAAAGAGAAATTGAAATACGGGGTTTTCTTGAGAGATACCGTATCAATTCAGTGTATCATTCTGCCAAGACCAGTGGTCCACTAATGTGCAAAGGTTCAGATTCCATTGCAGAATTTGATAGAAATTGTGTCAATCTGGGGGCTCTCAAGGCTAAAATCTGTAGTTTGGCATTAGTTCAGACACAGACCCTCTCAGGGCTGAGCCATACTGAAAGCAAACACAGGACAACAGAGTTTTGTCCTTTATTCCAGTGGAAACTCTTCGTATCAGTAAACACCCCTTTGCACTGCTTCCAATCCAAGAGCCCTCTGATGATGATACTGTATAAGAATAATTTCAATTAACACATCCACATAAACAAAAATAAAATCCATTTACTTGGCTTTGAGCTGACAAATGCAAATAACAACCAATATGGAGTAATCAGTGAAAAGGGATTTAGGGATAGAATGCTGTAAGAAGAGGGAAACTTGTGATTCTTTCTTCTGGAAGGGATGTTTATTTTGACTCAAACTTCAACCACTTTGGGGAACCTCCAGTAAATTCCAGAACTTCTACATGCCTCCCTGTACAACCAATTAAGTCTGGGTCTGTTCAGAGGAATGCACTGTCTTCATTAGGAAAGGACACCAACTCACAAGAGCTCCTCCCTCTGTGAAAGGCATAGAAAAAACTAAAAGTTCCTCTATAGTCTCTGCAGAACAACTTAACCATACTTGCACAGCAGAGAAGATTTTTAATGCTGTCTGTCCCCTATAGGAGAAGAGGGAATGGTTTTAATAGGCACCTTGGGAAACAAGTAGTTGCAGTCTTGGTTGAACAAGTGGACTGTTAGCAGCCATAAACATAAAATTACTCATTTCTAAAACAGCTCATGGTCTCTTAACTCAGACTTCGTGTGCTGAATGGCATTGCACTAGGACAGGATTGGACTGACTGGGAAGGTAAGTTGCAAATAACACTAAAAGGCACAGATGTTGTATCAGCTCTTCAAATTCTTTTCAATGTTTTTATATATTTTAATAGCTCCATCTGGATTCCATGGCCACTATTATTGTTATAAGTTTTATTGTTCCCTTGCCTCTGCCTGCTGTTTGCATTTGCAAGTTACTTACAAGTGTCTTGGAAACAATTCCTGAACCTTTCTCCAGGGGCTTAAATTTGATATTGTATATGGGAAAAAAACAGGGAAATCACATTTTCTCAAATTTGCCTTGCTAAATATGATATAGTACAAATTAAAATAAATGTTGCATGTCCTGCTTTCCACATGATGTTCTGGTTATAAATTTCAGTGGATGGGCAAGTGTGTTTGCTGATTTCTCCAATTCTGTTATTTATGCTGTGCTGTAACCTCCTAAATCTTGATTTGGGTAATAACAGACATAAAAAGTTATATAGCTGCTGCTTCTCCAGCATCATGGTTGGATATTTTAAAGGAATGTTATCCATAGTGGAGAACTAGTCTGACAGGATAGTTGAGTGTTGTTTATGCTCTAAGGTAGCTTCATAAAAAGTAATGTGATTTTGTGGGCTACACTTAGAGGTCAGCCTGCTATCCAGTGGGATTCCTAAGACTCTGTTTTCTGAGGTGAATTTACAATAATGCTCTAAATTAGAAAGCTATTGCATTTGCAATGCAATTTTTCTTTTGTTCTAATAGAATTTTTCTTAAGTCTGGTGTTTAATAATTGAGGGAGCACCTCTGTAAAATTCCAGGATTACTGAGTTCACTGCAGTCAGCTTCCCAAGTAAGGCCGACAGATGGGAAAGACATTTTGTGCTGTGCCCAGCATCCATTAAATTTAATTGGAAGTTGAGTGCTGTATAATCTTTAAAAATCACATACCTCCTTCTGTATTAGACATTCAGGGAATATTTTGGGGACCTGGACCCCAATTCCAGCTTTTAAATGTATCATGGGACCCATCAGGTCCCAACTCAGCATTTTCTTTCAAATGTATATGCCATTATTCTTAAAATATTCAATAGAACTATGTCACAGGTGCTAAATCCTATTAACATAAAACTCATTTTTGTCTCCACCAGCCCTGTTATGCTGGCAAAGAGCAGTATGATGAGGATATGGAACAACCTTTATGGGCACATTTTCAGTTCCTGAAGTTTCCCACTGTGAAAGTGAGGAAACTCCTGACATCTTCCAATTTTTAGTGATTTATAGAACCATAGATTGGAAGAGACCTTAAAGCTCATCTCATTCCAGCCCCCTGCCATGTGCAGGGACACCTTCCACTATCCCAGGGTGCTCCAAACCCCATCCAGCCTGCCTTTGGACACTGCCAGGGATGGGGCAGCCACAGCTGCTCTGGGCACCCTGTGCCAGTGACTCAACAGTGGTCTGTATGCTGCACATTAAATATTCAATGCAATACACTCACACACAAATTCAGTTTATCAACAGTGAGCTCTCCTGAGTTGTGAAACTTCATACATCAAAATAAGCTTCTCTCCAGTGCACTTGTAAGAAGAGGTTCTTGTGCCTTTCTCACATGCACTAATTGCAGCCAGCTGTTAAACAGATGGTCTTGGTGATATCAGTAGGATACCAGTTATTTAACTTTTCTTTTTTTTTTTTTAAGTGGGAAAAAAGTGAGGAAAAGAAGGGAAAAAAATGTTTGCTTAGGCAGCAAGACCCACAGTATTACATCAATCCCATCCATAGCCTGGGCACAGCATTTCCTCTGTGGTAACCCATAAGAAATTGAAAAATATCATAGGTCAATTAGAAAAATGTTTCATACTTTCAGTGGAAGTAGGATGTCTTGATAAGTATTCTGCAAAGACAAAATGCAATGAACAACCTTTTAGGATTACCTCCCTGAGCCTGTACTTTTCCCTGCACCTCAGCTATCCATAACTTTGGTTCTGCATTAACCTTGTGGATGAGTTATGCTCTATGTGATATATATATATGATATATATATGATATATATATATATATGTAACTATCCCCAGGACTCACATCCCATATTGCCAAACACAATACAAAAGCCAGGCCTCACAAATTCACTAAAAAATGTTTAACTCTCATTCTTTTCTCAAGCAGCTTTTTGAGTGACCTTGCACATAGCGTGCCTTAAACGTTTTGCTGGTTTTGGAAGGGAGGGACTCAGGATTCTCCTAGAGTGTGACTGAAAATTATCAGTAGTGATCTTTCTTTCAGGTGAAGGAGGCCATGCAGAGAATCCATGACCGAGGAAATATAGGAAAACTCATTCTGGATGTGGAGAAAGCACCCACTCCCCTGGTGAGTGCAAAGCACTACAGACATTTAGTACAGCCTGGCAGTGACTTCTGGACACATGTCCCTTGTAATGTTTTTTTTGACACTGATTTCTTCTAAATCCATAACACCCAAATACTACCAGTAACCATAATTTCTGTATTTAACCCGAGTGAAATGCACTTCCTGAAGTGCCAGCAGTTACTTCTCTATACTGGATGACTGTCTGCTTCTCCAAAAATATGCCAGCAAGAGTTGGACTGGGGTAAAACTGCCACTGTCTTGCTTGCCCTTTTGATGGAAAACAGATAGACTTTTCTCAAACGAAACAATTCCTGTATTAATAAGTGGATTGAACAGGAAAACTCCCAATCAATATTGCTTCAGTGTGCAAACATAAAAGTGCTTTCTGATTCCCATACTAAAGTTAGAGTATACTTTTGGTAGGAATGTAGTTTACAAGTTTTTGTCATATATGAACATGTAAATATTTCTAGAAGGAAGGAAGGAAGTAGTGATGTAGGAAGGAAGATAGTAGTGATGGAGCTCTGGTCCATTAGATTTGGAACATTTAGGATGGTACAGAAACCTTTCAGAGAGCAGTGGTAAATGAAAACCAGGCTCACTCCTGAGCATTCACTGATGGTGTAGGAAAGAGCAGTAAAGAAGGTAATGCAAACCTGACTTTAAATCAATACTGATGTATGAAGTTTGCTTTCAGACCTGAGAGACCTCCCATTCAAAAGAAAAGAAAAGAGCCTGGACTTACAGTTAAGCTCTTACTCTAAAACTGCTCCCAGATCTCATACAAACTCTCTGCAAGGAAAAGGAAGGCTATGAGGACCTCACATGTGGAACAATGCACTTCCATGAAAGGGTGTTAACTCAAAAATATGGGTAACTTCACAGGAATGTTTTTCTGCATTAAAATCGGGTTGTGTTTGAGATTTTTATTTCCAGCAGAGATTAATAATCAAACAGGGATGGAGCATCATTGCATTTCTCTTTAAAAAGTAAATGGGTCCCTTGCTTATTTGGTTTAGAAGTAGTTACAACCTAATACAAGAATCTTCTTGTGTCCTAAGAGAGGTAACATGGGTGTAAAACAGAATCCAGTCACACTAATCTGTGCTGTTAGACACTACCCCCATCCAGTGAGCCAGACTCTCGTGCCTCTACAGACCTGTCACACTGACAGGGTGAAGTGCTAGAGGGTCCTGCACCTTTACACAGCTTGTCATAAATATTTCCACGTGAAAAAAAAACACAGTGTACTTCTTTAATGCTGTTCTGAGCTACAGATTCCTGCAATTGCCTGCTGCCTGTGCAGGCATCTTCAGTAAAATATGAAAATGCAGTTTCTTCCCACTCCTGTGTGATCTGGGATCTGCACTCTGTCATGGGTGTATCCTGCCAGCATCTACATATCCACTCCTCTATAAAGTTTCATTGGGTTTTTAATATATAAAAGAAAGGAAATTGCCCCCTGGGTTTTCACACCATGTCTCAGATGGGGCCATCCATTAGCCTGTTCCTGAAAGAGGTCCCACATTCTGTAAACTTCCTACACAGGTGTGTTTCTTGTCCAAGACCCTTACTACTGGTTTACTACAAGTGCACGGAGCAGAGTCCTCGCGTGCAGCTGTCCTACAAACAGCTTTTTGTTAGGAAATAGAGCTGTGAGCCATGGGGGAGCAGCTTGCAGGTTTAGCTGGAAGTGGTGTGGAGCCAGCAGAGGCTTTGCACAGACAGAACGTTTATTTTCATTTTGTATTTCATTTCTTCTTGGGTTTCCAAAGTTGCTTTATCAAATGAATTAAGCTGAAATAAGGAGGAATCAAAGGGTGGGAAAGGTGCTCTGATGTCCTTGGTCTTTCATGGTGCAGATGGCCAACGACAGCACGGAGACGAGCGAGGCTGGAGAGGAGGAGGAGGACCACGAAGGGGACAACGAGAACAAGGAGCGCATGCCCTTCATCCAGTAGCAGCCAGAGGCGGCGGAGGCAGGAAGAGTCGTGAGGGAGAATGGAACAAGACTGGGAAATCTCTTCTGTGCATCAGTGAACAAATGCTGTAGTACAGTGTGTGTTGTATTTGTTTGCAGTCAGCTGAGCTATGAGCTGTTGATCATTGTTGTTTTGAACTCAAGTGCCATTCTCATCCAGTGCAGTATTATGACATTTCTGTGTAATGCCCAGTTTCCCTGTAGGAGTCCCATGGATTTTTCTGTTCTTGTCTGAAAGCCTTATTATCTTACTGTGTAATTTTAGATGGGCATCTTTCTCATGCAAATTCCAACATCTTGCATAAAGTTATTGGGGAGGTTTGGGCTTTTTTTGCAAGTTGGAAACAGTAAAAAAAAACATCCCCACTTGCTGTCTGAAAGATTCTAGTTACTGAAGGGATAATTTTATATTTCTGGATTTTCAGTATTAAAATAGTTTTCCTTTAATGAACCACAAATAAAAGTTGCAACAAAGATTACATTTTCTTTTCCTCAGTCATACTTCATCATTTCACAAGCAATACTATCTTTATTTTCAAAAGTACCTTATCCAGAATCATGGAATCTGAAATTGTGCACGAAATCATTAATTGAGAGGCTTTGATCAGCATCTTCTGGTAAGGACACATTGACTTACATGTCAAATTCAAACCAATTTTAAATTTCATTTTTAAATTGCATTGGTAAGGATCACTTATCAGGTTGTGGAAAAAAAATTGGTGACGGAGTTTATTGATCTGAAATCGCTAATATGTGGTCAACTGTCAGGCTGGAGCTGAACTCCTGCAGAAGTTAACCCTGTAAAAAATGAGGTTTAGGCCTTAATCCTACCACAATTCATGTACAGGGATAACTTCCATCTAGGTGAATTGTTCTATCAAAAGCTCTGCTCCATATGTACAGTTACCTTTATAATTATTTACAGGATCAAGTATTCAAAGACCAGCTAGTCTTATCTACCTCCCACTAGTGGAAACTTTATCTAAACATTAAAAAGTATTTTTTCCACATCCTTCACCTGTCCAAGCAGCAGCTACTCAGGTCCTCAACTGTCTTGTTAAAACAGTTATTTTAAAATTACTGTGATCACATACAGTAGAAATGCTGAAGGACTGGCAGAGACCTTGCATACTGCCTACAGCTTCAAATTAATACTCCTTTTTTCAAAAGGAAGTATTTACCCAGACATGACTAATTGTTCAACTAAATCTACAAGTAGCATATTATGATAGAAGGTAAAAATTGATAAACATGAAAAGTGGGGGCTTCTCAAGCTTTTCTCAGTGTGAGAGGACTTCTGGGTCTGGATGACTTTTATGTGTGGTTTTAGAAGATTCTCATTAGGTTTTTTCTGTTTGTATGGTTTTGCTGCCTAAGTATTAATGTCCATCTCTTCACACTGTACTCATGAAGTCGCTGTCAGATAATTGTGCAGATGGTTCATTCTGAAGGAGTTCCCCTTGGGTTGAACAAATTCAAAAATAACAGCAAGAAATAACTGTGGAGAAAAATGCCAAAAAGCTTTTGAGCTGTTGATCCAACCAGAACTTCATTTTTCACTTCATTATAGCTGAGTTCATTTTCCAGCTGGACTTGCCTATGCTTGCAGTGCCATTTTGGATTCAAACAGGGACTTTATCCACAGGAGAAAATAAGTATTCAGTGAGAGTTTTCCATTTATTGGGCTTGCCAGTTGAACTTTTAAGAAGGGCCATTAGGTTTTCGTGACTCATCAGCTGACAGCAGTAGGAAACATGCCCAATTTTGTTTTGCAGCTAGTGTAATGATGTTGTCCTGCAACAGACCTTAACATAACTAGGAATTTTGATTTGACGCCAAAGTGAGCAATATTGCTGGTGACCTTCGAGCTGGCAGTAAGTGGCATTCTCAAGGCCTTAAATTAGTAGGGCAAGCAGAATAGCAAACCCATTCTTCTGTTCTATACCACAGTCTGGTGGGCTCTGCTTCTAAATTACCCTGCAAGACAAATATGGGTGATCTTGGTCATGGCCACAGACACCACAGGGACAACAATCACATAATTTTGGCTAGTTCTTTCTGGTTTTGTTAGCAAGGCAAAAAATACTTCTCATCCTAATTCATACCAATTTTAGGGCCATTTTCTGATCAGCAGAATATCAGGTAATTGCAGTGAGTACAAAGGAATGCTTCTGGAAGTACCTGAGTGCAACACAGCTGAGTGTGACCATCAGGAAGCTGAACTCTGCTCTGTGTTTTACTGGGATCAATATAGCATGGAGGGAGGCTGCTGCTGGAATGAATGGAAGTTTTTCAGGCATTCTGGAAGCAGGATGTGTGCTAGCAGAATTTGGCCCACAAGCCCGAAGTACCTTTCAGGAGACCACAAGCAGTAGTATCACACTGGCAGGGGTGCAGGCCGTGCTGTTCAAACTGGTGAAGCCAAGGCTTGTCACCGACCAAGTCTTACTGTAGCAGAAATGAAGGGTTGTGCTTACTACTGACAGTGTTGTTTAATCAACTCTGAGACAATTGGATAGTTTCTTCAAGTGAAACAAATTATTTCTCAATTTGCCTTAAAGGAACTGTGAAAGCTTCTTTAACTTAAGCCTGATTGAAGTGTACTGAAACACTGTTTAATTGTATTTGTTGCTTTAGAGCTTTTGTTATATTGTGCCTACAAAGCAAATTATGTTTACACAAAAATATAAATAAAATGTTGAGCATAGCATTATCCTTGGCCTCTATGTTTTATTCTAGTATTACAGTCACTTTAGGGAACTGACTTGGAACTGCTTAAGAGGAAGATATGAGGTCTTATTTTCCATTTTGGTCACTGTGGGATACACAAATAATTTGACTATTACAGAGTAAATCAAGGATATTAAAAGTGCTGCATGATGATTTGCAGAACAATGTAGATATAAAAATTTGAATGTCACAGTCTAAGAAATTCAAAACATTCTATAAACACCTTTTACTAAGTGTTTAGGGAAGTGTATTTTTATACAAAGAGAAACTAGGACTTATCCTTCCACACAAGTTATCCTCAGAGAGACAGGTCCTTTCAAAAATCAGAATTCCCTAACGGAATGACCTTAAAATAGAATCCAAAAGCCATTATCACCGATTAGCTTGTAGAAAGCAGGAGGATATGACCAAGTTTTGAATCTCACTCTCCTGGGCCTTGGTTTTAAGCCAGGGCTCCATGTCTTTGAAAGAACTGGTGATGGTTACCAAGCCCTACAGTCATCTCCAGCCTGTACTTGAGTACATGGCTTTAAAGGCCTCCCTACATGAGGGAAAGAAGTGAATGAACTTCAGTTTAATATCTAAACAAAGAGGGAGTGTTGGCTTTGGTACATTTTAGTCACACAGGACACATTCCAAAGCCTGTGATGTCCCTGGAAAATCTCACTTCAGTAGTTACCAAATCTGCTCTATAATCTCAAAGCTCATAGGAGCAGTGCTGAGTGCGAAGAGTAAATTTCTGCCCTCTGTTTTTAAGCTTTAATAAGCAAGTAATGATCAGTGCATCTGTAATCACGGGGTCACGATGAGGCTGAAAGCAAACAGCCATAGCCTTTTGCAAATTCTCTGTGATTACTACTAAAGCTCTTCCTCTACCACCTTTCCCACTGGGCCATCTGCAGTGCCCTGTCACACACTCCACCACAGAGCAGGATGTGGCAGGTTGCCTTTGTGCAGCATCTACATGAAATGCAAAAATCCACCCTGGATCCTCAGTACCCCTGGTTCTCACCCCATCCTCCATTTTGTGCTTCCCCTCTCATTTTCTGGCAGCTGATTGGGTTTGTCAGGAAAGATTCTCCTAGTTTGGGCACAATAGCCAGCACAGCCCCCAGCTCTGGGAGAACTGTGCAGGAGCTTCTCCCCCTGGCAGCACTGGGGTCCCTTGATGTGAGCCAGTGCTTTGTTCCACTGCAGAAAGAGCCAGGACAATCCTCACACTCTAACTGCTCTGTGCATCACAGTACCTTTCTCCCAGGAATTTGTGACAGCCAGGCAAACATGCCAGCATTCTCCTGCGAGAGCACAGGTCAGAGCAGGAGTGCTCAGCCCTGCCCTGCTGGCTGACCCTAGCCAGCATTGCTCCTGTGTTTGCCTGGCCTGGCTCTGTCAGCTCCCCATCAGCCATCTGCAGGAGCTGGAAGACTCTGGGAGAACACTGCAGGTGAGGAAGAGTTAGAGGATGAATGTAGGGGGGGAAATGAATTGTGTATCTCTGCCCAAAAGCAACAAGAGAGAAGGATTTGAAGCATTTGAAGCATGTTTTCTGTTGATGCATGTGTGGGCTTCTAGAAGGTCCCAACCTTTCTCTGAAGGGGTTCCACAATCCCTGCAATACTCAATCATCGTGGCTGTTCTCTGGTTGCACTTCAGGAAAATTATTTTTTTACCTTCTGAAGAGAATGGGTCACATCCACTTTCATCCCCCGCAGAGAGTGAAAGAGAAACTCCAGGTGGACTTCACACACGTGGATTAACCCTTCACATATAGAAACTTTTCTTCTCAGTTATGGGAACTGCAGGCATTTTGGGCAAGATGAGGAAGAAAAGGGAAGGAGCAAGCATTGACAGCCCTCATAGTGATTGTCCTGTCTCTTAAAAACTCCTACACCTGCCATCACGTAAGATCAGCTTTCATTTAGGGAAGAACAGCCTGCACAGTTGGTAAAAGCTTTAAAACTGTCTCAAATGAAGCATAATCTAAAAAATCAAAGGAAGACTCTTTCAGCTTCTGAAGCTTCATGATGTTTAATGCTTGATACAGGTATCACCCTTCAAATTGGGCAGCCAGGGATTAAATGGGATTCAATTAAGAGATGCCACTGACACTTGTTAGTTTAGGACCAGCAGCTCCCAGATACTGCAAAGGGGATGAGGTCTGTGACTGAGGGAGGGCTGCAGTTCTTTGTTTCTTTTCCTTCAAAGATTAGCAAGGCTTTGATCTGTCTGGAAGAGTTGTTTTTTCCCTTGCACAGTGACCAGGCTGAGATGTTAAAATTAGCCAAAAAGAAAAGTACTGAAGGAAAACTTGTTTTACTGTGAATGCTGAGGGGATGGGGAGTAGAAGGTGAGCATTTCTATGGGGCAGGTTTGCTCTTAGAACCACAGGGTGAAGCACCTGGGCCTCTCATGCCCACAGCTCCTGCAATCTGCCCCTCCTGCCCAGCCCAGGTGCTCTGCCAGTCCTGCTCCATCAGCCTCCAGCTCCCTGCTGGAAGCACCTCTGCCTTTGCCTCTGCCAGAGCTGGAAATGTGCTACGTTCTGCCAGACATTGGCTGTGTCTCTGCCAAACATCATCTCCCTGACAAGCTGCAGGTTGCAGTACAAATCCTGTTGTGCTTGCCTGCTGGGTAATCTGTGTAAATGTGTTTCCTCCATGGAGAGCTGGGGCTCACCATGCCGTGCAGCAGGACATGATGCAGCATCTTCCTGCCCTGGAAGAACACACTGAGATGGCAGAGATGCTGGATGCATTATCTGTGATAAGGATTTCTCTCCTTGGGCCAGCCAGGTGATAAGCTAATAACCAAACACTTGTAAAGGCTGCTGTGCCAGGTTTGCTGGGCAGTGACTGGTGTGGCTTCTGTTGTGACAGGCATTCTGTGGCCTGGAGCCCTGTTAGATCAGTGATGTTTTCCAGAGGCTTCTAGGAGAAAACATTTCTTTTGTTGCTAACACAGAAGAGAGATGATGATGATAAGTGTTTTTCTAAGTCAATTTGATTTGGCAGATTATTTTTCTCTTTGCTCGGCTGCTGCTTTTTTTCCTCCTAGTGTCTGCATTTTACATTAGAAATATTTTCCCACTGTAAAAAAAAAAACCAAAACAAGTCTCCTGTAACTTGCCATGTATTTCTTTGCTTTGAATTTCTGAACTGCTTCTGCTGTAGAAATGAAAATTTAAATTATTTGTCCAATGCCATAATACTGCCTAATAGTGCCATTTGATTAAAGGACTTACGGATCTTTGGAATTTAATTCTCCATTTACCAAAGGAATCGTAATTAACAGCAGCTGAGCTGAAAGCTTTGCCTGCATGGTTCACAAGCTGTGTCTCAAATCATACCTGCTCCAAAGCAATGGAGATACACAGAATCATGTTCTGAATGCCCTCTGCAAGGGGCTAGTCAGGAAAGCTCCATAAAAGTATAGGGGTTTGACAGATAGTAATCTAAATTTCCCTTGCTTTCCCATCAGATAACTCAGAGCAAAAACCAACACTGAATGTGGCCATTGAAAGAATTTCCTGCTATTTTCTTGATCATTCTTTCCATGCTCATCTGAATAATCGCCTCTGGTGAGTTCATCCCAGGGAAAGGGTGACCCCCAAACCCAGCAAATGCCTGGATTTAGAGGCTGCAGATCCAGCCCTTCTGGCTCACCCTCCCCTCGTGAGAAGAGCTGAGTTTGCTCCATGTGAGGATCAGCTGGGAGATGGTATTGCAGAGAGGGCTGTAAAAGCAAGTGCCATCGTGCAGTCTGATTGCCAAGGGATGCTGAGCCCACAGAGCAGGGGTGGGGTTGTGCAGGGTGGCACTAGAGGAGGGCACTGCCCAGGCTCAGCACAGGCACAGGGCAGGAGATATACACAGGGAATTGTCTTTAAGGTCTCACTTGAATGATTGATCTGGAACCCCTCAGCGAAACGTGCTGATGCCACTGCCTGTCCTGCACCACACTTGCTCTTGCCAGTTCTCACCTCCACACATCAAATGTCTCAATTTCAAAACGTTTTTTTCTTGCAGCACATTCCCTGAGGTTGTGGTTTAACTTAATAGAGCATACATAATATGATTCATATGAGATCTTTGATCTGTGTTTTGTTCAACATGTCAGTGGTGGATAAAGTCATTACAGCATTCTGTTCACTAATCAACCAGCAAAACAGGAAAATAAAAGGGTAATTGTTGCAAGCTTTCTTCCTTATTTTCATTAGGTTGGCAAGCTCATCTCAAACTGGAATCTCACAGGTCTCGTCCCACTGGCTTTGATAGGGATAGCATCAAGCTGATTAATCCTCTAAATCAATCCTGTCATAGCTACAGCATTAAAAATTCAGCAAGTAATATTTATGTCTCTGTTGTAGCTTATTTGGTGGGGAAAACCCCCACAGGATTCTTTTCTAAATCCTTGCTTAACTCTCCATGTTAAAATACACATTGCTAAACACCATTATCTTTCTTGAGAATGCAGTATTGGTTTATACTGGGGTTTTTGGAGCCACTGGTGCAAGTAAATGATCTAAAATGGAAATTCCTTGCCATCAGAGGACCTGAGCTTGGGTTTGTGCTGTGGGATGGATCAGATGAGGATGTAACTTGTCCCTTTGGTATATATTTATTCCATGCAGGGCCCATAATCCTATTTTAGGAAACACTATTGACAAAAACAGGACAAACTCTCCCAAATTCCTCAGTAAATTGCTACAACATTGAAACCCCAGCTGTACAGACATGATTGACCTGATGGGTGTCTGTCTGCAGCTGCTCTTCCAAGAGCAGAGGCATCTAAACAATGTATAATCAGCCTGATGCTTTACTGGGTAACACTGGCATGAGGCTGTGCAGCAAAGGGGATCTACCCTGACCATTGAACAGGCAGAGAAGAGCCTGCTCTTTTCTCTTTTAGCTTGTTGGATAAGCAATATAAAATCAAAGCTGTTCTGATCATTCCTAGGGCACTGAAGACATCTGCTGGAAATGGGAATAAACTGCAGTAAGGATGTGCACGACTGAGTAAGAACATATCTTGAGAAGTTTATATTTACACAGCGCCTAAATTGCTCAGCAAATGCTGCAATATTTTCCATTTGAACACGTTTGAATAAATAGCTGTTCATTCCTGCTGTTCTTGTTGCCACTGAGGAAGAACATTTCAGTTTCTAAAACCTACAACGCTGAATGCAGTCTCTGAATTCCCTTCATCCCTGATGTGTGAGGTCATGCCACAGACATATGTGGACAATATGTGGCATCATGTGCTGGCACTGAGGTCCAGGTCAGGTTTCCAGTTTTAAATGGATGTAAATTGTTTGTAGCTAAGTACAGAAGACCACACAAATCTCTTTCCATCTTTACATACAAATCTTGATTACGAACTAATTTTGTACAAATCCTGTTGTATCCTCTTGAAAGAGCTTTCCAGAAAACTGTACAGTCTATCAGGGAGTGCGGCCCTGCCTTTTGCACATCCCCAGCTGGTCCATCCCACAGCATAAAGCCACAGCTCAGGGCCCCTGCCCCTGGCTGGAGGGGCTGTGGCACAGGGAGGGGACACTGCACGGTGCTGGGAACACCTGGGAGCTGGGCAGGGATTCTGGAGTGGGAGGTGAGGGTCACACACAGCCCAAGCACACACAGAGTGTACGTATCTTTGGCATCCCCCAGCTCTACCAGAGGAGCCTCATTTTTCAGGAAGAAGGCAAGGAGTAGGGATTTGTATCTTGCTTTTCATGACCAACAGGCACTTTCAGGTAACGTTACAGCATGAATTTCTTCAGTTCTGAAGGATGCTATGTCCAGACCCATAATCCCAGTTTATGAAATCTCCCTAGAATGCAGATGTGTGTACTCTCCCAGGTATAACTGCAGCCACGTTCTTGCTGATTCCTTCAGCTTTTCATTTAAACCCTCCAGGGTTCTCCCAAACGTGTAGGGCAGGGTTTAGAACATCCTGAAATTTCTGGAATGGACTAATCCTACTCATTCAACACTGCCAGGACCTCAGCCAGGGTATGCCTGCACCTTAGACTGTACAGTGACTGCATTTTATACAGACATTAACAAGCTGGCTTAGTGCTGAATAGCTTGAGCGCTATCAGTGAACAAGCTACAGAACACAGGACAAAAGACACATAAATATCTGTTTTGCACATCTGCACTAGTGGCCTCACTCTTCTGGCTTCAGCACCCACCTTTGCTGGGTTCCAGGTCCCTAAGGACAGCAGATCACAGGGCAGGAGGATGCTGTGCTGACTTGTCTTGCTTCTTTCTGCCCACACTAGATTTCTGCAGGAAAAGGCAACTGAGACTTTAAAAAGACCTTACAGGTTTCTGTGTTGTGTTCAGTAAAATGTTAGGAGCAGCTTTTGAAAAGGTATTCAAGAGTCACAGCATATCTGTGTGTGCTGGAGAGCTGGATGGGAGGGAAAGTTACACCTGGGACCTTTCCCAGGGGTCACCCCTGCCAGAGACAATGCTATTTCTGCCTGGACATACTGGGCCATTAGGGAAAATTACACCTATACAGGCCAGTTTTTCTTTTCCATTCTCAGCATCCTTGTGTGAGCATCGTCCAGTTGTGTGGTTTTCACTTCCACCCCAGCACATGGGCAGGGACAAGCACAGAGCAGGAAGGTAGGGCTTGGTGCAGGAGTTGTCCTCCTTCTTCCCCAGCCTCCAGCAAACCAGGGCTAATTCCCACTGCTTGAGTTTGCCTGTAGAGACAAGCAGACATCTCCCAAGCAGTTATATGTAGGTATTACTTTTCCTTCCTGACTAGGCAGTTAAAAACTCTGTTTACATTTTAAAGAATGGTGGTTTATTTGGGCCACATCCCAAGTTTTCCAAGCCTGAGGCCTGGCACAGGAGCTGATTATGCCTGTGCATGGGGACAGTGCTGCTCCTGAAACTCGGTGAAGCAGGGTCAGCTGTTTGCAGATCCTGTGACTCAAGTTTTAGTTTGGCAAGGCAGAAAGCCTCAGCCCTTAAGCAGAACCTCCAAGTCCTTAGTGAAGTGCAGCCACTAACAGCAGACATGAGCACACTCCTGACAAGTCTGAATTTCCATCCTGATGAGGAAAATCCAACATCTACACACCCCAAAATATAATCCCTGCTCTGCCCAGCCCTCCTGGCAGTGCAGAGCTGCACTGTTGGAAACCTGCTGTGAACCTGTGGATGTGCAGCTCAGGCTGTCTGGAGAGATTCACAGTGCCTAAACCAAGGCTTTGTCCAAATCAGTTTGTCTGGCACATGTAAGGGTGAGCAGAACCTGCTGAGGTCATGTTAATGTGAGGCTGGAAAACCTCATATTAGGGTGGCTATGATGATCAAACCTGAAATATTTAAAGGGACAAATTAAGTGTTCAGGATGACTTCAGGTCATTTCCAGGAAGGTAAAAAGGCAGCACAGATTAAAGGAGAAAAAATAGCACAACAGGTAATTTGTGTTTACAAAAGAGAAAGCGATATATTCTCACACACACATCCCAAGAGGTGAAAGAGCTGAGCTGCTGCCAAGAATTTCCAACATGGAAACTTTGCCAAGTCCACAGGAGTAGCATTTTAAAAGACCCCATTCAACTCCTCTATTTGCACCTGGAAGGCAAAGAAACTGATTTAAATTTTCCCCTAGACTCCCTTATCTTTAGAGATGCCAGAATCAGCTGATGTGTAAAAGGTCCCTTTCTTGAGAGGGATTGTGGTTTGCTCTCTGTGCACATTTCACATAACCAGCAAAACATTTATCTATAAATAAGCACCTAGTTCTTTGGGGTCCCTCCTGATCAAAAAAAAAACAGGCAATGACAGGCAGAAAAACACTGTGCATCTTCTTCTTATCTTTTCAGCTAAAGGCCTGAAGTAAAAATGATTTGGCACCTCTGTCATTCCTTTGAGATACCAGGACACCATAAGAAAGGAGCCGTGTCAGTGCAGAGTGCAGTGGACAGAAAACCAAAAGAAGAGCTCTGTGGCTGTTCTTAACTTGCTTTGTGTCGATTTGGTGAATCTCTTCTGTATTCTCCCTGGCTTGGATCAGCTGTGTTTTCTCTGCTTTACAACCTATAATCCATATCCAGTGCCATTGCAAGAGAATGACAGGAATAAGGGGGAGATGATTTGGTCACATAGACGAGATGAAGCTATTTGTTTTAAACATGTGTGATAGATGTAAGACAAGCTTTCTGCTGCATTTTGCAAATCATTTCCCCTCCTCTCTGCTTGGTGAGACCCAGCTGTGAGATGCTTTGTGACAAAGACCCCAAAATAAGAGATACAAAAAGCACTTGAAGGTCAAAATACTGCCCTGATTCATCTTTTCAGTTTACACACACTATTGTATCTCAGGGTTTTTTTTAAGCTGATATTTACAACATGGGAATTGAAAAGCACTGGATCTGTAGATAATAACAGCTCTGTTTGGACCTGGAAAATACCACATTGAGAAGCAGATTTATTGATCAATCAGTAACAGTCCACAGTGCCAAGGTGAGGTGTGTGCTTGGGAGAGAGGAATCACATATCTAAAGAAGACGTGAATGTCCTCATTTCAAAACCCACTGACACTCAGTGCAGGTCACTGGTGGGCAGCCTGGTTCTGCAATAAACCTGGAACCACCTTAATTCCGTCAGACAGAGCAGATCACTTGTACCCAGCAAATTTCCTTTCAAAACTCCAAATTAGCATGACAGGAAAAAACTTGAACCAATGGCAAAACCCCAAAATATCATTAATAAGTTTCACAAAACCTCACATACCATAAGGCTAGCCCTTCTCTTTTCTAAACACAGTTTGTTTGTACTAATTTCCCCAAAATAACTTTGGTCTTGGGATGTCAGCCATGATCCTGCCTCATGCCTCTAGGACTGAGATCAAATCCTTAAGAAAGACTTTGCAAGACTTTCCAAGGCCAAAGAAACCAGGCATACAGTAATTTTCCAGGCACAACATAATCCTTGACTAGGAGAGTTCGCAAAATTTACTACATTAAATTGAAACAAATAAAAATCAACCAGTGGGTCCCATTTACTCAAGACAGTCATAAAAACTGATGTATTGAAGGTGATAACCCTTTTACTAACCTTTCTCTTATCTACTTTTATTGACCATCCTGGCTCTTCAGATTGCCTCACTTGCAATTCCTTATCCTGGCAACAGCTCTGATCAGTTTTCATTTTCTCTTTATATTCTCAATAGAAGGGGCAAATAATTACTCACCTACTTCACTCAAATAAATGGCTTCGTTTTCCTAAAGCTGAGCTGAATTTTCTAGAACTGAAATGCTGCAAGAAGAATAGAGTTTGCTCTGATTCCAGGAGCAGATACTGCTCATCCATTTCCCATTTGGTAAAACATCCCACAGCACAGTTAGCTCTGAAGCACAAGGGGACTGTAGGTCTCAGTAAAACACAGACAATCTACTGGCAATTCATTTCCCAACAGACTGAAGCACTGAATCTTTTTTAAGCTTTTCTTTACAAGTGCTGTTGTACATCTGCAGCCAGACCCATTTCAGGAACTCAGCATCCAGTCCTCAGCTCACACTGGCTTCTCACACTCTGTGCCCCATTGCACGTTCTTTCCATAAACCCAGGGATGGCTGAGAATGAAGAGGAAAAAACAGCTGTATGAAGACTTCTCCTGAGCCAGTGTACAGGAGCACATAAAGGTAGAACTGTCTCTGAAGGAAACAGTTTTTACCTCGAAGAGTCTCTGTGGAGAAACTGAAAAAAGCCTTTTACCAGAGGATGTTTATGCTCTGAATGGTCTGGTTGTCTGAAAGCAAATGGAATTAGGTGGGGAGATGGGAGCCAAAACCCCAGGTGCCACTGCAGCACAGCAACTCTGGCTTTTGCAAGATGTTTCATATCAGACAGAGCACTTCAAGAGAAACCACAATTCTGTCTGCATGCAGAAGTTCTACTGTAGTGGTGTAAAAAAATAAAAAACCACAATCCCATCCTATTCTGGATGCAGCTCTAAAGCAATGAGAATATTTATATTTATACACTATGCTCTGATAAGGAAAGTGGAATAATTTGTTTCAGGACAAAATTACTTCTATCAGTGTATTACTGTGTTCACTCCCTGGGCTATATAATATTACTGTAATTATGCCAGTAAAATAAAATACCCACTTCTAAATGACATTTTAATGCTGGTTTCAAGCCCATACACAGCCCAGGTACTCACTTCAGGGAGCCTCCTGTGTGGCTCCATTTCCTCACAGCAGCACAGCAAGGTTACATCTTCCCAGCAACATATTTTGACTGTTCTCCGGCTCTCCTACCCACACACCATACCCAAGAAGCTAAACCAGCTTCCTCAGTTGCTATAGGTTAGTCATAAACGTGGAAATTGTTCTTGAGTACTCCAGAAGAATTCTAGCCCACATATCCTTGTGGTCCATCCCAGCAGCTGCAAGGGCAGCTTTGTGATTCACTTTTTAGGAGTGAAGTCCAGCTGAGTTACTTGCAGACTGGCAGAATGGTCAGAGAAATTACTGAATGAGGGGGATTAAGGTTTCAAAACAGAATTTCTGTTCTTGAAAGGACAGTACACGGCATACTTCAAAAAGCAGTTTTTCACTCAGGCTCTTGGTCAAGAACTGTCAAAATACCAAATCCATGTTTTCTTTATCCCTCTGTTTCTAGTGACTTGTGTGCTGCCCCAGCAGAGTATATATCTTTCTCTGTCATACTCATTTCACAGGAAGAAAAGGAACCCGTGTTAGCGAGCTCAAGCTCCTAGGGGCAGGAACAAATCCATTCTGGTACCTTGAACATACACACTAAAAGGCCTGCTGACCCAGCTACTGCTCCAGCCTCTCCCAAAGCCTGTGGGACAGTCAAGTTCCACATGAAACAGCTCCAGGAGTGTGCAGCTGCCTTATCAAGGCAACCTGAAATTAGCACAGTTTAATTTGTCAGGTTGAAAGCTGCAATGGTTCAGGATCAGCTTCATGTGCAGTTCCACAATATCTGAGAAGGCACCACGTGAAAAACTAACTGGAGGCAGTTATTGATTCAGCCATCTGCCCTTAATTAACTTATACTGATGCCCCAATACTATTGGAATAAAGTATGTATCAAGCCCGAATTTAGAGCATGTCCTAAAGGACAGATTAAATCTTGAACTAGACCCTTGTAAAGCTCCTTATTTTCCTCTCTGCCAGCTCACATTTCAGTTGTGGTATGCTAGTTGGGATGCCAGCCCTTTCCACATTTACCATGGACTGAAATTTGCAGCTGTGTGAGATTTTTTGGGCAGTCCTGGCTGGGTGGGATGCACAACAGCCATCTCTGGTGTGCTGTGCTCCAAAACAGCTCTGAGGACTGAGCAATGTTGACCCAGAAGTTTTCCAACACAATGTATGTTAATACTTCAGTATTTTGGAGAAGGATCACTGGGACTAAGTTTGATCATATCAAGATGCATTTATGGAAAGTTTATTTAGCTAATGGTTAAGAGATGTTTGCTAGTTACAGAATATGAGAATACAGGGAGGTGTTTAAAGGTGTCCAGGACAGACAGGGCAGGTATGGTTTGCACTGAAAGTACTGAAGTACCCTAAGTGGGGGTTGGGAAAACCCAGTAAGTATTCATGCAGTACACCAGCATGTTCCTAAATCCCAGCTTTCTTTTAATAAAACAGTCTTGAAAAAAAACCAAAAAATGTCAGCAATGTGAGCAGAACATAATCAAGGCAGAGATGGCAAAGGGATGTCAGGAAGAACAGCTCTGAAGGACATGAACTGCACCAACCAGCACCCAGCGATGGCTTTGGAGTCCACATTTTAATCAAACCCTCTTTTAATGAGGGGAAAAGAAAAGGAAAAAAGAAAAAGTGTGATGGATGGGAATATTTTTGTGACAATTTCATTGGGTCACCAAAATCAGGGAGAGGTTCTACTTCATACAGCAATCCCAATTAAAGGTAGCCCCACAGAAGTCCATAGAGCCCAAAGGCAAATGAAAGAGATTCAAACTCAGAGAATTCTCCAGACTCCAGGGAGACACTGTCCTGCTTCAAGCACCTTGAGTTTTACTTTTCTTCTGACCCTACAGTCAGGATGTGGGAACCTTTGGGAAAGCATTGCTACCTTCTGCTCCTTTGACTAGACCCTGCTGATTGCTGCTCTCAACCAGAAATGCAGATATATCTATCAGGCATTTATTAACTCTTCATAAGCCAATAAATACACTCTTCACATAGTGTGATTTTAATGTATTTATCTTCTGTGTGGGTCTCTAGTTGCAATGTTTGCATTTGGAGCAGCATCCTGGTTTTGCTTCAGTGGAAGGTGCTGGCCACTGTCATGACTTACCCAGCCTGGGGCAGAGCCATGCTGGGTGAGCCTCTGACACTTTGTGGAAATTTTCTGGCTGCCCCTCCTGGAGGCTGGCAGAGCACAAGCATCCATCTGGTTTTCCATAGGTTTTGGCTGCAGTGTTAATACAGGAGATGTGGCGCTTACGGGTGAGGCAACCAGTGCAGAGTTCAGGGCTGGTACAGCTGAGCTCAGAATGGAAACAGCAGCTTCAGATGGGGTGTGAGAACAAGGGGGTGTCTTATGCTACAGCCAGCTAAAGCATTAAACACATTTCGTAGGCAAGGAATCCAGCCAAGCCTGCCACCACACCTTATAAAGCTGACCTCAGGCAGTCCCTGCTGAGATGGGTCCGGGTGACCTCTCTCAGAGCTGCTACAGGGAATCTCTTCAAGCTCCTTCTTAGGGTCTTACAAAGAGACATGGCACAAACCGGACTTATGATTTTTGTACTCATAAGCTTACTACTGCTGGATCAGACTGTCAGCCAGGCTTCCAAATTCAAAGCCAAGAAGCACAGCAAACGTAGAGTGAAAGGTACTGGGTCTGAATCGGGAGGAGGGATAGAAGCTTATAGACTATGCAAATTTACTGTGTACTTTAAATAGCATTGCATGAACCAGAAACTAACATTACACAAATGTTTATTTATAAAGGACACTCGAGTCTATATTATAGCTGCCTTTTAAGTATTTTTATGTGAGTTAGCAAAGCCACAAATAAGGTGCCAGAATGAATTATGGAAATAGAGCTGTGTAACGGCTGCAAATACATCGCTCTGTTCTGGCTGTTCACCTCTGTCAACATTATTTAGAACTCACAGGTACAGCTGAGAGAGGACTCTGGCTGATCATTCTTAGTTATGTAGCTATATTGACTAAGATGAGAAAAATGGAAATTCATGTATATGGAGGAAACAAGCAGAAGTATTCAGGCTTCAAGGATTATTGTTCAGATTTTTGTACTATTTCCAAATTTTAACAGAATGTCTGTCTACTCTTTGTGGAATTAGCAGGTCAACATTAAAGAGTTAGCAGGAGAAGATGAAGCACCAGTTCCCACAGCAAAGCTTACAGAGTAAATACAAAACCACAGAATGTTTAGAAATGTCTGCATATTTAATTTAAAGACATTTCTAATAAAAGCAGGTATGATGGTGGCTCACTAATGGCAAATATTTGAACCCCTGTTAATTAAAAAGCTGTGGCTTTGATAAAACCATTGTACAAGAAAATTGAGCTGCTCTGGAGCCACACAGCTGTAGACACATCCTTTGGGATCACTAGGGTTTTAAGCTTAGGGCTCCTAAACACAGGCTGGTTTCACGTTTTGTGTGCCAGCACAGAGTACCACTGACTGGAGAACAGAGAATTCTGCCTTGGGAAAGCAGGGAGCCCTGAAAGACATTATAATGTGTTTTTGGTTTTGGTTTTTTTTTTTAAAAAAAAGACACAAAAATGGAGTTATACGCAAATTACCTTCTTTTCTTGTCCCATCATATTCTTGGTGCTTTTTTAAGTGCTACAAATGCTGATTCAGAGTGATTTTGCGTGACTCGAGTACCCAGGCCCTCTCTGTACTGAGGGACAGAGGAAGGCTGATCCTGGGAAGTAGAGACTGCAGTTCAGCAAGTACATCTGTGACATTCAGACGTCAGGTTGTTGCTCCTCCCTGTGCTAAAACAAGAGTTCTGTGAAACTTTCATGCTCACAGAAATAACATTTCTTTAAAGAAAAACAACTTGTGTCTTCCTATTTTTTGTATGTCATATCCATACACCAGAGTGTACAGGTTCAAAAGAAAAAAGGACATTTTCTGTAAAACAGATACCAGATCACTAAATAATGATCAGCTGCAACAACCCATGATTTTCAAACCGTTTTTAAGGCAACATCCATGATAAAATATGAGAAAGAAAGGTAAAGATGTGTTCCTTGTGTTTTTATAGGAAATCTAGAGGAATGTTTTCATTAAGGACAAATCTTTGAAAATAATCAAAATGCATCTAAGCAATGCAGCAACCCATGATATTTTGAAACAGCTTTTAACATGTGATTTTTAATTGTTCTACTGTGTGCATATCTGTTAATTTCTGTATATTCTTTTTGTGTAAGAAAAAGATGACCTGAAGACCCAGATTGACAAACTGTGGCGAGAAGTAAATGCTCTGAAGGAAATACAAGCACTCCAGACAGGTAAAGCAGCTTGTGCTGGTCAGTGGTTTCCAAAAGTTCTCACTGCCTCTCTTCTTCACTCCCATCCCTCTCTTTAATAGGATTTTAAGACTAGGATCACAGCTCCATAAAACCATGGTGCTCCACAGCTTTTTGAGACAAACAAGTGTTGAAGGAAGCATTCAAGTAAAATCAGGTCTCAGCTAACAAGGAATGAGTGGTGATTCTTCACTGAGAGCAAGAACTACTTTTGTCTTTGCTATGCACTATTTCAAGTTCTGAACTTTGTGTCATCAAAGGCAACACAATGAGGGTTCTTGGGTCTGAGAGTTTAGGTGGCCAGAGATTTAAGTGCCCAGCTTTGATATGAACATATATTCAAATGTGTATGTTGCCATAAAACTTCAAAGTTATATCCACTGTGAGTTGAGAAATATTCTGGACTAATGTGCAGAGTCCTTTAAGTATTGAAATAACCAGATGGAAATTTCCAAACAAAATAACAAGGGTAAATACACATGTACCTACTAGACAGTTGTGCTTTTTCACAGCTGTTGACACAAAACCTGGCATTTAAACATGTACGAGAGGACATTACAGAAAATGACATCATATTCATGAAACACAACATATTTTCCTTAGGAATGGTAATATCTGGTTATTCAGTTTTGTGTCTTGGATTACATACAGCTTTTTGGGCTTTACAAAATATTTTTATTTCAAATGTCTTATAGGAAGGCTTTAGAAGTTTCCTAAAAGAGGGAGCCTGTGCTAGACAAGTAACTCTTGTTTAAAAGTAATTCTTGTGTTGCTTCCAGAAGGAGCTTGAGAGGAAGCATGCAGTGGCTTAGAAATTAAACCAGAACTGGGAGACTTTCTCTCCTCAAAACTTATTTTGAGTTTTATTCTAAATTTATAAACCACAGTGTGTAACTGGAATCCATATTTGGCAAAAAGACACCTATCACCCCCCTAGCTCTGATTTGTCTTTGTTAATGTCCTGTAACAACTGAAAAAAGGAGCTCAGTTTTTAGCTTATGGACATTTCCAGGACACACCTTAAAAATCTGATTTCTTCTCTTGCTTGAACTTCCTGGGCCTCCTGTCTACATAGAGTGAAATGTGAAATGCTGCCACACACCATTTGCAGCACATACTTTCTCCCTAAAGACATCTGGTCCTTATCATTGCTGCAGCATTGCTGAAGTAAAGTCTCTCTGATCTTTATCATAAATAAAAGTTTTTTGAAGTGTTCCACTTTTAATAAATAGGTTCATTACTTTGGCCAATGGAAGGGTTAAAATTTGAAGATTAAACTCTAATAGGAAATTATGACTCCGAAAACGTAGCTAAGGAATGCAGTGAATACTACAACTGGAAATACTAAAAACTTGAGACATAGGATGTGGTCCAAAGTGACTTCCATATCCTGTTAACCAGAGAGATAATTATTTTTTTACAAGAACAGATGACAGGAATTAAAACCAGATTATAGAAAATATCAGGACAGAAGATGTACAGAAGTACAAGATGAACTTAAGCAATAAATGAAATAATTTGCAAGTAATAATATGCAGGATTCTAGAAATAATTGTCACAGGAGTCTATTCCAGGCCTTTGGTAACTTTCTCAGCTCAGAGGAAACACTCCACCAAGAAGGGTTCATCTTGCCATCATTATTTTTCTTGGAAGAACCAGTTTTTTACAAATCTGAATTAGGAGAGCTGGAAGACAAAGTTTAAGGATTCCCTCCTGTATTCCTGCCCCCACAGACCTCGGGCTGGAACAAACCCAGCAGCAGCTCTGCAAGGCAATTCCAGTGACAGAGCAGCTGCCAAGTTAACCCTCTGGTCCATTTGGACTTTATATCAAGACTTCCCTAGCAGAAGTAAAAGTAAACATATTTAAAAATTCAAATGTTTAGAAGATTGGGTCCAGACTGTCCTGTAAGCTGAGTAATAAGTGTACACCTTTTTAAAGCATTTATAGATTGAAGTCACTTTACCTCATCTGGATTTAGAGTTTGAAAGAGGAGACTTTGCTGGAAAGAAAACAAATTAATGCAAAGGGAGGTGAATATGTAATCTTTTACAAGCAGAATTACACTTATATTAATCACTCAGACATCTGTATTATGAATTTCAAATCAATATTTTCCTGGTCAGTAGGATCCATTTAATACAGCACATTTCTGTCCTGCCTTTGCTTGCTGGAAACTGAGCTTAGATAAGATGTAAAAATTTACTTTACTTAAATATCACCAATATTAAAAGACATTTAGATCTGTGTCCACTATAAAGCCAAACACAGATTTCCCGATAACCAACTTATACCCGGCAACAAAACAAACATCCACACCTCATCCATTCCATCAGTTTCAAGACTGTTGAAATAAGGTAGAAAAGCATGAAAGCAGGACTATTTGCTAAAAGGGGCACTGAGAACGGGCCTGGGTTATATTTTAGCAGTATGTTCCCAAAGGCACGCTGATGTGCTGGCTGCACACAGGGTCCTACATGAACTGGAGCACCAGCAGGTAAGTCTGACCTTACTCCGAATTTCAGACCCAGTCTATGGAGTCAAGAGCCTTTCACTTGCTGAAGGATTTGTCTACTCAAGTTTCAACGTGCTTTTGGAAAATTATCGTTTGGACAACCATTACTGAAAGCTGAGGCCCACACTTGTACTGAACGTGCAAACTCCTGTCTGTTCACAGTGTGTCTTCGTGGGACCAAGGCCCACAAGAAGTGCTATCTCATGTCAGAAGGCACCAAACATTTCCATGAAGCCAATGAAGACTGCATAGCCAAGGGGGGCACACTGGCTATCCCGAGGAATAACGAGGAGACAAACATCCTTCGGGATTATGGCAAGAGAAGTGTCCCCGGAGTGTCCGAGTTCTGGCTGGGTGTCACTGACATGGTCAATGAAGGCAGGTTTGTTGATGTCAATGGCATGGCTCTGCAGTACTTCAACTGGGACCGTGCCCAGCCCAACGGGGGCAAACGTGAAAACTGTGTCTTTTTGTCTCAGTCATCCCAGGGCAAGTGGGTGGATGAAGTCTGCCGCACTGCCAAGAGATACGTTTGTGAATTCCTGATCCCATAATGACATACACAAAAGATCATGGTCAGGTTTTGGGTTACCAACACACACTTTTGCTTAAAAACCCCTCCCACTTAGAGAGTGGCGAGTTAAAACTATCCCTCTCCTGCCTTGAACTCTTTCCTGAAACACAAGTTTTCTCTTTTAATTTATTTTCTATTCATATGCTAAAAATGTTTAGTGAGTGCTGTCATTATGTACAGGGATACATATTATGTTTTGGCCTACATTGTGTCATATTTTGGCATATTACTTCAGCCTACCCTTTGGGTTGCTCCTATTTCTGTACTTCAATTAGAAAATACTGCTGCATGGTAACCTTTTCCAATATGAGCAGTAAGGATCCTCTCAGTTCTAAAGCTTAAGAGAGACTTTGGGATTATGTGAGCTCCTGTGAAAAACAACCATCATCCTTTACAGAGTCTAATTGGATTAATCTGTGGCCAAGAGTTTTACCTATGCGTTAAGAATGCTGAATGAAAGAGAAAAATCTGATGGTAATTATTTAACTATATGCAGTTCACAGTGACACACTGCTAGAAAAAAGGGGGAGTAGCTGTTTCAAAACATCAGTCAGTCTAGACATGTTTTGCCTCTAAATGTCTCAATTATGGTTAAATATTAGATGTCATTTGGAACATTCCCATAGAAGAAGCCAGTCTGGGACTGGATCACACTGCTGTGTGAAGCCGTATAAAGCCATGTCTTCTGCAGGCTCAGACAGTTCTGCCATTCACAGAGAGCTCCTGAAAGCTCCGGGGGGGAGACAGGAGCTCCTTCCTGGCACAGCATTCCCACTCATCCACCTCTCCCATGGGAAGGGCAGCACGCCCCAGGGGCACTCTCCTAAGTGGGACCAGACCACATGCAAATGTTCCAATTTAACACCTGACATTTAAAAGTGAAGCAAAATGTGCTGGCTGATTTTGGCTGTTCTGAACTTCACAACAGAGATTTGTCTTCATGTCATAAATAGCAGTTTCTCTCATTTTGTTTAAATATTTAAATATATTGCAGCTTGGAGGATAATTCCTATTCCTTATCTATTAAATGTGCAAGGTTTTCTTAAATTATGCAATAAATTTGCAATTACCAGTATTTAACTGTTGTAGTATTTTTGACAGCTTATGTATGTGAAGGCCATTCCTTCCTAGGAGTTTTCTTGAGGATTCAAAAAGGGCACTTTTTTCCTACTACTGTACTTACAGGCCACAGGATAAAATCTGGATCCCTGCCGAGTAATACAGCCCAAAAGCTGTATGAGATCTAACTACTCAAGGCATCTGCAATGTGTTTTATTTAAATTAATTTTCCAACATTTCATGTATTTGTAAAATAACCTGATTCTGATTTCTCTTTTACTCCTGAGTTGTAATAGAACAGCAAAAAGGGCCCAGATATATAAAATTTCCTTTCAAAATCTACCAGCATTTGCTAAGGTTGGGGTAAAATTTTTTGTTACCTATATTTGTACATGATTTAAAGTCTGTACTGCTTCTTAACCCCTGAAATAAGCCAGTACATCTCAGCATCTCCCTACAGCTACAGTCAAACTGAAAATTCACCTTGTTCAACTGGCACAGGACTACATTTTCATTGGCTGTTTTTCTGGGGAACCCATTGTAAAGAACATGAGCCACTTCATGGAGTTTCCCTACAAGGTGTAAAATTATCACATAAAGATCTCATTTTTAAATAATACTTTCTGGGTGATCCCATAAGAAAACATTTATCGTCTTGAGACTGCTTATAAAAACTCTGTGACAGTGGATGGTTCTTCTGGAGGATCCAGCTGAGTTCTTGGGATCAGCCCAGATTACACTGCAGAATCCTGGAATGCACATGGAGCTCTTGAGATCAGAGATGGGTAACGAAGAAAACATCTTCATCTTTCATTTCTATCCTCTGCTGTAGAAGCACTGTGATAAACAGAAGGCAATGGGCTCATAGAAATTTTATAAGCATATAAACCTTCCCAGAATTTTGCCTGCACAGCACTATAATTTTATATAAAAAAAATACTAAATGTATTTGCCAATATATGGTGATTAAGTAGCATCCACTGGATCTTGCTAACATACCAGGGGCATTAGGAGACTTGATGTAGTCCTTGCCCACCAGGGACAAGCTTTGCTGCCTTTTTTCAGAATTTTAAATCCAGATTTTTCAGTCTTCATTAGATGCCCTATGAAACTTAAAATTCTACTACTGTTAAAATAAAATCAGATGGTTTCTTCATAAATATAAACTGTACCTGCTCACATGTGTGTATATGCAGCTGTTCAGCAATGTTAATGACTACAACCTAAGTCCATGAGGGCACTTCTAGGAAGAGTTAATGAATAAGTTGCTAATAGCACCTACCTGAGTAGTGCATACCATAAACCACTATACCTTGACCTGAACTCTGATGATTTGCCAGACACCACCAAGTAGGCTGTAAAATGGTCTATCCCCTTTCAAAAAATCAATCCTATGCACATGACCAAACAATCAAGGCAAAATAAAAAGAGATATGATATGTGTGAATAATAAAAATATAATAAACTCATATGAAACACATTATGGCAATGAGGTACAAAATACTCCATTTCCACAAGACTAGGCAATCAGCATTTTGCTCAGGATAGTAGGTGGCCCTTGGTTTTCAGAGAGGTTGTGAAGTATCCTAAGCCCAACAGAAAAGCTTTTTCTAGCTATAAACAATTTATTGGTTGGCTGGTCCATGTAAGAACTGTCTACTAAGGAATACATTAAGCACTCTGTAACCTTTAACAAATTATTTATAAGTGTTAATTAATGAAAACCATCCTTTTGTTAGCATGCTGTCAGCATGATTAATCTGTTCTTAGTGTCATGAAAGACAAATGCCCCCAATAGTCTCATTTGGCTTTCTTGGCAAGTGGGAATAAGTAGGACTGAATAAACAAGGTTACATAGGAAACACTGATTAGAAGGAAATGATTACCATATGAATTGGGTAATTCTGCTGAAATATTGAGGGAAGGTGATCAGAATAGAATGTTCTGGAGACCCCGCCAGTTTTCTTTCCCAGGCATTGAGTTTGTAGTGTTGCATTGAAAGAAGAGAAAAAGGCCTTTGGTGAATAGGCAGGGAAATGTCAACCTTTACTCGAGGTACAGATGTTCTCCATTATGCAGGGTACAAAACCTCAGAGAAAGAAGCTCATTAGTAGAACTGGGTGAAGAATGGGTTATCTGGTTTTGTGGTCAAACCAAAAAAAAAAAAATAGGAAAGAAAATTGATCACAAGTCTCCCTTAGCTTTCATGTCAACCAGGTAGTATTAAAAGGTGATTTTAATACCTTCTTTTTGTCATGATACAGTAAATTTTACTGCAGTTAAGAACCTCTGCTTCTCTTACCTGTGCTTCTTGCCACTCCCCTGCTTGGCAGAGCATTTACACCCCACAGACATCTCTGCTTCCCTCTTGTGTGAAGAAACAAGACTGGGTCCTCTTGATCTTCTGTAAGACCAAGACACAGCTGACTTTTATTGAGGAAAAATTAAATAGTGCCTTACCAAGCTCTTCTCCCAAAAGGATGACACTTGATGTTAGGAGCTAATGAATCATGTGAAAAACATTCAGGAATATGATCTTTAGCTGAGAGGGCTGAGATCTGCTTTTTAACAATCTTACATGCTACATTTGTGTATTCCAGCTACTCGCTGAGTATTTGCAGCAGAGGATCACCATTAGAGGAGTCTGTGTAGCTTAGGGCCACAAAAGTATGTGTTTGGAGATATTTATACTTTATTATCCATACTTTGGGAGTTTCTTGTTTCTTGTTACCATCAAAGACAGAATAATTGTGAAGAGTTTTATGAGTTTGATCAAAGAGTTAAAATGCTGGATTCTTCCCAACTGTGGAATAGGGGGTCCAGCATAGAATTGTTGGTGCCAAGAAAAGCAATTTAAAAATGAGTAATGAGAGCACACTGTAAGCCATTACTCTTAAACGATCTATTTTTCATTTTTAAAGGCTGGACAAGCACAGACTATTTTTAGAAGTAACTCTCCCTTTGGTCCCTCTTCAAACCCACAGCATATATATATATTCTCATTCAGTAAGGAAAGGTCAACACCTTAAATCAAACATTATGTGCAGTCAAAGCAAGCCCTTCAAGGCAACTCATGACCAGGTTTTAAGGAGTATATTCAGACCCAAGACCCAAGGTCCAACAGTGCTCAACACTCAATAACTGAGCCCTTTTGAAAGTCTAGCTCCTTGGTGCCAGCATGATATTCTAGTCACTGGAATTTTTTTTGTCTGATAGACACTTACCAATGCACTGTGTTTTCCAGGTCATTATGTACCAGCTGAAATGAAATCCATTGCAACCTTTAATTTGCACTTTGATAAATGCTTTTTTTTTTTTAATTAGATCATCTTAAAATTAACTTAATAGATTAGGCAACTGTGACTGTTTTTTCGTTACTGAATTACAGGATCAGCAGATATCAGGAATGTAAATTAGTGTAATGGTAGTCTCTTACTGAATTCAAACTGATTTTCAGGCAGAACAAGAATTAGCTAGAGGTCCATAAAACAGTCCACTGAATTGTATGAAACATGCATAGGGGAAGAATTCCCACAGTCTTACCAAGGAAACAAAGCCATGGCTGCAAAACGGATGTGATGTGCTTCACTGGCACAACAGATTCAGAGAGAGACGTAAAAAAAGCAAGGTCAACAGATAAACAGTGGACAGCAATTGAAAGGGAAGTAAGAGGGGCTGTAGAATGACCTATGGTACTTCTTTATGCAAATGCATTACTTAAATTATTTGAAAATACAAGGTGGATTCAAATCCCTCACAAGTAAAATGTCAGTATGCTAATTGTTAATAGCAAAATCAGAACCAGGTCAAGATTTTTCAGAGTAATTAAAAATAAGTTTACTGCAGTCCATACTGCACTAACTTCTCTGACTTTAATAAGTCTTGTTTTCCCTGACATAATTCAGCAGCCAGCCTGAGGAAAAATAAAAACTCCAATAAAGTATTTTTGTAGAATTTATCAGAAATATTGTTTTTCTTTATAGTAGTAAAGAAAATTCACCAGGATTCTACCAATTCACCAGGATATGGAGCTGTCACACACATCCCATGCTATGTTACCTGATTTTGTCTCAACACTGCTCCAGCCTGAGATTTGATAGGGTTTTGTGTTGTCAGTGGGTAGTAAAGCCAAACTCTGGACACACAGCCGAGGCTGCTGTGACACCACTGCCCAACTGCCAGCTGCAGTCTTGAAAGCAGATGGCAAGCAGAAAATCATCTCAGATAAACCCTGAGAGCTCTTCTAAATGGTTACAGGAAAACTTGTAGTAGTCTTAAGTCTGGTTGTGTTAATTAGTAACCCTAAGTGCATTAGGGCTTTTTGAGAGGAGGGGAGAAATTCTGATAATATGAAACAAATATTATGCCATTTCTCTGTTGTAATTTCTTTATCATTTGGTGGATTTGTAAAAGGAGTTGTATGTTTTTTTCCAGAGTATTTTAATATGTAGTGCAAATTATTATCTTCAAAGAGAAATGTGTCATAAAGCAAAGCATTCTACACTGTAGGCTGGGCATCTGCTGAAGAGATTTTGAAAATCAAAATGAATGAAAATGGTTTGTTAAACAATTGAAATACAAAGGATACAGACAGGCTGCTATCAGATGGCTTCTAGTCCTCAGGATCCACATTCTCAAACCAATTTTGCCATGTATGAGATACCTCCTCCAGGAGGATTTCCAAAGTGTCTAAAGTGCTAAAAAAAAAGTTACAAACAAGTTGCAAGAGTATCCGATAGCCCAGGAGCCCAGACTGTGCCAATTCAGTGCTTGCTGACAGTAAAAGGTGAACTGAGGTGACAGTAGGAAATGTCTGAGACCTTGCCCGGCACTACAGGAATTCCGCTGCAGAAAACCTCCTGAGCTTCAGCTGCACTAGGAAAAGCAAACCAGCAGCAGGACGGAAAGTCAGGGCAGTGGGTCTGAGAGTTCAACAGAGACTCCAATGAGGGTCTAAGGGCATTGAACTGTGGTCAGAAATATCCCATTATCTGCCGAGGCAGAGCAGACAGTGAAGTGGACACTACCCCAAGGCACTCCAGGAGTGAAAGGCACTAATTCACATCAGAGCAGGCAAGTTCAGAACCCCCGGGGGCAGCAGCCCAGCTCTCCTCAGGAATGGCTGGGAAGGTGAGCTGCTGGAACATCATCCAGAGAGCATAGTGTGCCCAGCACCTCACGTGATGCACTGGCTTGTGCTCCTGCAGGGACAGGCTTTGCTTCTACTGTATCAGAGCCTGCTTTTAACAGCTTCCAGGAGCATCCCCAAACCAGACATAACCTGTAGACCTTGTCTGAATCACCCAAATCCAGGAATGAACCCCAAAACCAGATGCACCCCACACATGACAGCAACACCCAAACCATGCAACATGCATCTGACACACAAAGAAACACTCCCAAACCCTGAAGTTTCCCCCCTAATTGGCAGCAACCACACCACACCACACCCAGGCACATCCCCAAAACCTGTTAGTTATCTCCAAACCCGTACATACCCCCAAGCCCAGAGACACATCTTAAACCCATCAACAGTCCCGCACGTCCAGGAAGAACATCACTGAACCAGGCAGCTTGCCCCAGGCCAGGAAGCACCCCTAAGCTAGCAGCACTGCCCAGCAGACTGAGGCTGAGCCCTGTCCTCCACCCAGGTTCCCCGGTCCAGCCAGTTCAGGAAAGGCACTATCAGTTCGAGGGAAGAAGAGAATCCACTGCTCTCATGCCCTAGACCTGCCCTCGAGAAAGGCAGAGGAGGATGGCTGACAAATGAGAGTGGGATCACCCAGTGCAGATGAGAGGACTTTACTGTGCTGGGTGAGAGGGGCCCAGCCTTGGGGCTGGCACACAGCTGGTCCTGCGGTGGGTTTTTGGACGGCTGTAGGGCTTCTTCTCCCGCCGCTCCTGCCGCAGGAGGTGCCGGGTCCGGATGGGCCCAAAGTGGGAGCGGCTCTCCCTCTCCAAGGCCATGATGCAAGGCGATCCCCCCCCGGCGAGGTCCTGCTGCACCATCGCCAAATGGGCCAGGGCGGTTGCGAGCGCTTGGAGAGCCTCTGCCGAGCCAGAGGGAGCGGCAGGACAGTGCGAGGCTCAAAGCCCCTGCAATGCCCTCCTCCCTCAGCAGCCCTGGGCAAGCGCCTTCCTCGGCAGCCCCCCCCGTCACCACTGCAGGCCACGCTGCCACCCAGCACCCTTTGAACGCTGCCTTGGCTCACCATGTCACAATGGCTGCTGTGACAGCACCGCTGCCGGTCTGTGTGCACACAATGCCCCCAAGTTTGGGACTGAGGCCTTGCGTGCGCTGCCAGGGACCGCGGCGATGTCCGGCACGGCTTAGCGGGGAGAGAAGGGCCAGAGACAGCTGTGGGAGATGTGGAGAGCACTCAGAGAGGGGACCGGGATATAGCAAGCACGGAACTGGGGACCTTGAAAAGGCTGGGGCTTGGTGATGTCAGGAAAATCCACAAACCCCAGAAGTTTACCTCCAAAAGCTCCGCCGGGCCAGGAGCTGCCGTACAGGCGGGACCACGCGACATGCCGGTGTCGCCACAGAGCCGGGGCGGCTGAGGACACACGGCTGGAGCAGGGGAGGCTCAGGGAGCGCCGGCGACATGCGGACACAGCCAACACCAGCCCCGGCGAGTGACTGAGGACCCCGCCCCGCCCGCGGCCTGCGCGGGCCCCGGAGCCGCATGGGGGGCCTGGAGCCCCGAGCCGGGCCGTACAGCCCCGGGCCCGCGGCCCCGAGCCGGGCCGCACAGCCCCGAAGCGGTACTGCGCAGCACGGCAGCAGCGGGCAGCACCAGCAGGCGGCAGCCCCAGCTTTGCTAGCTCCGACACAGGCCGCAGGAGCCTCAGAACACGGCACCGAAAGTGCTTTCAGTGCACGCAGAGGGATCTTTTCTTCCTGCAGTGTCAAGCACTTTCTTGTACTAAAGTTGTATTTGTATTTTCAAACCCGATGAGTGTAAGAAGCGTTGACTATTCTAAACCCACATATATAATAATGGAGGAGGAGCTATTTTGAAATGAATTTTTATATAGTTATACATAAAAATGAAAAACTTCAGGGTTTTTTAACATCTCCTATGACCTGTCAGACATTTTGGGGCTGCAACCTCCTTTTTTCTTTCCTCTCACCTGCTCCTCCACCCACTCCTTGAGGGACCCACTGGGGTACCCAATGCCCTCATGAGGGAAGGCTTCAAAACACAGGAAAATCATGAATTCCTTAGTGCAGGATAATGGAAAAAGCTCACAGAACACGTTTCAAAACGCAACTACACTTACGCAAGTTCGCAGGAAATCTCTTCCTCATGAAAACCCTGATCAAAAACTGCTTGAGGGCAGAAGAATATTCCTGGACATACTGCTGATATTTTTACACTGTTCTTTACACTGGTGCTTTTAGCTGCCAAGTGTGTATGGCTAAACCCACTTTTTCCTTCTATTTCACAGAAGAGGCCTTGTTTTCTAAATAGAAACTAGAAGTAATTTACACCTCTTAAATAACCCATCAGATACTAATCTACCAGCAAAACAAAAAGCAAAAAAACCAAACATTGTATTTAGGTATTAAACATGTCAAAGAAGAACAAAACAAGCAAAGGAAAACATCTGGTCTGCAGCTGTTTTTCTCAGGTAGGTGATTTCTGTTGTCATCAGGATGCAGAGCAAGACCAAAATACAGATTACATCAGCTCTTAAGTGTCCTTACAGCAGGTACAGCTTTGCCAGTACCTGTTCTCAGGTGAAGGTTATAATTAAGGAGAGTTGCAGTCAGGTTCTAAGGGCACTAATGTTTTTAATTAACAATTACATGAAAAAGCCACAATTACATCAACTATCAACTCAACAATCAACAACTACTAACTGTTTAATTAACAATTAGCAATAATACAAGTCTTATCAGAGGGGAAAGGAATTTAGTTTCCCAGTTATTCATCACTTTCTGTATCGCTGTCTTCTGAGGACTCAAACCAGTCCTCAGATCCTGCAGGAGGGTAGCTTCCAGGTTTTGCAGAGCCTGGAAGTGATTAATAAAGTGTAACATTTATAAACCAGGAAAAAATGAGCTCCAGAACAAATACATGGCCCTATTAAAAGACCCAACCCAGCAAACCCCAATGCTTTTGACTACAAACTAGACCAAAATACTCAGAACCACCTGTATCTGCCCTTAGTCTGTGCTAAGCTGATAGAAAAGTCTAGTCTCTAGTTTGCTTTAGAGGTCCTCTCAGCTCTTTTCAGTGTGAGCTCTCTTCAATGTGAGAAAGTGAGCAGCCTACTGAGTATTAGAAATAAATGAGTATTTCAGACAAAGCCAATGCAGAAAGAGGAACGCTAATCATTTTATGTATTATAAATACAAACTCATTCAAATCCTTACCAACTGTAAAAGCCCTTCCGTCTTCAGACTCTTCCCAATGTTCAAAATCTAAGGACAGGTGAACATTCTGTTGACAAAAACATTGTTTGAAATATTACTCTGATGTGCATCAAACATGTTCAGAACATTCAGAAACTCTCAAATTAATTTTCACTTCACCTTGTTCTTCAGTAATTTGCACCACACTCCTTTTTTCTCTTTTACCAGTAAAATCACAGCCTCTGTATCCTTAATCACACATGTGGACTTCTCGGCAATTACTGACTCATACAGCTCCAGGTCAGCCACATAAAGTTTGCCTTCTGAATAAGCACTGCAATATACAGTAAGTTTAAAAAAAAAATAAATTCAAACAAAGACATTTTGCTGATTATACTTAAGTTTCTTAAACCTACCTGAAAGCTACCTTCTCTCTAGAGAACTCACATTTACTGTCAGCTGCCCTCAGTATTTGTACCTTCAGTGTCACAGTCACATTATCTTGAAACCACTTGATTTGTGGATGATAGCTGAAATAAAGTTGATTTAACGGGTATTTTCCAAAGCACAAAACCACTGGTTTATCCAAGCTTCTCACATAGAGCCAGAATTTGCTACAACTCAGCCAAGGGCCATGCAGACCTGACAACAGCAGCAGTGCCAAAAAAGCAGGTGATGGCATACCAGTCAAGCTTCCTACAAAAACACCACATTCCAAGTCCTTGGAGGAGCACATCTACAAGTTCCATGGGGAGGCATGTTCCACTGACTTTGATATCCACAGGAATTACACCTACTGCCTCACTTCAAGATGCCACCAATAGTCTGCCCGTGAAGTGCCAAAGGAAAAGCTAACAGCAAAACAGCAAAAACCATTGACAGACAAAGGGAACTTTTCAGCTGACCACAGAGACAGAACAATCCTCTTTGGCAGCTCATATAAAAGCAAGATGGGAACAGATCACTATTTGCTTACCCTTTCTGCTGATGCACAGTAGAGTCTTCTGCTTCTTTTGTTTGAACAACATTATCTAAAAGGAAGACATCCAGAAACATCTTTTATACTTTGCTATACTACAGAAACCAGGTATTTCCAGAATTCCCCTATACCATCATAAAATAACTTGCTAGAAATCAAATTACAGTCTTTGTCCTTTATATTGTGTACTTCCTATCCTGGATGATTTCATCATCCATCAAGTTAGCAATTCAACTAAAATTTTTAATTATCAATAATACTATAGTTATTTGATGTTAGAAGATTTAAAAAAAGCCTAACCAAACATGCTGTTTTCCAGGCCAGGTAGAAGTTTTCTCCAGTTTCAAAACATTATTTATCTGACACCTAAAACATATAATTTTGGGAATTAGTGGGGAGTTCCAGGGATGAAATGACTAATACTGGTGTCAATACCACAGCTTGAAACAAGGCATTAGTGTGACTATTACCAGGGAAAAAAAGCCTTCTACAATAAGCACTCCAGCCTTTTTATCTGCTACAACTTCTTCACCTTCCACTGCTCCAAACTCATGTGTCAGCTGCTAGCAGGTAATCCTGTCCCCCTGCTATGCCTAAGCATTTCTAAGCCTCTACTGACAGAATATTAAGTGTATCCTTGAGGTTAGATTAAAAAGAAATGGAGGGGGAAATACAATTTTCTGCCATCCTAAATCTAAGGGAAGAAATACCCTCTCTGAGAACAACATTATTTCAAGAGATTTCAACTCCCTTAAATGCTGTGGCCTAGGACAGCAGAGCTCTTGTCCTCTCTACAGCAGAGACTTCCTGCTTACATGTTCCACTCAGAGTCAAAGAACTCCAAGTGTCTGTAGGACAGATCATTCCCCTAACAGCCACACAGTTACAGTAGCAAGAGTCACTCTCACAGCATCTCCTGACTGCTCACTGCAAGACAGCTCTGGCTGACTGCAAACATCCACATGGTGCTGCTCTGTACACTCAGAGCAGTCTGCAGGTGCCAGGATGACTGTTAGGTTGATATCAAACACCTGACTGCAAGTTTGAAAACTTCTGGAAATGATGGAAGGCTTACTGCTTGGAGGAGTCACAGAACTGTTACAGCTTTCAGCAGAATTTTCCTGCATCGATGTCGTCTCCTGTGGACTGGATGCCTCCTCTAGACCAGCTGTGTCCTCTTTTGTGCTTCTGAACACAGGACAAAGCAGTTTTAAAAGAAAACCCACAATTAACAGTCAGCTTCCCCTTTGCCTCCCCTTACTTTAACCTATACATTACTAACAAAGCCTGTACTGAAGTTCCAAATTTTTCAACAGCAGTCTCAGGCTTAGTGCGTCTGTGAAAAAAAAAAAAAAGATTCAGGCAGCTGAACACAGCATCACAATGAAGTTGTTTGGTCCCCACATTACATGATTTGGCAATGACAGAGGTTCCCAACCCTCCTTTCCCAGGAGAAAGGAATAAATGCAAACAAGTTTTGCCTGAGATACCAGATGCTTAATGACTAGTAAGCATCCAAACCAGCTACTCAGCAGCATAAATGGTTACAGAATCTGAACTCAGACTCTATACTTCTATTACTAACTTGCCTGTCTGCATCAAATTCTAGGTTAACATTTTCTAGACTTACAATTTGCTTCTCCTTGTGGTTACAGGGCTAAACAATAGTTAATGGGAAGCAGACACATTACAGACACAACTGTTTCTGCATTTAAAGTCACTGTCAGTAATATTAATTATATTCAGTTAAATAGGATTTTTCTCTTAATAAAGTACATGCTGAAAAAAAAAAATTGCAAACACTTACAAATGTTCCAAGCTCTCTGCATGATCCAAAACTGGTATCTGTCTGCACAACTTCTGAATTTCTCCTATATGTTCAGGATTGTTGGTTCCCAAACCCGTTGACAAAATCTCAGATCGAATGTTGTACTCATTTACCCACATCTTCATTGTGGGAAGATTGGTAACCCCAACCTTGAATTACACAACATAACCAAGGGAAAGTACAGCTCTTCAATGATCCCTCTCCAACTTAAAGCTGCTTTTTTAGTCAAACTTCAGACATAGCCCTACTGACTTATGCCTGCAGGCAATTTGGTTTTCCTGATTTTCAGGTTGGAACTTCCCATGTTTAATTATTTTCCAAGTATTGCCACCATTTGTATTGTGATAATGGCTCAAGTACTGTTTGCCCTAAGAGAACAAGGATGGCAATTAAGTGAACAGTTCCAGCCCTGATGATGTAAGTGACAGCAATAATATACCTCATGCAATAAAGAACTGTGAGTCCCCAACAAGTTGACAAGAGCTAAGGGGGTGAGGGGCACAATAAGAAAACCCAAGGTCTAGAAAACGGTTAAAGGTTGAGCTACACCATATGGGAACAGAAGCTACTGGAAAGAATGACTTCTAGATCATTTTCTCCTGCCAATCCATTTTTCACTTGACTCAACTCCAAAAAAAAATCAAGAAGTCTGCTGGATACTAACGGATGTTAAACAGTAGAACAAGAAAAATCCAACAACAAGGGCACCCATTTTTCCTGTTCTTGACCAAGAAAATGAAGGAGAAAAGCTTCAGTGTTTTTTAATTTGCAGAAGAATTTAGACTAAAACCAACTGCAAACTAGTGTAAGAGCAGACTTAGAATTATAAACAGAATAAATTAAGTCTACTTCAAGAGCTGTTGGGTATCACCAAACCATCTTGGAGGATCCAAGTTTCATTCTTCCAGAGGAATGTGACCAACCGCAGAACCGACTTCACAAGACAAATTACTGAACACTGGTAACCCCCCAAATACACTTTTATTACTAACTTTGTCAAATAGTCTTGGACCATGTACAGATATACTGATTTCCCAGTGCTGCCATTCTATACCTACCATTGGGTCAACCCAAACTGTCTTTCCCAAGGTATGCATCACTTTCGCATGATGAAGTTTTCCTTTAATTTTGTGATTAATGTGATCAGTCACCTAGGAAAAACAAATTGTCACTGCACTCGAGATGTATGGGTACCAACACAGCTTTACAGTCACTTTAACTACAATGAAACAACAACTTCAGAGCTTAACAATGAAAAGGGTATTCAACAAATAAATACAGTTTTGAGTAAACCAGTGGAACACTTTAAACAGTATTAGCCTTCAAGGAAGAAGCTTCCTTAATGAAAGATCACTCAAACACAGGTCAGCTTAGAGAGGGCCACACTTCCCCTGTTTCTCCCCCAGAATCCAAAGCGTAAGAACATATTCTAAAAGAAAGACACTGAGATCAGATTAAGAAAAAAAACTAACTCCCATGAACTTCACTGTATTATTTAATAGAAAAACCAAAAAGGAAAACTCACATTCTTAGAATCTGCCCCCAATACTAGCAAGCAATGCAATCTGGTACCCAAGTTTGCAGTTTGTAACTGTTTTCTTGTAGAAAACAGAGAGAGGGTAAAGAGTGTAAAGGAAATACCATGCAAAACCTGCTTATTACCTTTGGATTCCATTCAACTTCATTATCTATGGGTTTTACTCTACAAACTATAATTTCCACAGCCTGAGGTGGCAGACTCTGAAACTTTGCAGGTAAGTGAAGCAGCTGATCACTATTCACTTGACTTGTCCTGCCTTCATCTATATATTTAATTGTGACCTTACAGACATTTTCTTCATCTTTTGCTGGAGTCTCTACCACCTGAACCCTTCATATAGTAGGAAAAGAAACATAGAATTATTATTCATGTAACCAGTCGTGCAGAGTATTTTTTTAAACCTGCTCTCATTTTAAAACTGGTATTTTCACAGCCCACTCTGTAACCAAATGCATGTGTGGGGAAATCACCTCGTTTGCCATTCAGGAACTCAGGAGGCAAAAGCTTTTAAAAGCATTATTGGCATAGCAGCTATTTCTTGCTGCTTTTGAGGATGGGCTTTTTCCTTTATGCAGTAGTCAAGTTTTTAAAAAGCTCTGTATAAATACATGCACATGAATAAAGTAAAAAGCCAACAAATTTTACCTGTGGCAAATGGCTCCCTCACATAACCCATAAAACACTGACTTCTCCACAGTGCTAGCAGAAATCCTATGTCCTGGTAGCTTGAAGTAATCATTTATTTCTTTAGCAAGAACTGTATATTGGTCCTTTTGTTTCCTGACTATTCGACCAAAGTAGTTTGTTGCATGTACAATGAAGAGAGGCAGGATCTGAAAGAATCAAATACATTTTCCTTATGTGATTCCAAAGGAGAAGTGAATGATGTCTCAAACCAATGAAACAAGTCTTTATATATAGATCACATACCTCTTCCCAGCCCCAAAAGGTGACAGATGTTGCTGTACACACACATTTCAGAAAACTGAGTTGTTATTATTCTCAATCCTACCTGCTCATAGTTCAATCAATGTATGGTGCAAGAACTGTTGGGTGTCAGGTGATGGTATTACACCCCAGTGAACATCAGTGAGTTCTGCCAGTTATCTGCCAGGCTACTCACCACTCACACATTCTGCACCATACCAGCTCTACTCTGAACACTCTCCAGCCCTACAGGGAGTTTCACAGGAACTGACTGCTTTTCTTGCACCAAAATGACTCAAATAAAAAACTACAAACACACAACTGTGCACAATGATGCATAAAATGCTGCTGTGAGTGCACCTCAGATAAAGCCCAAGTCTCAATGGGAGCTGGAGACACAAACACACTGGGATGTGAAGAAGCACCGTAGTCAAGTCAACCTTATAGCCATGAGGTTTCATGGATGGAACTACTAAAAAAGAAGTCTAACTAAAACAGCACTCTGTAGCAAAAGAGTCTTCCAAAGCACTGGTATTTCTGAAGGAAATAAATCTTCTGCTTACAAGAAAGGAGCTCCCCATTTCTTGGGCATATTATGAATGAAAACAAAATCAAGGCCAGAAAATGCTAAGTTTTCAGCAAGTTTGCATGAACATGTCAGCTAAGAAAAAATTCCTTCAACTTGTCCTCACTCCCACAGATTACTTTGTGTTTTGTCTACAAGAAATCAAAGTTTCTATAAACCTCCATCTTTGTTGATTTTGATATATGGTCTCAAACTATAGAGGGAATGAATATACAGAACACAAGTCCTCTTCCCATAAAATGTGAATCTTCAAAGCAGAAAAAAGAACTGAGGTAAACTCAGAATTACCTGCAAAGGAAGGAGTTCCAGTTCAAGCTAAAGACACAAGAACATCTTGCATGCTGATTTATGCAAGGGAGAGGGGCAAAAAGAGTAAGGAATAGCCATATCAAATGATATCTGTATCGCAAGTAGGATTAATGAAATACAAAAAAAATGAAGTCACATGCTGAGTAACTGTTTAACACCTGTCCTCTTGGCACCCAAGCCCAAGGAAAACTGTAACTTACTGTCACACGTTCAGGTGTTTCTATCATTTCATCTGCAATATTCTGGGCCATGTCTATTGATAAATTAATTTGATGACGATCTGGACACTCTGTTCTGTTCCTACATTAAAAAAAAAAAAAAGACACAACAGGTCTAGAAAAAAGCTCTTTGCTTTCAATTGTAAACTACTGTTAAGTGACTTGCAACAGGTAACAGAAAAAAAAAGTCATTAGCAAAACTTGTTTTAGATAAAAGCATCCAACAGGAAAATTCATCAAGGAATCAACAGCAATCATCATTCAGGGCACAAAAACCTGACATTTCCTTACCTGCAGATCCCAAATGTTTTAAGAGAAGCACACAGGGGCCTTGAAAATTTCTCATTTTCCTCAGATTCCAGCACCCTGGAAGTCAAGTCATAGAGTTCCTCTGGAATTTCAGCTTCTGCATGCTTTAAATAGCGGAGAATCCCAAGTGCATGACAGGAACTGCTCTCTGTCAGCAGAATGACTGACTTGGCTTTCATATGTTCCTGATCTACAGCAGAATCCTAGAAGTAGTAAGAAGTATTTTGGAAAACATTTCTGTATTCACCAGTAATAATCCAGTGTAGCATTACCCAGTAAAGGTTCACTCAAACCTTTATCCCAGAGCAGAAGTTGTCACTCATGCTTTGCAGGCGCTGCCTAAAGACTCCTGGAGATGGGAAACTGAAATGGATCACACAAGTTGCATCTGTGATTCCCAAGGACTGCAGGCAGTCATCTGTTAAAACTAAGCACACGTTTCACACAGATATCTAACTGTAACAGTTCCAACATGAGAATTATCACATCACATGTACCACAGCTTATTTCCTTCTCCCCACCCACTGAATGGAAGATGAAGATGGATTTTTCCCCAATACATTCCTCTAAGGCTTTTTATTTCTCCAGGCAATAAATCCCATCAGCATATGGCAGACACAGCATTTCATGCCTATCTCACAGAATTCTCTATTTCCTGCCAGCATCATAGAATACAGAGACTTGAGCACTGCCCAGTAATTCACAGGAGTAAGACAGGAGACATCTCAAATAGTGCAGGAATTCCCATTGCTTTGTATGAGCCTACAAAGCAGAGGGAAGTCCACCTACTTGTTTTTGTATAACATGAAAAACAAACTGAGTGTGAAAATGGATGAAGGCCTTTGTTATTGAAAAAAAAAAATAAACTGAATAAAATACCTAATGGAACTTACCAGAAAATTATTACGATAAATCTTCGAAGTTTGGAAATTATTTCAGACTTAGTATCTCCTCTAAGCAGAGGCAGAGGCAATTGTGAAATGATGGAGAATCTTTGAAAATAATGGTAGCTCTTTTGACTAAGCAGGGAAAGCAGTAACAGGGGAAAAGAAAAGAACATCCCCAAAGGGCTGTAGCATTCAGAAGTAAACAGAACTGGAATGAATTCATAGGGATCTGCCCCTGTGGAAATGGTGAGATAACCCAGTGTAAGTGCTTGGTGCAGATCTTAGCCCAGCATTAAGATACAATTCCAACCAGAAAATCCTCACCTAACACAGCCTGAGTGCCAGAACGGTGCATTTTTCTCCACCTCTCCAAGACACACTCAGCATTACACTTGCTGTCTTTATGCTTTTTCAAGGAAACTACTGAGTTGCTCTTCAGTACCTGCAAGGCAGAGAGAAAAGTTACACATCCCTGCAATGCTGCAGTAGTTGCTCCAATCAACTTTAATAAGCAGCATCTCTTACTAGAATTTAGCACATCTTACTGTAGAGACACAAGAGCTAATGAAATTTAGGTTGCTTATATGAAAAAAGGAATAGTATTAATGGAGACGAGGTTCATTAATTTCCTGTATAAAAAGAAAACTACAAGCTCATGCTCCCACGTATCATTAGATAGACATTTAAGAAAGTAAAAATGTCAAGCTTTTTCCCTCATTAATGTTTCATTTCTAATCTAATTCCATGATCTAACAACACACAGATTCATCTTTCAGTCTCTCAGAACAAGCACTCTTCATTCATACGTGAACTCTTGAAATATTTTCATAGGCCAGGTAAAATATTTGAAGCTGGTGTACATAATAATTACTATGAACAGATTCAATCCTACTTTAACATCTACAAGCACTTTTTAAAGTGGTTTTCATATGCTTGAACCCTCAAATATTCAAGGGAAAACATGTTAGAAAGCCACAATCCCAAATGAGATTTGCTTCCATTAACAATCATTGAAGAATAAACATTCCAGATACACTAATACTTAGGTCAGAAAAGAAACCTGTAGCACATGATCTATGTCAGCTATTTAGTGGTAGACTCCTTGGGGTTACTTTTAGCAGGAATGATTGACTTCCAAATTCACATTGCTCCTACATTCTCAGAAGCCAAGGTATTTTAGTTTGTTATGACTTGAAAATTTAAAAAAAACCCTGCTTAGCTATCCAAGTTTAAACACTTTCTTACCTTATGAATCATCTCTACTTCAGCTACTGAGTCACCGAATACCAGCACTTTTTGAAGATTCCTCTGGGTAAAATCCAGGATTTTGAGTAACTCAGCAGTTCTGTTGCGGTTCATGCAGGGTTGCACCACCTAAAAGCAAATACAAAACAGAGGGCTGGCAATTAATATAACCAGCACATATTTTACTGTACTATAATTCCTAATTCATCCACAAATTGACACTTTCAGTTCTGCTCAATCATTAAGGCTTCTCACAAAAACTCATGGGCTTTCAGTTTCCTGACATGCTCGGTGTCTACATCCACAACTACTCGACGCTGAGACACAAGAGTAACTCAAATCAAACTTAAACCATTTTGTGTTATTCTTAAGGGCTATACCACAGTGACTGGAAACTAAGTGAAAAGATACCTAAGAATTTTTAACAGGCCTTCTAGAAATTTGAGGCCAAAAGTTTGGTATTGTGTGAAAAGAGCAAACCAATTGCTTTATTAGATTTCCCTTGACACTGCTCACCTTACAGCTCTGCCAGTCACAGCTAACAACTGCCAAACCACTCTGGTAACATCCTGGTCAAAACCTGTACTGTTGCAAATACATCTCATCAAATTCAGACTCATTTGCACTAACCATGAAATATTCAAGGGTCTGTCTTCATCTCAGTCCTACAAGAAGAAAGAGCACTCCAGTTCGTTCAGTGACTGACTTGCACGTGATTTCTAACAGCTACTTCAGGCAGCACTGCAGCACTATCTGCATCCAATACACCATCAGCAGCCACATATCCAAGCAGTGACATGGTTTCCAAATTTTTACCTGTTGCACATTTCCAAAGATGGCAGCTTCTTCGATAACTGTTATCACAATGTGAGGATCATGCATGAACTCCTTTATCAAGGGTGTGATGTGCTTATTCCACCGAGTTCCCACAGCAATGATCTGATGTGGTAGATTCCCTTGTGCCTGAGTAGTGGCTTTCTTGTAACAATCCAGTATAGTGAACACCTAGGAAGGAAAGAGGTTTTTTCTCTCCTCTTCTCATATTCCAGCAAGCACATGACAGCCCAGAAAAATACACTGTTTGAGGACACTTCCTTTTCCAGTCACAAAGTCGCTACCACAGCAAAGTACAGGTTTCACACCTCAAAAGAACAGCTTGGTATGTATACTTTTATCCTGTTCTCTGAATGACAAGAGAAGCAAGAGAAAGCAACAGGACACGTAGTGACAGCATACGCATGTGTACATAACTGCAATGCAGGATTCTGTCCAGAGAAGATGGAAGTCTCAGGGAAAGGATCTGTTAAAACCTGCAATATAAAAAGCCTACACAAAGCAGATCTGAGAGGGAAGAGGCATTAAGCAAAAACTAGGTGGTAACTAGAAGACAACCCCAACCTGCCAACACAGTAATTTGCAAATACAAAAATAAAAAGAAAAAAAGAGGGAGTTCACCATAAACCCACTTCCAGTGTTTTTTTCTTCAGTGTGTGCCACTGGTTTCAGACACATGCACAACTGGAACAGCATTTTCCAAGTGACTGTACAAGCCATTTACCTGTTCAGTAGTGTCAGAGAACAGCACCTCGATCTCATCAAGAACAAGATGGCAAAGCCTACACAATAACCCAGTGTTATGTTCCAGCAGTCTCAGAAGGTTGTATGGTGTAGTCACTACCACTTCACCTACAAGTTGGAAGGAAAGAACATTAATTTTCAGCTTGGAAGAGTTTTACTATTTACTATGACACCAAAGGACATGGTAGCTTTATTAAAAAGGGTTACATTTGTATTTCAGATTAATCAACTCGAAGCTGGGTAGTTTGTATTTTTCTACTCCTACAAGTTTCCCAAGACATGAGTGGGTGAGGCTCTGATATTCTGGAATCTAGTGAAATGTCTGAAGGTTAACAAATTTACAAAGCAGAATGTCATCTCATTTTCCAGTAAGGTACTGGAAGCAGAGTTAAGAACTTCAGAACCAAATAGCCAGAAGAGAAGTATTTATAAATATATGCAAGAGTAATTTCAGAAATTCCTGTTTCAACAGTGGAATAAAGCACACATTGTAGCTTAGGAATTTACATACATGTGTGTATATATGTATCTATCTACACATAGAAATAAAACCACACCAATCTTCCAACTGTCTCCCAAACTGGTGCAAATACAGCAACAGCTCTGCTGCTAAAAGGTCTGAATTCATCCACCAGGCTCAAACTTGAATGATGGATGAATGATGCTGAAATGGAGTTTTATAGAATTTTTCATAGTTTTATCCATAGTTCTTACACCCCTGGTGTAACAAAAGCTAGTTTTGAAAATTCAAGTATCAACCAAAGCTTAACAAAGGGCTCAAAGCAGAAAACACCTTATGTTTTAAGTACATACATCTAAGGAGGGCAAGTCTCCCAACAGCTTTTTTATTTTTTATTACTTTTATGCTGCTTCTCTGTGGAGCACCCTCTGCATGGTACTGAGTTAGATGCACAAAGTACTGAACATTTATTGCAATAGTGAGTTGTAAACCACCATTTAAAAAAACAAAACCTCCAATTTCATTTTATAAACTAAAACCTTGAGAAAGTGAAATTTTTCTTTCACATGCTGCTGCAGTGACAGCAGCCCATGCTGCCTAACTTCAAGCATAACTGGCAGAAAATACTCTTACAGCTTCGGATTTCCACTTGTCTGGCTGCTTCCTTGTTCTGCCCAAGGATTATCAGCATTGGATGAAGGCGTCTGCAGCCTTTCCTGTATGTTTTCAGCAGGTCAAAAACAAGTTGTGCCTTCTTCCATCCAGGACATAAAATCAATGCTTGTGGCTACATACAAAACACAGGTACAAAAATAGACAACACAGTATTACACAGGAGTACAAAACCTTAATCTTGTCTTGGGTTGTACGGGGCCATTTTCAGAGGTCACTTACAACCTCAGTAATTCTGTTTCTGTGCTCTAGCACAAGCTAGAAAATACATTATAGTATTTAAAACAGCTAATACCCATTTTAGTGTAATGAGTACATACTACTCATGCAGAAACAAAGCTCCATCGTATATGTAAGTGCCAGGGCATGAGCCACTTGTTAGGAATTCCTTTAAAAGATTCCTTTAAAAATAAGCTGGATGCCCCCCATTCACACATTCCATCCAAGTCCCCCAAGCAGAGGCCTTACAGAAACTGGCAGGCATCATGAACATGCACTGAGGTGTCATTAATATATACATTCCAAACATTAAGAGTAGTAACAAGTTCTCTGGTCTAATATATACATACTCCACTCATGTTTGGCAAGGCTTGGTAGTCACTTTCCAACTGCAGAAGTGTAAGAACTGGTGGAATATATAATAAGGGATCATGTCCCTGATGGGAGATGGCAACAACATCAAATCCCCGAGCTAATGGTGGCCAACAGTAGGACTCAGTGAAGGTACAGGCTGAAAGCTTGTTCGAAGCAAGTTCCTACAGAAAGAGAAACTAAGAGTTAACCATTAAATCTATATACTTAAACACCAACAAAACAAGACAAAGTGTAACAACAAAATTATTTAAAGGCTTTTGACCCACTAGGTAATAAATGTCCATAACAGGTAATACAAAAAATCATCTTCTGGGCTGAGCTGTTAAATTACTGTATTAAAATTCAAATCCACTTGTACCAGTGACTAATATGCCAGAAAAAAAAAAGTGTACAATTCTTACATTTCTCCAAAGCTTCATTTATTCAACCCCATGAACAACACTGTACGCATTCCTCAACCAAACTGACACATTATTTTACTATGTAGACTTGAGGTATGAAACTTGTCTTAAAAAGATAATCAATGTAATATCATCACCTCTACCTTTTTCAGACCATCAAAAAGTGGTGCTGTTTCCAAAACCGATGATGGCTCAATTTTCTTGCTCAGGAACACAAAGTTTTTTTCTTTCCCAATGTTTTGAAAACTCTGAAACCATGAAACAAACAGATGACAACGATAGATGACAGGGGTTTAGCTAACACAAAACTCAGAAGCACTCACTGTATTTTAAAAAAATGGCATTTTGATGTAAATTAATCAAATTCTAAGTTAATTTTACATATGATGCATATAAACTGACAGGTTACACATACCAGGGGTGAGACAAAAACTCGTTTATTGACACTTTCTTGAAGATTTTCAAAGATGCTCCTAACACAACTGATTTAAACCTCAAGAGATGCCGTGGATGCTCTGTGAACAGCTGGCACTCAGTCCCACAATGAGCAGCATGAGGCAGGGACTGCAGTCACAATGAAGATGCCAATTTTCCTCCATCACTCCTCTCTTCTCTGCTCTAGTGCAGGTCCTCTACAAACTGCAGCCCCTTCAGAAACATCTGCACGGAGCTTCTTCTGCTCCTCCAACCCTGGCACTGCCTGCTTCTCACTTTTTTTTGTTCCCTTCCCCGTGTTTCTGTCCTTTCTTAAATTCACAGAGACATCCCCAACTTGGCTCGCTGGCTCAGCTTTAGCCTGCAGAGGCCAATGCAGGTGCAGTCAGCCCCTGACCACCTTCCACAAAGACCCAATGCTACCAAAATGTCTGCACAAGGGAAATTAAATGAAAGTGAATGCCTGAAATACCTGCTGGTCATCTTCAACTCTGTGTGTCTGGAGGGAATTGGAATTTAAGAACTGTGGAAGCCTGAGAAACAGATATTAAATGCAACATAAATGCAAAAGAAAAACAATTTACAAATACCACCAGTATTTCCCAAGAGTCATGAAGCAATTCACTCCAAGTATTTCTGACATACCTGTGCCAATGAGAAAAACCCTCAATACAAAAGCGGAAATCAAAACCCAGCCTTTGGAGAGCAAAATTTAGTGAAAACAATCCTCCAGAATATCTTTCAAAGTTAATTGATAATTTCCCTGACATTACAAGAAAAATAGACCAGACTGTAGGAAAAAAAAGGTTTCTTAAAGTTCCAAAACATACAACAACTCATCTTTGCACCAGCTAGAAACTGAAGGAAGAAATACTCCTGAGGTTTATTACATATGCATCAACTGACCCACAGCACAGTGAAAGCATTGCACAAATTGACCCAGTCATATTTCATTAAATCTGAAAACTTCATAAATCACACTAAGAATAAAATAAAGCAAGTTAACACACTTAGTGTGCAGAAAAATACCTCCCCACCTCACCCCTGTTGTCAAGCTACTGTTTAGAAAGAACTGGTATTTTTCTAGTCTGGGTAACTATCAGCAGCTTCAAAGTCCCTCCTTCCCCAAAAGCATGTGTATGTACCTGCCCTTTCCCTCTGCCCTAGAGAGGCTTAAGAACAGTAACTGCAAACATACTGCAGTTCCCAACTGTCTGATTACAGACCCATTCAGAACATTTAACATGCTGCACCACACCTCTCTGTTTGAACTGCTTTATCTTCCTTGGAAGGTACATCTGGAACCGTGCTAACCACCTAGAAAGAAAACACATTTTATATACTAAAATACTGTTCAAAAGCAGTATTTAAAACACAAAGTTGAAAGTAGTTTTCTTACTCAACTGTGGGATTCTCCAAATATTTTGCAGCATTCCTTTACAAATTCTAAGTTTCTTTGACTAAGGCAACAATTTTGATCAAAGAGAAAGCTGTCTAAGAAGAACAAGATGGATGACTACAGCACTCCTAATCTGGCCTATGCGTGTTTAGTTTGTATTTCACTATTTAATACAAAACATTATACTTACAGGGACAGTATTGTCATTTAGAACTGTGTGTGACCTTTGGGACGTCTTTTCAAGAACAGAATTACAACTAGCAAGACCTAGAAAGATAAACAAAATAGATACCCATTTCTTATTATCTGAATACATAAAAAGCCAGAGATGGATAACATGTTTCTTAGTCACTGATATCCAAACAAGACAGGAGGTTCCTGTTCTACACATCCAACTAAACATACAAAGTGCTCCATGTAGGACTCTCCCACACTTGTGGGTCCCACCTGGCTCAAGATGTGGTGACATCGAGTCCCCAAAGGGCAGTTTCGGCCTGGCAAGAAATGTAGGACCAACGAACTCCACTGGAACACACTCAGCATTTAACAACACTTCACTGTCAGAATCATCCGTAGAACTCTCTGCAGTCCCTTCGCCTTCCTTGTAATGAGCAAAGTGCTTTGCAACCAGATCATCATTAATACATATCTATAAAAAACCCAAGCAAGATCATTACTGAGCAATGTCAACAAGCAATAAGCTACACCAGCACATACTTGTTTAGAGTTTAGGTGAAGCTTTAAACAAAAGCAGTGCTTTTATGAACGATAAAAAACCCCAAACAAAATCCAACCACACAAAACCCCAGACCTAAGAAGTACCAGTGAATGCTTTCTGTCAAATATTTATCTTAAAAACAAAAGACTTATCTTCCTGTACATTCTTTCAACAGGTGTTAATTATTAAGTTTTATGTTTCTGGCCAAAATTCTGTACTGAATTACTGTTTCTATGAGCCCTACGCATCTAAAAGAACATCTCTAATTCAGAATTCAGTCAAGCCTGTTTATTGTTTTTGATTCAGCATACATCAAAATCTGTCAGAAAAAAAAAGAGAAGTAGTATTAGGCCTAAAACTTCTTGTATCTACCATACAGCTGCTTAAATCTGGCAGCAGCTACAGCAGAGATTTGACACAAGTTACACATTTTGGCAAGTGTTACTAGACTGGGTGTTTTTTGCAGCTTTCTTTTTAGTGTTTTTTCGTCAGCTGTATGCAAGAGTGTAAATAACTTTTAGTTATTTTTACAGTATTATGCAGCTGCCTTAGTGAAACATCCTCAAATGTGATACCACGAGTACACCAAGCAATGCATATACTTATCCACTTAAATACCAGTTGGACTTCACTTGTTTGTCAATAATGAAAAAAAAGTTCATATAGAGAAAAATAGAAGTTCTGCCTCTTCTGGAGCCTCTGGAATTTCTCCAGAGGCTTACAATGAACAGCAATGTCATAAAAACCTCTAATAAGTTAATGACTTAGCTTCTACTCCATTTGATTGAAACTATGAAACTCACAAGTTATGCTTTTCAGTCTTAAATAATAGCAAAGAGCATCAATAGGGTTGGAAATGCAGAAGGATCTTACCTTTTCATCTCTTATAGTCACAAAAAGAAACACCTCTAACACTTCATCTTCTACCGCCTGTATTGTGGCTTTAACCTCGGTAGCCTCTAAATGTAGTAATAAACACAAGAAACAAGAATAAACCCTTATCAGACTGAGACAGACAAAAGCAGAAATCACAATTCAAAACGTGTAACACTTTTTATTTCACCTAAGTGAAACAAGAATTTAACAATAAAAACTTAAAAAGCTCCAAAAAGGATTTTGTCCTTAGTATTTGATTATAGATATTAGGATTGAGAGTTGAAACAGATTAATGACCTCTTGAGACAAACCACTCGTAGTTCTACACTGGGAGTCTTGGTTTTCTCTTAGATTCTGACAGTCTGGGGCACCAGCATGTGCCTTCCTAGTGTGACATTTCCTCTTCTTGAAAGAAGTTGTATTTGCACATCTGCCCAGCTTTGTTATAGTTTTCATTTGGGCAAACACAGCCAATGAAAGTCCAAATCCTGAAGCACCTCTGCACATGCTAATGCAGGACAGCGGTGATACTGATTCAGAGTCTCATGTTGAATACACAGAACGCTTCCAAATGTTCAAAACAAACATGACATGAATGCTCCCTCAGCAAGCCTAATCTAGCCTAAACACAATCTTACCTTAACTACCAAAATTTATGCAGCATGGAAACCCAGAGTACTCACAGTACAGCTCCACAGAAATTTATGCCTTAGTCACTCCATATATGGGCAGCTCCTGTCTCCTTGTTTTTAACAAACAGCATTTGTAAATATAATCAAGTATACACAAGTATAATAAACTTGTACACAAGTACAACATTTATCTAACAACTGTTTTCTTCCCATAACTGAAGTGCTATTTACCATCAAGAAGTTTTCGAAAATGCTGGATAGCAGCAGTGTCCCATTTTTTGGCTGGTCTGGGAAAATAAACACAACCAGGTTTTCCATATTATCAAACATGAAACTTGTAATTAAAAAAAATAAAATTCTATACAAGCACAAAGCTCTAGTTCATGCAAATTCTTACGAAGCGCACAAGTAGACAAATCAGCAGAATCCGATTACTTAGCACATTACTTTAGTCCTGTACTATTGTTCCAGCTCACCAAAATAATGAACTGCTCAAAATTAGAAGATACTGCTTTATCGAGGTATCATGGCTTGCACCCAATATAAAATATGAAGAAATAATAGAATAATTTAGGTTGGAAAAAACCCCAAGATCACTGAATTCCCCCACTAATTTAGCACTGTCAAGGCCACCACTCAACCACATCCCTTAGTGCCACATCTATACATCTTTTAAATCCCTCCAGGGATGGTGACTCCATCACTTTCCCAGGGAGCTTTGTCCTCTCAGCTAGGAGAGAGTTATTTTTCCTCTTAGTAGCTAGTACACTTCCGAGTTCTGAGTTTACTATAAGAATACCGCAGGTTTCTTCTTGAAATATAATCCTTTCTAAAAAATTCTGCACTAAACCCTCACAGTTTAGAAAAGGAGGAACAGAATGTATTTGCTAAACTCTCCTTACCCTATTTTGGCAGTGTTTTCACAGTAGTCAATATGCAGTGTCAGTGGCTTTGTGCAGTGCAGCCGACACTTCTTTGCTCTATGTGGGATCTTTGCAAACGCTCCTACTAAAACTCGAATGCTGCAAAACAAAGCGGAAGTTAGCTCATTTTACAGGGCAGAATTTCTTCTCCAGAAGTCACTGGTCTCACAAACCACCTCCTGTTACCCTGAACACAGCTCTACCAGGAGTTTGGATCTCACAGGCTCCCACCTTGAAACCACTGTCTTACTCTTGAAGAGGTGCCATCAGGACCAACTGGTGAACAGAATTGCTTTTCTATTCATTATCAATACACATCCTAGTTACTTGGAATCTTTCTAATCCTCTTCCACTGCAGTTTCAAGTCTTCTTGCTATTCATCTTCTAAGTATCTTCATGGTATTTAACACATTGTCAAATTGTTTTCCAACAGACTAATGGTCAAATTAAAAACATTATTTATTTTAAAATACTTTAAATAAGTGCTGATTTTATAGAATACTACCAAAACCAATTTGGTGAAGTTTCTTATACTCCAAGTTGCCTATTTTAATAGAGAAACAAACTTTTAAGAGCTGGACTAGGTTGCTCCAAAACATAAGAATGTATTTTTCAAGATTTTAGAAACACAGTTTTACACTCATTTCATCAAAAACTCAGAACCTGTGAAAATTCACCTTGTTTTGGCACCAAGATAAACTTTCTGTAAACAAGCTGTTCAACTGCGGTGGGGAAACCCACATACATTTCTGTTTAGTTCTCTTGCTGTTGCAGCAAGAGAAACCCTGCTTCTAGATGGTTTTTGTGCCTGCACTTCACTGGCCATAACTTTTAATTCTTCTCGTATACACCAAATTATTAAAGAAGAAAAGAATATAAAGGTAAGTTTTAACTGGCAGTCACACACTTCAATCAGAACAGACTGACATTATCTCTATTCTGAATCTTTTAAAGAACAACGCCTAACATAGAAAGCATCTTTAAAGCACCATAAAACAAGAACTGGTTTGCATTTAGGCTCTTTCAAGGGTATCATCTGCTTAGCAGCTTCTTGTGGACGCAACCTATGCTTCAATTAAACCAAAGCATTGACTAAATAAATATTAATAGCATCTGTATGTATTAACAAATACATCACTGTGACAAAAACTCTTAACATACTTCTCTGATGCAACTGAACAGTACTTGGCATAATCCACAAGGAAACATCTGAGCTGGTAACCATCTGCCTGGCACCACACTGACTCAACCAGTGCCCTACACCAGCACTTGAGTTCCTCACTGAAAACCACATAAACCTGAGGAAGAGACAAAGAACAAGTCAGCAGGTGCTTTCAAACGGCCCCAATTACACTCAAAGGTTTTTCAAAGGCAAGGACACAGTATTTATTACGCAGCCTTCCATTTGCTTTGCAAAATGCAAGGCCCGCAGCTTACACAGTTAAAGGCTTATAGATGAGAAAACACAAACCCCACAGATATGCTATTACCTATTTTTCTGTGTAAAAATAAAATAAGTAAAAAAATACATGTATTTGATACTTCTCCCTAAACCAGTCCATATAATAAATTATTTCTAGGTAAAACAATGATCTTACCTGGCCTTTTTCTATCTCCTCTTGTTTTATTGCATCTGCGTCTCTGTAACTGTTATAAAACTGTTTCATTTCAGCATTCAGGTTTTCATACACAGTTTCACTGACTATGCCAGGCACGTAGTCTTTCACAGCAATCCAAAAGCAACTTGGATCTTCAACCTTGGGCAAGAAGAACAAATACTACTTACTTTTAATAGTTCTGAACAGGAGATGTAAAAATAAAAGTTGATTTTTATGGGTCACCTTCAAAATTACAGTCACTGATACTGAGATACAGAATGTTAACAAGTGAAATGTCTTTCATCTTCACAGCATTAGTTCATGAAATGGCTTTTCAGGTACCAAGTTTCTTTAGCACTGTAACAAACACCATGTGGGGTCTACAAGGGAGCAGCATTATCTAAAAAGTTGGTTAAACCAAACAGTGGGCAAAGTGCAAAGACAAAGCTTTTTACTTCCATATGAAGTCCTCAGGAAGTACATTAAAAACCCCTAAAAACACAATAAACCTCACCAAGGGGCTTTTCTTTGTGCTTGAGAGTGTCTGCATGACAGCCAACTTCTTTAGAACAGGGTGACAGCTTTCTGCTAAGCCTTTGTAAACTGTCACATTCCAGTGTGCCAGCTGACCTGGGCCCCCAGCTGTTGTGGCTTAATCCCAGTAGGCAACTAAACCTCACACAGCTGCTCCCCCACTCACATCCTGCAGCAGGATGACCAGACAATAGGAAGGATAAAAGTCACAAAACTCAGTCTAACATTACAACAGCTAACAGCCAAAGCAAGAGCTGCACCTGCAATCAAAGCAACACAAGGAGTGTATCCACTGCTTCCCCTTGGCAATTGCTCAGCCGCTTCAGAACACAGAGCTTCATCGCACAAAATGCTGCTGACTTGGGCAGGCAAATCTGATGACCATAGACATACCTGCAGGTTTTATCGCTCAACATGACATCATATAGTAAGGAGTATCCCCTCAGACCGCTGTCCTGGCTGTATTCTGCATTTTCCACACTCTCCTGTGAAATTCTGTATAATCTAGCACTATACTATACATTATTTAACACCATGTTGCACATTCTCCATTTTAGATTTTAGCTGCATTCCTGCTGCTGGGAGGAAGGGATTACAAGTGTAAAAATGGTGAGGGAAGTGGTACAATAGCTGAAGTGACCTTGTAGCTGGGAATGCTAAAGCCTGGAGAGTATCAGAGTGGGAAAACCCATCTATTATGCCTACTGCTGTTGACCCGCTGTTTTGAGAAGTAGAATTTCTGCGTAAAGGTAACACAGGTGTTTGGAGAGGCTTGGAAGTACTCTCATGGACATGCTGGAACTCTGTGCTGGGAGAAAGATCAAAGCTCAGAGATCATAAAAAGCACAGGGGAGCTCACAGGGGTCTTGATGAATCCTGCTGGGATGGGCTGAGACTGCCAGCATCTACCTGGGTGTGCCCCAGATCCTCCAGTTAGCCAGGCAACTAAGTAAAATTACTCCCTGTATTTCAGCTGTGGTTTTGTGATGTTCTGGCTGCCTGCCTGCATTAATTCACTCAGCTACTCACTGATTTTACAACAAAACCAAGAAAATAAAACCTAAAACAAATGACAAAATATAGATAACCCAAATACGACTGCACAAATGCAAAGAAGTGCTGGTGAATGGAAATACACAGGCAACATCTTGTTTGTAAACGTGATCATCAGAAAGTCACACGGAAATAGACATCAGTCCTTCAGATTTAAAAAAAAAAGCAGCATACCTTTAATACCACGACTTCCATGTTTATCTCCTGTGTCTCCCCTATCGCTACTGTAAGAGAAAAACACTGGATGAACCATTTTTATCAAAGCCTAATTTAAGAGCATACATGTAAAGTATATGATTTCTACCACTCAGGAGTACTAGTCTGGGCAACTGATTTACCTGTTTCAAAGAGTTCAAACCAGCTTTCTTAATGAGGGACTCTGTTAAAGCCTAATTAGGATTTGCCATCCATGCTGCATCTTCTCCACTCAAAGGCCAGCAAAAATAAGCTGATCACAGACAAGGGCTGCTACAACCTACCTACATGACCAAATGGATGGAGACACCAGAGGAGACTATTTACAACTTTAAAAAAAATCGCACAGCCTAATGCAAAAGAGGAATCCCAAACTTAGCAAGCAAGTTTAATGTCACAGATTTTTATTATTACTTCACATACAGCTGTCTGCACCGGTACATACCAGACCTAGGAGCTACAACAGAATAATGAAATTTCTAGAAATTAACTGGCATTTCATTTTGGCACAAACCAAAATGAAATCACATCGTGGTGTCATCACTGCAGTGTCTAACTTACAACTTAAAATAACTAACACTGAAACTATGTGCCTAATGAACTGTTTCAGATAAGGAAAGTGAAGACATTGTACTTCCGCTTCCAAAGCTACTGCTGAACTAGCCAGACTCAAGCAGCAACACAGCCACCCTGCGGTGACAGACAGCGACAAGGCAAGCACCGATCATTCCCAGTTTAACAGGACAATGGAACAGCTGCAACGGTTGCAGAAGCTTTACCCAAGATCATTTAACACAAGCGAAGCGCCCGAGTTACGCACTCGTTTCTAACACTGCACTGTAACATAGTGTAACAACAGACACGGGGCTGCCTCAGACACTTAAAGCAGACTTTTCTTTCAGCAGTTAACACGTGAAGGGCATAAATAATTTCTGCTGAAGTCTCAGGTTAACGAATGCAAACCCACTAAATGGCCCATCAATGTGGAAGGGATGCAGCACACCCACAGAAAAGGCTAGCATTCCCAATCCGCTCCGAGTAACATTCCCGCTTTGTTAAAAACGGAGTAGGAAAAAACCCGCTTGCTCAAATGTCCCATCTATCACTACATAGTATTTTAACCTTTAAAAAAACGTAAGTCACTAGAACCCTCGCCCCGACGTGCTGCATTAACGCAGACCCAGAGCAGGTGGAAGGAGCCTCTGCAGCCCCGCCGGAGTGTGCCAGCACTCCTAGAGAGCACAGCTCGGCCCCTCTGCCCAGCCGCAGAGCGAGGGAATAGGACAACGGCAGCAGGGGCTTTATAAACTACCTTCTTCTCTTTACTCCCCATTTCCCCTTGTCCTGCCATAGAACCACGCTTGTTGAGAAACAAGACCTCGTTCATCCGGCACTCCCAGGCTCCGCACACAGCCCGGCCCTCACTGCCGCTCGCTGCCCACGGAACCTTCCAGAAAGCGCTTCCCGCCGCTCCTTCCAGAAAGCTCCAGCGCTCCCGCCTCCAGAACCACCCCCGGGGCGGGCTCCGGGCCCGGCACGGCCCATTCCCGGCTCCTCAGGGCCGGCTTGTGGCCAATGGCACAGCCGGCTGTTCCCCGGTGTGAAATACACCTGAAACGCGGCAGGAAATCTAATGAAGCGCAGGGAACTCCATCGTCTTGCTTTTTGTATAAAATGGAAACCGAACTCACTGTGAAAGAATAAAACCCTTTGTTACTGCAAACAACTTGAAATCAAGAATATTCTACTAGGACTTGAGGGAAATTGTTACAATAAATCTTTGGGGTTTGGGATTGATTGCAGGCTAAAAGTCGCTGTAGCAGAGGCACTGGTGAAATAGTGCTAGTTCTTTGGAAATACTGGTAGTTCTTAACTAATACAGCGACAAAACAGCTGTAGCACCAAGAAATAAATGGAGAAGTGGAAAGGGTTCATAAGTATCTGCCCCTGTGGAAGTGGTGAAATAAGTTAGTCTAAGTCCTTAGTGTAGTTCTTAGCTCTGCAGGAAGATGTAAGCCCAACCAGACAGAGAGAACCCTCACCTAACACAAGTGCCAAAACTCTGCATTTTCCACACGCTTGGCATCACCCCTGCACTCCTCCCCTGCCCACATTCCCATATCCACAGTCCTGCTGTGCCCTGGGTGCTAAATAGTTTATCAAAAATATTTTCTCATAACACACACTTTCCACCATAAAAGTAAACTGGTAGAATAACCATAAAGGGCAGAACAATAATATATATATATATATATATATATATATATATATATAAAGTATTTTAATTCATGATCTTGAGGGATATGGTTCAGATGAATAAAGGTTCTAGGAGAACACATTGTCACTTGTTTAAGGAACTATTGGATGAGAACTCCTGGAAACTGCCCTCAGGAATAAAGGAGCAGGAGAGGAGAGCTGGCAGCTCTTTAAGCATCTTTTCCTTGAAGCACAAAAGCTCTTGAATTCTCACAAGAAATCAGACCAGGCAGGCAGGAGACCAGTGAAGCTGAGTAGGACCCTTCTGGTCTGACTCAAGTACAAGAAAGAAATGCACGGGCACTGGAAATGGGAATATGTATCCACAGGGGAGAATACAGGGATGGTGCTTGAGGGTATAGGAATGCGACCAGGAGAACTAAGGCACAGCTGGAGCTGAATGTAGCAAGGGATCTGAAAAAAAAAATAAGAGCTCCCAGAGGTATATTGATTAGAAAAGGAGAACTTAAACAAATGTACACCCCCAATACTTCAGTGATAATCCACATGGAGAGGGCTGACAGGTTTTTTTGACATTTGACTTGTGGCTCAGTTTTTGCTGCAGTCATGCTTCCCACATTTCCAATGTCTCTAAACTACAAGGCGAGGATATAAAGTACTTTCCTTTTTAAGAGTTCAAGACCATCTGAGAAGCCTGAGCATAGAGAAGTCCCTGGGACTCGACTGCATCTGAGGGATGAATCTGAGGGAACTGGCAAGTGTGGGTCCTAGGGTGCTCTCCATTGCATTGGAGAAGTCAGGGCAGGCACGCGAAGTGTCCAGTGACTGGAGAAAAGGGAATGTCACTCCCAGCCAGAATATTCCAAAGGTGTTCTGCTTCACATGGTCATTGCTCAGCACAGGCTTACAAACCTCAACAGGGTCTGCAAAACCAGCAACAGCCTGGGTATGTTGTGAGAGAGAAGAGAAGAGAAAGACACACCTTTTTTCAGTATTTTTTTTTAATCCTAATAAATGCTACAAACCAATTCGGTGTAATTGTTGCAAAAGGTTTTTACTGAAACACAGAACAAAAGCTGGAACAAAGCTTTCTGAACAACTTTACTGACTAACCTGAAGTCATCATCCATTCTCCTTCCACATAAAGAATTTATAAAACTGCTCTATTGACTCCACTTATTGCATAAAACACAAATCCAACAAAACAAAAATCCAAACCAAAAACTAAGCAGCAATTTTTCCTCTGAAGTTCTTAAATCTCAGTTATATTAGTAAAATAGTGAAGAAGCAAAAAGTGGGATGTTAGAATATGGAAGTGGGTAGTTCAAGGAGGATATTATTTCCTTAAGTTGTTATCTTTTTGGAGCTAAAAAATTATACTTTTTATTTTTTTTAAATTGCTTACAACTTGAAGATAAAAAAAATATATTGATAAAAAGAATGCACTCAATTCCATAGATGACTTCATTTAAATTAGGTCTACCTTTGAAAATCGTAGTTTTGAATGAATGTTACCATTAGTAGAAAGAATTTAAGTATATAAAATATAAAAATTAACTTTATATTATTTTTAAAAGTTCATTTTAGTTAACTTATATATATATATATATATATTTATACATACATTGCTTTTCCCCAGAATGAAAGAGAGAACAGAGTGAGAATTGTCAACAAATATGGAATGGGAGATTTCATTCATTTCTAGACACACACTGCAGTTATCTAGTGGGTAACTTTGTGAAACACAGTAAAAGAATCCTTCAGCTCTCCTCTGCTTGTTCTGAACATAATACATACTTAAATTTTCAGTGAGAAGAGGACCTTTGTGACCCAACAGCAGCCTAACTGCTGTTTTTAAAGACTCAAGAGATCAGATACGCATAAATGTGACATCACACATACATAATGCTTTGGCAGGACAGAGGAACATTTTCATGACTATTTGGCAACAGTTAAAAAGCACCAAAACCACAGTGAGCATATATGCAATTAAAAATATTCTTGATTTAAACCAAAGACATATTATAATCTGCTATTATAATCTGAATTGTCACACTTCATCATCAGTGGATTTATATGCTTATATTTTGCTTGAATATTAACATAGACAGCAAGATTGTTGATGTTTTTTATTACTATCCTGTGAAATGTGCCACCTTCTTTCATGAGATCTTCAACCTTCTTATCTGTTGACATCATTTTCTTTTCTCCAGTATAATCTGGATCTTCTGGATATAACTCATCTCCTGGGGATAGAAAAACAGATTTAGTTATAGATTGCAAACCTTATTTTTCAGCCTTTTCATTGAGTGACACTGGAAAATTTTTTAGGATTTATCAGGACATGTAAATCAGTGGAAATGTATTTCACAATGCAAAAGTAAATTGAATCTAAACATCTACACACCTTCATATTTAAAGATAGAGCCATAAATCTTTTAAGTATGTCAGTGACACTGCAGTGCACTCTGAATGTTCCAGAGCTCCTGATAATTTGCTATTAATATGCTGTAATGACAGCCTGGGCAGATAGGAGTGTATGAAAAAGGTGGAGAACAGGACAAGCACTTCTTCATGTGTATAAAGATAGGATTAAGAACAGAAATTTATTTAATTCTATTTTGTTGAAGGAAATAAATGTTTTGCCATATCAAGGCATTACAGTCCTGTGGCAAAAAAAAAAAAAGCATAATGAAAAACAAACTAAGAAAAGAAGAAAATAATAAATAGTATATGCAGCTTTTCTTAACACTGTATGTACATGATTATGAAATGAGACTTAAGCAGGAGAAAGGGCAGAAGGAAGATGACTGAGTGAATGGTTTTAGTCCAGTACCTTATCCCTGCAGCTGGGAGATGTGATACTGCAGCTGTGCTTGATTCCCTTCTCCTTACAAAGACAAAGTGATAACTGAAGTAAAGAATTCCCATTGAAAAGGACTAAACAGAAGGAGTTCTAATACATCCTTCAGGTTACACAAAGCTGAAATGCCAGAATTTCTTCACAAACACACATATGATGACAATGGTGAGACAATGAGATTATGAGTAACTAAGAAATAACTGTGCTGTCTGATCCCCTGGCTTGTCTCTGACTGCAGCAAGCAAGGTAGAAACAGCATGCAGTAACTTGACTTAGAAGAGTATTTTCCTTACACTTAAGAAGGGTTTATGTCATCTGGCTTCAGCACACAGCATTCAGGAGATGCTGTGTATTTAGGAGAGCCCTCCAGTGTGTCCTTACCCGGCAGCAGCTGGATGAACCCATCTGCAGCACTCAGCATCACCGGCATCCAGCGCTCACAGCCCTCGAGAGCGCGCGCAGAGCTGAACTTCTGGAGCTCCCCGAGGGAAGAGAAGTTGCACAGCCTGCAGAATTCATAAAACTGAGGTGGAGGAAACCAGATCTCTTGAGACTTAAAGCGTTCAATGGCTTCTGGAGGTGATGACCACTGGAAAATGAAAACAAGTCCTGAAATAATACTTTCAGCAGCAGATAGAAAGTCTGAATAAACTGAAAGGTCATTTAGCAAGGAAGTCTGTACAGCAAAGAAGCTTGCAACAGACCTTTTCTTCTGAACACAATAAAAGCCATGTATAAACTACACCAAAGTAATAACATTCTTAAAATTGAAAAACATAAGCAATCTATGAAAGGTACTAATTTTCCCAATAAAATTAAGTTTTTATTTTATACACAGACATGCCAGGATTAAAAACTGACATTTGTTTCAGGGGCATGACTAAAAGTTTACTGAAACTAACAGAAAACATTAAACTCACTACTACCAGAGGTTGCCACTGATGCTGTGAGAATTAAAAGTATCTCTAAACATCTGCTTCTTAAAAGCATTGTTTTTAGAGTGTGAACACCCAGCAATTCATGCTAATTTTGCATGTTTAAACTATTGGTAATCTTCATTTCATCTCAAACGGTGAATTTAATAATACGTGCATAATTGTCTGCAGCAGATTTATGCTGTTATTAACAAAATTACAACATGTACTCTTGAAAGTAAGGTTTCAGGTAATTTTGAATTTCTGTAGCAAAATTTGTTAAACAAATGCATATAGTAGTATCAGTAATACCAAAATTGTTAGGTAGGCTTTTACAGAACTGGCTGGTTTCTCATCTAATTCTAACTTGTAATCAAACTTTTCAGAATCCTAGAAAAACTTAAAGACCCTAATGTACCTGACCTTGAGCTCTCGTAGAGCTTCATGAAATTTGTCACTTTTACACACTCAATTTAAAAAAACAAAAAAAAGTAAAAAAAAGAAATCTAAACTTCAAAATTTTTACGAGACTATTTCAACAAGTTTGCATATTACTTAAATATTCCAACTCCAAAAGACAAAAATTACTAGCATCTCATGCAGTCCTGGAATATACCTGGATATACCTACTGTATGGATCTCTCCCAGCACGCTGAGGAGATATGACAACCCTGGACTATACTGCAGGAATGAATGTAAAAAAATGGTATTTGTCAATGGCCTTTGAAAGAGTCAGTAATTCACAGTGAAAGGGACCTGATGTGACACGGATCACGTACAATGACCTCACAAAAAACCCCCTCCCGACAGCTGCTGCAGCTGAACCTCTGGTGATGGTGGCAGCTCCAGGTGTCCAGGGGAGAGGGGCACCGTGCAGGTAAAAACTCCCTTCCCTTTCCTCAAGTCTCAAGGAACTTTATCGGGAGGGTTTTGATTGATCTGGAGAAGAGTCAGTTCTGTGGAGACCTCACAGCACCTTCCAGTATCTGAAGGGACTGCAGGGAAGCTGGAAAGGGACTCTGTCAGGTACTGCAGTGACAGGACAAGGAGTACAATGGGTACAAATCGAAACAGGGGACTTTTAGCTTAGGAATTAGAAGGCAGTGTTTTTACTGCTAGAAGGGTGGGACCCTGGCACCGGTTGCCCAGAGAAGCTGTGGATGCCCCTGGATCCCTGGAAGTGTGCAAGGCCAGGCTGGACGGGGCTTGGAGCTCCTTGGTCTGGCGGAAGGTGTCCTTCCCATGGCGGGGGCAGGACGCAATGATCTTTAAGGTCCATTCTAACCCCTACCATTCTATGATTCTACGCCTGTTCGAAGTGTAAGGGTACAGTCTCGGCAGAGCTAGGAGCCGTGGGAGAAGGTCTCGGGCAGGAGCGGCCGCCCCCATCTCAACACCCGCCCGGCCGGGCTGTGCTGCATCCCGGGCACCCCCAGCCCCTCTTACCAGGACGGCTGTCACCTCCTGGTCGTCCTGCGAGACGTGGGGCGGCCGCTCCTCCAGGCAGCACAGGTAGAAAGCCGTGTCATAGCGGCGGCCGCTGCGGCCGGCCCTGCCCACGGGTGTCAGCCAGTTGCTCCACTCGTGCAGCGCCCAGATGTTGGGCGCACAGCCCAGGTGCCGGCACAGCCGCAGGAAGCAGGACGCGTCCTGCCGCACCTGGCGCCGCCACTCCCCGAGCTCGGCGGCGGGCGGCAGGCGCTCGGCGGGCAGCGGCGGGGCCGGCCCGCGCCCCGGCACCAGCAGCAGGATCCCCGCCTCCTCGAAGGTCTCTCTGAGAGCGCAGATGCGGAAGGCGACTTCCCCCGGCAGCTGCGAGCCCAGGCTCTCCCGGTCGGTGGCGAAGATCGGGGCGCGGCTGCCGCCGGGCGGCGGCGGCTTCACGGCGCCCAGCCCGCAGAGCGGCGAGGCGGGCAGCAGCCCCAGCCACTCGGCAGAGAAATCGGCCGGTTCCGCCAGCCCACCCGGGAACACGTGGGCGCCGGGCATGAAACCGCTGCGGGAGCTCCGGCGCAGCAGCAGCAGCTCGTAGTCGAAGGGGCCGAGCGGCGAGCGCGGCGGCCGGCCCGGCGTGCCCACCGCCAGCAGCAGCGTAGCCGCCTCCCGCCAGTGCCGCAGCCGCGGGTTCATCTCGGCGGGGCTGAGGGCGCTGGGGCAGCCGCGCTCAGCGGCGAGGCCGGGCGGCACCGCCGCCTGCGCCCCCGGAGGAGCCACTGCAGGAGCGGGGCGGGACGGCGGCGGGGCGGGCCGCAGGAGGCGGGACAGCGCCGCGATGCCTCAGCCCCCCTCAGCCCTAAGCCGGTAAGTAGCGGGTGTCCTCGGGACGAAAGCTTAAGGAGATACGAAGGGTATAAGGCAGCGATGGCCGGGAGAAACGATGCGATGGCTTTAAGTGGCTTGGGGTAGCTGGCGCTTGCTGAGGGCGCGCAGCGCGGGGTGTATTTACAGCACCACGAGGTGTACATGTCGAGGAGCATCCTCGGAGCCCAGAACCTGAGCACAGCTGAAGGGTCTGTAGTTACAGCCCCGGGAGTCAGCACGGGGTCAGGAGCCAAGAACTCGGATTTGTGTTCGTAATACCGCTGCTGACCCGCCAGCTGGCCTCACAGAAATCTCCTTATCTCAATTCCACCAAGCCATGCAGACAGCAAAAGTCATTCTAGGGCTGTAGTTAAACGTGACAGTTGCCAAGTTGTTTGAATTTGTTCTAGTACATTCCAAATGGGAAGAGGATGCACAGTTTTAGTTAATTATTACAGAGTTCTTCTGTTTTGAGGTTTATAAGTACCTTGTTACCGGAAAAAAAAATACTCAGCAAGGTAACAAAACCTTGAAAGGTTCTTTGAACCTTTAGGAAGTGTTTTATTTTGTTAATTGATTTTGATACGTCAATTTTCTTTAATTTGTAAGAAATTTAAGCAGAAAAAAGCTGATGACACCGGTTGAGAAGTTTTGCAAGAATGGTATTTGCATGTAACACAGAAAATCCTGCTCCTATCCATAATCCTTCTCTTGCCAGATTGCATTTGGCAAATACCCACATACCTGTACATGCTTCTGACAAACCTCTCAATCTCATTTTATATTTGAGCTTGTACTTGATGCATGTGAGATGTGTGTCACTGGAACTGAAATGAAGTTTAGAAGCAACTGAAGCAGTGGGATGCTGGATCAAGTCAATTGACAAACCCAAAAATGACCTTGAGGTGTGCCCAGACACTGCTGAGCCATAAGCTCACCCTGGTGCTAGGCTGCAGTGGGCAAAGCAGGTCAGCCAAGGCAGCTGATGCTGCTAAAATGAATGGCCAAACAGACAGGACTGCCTCCCTCTCCTTCCCTTATCACCAAATACACAAGCGAAGCCAATGATATCTTGTAACCTGAGCAGCCCCTTTTCTCACTAATTCAATCCTTTTTGCTCATCAGTAATTACCACCTTAGGCAATTGAAGCACAAAGCTCATTAATTTGTTATTTAGACTTTGAATCTCAAATCATGGCATTCATCTTGATATTTGTTTGCCTTTTGCACTCTTTGTGCCTTTAACTATTTTGCTGTGTTAAGCATACATCTTGTTAGGAATGTGCTTTGTCTAAAAGCTGATTTACTGGTGAAATATTAATAAACTGTTGAGGTTTTTCAAGATTTAACATCCAATGAGCTTGATGGTTAATCAAAAATATTTAGGGCCCATTATGTCAGATCATTTCAGCATAAAGGCATTTTAAGTAGAAAGTACTCATGTACCAATAATGAATGGTGTCACTTTCAAATCAGATATAATACCAACACATATACAAAACTGTCTTACTATGGCAAAAATGTGATGTCTGGTAGCCCTGGAACATAGTTCCAGAACAAATCTAGGGAAACCTGATACCAGAGAATAGCAAGGATTATAGTGTTATCTTAAGTATCTAACTGGAATATTTGTTTGGCTCTTTTTTATCTTGGACAGTCTAAAGGCTCACAAGTGCTAGTGTGGAAAGCAGGGATACCCTAGCAAACAAAGCATAGGATCATAGAATGGTCTGGGTTGGAAAAGACTTTTAAGATCACTTGGTTTCCCCTTCTGTCGTGGGCAGGGACACCTTCCACTATCCCAGGTTGTGCCAAGCCCCAGTGTCCAGCCTGGCCTTAGACACTTCCAGGGGCAGCCACAGCTTCTCTGGACAACCTGTTCAGTGCCTCATCGCCCTCACAGGGAACGATTTCTTCCCAATATCCTGTCTAAACCTGCTCTCTGTCAGTGTGAAGCCATTCCCTCTTGTCACTCCAGGCTCTTGTAAATTGTTTTTCATCTTTCTTGCAGGCTCCCTTCGGGCACTGGAAGGGCACAATTAAGTCACCCTGAAGTTTCTCATCTCCAGGCTGAACAATCCCATTTCTCTCAGCCTTTCCTCATAGCAGACATGCTTTATTCTCCTGATCAGCCTGGTGGCTTCCTCTGGTTTAATTTGCTTCTGCCTCACGGGTCTGGTTCTGTAGGCGTTCTTGCAGGGGAGTGGAAATGGGATGTGTGGCTGGCACAGTGCTGTGGCTCAGACACCCAGAGCATGCCAGGGCTGGGGTTACAGCTCTGTTCAGGACTGAGCTCAGCATCTGGAGCAGTTCTTTGGGCCAAAAACAGCCAAGTGCAGCTAAGTTAAACTTCTTCCCTACTCAATTTGCTGCATTTTCCCACACAATTCTGGAGTGTTTAAGTAATCAGTTAAGCAGGTGCCGTTCCTTAACTGAGGGTCAGCAGATTTCACCCTATTGCTGGCAGTTTCTTTGACTTACTTTCAGAATTGTCTTAGCAAGAGTAGTTCAGTATTCATTCACAAAGCTGAAATCATCTCATGTGAAATTGCAGGAGGGTGTGAGTCTTTAACTGACACAGTTATCAGGACTGGAGGTTGCAGGAGGATCTGAGAATGAACACTCAGAAACTTTGTGAGCAAAGATAAAGGATGCAAAGGGATGTTTTGTCCCCTTCCAGTTCCCTGCTAAAAAAGGCAAAAGATCAGCTCTTTGAGTGTGTGTATCTGCCCCCTCAAAGCTATAGCTGACCTGCTGGAGGTAGCTCACATGAATATAGAACTATTGTTAAAGGCAAATTAGATGGAAGGTTATCTGTAGAGCATGTTTCTTTATCTCCAACTTAGATGATTTTTTCTTCAATATATTCTGCTATAATGCAGAGCTTAACTCACTTGTACTTAAATATTCTATATCTTTATGAGTGATTTCAGAAAAAAAGAGAAAATCTGAGAAAATCTATCTCTAATCCTAAACCAAGCACACCAGTTTATTGCATTACTGTGTGGAAGGATTCCAGCACAAGGACATTATGCTTCAAGGGCCAGTTGTAGGCTGGGAATACAGATCACTTTAGTGTGGAGAGAAGTCTCCCCATAGCAAGAATTAGCTAGATACCTGCCTGACACTCAGTCAAATGTAACAGAAGGCTGAAGAGTCAGAGGTCCCCTCCAAATTAAATGATTAAAAAAAGAAGAAGTGGTTTTGCTAAAAAATTAAGAATTCTATCTTTTAGATAGAATTTTATCTCTAAAGCTATCTTTCACGCTTTTTGTATGCCAGAACATACAATTGTTTACTTAATGGACCCCAAATACTTTTGTATTTCAGGCTGTTTTCAAAACCAGATTGTGTTGTATTGAAAAATAAATCCTCCTGAGTGATGCAAAAGTTACATCAAATGAAATACCGTAAGATTATTGCGCTGATAACAATTTTTTGTGGCATCATATTTCAGCAATGTAGAGGTTACTTCAATATTTTTCTCTACAGTTCAGTTGCTGCTTACAAGAAAAAGCATAAGTTGTTTTAAAAAAAAGGTTTAGATCACTAGATATATAGAAATGATTGTCAAGTTAATTTTCTGTGTTTTTTGTATGTGATTAGACTACTTAGCAATAGAATGACTTAATTCCTTCTGTTACATCATTGCTTGAATTATTTTGCCCAGATAGGTCAGTGTAGATCTTACCAGTGTAATAATTCATTGCAGATGAAAAACAAGGTCCTCCAATATTTCATCATCTAGTTTAGTTTACATGCTATCCTGTAAGTTGTGAGTTGGAGATGATTACACTAAGTCAGTTTTTGGTTTAATTTAGATGCATCTTTGTCCCCAAGCAGATGTAGTGTCTACAATAATGAGTTGTGACAACTTTAAGTATCAGAAAATGCAGAGATTTCATTATGTTTGTCTACTGCTTCTTAAACTGGCTTATTTTACAGTATTGTAGAATCACAGAATCATTTAGGTTGTAAAAAAACCCCAAGATCACTGAGTCCAACCATGAACCCAGCACTGCCAAGTCAACAATCATGTCCCCAAGTGCCCCATTTCCACATCTTTTAATTGCCTTAAGCTATTTCAAATGGTATTTCAAATACCTCCATGCCACTTCAAAATGACATGCTAAAGTTTTTAGATTGCTTAGCTCATATAATATCAACAAATAGGCAGACTTAATAATTAATATAAAAAGTAAATAGATTATTCGGTGTATAGTTTTTCAAGCATTGTTTCCAGTTTGTGAATAAATGCCACATCTAGGGTTATGATTATAACACCATTATATACATTGACTAAAAAGAATAATAAAAAAAAACCCAGCTAACTTCATACAAAATGATATTCCAACAAATTAGACAGATGAGAAAACTAGGTTACAGATAGTATTAACACCTGGAACTGGTCTACTTCCAACAGATGCATAATGTATTACACATCTTATGGAAATGGAAATTATGGTTCTAATTCTGCAGCTTTTAGTTATGTGAATAGTTTTCACACGTGTAATTTCTTGCCAGACTGCCTACTGGTGACTTGTTTGAGGAAACATTTGGAGCACAACTTCCAGGACCCAGAATTCAAATATGTATATCTTAAGTTACACCTGCAATTAGCATATTAGATTAAGTTCCTAAGAGAGTATCATGTTTGATGTCCCTGGCAGTCCTCAGTCATTTTATATGGTATAAATAGTTAACTATTTTCTTTTTTTTTTCTTATTTCTCCTTTCTTGTTGTTTTTTGTTTGTTTGTTTGTTTTGTTTCTTTTTTTTCCCCAAGGTTTATGCTATTTTTGTATAGATTTTTCTGGATCACAGAAAGGAATTGCATTTGAAATGTTTTCCCCAAGACAATTATAGATGATTGTAAGATAGGAGGTTTACTATTCTTTCAAAAGCCCCATGATTTTTAAAGTCAGTTTTTTGGCTGTGTGGTTGCTTAGTGCTGTGGCACATCAGAGAGTTCAACTGTGTGTGTTATTTGAACATTTGTGTGTGACAGACAGACTAGACTGATCAGAGACTCCAGTGATAATTTCATGCACAGTGGAAATGATCAAAATAACACATCACATTTATACCACAACTGTGACTTCCAATTCTGTGCAGCTGCAAAGCAACCCAGCTTTGAGAGGATTTGTGAGTTTGTTTAATTTGATGGAGATTGAAGTATATGATAAATAATGTCATGCAATGCAGTGTAAATAAAACATATAATTCAAGGAAAGAGAACAAAACAAAAAACCCACCTGACCCTGTGGAGGGTTGAGAAGTGTTTCTGTCACTGGTAAATCACAGTAGATATTCTCACAAATGACTGGAACTGAGCAATAGACATAATTGTGTTTGGTAAGTGGCCTCTGTGGGTGACACTTTCAGAGAGGTTGTGATTGGATTTGTTTGCCTACGTGGCTTGCAGTCACATTGCTTCCAGCATGAAACGCTCATGCTGGGCTGGCTGAGAGGATCCAGCAGAGCCCTGATGCTGGTTAAATGCCATGTGACTTTCCACCTTTCCACAGGTTCAGCAGTGGCAGCTGCTACAGCTTCATCCCAACTGCAGCCAGTACCTCAGTACAGTGAGCTGTAAGCATGGGTGGTGGAACCCAGCCATGTGGGACTGCCTTCTTCCAGGAGAAAGTAATTTGTAATGTGAAACCGAGGGAGATAAGGATTGTCTTTTGTAAAATGGATAGCAACATGTAGCAAATCAAAATATTTTTACTCTTACTCTGTAATAAGAGCTAATAAGAGAATGGATAGTCAGTTCCACTCAGGGATATTTATATCCTCTGTCCCATTGGGCATAAGGTTTTCCTTTTTTATAGGGAAGATGTAGTTTAACATTGGGATGCTGTTGTATATAACAAAAAGCAAACTTTGGTATTTACTACATACATACACCTCCTTTCCTTTTTTTGTTCTTCCACAAACACATGTGGATAATTTTATATGAAAGACATTCTTTTCTAATCCCACTTTTATTGTACACTTACTGTAGCAAATGCTACTCACGTGTGAACTATTTTGTCCAGATCTCTTCCTGCATTAAAAGACTTACATAATCGTATTGAGAGAAAGCACTTAGAGATCTGTAATCCACTGGTCTTACTGAATGACTTTTTACATAATGAAAATCTGTGAAGGGTAAATATGTTGACTAGGAGTTCCATTAGCACTTAAATAGAAGGTATTTCTGGAAAGCAAATATAAACAACACAAACCTTCCAGAGATGGAAAAGTAAGCCTGTAACCAATCCTCTCTACAAACAATAAGCATGTGTTTAATTTTTAATCTGAAAGCTATTTACATCAGTCATTTAGTCCAGTCTTAAATAATTGCATTACTGTAAAAAATATTTTCATACTTACATGAAGAATTTTGAAACTAATTTTATTTTATATTCATAGTGCTGAACTTTGATGTAACATTGTTTGCAACATCAGGAGAGTAACTTTAATTATGGTCCCGTGTTCCTTTTGTTACTAAACTAGAAAACAGCGTAATGGGTTTTTATGGTGATAAACTGGAAATCCTGGAATGAAATTACAAATTGTTGTGTTTAAGACTCGGTTCTGATGGTTTGATAAAATTGTTGATCCTTATTGCTACCAACAGCACAGGACCAAGTTTCACACTCCTTAGGTTATGTTTATCTTTTGCTAAATTAAATGCCAGCTTTGCTGACTGAGAGACAGTTTGGATCCTAACACAAGGAGAATCCGTCTGTTAGTCCAGTCTAGTCTGGTTTTCAGGTTGTCCAAGCCAATGGTTCTATACTTAATGCTGGACAACCAGCGCTGAAGGCAGAATCATCTGTTTGTCTAAATGTTATTGTAGCTGTTTCCTAAGGCAGTGTGAGTTAAGCTACATCACTATTCAACTTTGGGAGCTGGAGAAGGCTGTTTTTAATGTTAACAAATCTAATGAGAGGGCTTAGCATGTTTTTATTACTGTGCTTGAAACAGGAACTTTAGTTTAGAAGAGCCTACTACAGATAAGCTGTATTAATATTCCAGCTTTTCATAGTGATAGAATGATTTGAGTTGGAAGAGACCTTGAAGATCACCTGGTTTCAACCATGGGCAGGGACACCTTCCACCAGACCAGATTGTGCCAAGCCCTGTCCAGCCTGGCCTTGAACATTGCCATGGATGGGGCAGCCACAGCTTCTCTAGACAGCCTATGCCAGGGTCTTCCCACCCTCACAGGGAACAATTCCTTCCCAGTATCTCATCTGAATCTGCTGTCAGTGTGAAGCCATTCACAATTCCCCTTGTGACTCCATCCCTTGTAAACAGGCTCTCTCCATCTTTCTTGCAGGCTCCCTTCAGGCACTGGAAAGACACAATTAAGTCACCCCAAAGTTTGTCTTCTCCATGCTGAAAATCCCAATTCTCCCAGCCTTTTGTCACAGCAGAGGTTCTTTATCCCTCCAACTTTGTGGCCTCCTCTGGACTTGCTCTGACAGATTTTGTTTGGTTTGAATTACTGCTGCAAGCAAACCAATAAGTTATAAGGAAGTACTTTATTTTAAGTTAAATAAATAGTGACAGGAACAGGTTTGCATTATTCAAAGTGTAGAAAATACCAACCATGCACAGGCAAAACCAGTGTAATTCAAGTTGGGAATAAGATTTTAGTATACAGCAAATTTAATGTGTGTATTCTGTAAATAAAGACAAAAGAACTGAAGTAGATCAACACTGATATTAATTAAGCAACGACCGTCTGCTTTTGTACTATAATTACATTCTCACCAGTCAACATGAGAGTATGTGCTTTTTCATCATGCTCTTTCATTATAGAGTATTTTGAAGTATGAATTCCCATTTTTCACTTACAAAGTAGCATTTCCAGTCTCCTTCCAGTTGCATTCCAATAGTGGGAAAAAATGAAGACTGCAAATCTGTATATCTCTATTGCTTAATTTAAAGGAAGCCTCTGTACTTTTGGGCAGTGGTGGTTTTATTTAGTTTTGGTTTTGTGCAGTGTCGTGCCAAACTGTCACGTGGAAAAAACACGTGTAGGACACGAATGGCAGCACTTTATCCACACAGACACTGCCAATCCTCTGTTAGAAATCTACTTAATCTATTAATTTCAGATAGCCTAAATATAAGATGATGCAGATTTTTAGGAACATACTAATGATGAATTAATTTGCAGCCAGCTGTGTCTTAAGATTTGAAAATTCTTTTCCCAAGGCAAATCCTTTAAATAGTAATTCTGTGCATATTCATAATAAAGAAAGACTTAGAGACTATTTATATTAATTTTTTGAGTCCTATATTAAAAAATCCAAATTAAAAAAAAAACAAACTGCAATGGATTGCAAACTTCAAGTTTAACAATCCACTGAAGCTTGCTTTTGAAGATGACCTATTAAAAATTCTTCTACACAACTAAGCATGGATAAGCTGTTTATCTATGGTTAGGTGTGTGGAAGATACCAAGATAAAAGATAATGAATGTTGTTAGTGTTACCATTTACTTATTCACCAGAAAACAGACTTGCATTCACAACTTGAGGTTTGAGAACATGTGGTTAAATGGTCTGATTTCACGGGGTTTATGGAGTTTTCAGGAAGCACAGAATGGAGCCCAATGGCTTCTCTACCTTCTTGTGAACCAAGAGTGCAAAAAGTGAAAACATCCACAGGTCCTTAATGACAAGTGCTGGCAATCCAAATAGGTACATTCTGCTGCAGCTTTTACTGTGTTTTCCTTCAATATGTTTACTTATTGTGATTGTGAAGGAGGTAATCCAATTTAAATGAACACTCAGCAATTACACCTTGTCTAGGCAGGCTGGAACTGTAGCACCGATAAATACCGACCTGGCTTTGTTAGAAAGCTGTCAGGGATCTACAGACATAGATTAACTACATATAAAACATACTCTATGGAATGAGTGAAACACAACAGAAAGGAATGTGGAGTTGTAGCACTGAATTCCCAAGACAATGGAGTTAGACTGGACCAATGTGCAGAGCTCACATTATCCTTCAACATAAGGATAGCCTAGATCTTTGAATTCAGGCCTCTTGAATTTTTTTCCTCACCTACAAGTGCCCAGATTCTAATACACTTTTTTTCTCCCCATAAATCCAGTTCTTTTATATTTTAGAGAATAAACTGCTTGCTGAAGTTTTTTGAAGTATGTTTCATTCTTAAAAATATTAAAAATATTAGGTGTTTATGTGTGTTGTCAGTTTTATTTAACAAGCATGAAGACTGTTCATAAAACATGTCTGATTATTACTTTTTGATAATGTGCCTGTAATAATCAATGAAGAAAAATGACTTCTTAAACTCCCAGTATTTTGGGGTCTTTATATTTGGCTGTGGAGTGCCCCATACACCTATGGCACTGTATCACATGTACCAAGGATTCTTGAACAGACAGTGCGTGTTCAGAGCACTAGAAGGTATCTCCAGAAGTAAAGAATAAATACCGTAATACATAAATCCTTTTTACAAAATATTGTAAAGCTTTTCTGCTAAGTCAGTGTCTTACATGGTTTTACATTTAAATGTTGACAGTTCCACAAGGAAGCAGTGGAAAGTTTTATGCTGTTGCATTTCCCTTCCGGAATTGTAGTGTTATCAAATGGGACCAATCCTACAGGGTTCTTGTTTGCCAGATGATTAATCAGACATGACTGAGATGTGAAACAGACACATTTTTAGCTTTGTCTGTATTTCTGCAATTTGGGAGCTTGCAGAAATGTCCCTGTATATATACGAGCATCAGTCCCTGCCTGTCAACAGGAGAGGGGATCCCAGTGGGAAGGTCTTAACATCATTTCTGTTTGCTAAAATCTATTTTGCCATGTTACTGCATGTGCTGTGGGTAGATTCATTGCTCCTGTTTTCATAGTTAATCATGGAGTGCAAATTGCTCCTTCAGAAAGAAAAATCAGAACCAGTAGCAAGAATCAGTCTTTCTGCCAGGAAAGATAAAATCGTGGTAAATGTGAATGAAAACAGTGAGGCTTGCTACTATTTTTCTGAATATGCAGAAAATGCATACTCTCCCTTTTTTCTGTCTGGATTTGGAAAGCGATTAGTCATTCACATATGCTGTGCCAATTCATGCAACTGGGTTCCATACAATCCAGTCTAAATCCACAAACAGTACTTGGTATCAAATATCATTCCATTTTCTCCCCCCTCCCCAACCATTAACTTATTTAAAATAGAGGTTGGTTACATTCTTTTACTGGGGTTTTCATCCCTACCCCTTTCCTCCACTCAAGAAATACTTTCTGTATTTCATGGAAAAAAAGAAGTATTCTATTCACTTGGTCAGACAAAACACCCATCAAATTTATGTTACTCTCTAATACTGTAAACAGTGACCAGCAGCAAACACCAGAGCCTAGTGAAGAATAAAAACCACAGGCTTCTGAGAATAGTGACCTATTAATAGCAGGAAAATCCCTGTTACAGCCAGTAGTGATAATACCCTGATACTTCGCTTAACTGTTACAAGTCCAGTAAACGAACACATTCTATTCTGCAGGCTGATTTGCATCCCTTTTCTTCAAAAAGCATGAAGAAATCAATAGTGCATTTTAGGATATCCAGAGGCAAAAGTTCTGCTTTGTTCTTTCAAGTGCTCGCTTAAAACTCTCAGCTCATCCAAGTCACACACTTCAGAAGTAAAGGTGAGGCATGAAATACTCCAGAGACAGGCTGGAGAGGGATCGCTCGTGTCAGAGCTTGCACCACCCTAAGACAGTTTTACCACACACACTGCCAGGACAATAGCGATAAGGAGGACAGCAGTGAAAATAATCCCAGCTAGAACCTTGCTGATATCGCAGAAAGATTTATTTTCCTCCACAGAGATCATGCCAATAGAGGAAGCACCCACGCTGATAGTGGATTTCAGTTCAGCCCCTGGGTCTTGCTTAGCCTCTACTGTCCACTGGGGGACATTGACCTTCATCTCCATCTCGTACATCATCTCTCCCACCTGGTTGATCTCGTTCTCGAGGTCTTTCAAATCCACCACGTCTATGTTGTGCTCAGCCTCGTATTTCATGTTCTGGACGCTCATGGCGCGGGCGGCCACGCCGGAGGTTCCCCCGCTCATGCCCGTCTGGATCAGGTGTTTTTTGGGGACGTTCAGAGGAAACTCGTGGCCCAGCTCCAGGGCTCTCCTCATGTCGATCTCCAGGATCTCTAGGCACGTGGAGAAAATCACCCATAGCCTCTCGAACTCGGCTTTATCTTCCTTACTCACGGTTTTGTCCTTCAGGACCGTGGTGAGCTTGTTCCTGTTGGCCACCGCCAGCTCCTGAGCTTTCTGCCGGGTTTTCTTGAGCTCCTCCCGCAGGTTCTGGGAGTCCGAGGTGCCGCCGATGGTCAGCACCATGTGCCGGTAGCAGGCGGTGACCTTGTTGAGCGCGTCCAGCAGCGCCTTGCACTCCTCCTTCACCATGGTGGCGGCAGGGGCCGTGCCCGGTGCCGCCCTGCCCGCAGCCGCCCCGACTTACCCGGTGCCGGCCCCCGGGCGCTGCCACAGCCGGGCGCTACCAGCACACATGGCAAGCGCTGCCTCCGGGTCGAGCCTGCATCCAGCACCCCCTTCCCCGCTGGTCAGGCGGCGCCGGCGGCTCCAGGAGCCCGGGCGGGCGGCGGAGAGCCCCGGCGGGCGGGCAGCACCGCCCCCCGCGCCCCCCCCGCCTGCAGCCCCGCCGGGGCGGCTCGGTCCGCGCCGCGCTCAACGGGGCGCTGCTGTTTGAAAAGTGCCAAACGCCGAGGGTGCAGGAGAAAAAAATATGAAATCAAAAAAGCCAAGGCTAAAGCTCTGGGGAGCGGCAGCCGGGCACCCGGCGGTCCCCGCCGCCGCCACTTAACTCGCCCCAGCTGGGCGCCCGCGCGGTCACATGGCGGGGAGCGCCCGGCCCGGCCCTATAAGCCCTCGCAGGCTCCGCCTCCATAGGCAGCGATCCCGCCGTGCTCCCGGCTCTTCGCCCGCTCCCGCCCGCCTCTGCCTAGCCATTGGCTTCGTGCGGCCGCGCCGGGCCCGCCCTGGACCCCGGTAGGGCTCGGCCGGGGCGCGGAGCGGCGGGGGAGGCGGGCGGCGGCGGCTCTGCGGCCGGGGAGCAGGGAGGCGATGGTGTCGGTGTCGGTGTGAGTAGCGCTCCCGCCCCGGGCAGCCTGCGGCTCCCGCTGGGACCGTCCCGCCGGGGTGGGAGCGGGGAGCGCTCCCGGCCCGCCGTGCCGTGCCCCGGGAGCCGCTCGGCCGCGGCCTGGCCGGCGGCGGGGCTGTGCCGGCTCGGCCTTTGCCCGGGCCGGAGCGCGGCGGGGTCGGGCCGTGCGGACACGTGGCCCTGGTCAGTGCCCACCGCGGCACGGTCGGTCCTCGCCGTGTTGAGCCCCGCTGTGCATGGCAGCTCGGTCTTGCCCGGCCCCCGGGTGTCCCGTGTGTCGCAGACGCGCCGGGACCCGGCTGGGGAAGGAGCTCGCTGCTGTTGTCATCCATAGGAAAGGCCGGCGTGCTATCCGGGGCACCTGCGGTTAGCTCGAGTCGAGCAGTGGCACATCAGGAGGAGCAGGAAACACGCCAGTTCTCACTGCCAGGAGCGATGCTCCACCAGCTGCCCTGGGCAGCGTGCTGGGCGCAGCGCGGTGCCCGCCGGTGGACACTAGGCCGTGCTCTGTGCGCATCCCGCGGGGTGGAGGTGATGTGCAGTGCCACTTGGGCAGCTGAACGGCCTTGTGCCTGCTGAAGTGGGCTTCTGGAGAGCTCGCTTGTCACAACATATGCTACCATATATGCCCCAGCGTTTGTGGGGAGCTGAGTGGTTTTGTGAAGCTACAGTAGCCTGGAAAAGTTGTGAAGCCATGAGAGTTCCACAAGAAGGGGAGCATGACCCCTTGCCTTGCCTTTTATCATTACCCTTGTGGGGTAAATGTGTGTTATGAACAAGATCATTTGCTAAGAGGAACAGAGTCCAAGGTGGACTGGCTTTCTGCTGCTGAGCCCAGCCTGAAGAGTCTTGTCTAGGCTGTGTTCCTCTTCCTGGATTTTGTAGCTTGGACTCCATTTATGGCAGTTTTTTGTTTATGTTTAATCTTGCTTGAATTTTGGCCCTAATTCCAAAACCTATGTAGCTTCTGCTGCAGGTTACTACCTGTAAGAAGTGGCCTCTTAACTTTGTGTAGATTTTCAAATTACTACCAATTAAACTGAGTAGCTCAGTCAATTGTGTGTTGATTGCCTAGAAGAAGCAAATCAGTCATGCCTGTTTGCAGGAAAAAATAAACACAGGATGATTTTGACTTGATTGTAAGTGAAGTCTTGTAATTGCCTAATCATTGTCAGGTGGAAAGAGGATTAGCTCTGAGTTTGAATCTGGAGTCCGATGTGACTCTGTAAGTGTTATGCTTATTGCTGACTAAATGATGCATATTTGTGTGTCTGTTTTAGCTATGTTTAAAGTCTGCCACAGAGCACTGAAGTTATGTGAGAATCTGGAAGCCACTTCTATGAATGGGACTGGGAAGGGGAGGGAAGGAGTATTGGTTCAGAAACATGTGACTGTTTGAACGTGAAGGTAGCAACAGTCCAAATCTGTATCAGGTAATGCCTTAAGTACATCTTTAGGTGTGTCATGTGGGAAGAGCCTGTTATTTAGATTAGTTCTAATTTAAGTTCAGCTGCATGCAGTTATACAATTTGCTTAGATTGTGGGAACTCTTAAAATTCAGTTGTTTTTCAGTCAAGCATGATGTTTTGAAAATCCAAATGTGGATACTACTTTCAAACAAGATGCTGACTAGCCAAAATACTGTCCTGGGAAAACTATTAGGATGGAGGTAAAAATCCTTAAAACTGACTTAGGAAGCAGGATAATGAGTAGTAGAAAAAAATGTATTTCCTGGTTCTGTGGCAAGGCTTTCTTGCAATGACAGTATTCCTCCTGTGCAGTACTCTTAAAACTATTGGCTAAGTATTCTGTGGTGTATCTTGAGCATCGCTAATTAAATGTCATAGCCTCATTTTAATACTTTTAAGTAGAATTTTAGGCAAATGCAGGTTTGCTTTGCTTAAATGGTTGATAAGTCTTGTCTGAGAGACTTGCTTTTAGAGTAAGCTCATATACTAAGTTTTTTGGTCTGTAGACTGCTATGGCTTGTGCAAGTTTGAAGCCACTATGAGATGAAGAAGGCAAATAAAGATGAAATACAGTGAAAATGAAATGCGATCCTTCCCTCTCTCTGATCACTGATAGATTGTGTGCTTCTTTGAATTCTGTGATTTGCTTTCTGCTAAGCTTTTTGCTTGTAGTAGTAAGAGGATTTGATCAATAGGAAGAATCTTAATTTATATTGTGGGGGAATGTTAGACTCATACTTCTGTATCATGATGTTTACTTTCAGGAAGCTCTTAATTAGCTTAGGCTGTTACATGTTGCATTATATAGTATTTATAAATTTATAATTTACACCAATAGTGGTTAAAATAATTTATTTTGCTAGTTAGAGCTTATCTGCCAAATTCTTTTCCAGCCTTCTTACCCTTGCACTAGTGCCTACATAAATGAAAATATTTGTCTTAAGTAAGCCTCTGTGTATTTCAACTCCATGAGAATTTATCCTCCCCTTCCCCCCACAAAGAACAGGAGTGAAGTACCAAAGTGCTGGAACCTCTGAGAGCCTGTGGAGGAGGTAACCTTGAATACAGCTCACTGGTATTCGAAGAAATCATCCATGTTTGAAGCTGTGGTGGAAACTTTGTATTTGCTTTGTTAATGTTCTCCCTCTAAGTGTTCCTTGTACCTGTTGGTGGTTCACTGAATAGCACTTGCACTTTGGTCTAGAGCCCATTGGAGAATGTAAAGCATTCTGTAGTGGCAAGCCAAAAAATGAAACTTCTTTGCAGCCACTCTGGTGGATTTTTAAACCTCTGTTGTGAAAAGAGAATGCAGCTTGTTCCTGATACTTGGCTAATGACAAGCAAGATGTTTTCGAATATGTTGAAGTAACTGGATGGAAGCGGGAAGCTTGGATGTTGAAGGATCCACACATATTGAAATGTGCTTCCTCTGGAGGAAAGCAACAAGTGATGGGGAGACTCAAGCCCTCAAGTCTGGGGCAAGTCAGAATGTGCCCAAGTCAAACAATAGTACAAATGCACTGTTAAAGTGTAAAGGGTGAGCCTTGTGAGTGAGCTCAGCTCTGGAGTTTGAGGTGGGGCTCGTGAGAAGCTGCTTGAGGATCTGGTACAGCCGCAGGTGCTGCAGGGTCTGGGGGAGGCCTGGCCAAGGAGCTGGAGCAGTGGTAGCAGGGGCAGAGCTGCCAGGCTTGGAAAAGGCTTGGGGCGTGTTGGGTAGAGGCAAAACCCAAGCCATGAGGTCCTGTGCCAGCTCTTAACCTTCAGTGGAAGAAATGTGTGCCTGGGAGATGCTGAGAGAAATTAGTATCTTCCTGGAATGCTCATGACCCCTCCTTTCCAGACTGTTCCATTGGTGTCAGGCTCATGTTCAGGGGTGATAAAACTTAGTCTTTCACTGGTTGCTAGTAAGCCTTGAGCTGACTGATGTGAATTCATCACTCTATAATCTGATAATTCAAAGGTGCTACTCTTGCATGCTTCTGTTTTACAGAAATCAGTACAAGCTAAACCTGAATCTAAAAGGGGTAGGAGTAGATTTATTTATTTATGCCCTTGTGGTGAGCAAGGTGTCCTGGAATGTGTCAGGTGTTTTTCACAGGATCCTCAATGCTCATCCTTTAGAATTTTCAAATGCTCAGAAAAAAAATGATCATCTGTTTTTATTTTGAGGTGAATGTTGATCACCTCAAAATAGGGCTCAAGTTCAGATTGTAAGTTTTGCCCAAAAGCAGAGTAACTGAGGAGTAATAGTACTTGTAAAACAGGAACTGGAGTGGTAACTTGAGTTTTTGGACTGAGTCTATTTAAATTCCACTGTTAGATTCCTGTTTGCTTGTAAAGAGCTCTAAGATATGCCTATCTTTGGCTGTTCCTTCAAAGAAGTGGTGCTCTTGTGGTGTGTGGGGGGTGCACTTCTGTTAAAAAAAAGCCTTAACTTAGAACTGGGGAACAATGACTTCCTTTTAATTTTTTTTTTTTTTTTTGTGGAGCTGTGCAGTTTGCTAGAATAAAGTTTTTATGTCTATTTATCTGCTGCTCTGAGAAAAATCTTCTAGTTGAGTAATGAGTTGCTCCTTGTTTACTTATTATTTTGAGCACTTCAGCGAATATTAAGTTACTGGGTTACTAAGCCGTAGTTGTTCCTGTTGTAGCTGTTGTAAGGTAAGGTGAAGTTGGTGTTGCTGCATGAAACTTGACAATATTGGTAAAATAAAACTGAGTGAATTTATGCTTCTTGCTGTGCTAATGGGTCTGGTGTTGAAGATTTTGGAGAAACATGGTGTTCTGCTCCCTTGAAGCTGGATGTGTGTGGAGAGGATACTGAGGTATTTGATGTTAGTATCCCAGTGTAACATCTGAACTTCCTGTCCTGGAGACAATTGACTGAACTTGGCTAATAATTTTTACTAACTTTAGTAACTGTTATTAATTTGTTCTGCTGAATTATTATTAAAATGCCATGGTGAAAGCACAGAATATTATGCTGCTCAGCATTGACTATGTAGTGTTTGTAGACATCATCCCTCATGCTGTTATGAAAGACATTTTCTCTGCAGAATGTTTTGTTAAGTTTTTAGTAACGATGTAGCAGGATGTTCAGAAGATGATGAGCTTAAGGTTTGAGTAAATAGTTGCACAAAAGTTGAATGTGGACAGGTGGTAACTGCTAAGTAACAATGCAAATACAATGACATCATCCACTTTTATGGCTGTTCATCTAAATTTCAAAGCACTTCTTAAAAGGAACTGAAACCTGCAAGCTCTGGTAAAGGTTCCTCGCTTGTCCATCTCTGAAGGAAAATACCATCAATGGGAAACTGAACTGTCAGAATTTATTCTTATTCACTGTTTTCAGTACCAAAGGTAATTAGGTTTAATTTCCAGTGTTTTAGAGAAAACAGTGGCATGCTTAGATTCCATGTTTTTCACTTGAGCTGTCCTTTGTACCATAGTTATATTGTTAGAATTATCACTCTGCTTTTGATCTAGAAAGGATTAGTCTGTTGTAAGATTATGATTATAGGTTTTTTTAAACTGCAACATAATGCTTATTAGATTGTCTGATCCAGCTAGCTTCTGTTCTCCCAGCAATTTGAGCTCTTTCTGTGTTTATAGGCATGAAGCCATACACCGAAGTGATTCCATTTAAACCTTTTACATAACATTAGTGCTTGAGTATTGCTTTACTGCTCAGCATGATAGAATTCACTAAACTTCATAGTGAATATAGCTGATGATAGTTTTTAATGAGCGTTCTGTTAAGCATTAATCAGTTCTGGTAATGTATCTAAGGCTTTGTGCATTTTTTGTTTTCACTGTAAAGCTAAAGCTGTGCAAGGTGCAACTAGAAGAGTAAGTCTGTCATCCCCAAGTGAAATTAGGTTGAAGCTGGATGTTGTGTTCTGCCAACAAACTCTTAATGGAGAATTCTAATGTGTTCCTAGAATTATGGCAATGCATTAGCCAGTATTTTCAGATGCATTTAACTTTTGGGGTGGAAAGAAATTGACTTAATCTCAAAAATGCCTGAGCTTTGGGGAAGCTTTAATGTACTGTCTTGAATCTGTAGACTTAATTCCTTTGGTTTGGTTTTTTCTCTTTTTTTTTATGACTTAAATTGTTTCTACATCCACACTTCTGTCTCTCTGGAGAATGCTGTGGAAAGGTGATGAAGGGCCAAGTGAATCAAGTAACTAAACTGTTTTAGGTAATAAGTATTCCACCTGTTGTTTTTCATACCCACATTTTAATCAGATATGATAGCTAACCCCTAATGAGAGACTGAACGGCTGCAGGGGTAAGGGAGAGAGAAAAGGGAAGGAAATTGAGAGTTGTGATTCTCAAAACAGTACTAATGTGGCCAGTGGGGGTTATTTCCTGCTGTGTAGGAGCATGCATGTGGAGCATTCAGCTCCCATCTGCTCTGCTCCAGGAGGGTGACAAACACCTGTGTGAACTGCAAATTTTACCTTCCTTCCTGGGGTGGAGCACATCAGTGGCACCTTAGGTGCATTACAGTAACTGAAATGTCAGAATTCAGTATTTGTATGCAGTTTCTTTTCACTCCTTTCTGGAGCTCTGAGTGTGATTCATCCCTCTCAGTAGTTTTGTAGTAAAAGAATCTGTGGCTGCAACTAAGTGTTTAGAACTAGTTATTTGTGGTGTGTAACTCATGTACAGGGACTTGAAGATTATAATTTTGAGCTCTTCCTATGATAGTTCATCAGTAATGATTCTTAAAGTACTCTCCAGTTGTGCTTTTTTTTTTTTTTTCAGGTGCAGGCAGTGTTTTAGGAGGTCAGACAGACAGCAAGCTTCGTGAGGTCAGGCTTTCTGTGGGAGCTTCTACTCCTCACATCAATTTCTTACAGTGCTTTTGCCTGGGAATTAAGTGTGACTTTAAATTTCTTTCTGGACAAAGCTTATCACTTGAGTTTTGTTTTTTTTTGATGGTGAGGTGGAGGATTTTAGATGAGGAGGATTAATGGTATGTGTTCTCTTCCTCTCCTGTTATGGGAAGAAATCTTTGGACTTAAAGATTTGTTAGGCTGAAAGACCAGCAATGAATCTGTTTGAGACATTTGTGCACTGCAGTCTCATGCTTGGTTGCCTCCTTGTGTCAGTATGCTTTTCCCTCTGACACAGTATGTGGTGTATTAACAGCTTCTCCATCGCTGTCTTGGGGAGGATTACAGCAGTCCCATCTTTGGCTGCTTGGACAGATACATGAATTCACCAAACTAAAGGCAGATGAATCTGCCTCAGTGGGATGACTGCATTAATGAAAGCTTGATTTGGAAAGTGTCTCAAAAGACCACGTAATCCACCCTCCCAGCTTTGCTATGTCCACTATCACCTCTAAGAGAGGTTTGTCTGACATGTTCTTGGAGATTTACAACATAAGAGACTTGATAGCTTTGCCAAGCAATCTAAACCATGTGCTTATTTTCCCTTTTGGAAGGTTTCTGATCTGTAACCTGAGCCTGTTTTCTTCAGCTAAGGCCTACTTCTTAGATGTGGGAAAAATGTCCTTCACTGAAAGCTTGATCCACCTGTGGGGAAAAAAAATCCTTACCTGCTTCATACAGTTTTAATTATAAACATCACTGCCTTCCATGGATTGGATTCTGCTTACAGGGCTCCTTTGCCTTTCTTACTTCAGACTTTGCTCCAGTCAGTTTATCTCCTGTGATGAGGATGGGAACGTCCAAAACCATCCAAAAAAAAGCATGTGGGACTCTCAAGTGTCCCTGTGGCAAGCTATTTTGCAGGTTGCACACATGTGGATGTACAGCCCTGCTTGGTGCTTGACTTATACTAAATTGTATTTAGTTATATGTATTAATTTGTCACCGAGTCATGTTTGGACTGCAGGCTGCAGTCATTAAGACTTACTTGGAATTGTGGCCTAGCCAGATGTTCAGCGGGCAGGGTTTTTTGTAGCTAACTAGTCCTGCCTGTGAAGGTGTGTCTCAGTAATGAGATAACTATGCTCCTGCAGTGGACCTGCCACAGGTCTTGTGCTGCCTTTTCTCCTGCCCTCAACACTGGCTGAGGAGGAAGCCCACAGCTTGGACTTGGATTGCAGCTACCTGCTAAGAAATCTTTATAGTAATCATGTGGTGGAATTACGTGTGGTGATCATCCTGTTTACCCAGACACTGGTAGGACAGATCATGGATTATAGAATTGGTTGGTCTGGGTTGGAAGGGACCTTGAAGTGCATCTTGTTCAACTGCTGGCTGTGGGCAAGGACACCTAGCTGAGCAGAGCTGTCCAGCTTGGCCGTGGACACTTCCAGGGATGGGGCAGCCACAGCTTCTGTGCTGGGGCCTCAGCATCCTCACAGGGAAGAATTTCTTCTGTACATTTAATACAAATCTGCTGCCTTTTAGTAGTGGGAAGCTCTTTCCCTTGTCCTGTCACTTCAGGCCCTTGTCCCAGGTCTCTCTCCAGCCCATTTAGGTACTGGAGGGTGCAATAAGGTCACTTGGAACCTTTTCCAGGCTGAACCCCTCCAGCTGTTCCAGAGCAGAGGGGTTTCAGCCCTTGGAGCATCTTTGTCCCCCTCCTCTGGACTTGGTGCAGCAGCTCCATGTCCTTGTGCTGGGACCCCAGGCCTGGAGGCAGCTCTGCAGGAGGGGTCTCACCTGGGCTGGGAAGAGGGACAGATTCCCCTCCCCTGACCTGCTGCCCATGCAGGGGGATGAGCCCAGGACATGGTTGGTTTGGGGGGCTTCAAATGCAGATTGCTGGAGCTTGTTTGGCCTATGTTAAGCTGGACTTTTTCTAGAGACTTTTCACAGTATTTAATTACTCAACTTGGTTGGTATCCTGAAGGTGTCAATGAGCAAACATTTTCTTCTCCATGGTGTTAGCAAACTGCATAGCTGTGCTGATATGGGAGCCCTGGATAAGTAGTCTTTCCTAGAAGCTTTTGTTGTTGTTATAGGCTTTGAGGGTGGATGGACCGTTTTGTATGGAATTGTGTGGGAAAACTGCTTGAGGCACTTACCTGCCACTGCTAGACTTCAGTGGTTCAGGCTGGGGTTGTCCAAGCTGTAAGTAACTGGTGATACCTTTATAGTGGAAATGACTTGTAGATTTAAGTGGTTGTGTTTGTGTTTAGCTATCCAAGGGAACTCCACTTGTGCCTGACCAGGAGGGAGCAGAGCCCAGCTCAGTTACGGGGCTGTAGATCAATAGCATGGCTGAAGCTCAAAGGCTATCTGGAATCAATGGGAATTGGGTGTATGTTTTTTCCACTCCCTTGAACTGCCATACGTGAGCTTACGCTGGGTAAATAACATGCTAGGAATGATTCTGCATTGAGGAGACAGGGGGATACTGGTTGTGTAAGGGTGGTGTGCTCAAATTAAAGTCTCTAGCTGTGCTCACCCTTTCATACTACATACAGCTGAAATTGCATGAAGAAATCGTGCAACTTCTGTGGATTCCTAAGGGAACCTGCATGAGGGGAATGATAGAGCAAACTTGTTATTTAAGCATTTGTATGCCTATTAATCTCAATTATTTTTTAAAAGAAAAGAATCCTGAAGTTATTCCAGGGGGGACCTGTTAGGGTTTTTCCTGCCCTTGTGTATGATGTGTTACAGAGAATTGGAATTGAGGAAGTGAAGAGGCAAAGGTCTGATTCCTTAGGGATCATCTTCTGCAGGACACTGTGACACCTAGTGACAGCATTTCCAATGTTTACAGGTTGGATTTTCATTCTCTGGTTGCTCTTTTGCTTTCAGTTTAGCCAAATATTACCCACCAGCCTATCTTCAGATCACTGAGACTCTTTTCATGAGAGTAGAGATGACCACAAATTATGATAAATTTCATGGTGGCTTCTTAATTATGGCATGGATATCCATATCTCCTTGGCGTACCTCTCTAACTTTCCCTGGAAAGTTGAGGATTGCCTTACATGAGGGTTTCTGTTACACTGTCTGGGTGTCTCATTGGTGTCTGTGAGTAATCCTTATACAGGTGAGTTTTAAGACTTACATGAGCATAGTTCAAAAGCATCAATGTCCTGTAGTGCAGTAGAATCTGCTGTGAAAAAGCTGTTTATTTGTCTCTTGCTTTAGATCTCACCAGGAGAAGTTAGTTTGTATATCAAAGAGGTCATAATTTCTATCTTCTCTGATACTCAGAGTAGGGTTCCAACACCTGGAAGGCTTAAGGAGACATTGAGGATAATTGTGTAATTGGAAGTGTATAATCAGGAAAAATAGTCTGAATAACTTCTAAGCAACTGCAGTTAGTAGTTAAGCAATGCCATTGGCTACTTACTTACTTATCAAAACCTGAAACTGCTTTTTCCTTTTGGATAAGGAGAATCAAATTGCCACTTTGTATTCCCAAATATTGTGCTTTAACAGATACCATGTATGACCCATCAACCATTCTCCATATGTATTTTAGAACATCTCCTTGGAATAGCTGAAGTCCATATGGCTATGTATGATGAAGATATCTTGAAAAATCCCTTTTATTTGGCCATTCAGAAGCGACGTCCTGATCTATGCAGCAAAGTTGCAGAACTCCATGGTATTGTAAGTATGAAAAAGTATATTTAAAAGCTGCTTAGTAAATAGTGGCTATTTGAATTTAAATCATGTCTGCTATGAAACATGTAAAGATTAGTTAAAGCCTACAAAACTTGGAAATGAAGCAGAACAATTTTTAGTTTAAGTTGCATGTTATTTACTTAATATGAACCCCTTTATATGTTGCAAGGCAGTAAAAAGCTAAGGTTTGTGCTGTTTGTAAACTCTACAGAAAACTTATTTTCTTTTCTATGAACTGAAGTTACACATTCTCTCACAAGTTTATAACTAAATGGGATTGACCTCTTGAAATGCCTGGTGGACAAGTAATTACTCATTTGACAGCATTTTACTCAGAAAAATAAAGCTATTAAACTGACCTGGAATAAAAACTCCAGTCCTTAATATTTACTAATCTGAGTATTTTGCAATTAATTTTCATTCACAATTAAGTGTGTAGAGACTCCAGTAAACATGGAGGTTATTGTTACCTGATGATTGTCTCTTTCTAATTAAGAATTTGTCCCAAATTTCCAATCTCTTTGATCTAAACCCAGGATGTTTATCTTATTTTTTGGATGGATTTTCATTTAAGCTTGAAAATATACTTCACTTTTTTATTAGATGCTTAATTTTAAGTCATTTGTTGTCATTTTAAGTTATTTGTGAATGGTGCTAAGTAAATAAATATTTAATTTACTTCCCTTAGTATTGTTTGCTTCAGTTGCATCTGTCAGCCTTTTTCAGATAAGTTACTGAGTGAAATTTCTGGTTAATTATCAGACTGTGTGTCTAGTGATACCCTTTTCTTTTTAAGTAAAAATACCTATAGTTCCTATATGTATACTGTAAATATTTATAAGCCTGATTTAATTGGTTGCCTTTTAAGGACAAAAGGTATCAATATATAGCTGGCAGTACACAGCATTTCTCTCTTAAGCATGATTTAACATTTTTTAGGTGCTAGTTCCATGCAAAGGAAGCCTTTCAAGCAACAGTCTTTCTACCTGCCAGTTTGAATCTTATGTTCTGAAGCCGCTGGAAGAAAATTTTCAAACCTTAAATGGAAAGGTATTTGTTTGATATCTGCATGTAGCTTGGGGACACTCCAGTAAGTGATTCACTGCTGCTTCTGACTGATTGTGTCAGCTAATGGTTACAGAGGAGGCAAGCAGGGCTGACACTGCACAGCACCCCAGGTTTTTTATTTGTAATTTTGCAGTACAGACTGAGAACTTGGACATACAGCTTGCAGTAGAGATAGTTTGCAGGCTGCCATCTGGATCTTCCTATTCCAAATGTCCTCACTGGAGCTGCTGGGAAAAGATAGCTAAGTGTGAGAAATACAGACAAAGGTGTGTGGTGTTTTTCTGAGGCTGGGCTTAAGTCCTGATGTAAAGGTGTTGGGTTTTTTTCATTCCTTTCTACTAAAAGTGCTCTAAAATCCACAGACAAGACCTTGGTGATTGTTTGAAACCTCTAGCAGTAGACTTGTAAAAGAAGTGGCTGTAAGCCAGGTTCAGCCAGCCATTGCACAATGAAGGAGCCTTTGTTTCAGTGTCAGCACAACATGAAAATGTGAAATTTCTCCAGTTTGGAGCTTTTTCACCTTGCAAGTTTCTCTTCTCCCCCTTGGAAATGAAACTATACAAGGCAGAAGCCAAAGAGTAACTTTTCTTCTGGCAGAGTTTCACACTTGATCTGCTCTTTTTTTTTGCTTCAGGAGATCTTCATACAAGGAAACCTCATCATTCTAGGCACTGGTTTTAATTATGCTCTCTCGGTACCGGTTCTCTTTGAGGAAACCTTTTACAATGAAAAAGAAGAAAGCTTTAGTATATTGTGCATAGCTCATCCATTGGAAAAAACAGAAAGCTCAGGTATGTGTTGGTGTCAATTTGGTGGCTGCCTTTGCACAGTGAGCAAATTACTGTTTGATTAATAATTGTGTTCATTCTGGAAAGTGTTGGCTTGGTTAAAAGCCCCTGGCATTTATGAGCTAGCTGGGCCAGATCTTGGTGTGCTACTGCAGAGAAATATCACATTGTTCCCAGCAAAAAACCGTGCTAAGACTGGGGCTTAAATTCTGTTGAATTAAGAATCATCTGTGGAATACTTAATCCAGCATGATTTTTCTTAGCCATGCTCATTTTAGTGCTGACTGCTTAAAAAATGGATTTAATCCTATATGTGACCATATGTGTCTTATGATGCAAGGTGGATACACAAAAAACTGGAGAGGTAAATTCTTCCATGATCACTTTGTAGGGGGATAAAGGTTGTGTAGCAGAGTTAGATATCAGCCTCCTGGTGATGGCCCAGTTTATGATGTTGAATGTCTCAGTTTTTGTCCTGCACTGAAAGTGCTCCTTAAGGCTGTAAGACAATTTTCAAGACTACTGTCAATACTGTGAATGTTAACAGCATGATCTTGTGAACTTGTATAACAGTCTATGTTTACTAATTAAGAAAAACAGAAGTTCCTTAACAAGCTTAGAAACTTCAGCTTATTTTGAAATAAAAACATCGGTCTTCCTAAATAAATAAGAATATTTGAAACAAGTGCATGCAAAGAGAAGTAGTACTAGGGTAGTGTGAAAGTACTACTGTGAGGAAAGTATGGAAGGCTTTTTGAAAAAAAAAACAAAACCAAAACAACCCAGCTGCCATTCATATAGTCTTAAATTCTGTAAGTGTTAATGTATACCTCAAATTATTCTTGTGATATTCATACAGTTATATCACAGTCTTTCAGAAGTGATGGAGGTTCTAATTTCAGAAGTAATTTGAAAAGAAGGATTTAAGCCTCTTATTAGCTGTCTGCCTTTGACTGTAGATGAAAGATTTGCCTAGAAAATCTATTTGGAAAAACAGCATGAATTTTAAGTGGGGAATTCAGTTGTCTTATTCAGACAAAAAGTGGATTTGCTTTAATGTTGCTTCATGGAACTTTGCTCTCCCGTTCAGAGGAAGCGTGTCTAAATAAAGAATAGCTTATGTAAAAGCCCAAGATGGGATTTTGCAGCTCACCTAAAGCACTCTGACTTCCTGCATGGGCACTCTGTCAACACTGTAAAGTGCTTTTCTTCTACTTTCAAGCTTGACTTACACAACTCATAAGCTGAGTGTGTGTGGTAATAAATTATCCCAGTGTAAAAACCAAGTGAAACCTATTTTAGCTATTCCAAATAAATATTTGACATAAAAAGCAGGGGAGCCTTCTCAAATGTGATACATTAAATTCTTTCCATTAAAGGCAATACTTCTAGTTAGGTAGTTAAGGTGCATTGAGCTGACTTCATGTTTGAGTGCGCACAAGCTGGCTGTATACGTAGGGATAAAGTGTATTTTACCATGCGTACATATTATAGCTATGTGTTAATTCTTGGCTTTTATTTTAGGTGAATCTACAGCTTCATCAAACTCCTATTCTCTTAAAAACATTGAAGATGCTAGAGAGTTCTTGGGAAGGCACTGTGAGAGATTTGATAAATACATAGGATCTTTCTATAGAACATTTAAAGAGCATGAAAGGAAAAGCCTCCGTCACTACATAGTCAGTATCTTCCTTCCTGATGTCTAATTTGCTAAATATAATTCGCTTCACTGCTGCTGTTATCTTTGCCTTATTGAGCTTTTCTGTGTCAGAGTAGCCTAGAGTTGTGAAAGGGGAGGAGGGAAAAGTGATAATTCCCATTTAAAAATTCACATTAAAAACTTCACTATCTGAACATTTAGTAAATGCATTTATTTTTGCTAGAATTCTTACCATACTGTGTGCTTTTGAGACAGGGAAGACTTACTTCACTTATTTAGGCTTTGTTCCTTTGAGTCCCATTAACCTGAATCTGATGGCTTTTATCTTTTCTCTCTCCTAGGATTCCGTCAATGCACTTTACACCAAATGTCTGCAGCATCTTTTGAGAGATTCGCACTTGGTAAAGACTTACTCCCCTAAATACATAGTACAGTGTTACTTAAGCAATAAATTATCTGACTTTCTCATGCTGTTTATGGCTTTGCTTTTCTAGAAGATGCTTGCAAAGCAAGAAGAGCAGATGAATATGATCAAACAAGCAGTTGAAGTAAGCATCTGAAATGAAGGAAAATAATAAGCAAGCTGTTTTTAATTCTCCCTTTCATGCCTAAAATACTGGGTTTTTTTCTACAGATGTATATCCATCATGCTATTTATGATCTAGTCTTCAAATATGTGGGGACCATTGAGGCAAGTGAGGTAAGTTTCTTTGATTGCTATGTACTAGAGATATTCATTTAAGGCAATTAAAAAAAAACTGTTTCCTTTCTATTGATTAGGATGCTGATTTCAATAAAATCACGAGGAGCCTTCAAGACCTGCAGCAAAAAGACATTGGAGTGAAGCCTGAGTTCAGGTGAGAGAGATGACTCTGGATTCTTTGAAGAGTCACTGAGATCCTGTCTTAAATAAGATTGTGCCAGCCAAAAACTGTCTTCCTTCAGACACTAGGAAGTGTCCTTCAGACACAAGCAGAAGGTTTTTTTATACTTTGAGATGTAAAATCAAAGCTGTGCAAGTGCCATATGAGGACAATCTTTATATTGATGGTTGTCTCCTTTTATGTTTTTAAGCTATCTACAGGATACAGAAATGCAGGTGCAATTGGAGTAGCAATAGGAATGTTTTGGAACCATTCTTCAGTTCAGCTCTGAATAAGTTAAAACTTGGGCTTTGGATATCCTGCAGAGGAGCTAATGCTAATCATTCCTTTCTAATTATTTTGTAGTTTTAATATACCACGTGCAAAGCGAGAACTGGGTCAGTTGAACAAATGCACTTCCCCTCAACAGAAGCTACTTTGTCTACGTAAAGTTGTGCAAGTTATTATGCAGTCTCCAAGCCAAAGAGGTCAGTAATTAGTCAATTCATAATTTTAAACTTGACCAGCACACACAAAGCACTTCAGTACATAAGCAGCTGTTTGGATAGCACTTGGGGATCAAACACAATTGAGATGGAGTCATTAAGGTCTCTGAACGGAGCAAAAGGGAAGGGGAGGTGAGGTAGATGTGTCAGCACTGGTTCCTGTGGGCTGAGCTGGGTTAGCTTATGTGTGTTTCAGCTTGGACATTGTAGGAAGCTCACATCTGCCAGGACACTGAGGGTGACCCATTTTAAACACTGGAGATTGCTGCTAGATCATTCTTGTGTATTTGTCCATGCTCCCCTTGACATCTTGAAACTGATGTTCTTGAGATGCATCCTTTGCAAAATGCACTTTTGGGTGGGGCCAAACAAATGTGCTGCTGTGGATTACAGGAATGGTTCTGTGATACAAAAGCACAATCCTTTTAACCTGGCATTTACTTTATCTAGCTTGAAAAGAGAAGATACCTCTACAAAGCAAATAGAGTAGCACAGTGAACTTATACTTTCCCTACTTCAGCTCGTCTTTTCTCTAGGAAGACTGCTGGGCTATGGAAAAATGTATCAACCTTCAGCATAGTCTTTGCCCTCAAGAATTTCAGAAATCTTGAGCTAATGCTCTGGCTCTTGCTGTGTAGGAAGGGAGGGATGCTAGTCAAATACTGCAATGTGTACTGCACAAACTATATCTGTGTTGGCTCCTGGCAGACTATTACAGTGAGAGATTGAGAATATTTGGAGGCCTGCCCTGGGCTCTCCATGCATTCTCTACTTGTAGAGCTGACCCTTAGTTTTAAGAGGCAGAACTTTAGAGTTATTGCTCTTGATTTGAACCATGACATGACTAATACCAAATGTGAATTCTTTTTAGTTAACATGGAAACCATGTGTGCAGATGATCTTCTCTCTGTTTTGCTGTACTTGCTTGTAAAAACAGAAATCCCAAACTGGTATGTAACTGTTTTGGCTATACAGAATTCCTTCCTACCGTCTTGTGTAGTGCTGCTGTAGGGGCAAATGTTTCTGAACATAAAATAATAACTTACTGGAAGTGTAAGAGGTCCTTACATGTAACTAAATTAAGGAGCTATCAGGAATGTGCCTTTCTTTTGATTCTCAGCCTAGAAAAAAGTTGTAGTAGGAGGCCACCTCTTGACCAAATCTGTGTGTCAATACAGCCTTCACAGAGTGGTTCTGTCCCCTCTGTTGGGAGCTGTGACACCTTTATGCATATTAAGATTTTATGCATTTCTTAGAGAAACTAGATGTGAATGTTTAATTACTTCCTGCTAGCCTGTGCCATTGGGTCTCCTCATTTTCAATAAAAGTCTTTCCAGCTGTACCTGAACTGATTCTCAGTGCTGTTATCTCTGAGATCAGCATTTGGCCTTTAACTTGTAGCTATCACTGTGGTGCTTATGGTGCTTGAAACATTGCTTCCCTCACTTTAAAGATGTTAATCTCCCACTGTTGTCCTTATCTCATCCTTCATATTCCTTCTATCCAGTTCATAAATTTTCATTGAATATTTAAGAGATAAGTAGAGTTCTGCTCCCTCTACAAGCTCAGACCAGCTATACTGCTGGCCTAACAAGCTTTTTAGAAGCTTTTTCCCAGCTCACACTGTTTGTCTGCCTGGATTGCCTAAGATGAGCTGCAATATGCCATGCTAGCATCTTAGTTTTAGTGGTTCATAGCTTTAACTTTATTTTTTTTTCAGGATGGCCAACTTGAGTTACATAAAGAACTTCAGGCTTTGCAGCTCAGTGAAGGATGAGTTGGGATACTGCCTCACCTCGATTGAGGCTGCAATAGAATACATACGACAAGGCAACCTCTCTGACAGATCAACAGTAAGCTTCTCTTAAAATCTGTCAAATGCCTCTTTGATAGCTTGTAGTTCTGTGGGTGTAAATCCAGCCACAGAATACAAATAACTAACATAAGAATTTCCTTTTTTTTTTTGTTTAAGAAAATGAGTAGAGGTGACTACCTGAAGCAAATGCTAAATTTACCTAAATTATTATAATGAAGTCCTAACTAAGTTCCAATATTTGATCATTGTATACTTCTTGAGGAAGTACATAAATGTCAAGTCTGCTGCTTCATATGGTTAGAGGAAAAATGACAGCACTGTTTTCTACAGATGAGTCTCCAGTATGTTTATCTACTGTTTGTACTCTACCATGATTGTGAAAGCAGTACAGTACTTGGGAACAAGCACAGCTTAATTTTTTGTGTAATTTAAAAAAGCCTAGCTGTGCTAGTGGAATGGAGATAGCAGTGTAATTTAGAATTATTCAGTAAATCTTCATACTGGAAGAATTCCCGTGTATTTGCAGTGTGGGTTACAATGCTGCACTGAGTTGATGACTTGGGGGGGTGCAGGGCTGGGAAAAGGTGCTGTCTGAAGGTCAAATTTGGCTCTTGGGATATTTAACCTGGCAGGTGCAGGAAAATTGTGGATGCATGAGATACTTCCTACTGTGCAACAAGACCTACTGAGTCAATCTGGTCACATCCCTGCAGGCCAGTCAAGGGTGATGCTGATGTGACTTCAGAAACTTCTCTAATTTAAGAACTTTGTAAATTATTTAGTCAAGGAATCCAGTCTTACCACTCCTGTAAAATTTTCTGCTGTTGTAAAATTAGGTTTTCCTGAGCTGATGTGGAGATCAAAAGGAGTGAACTTGGAACCAGAGTGAATTCAGTGTGTCTCAGGCTGCCCAACTGCAAAGCACTGGAATGTAACTGCAGGGGCCAGAAAAATGGTTCATTGTGCAGGGCTTGGGATGGGACAACCTGGGGCACAGTCTTAAGAGCACTTAATGTAACATTTTGGGCTCTTGCTGGTTTTGGTTTTGTTCTTTTCTGGGATTTTTCCATGAACTTGTTTTGCAAGTTTGTTTTGTACACTCAAAAAACCCCAAACAAAACACCAACACTCTTTAATGTTGTGTAAAGAGAGTGGCATTTCTTGTCTGTAATTGAATTGTATTCAAAAAAATAAAAATGTTAGTTTAAAAGAAACAACCTGCTACATGCTTTTGCTTCCTGCAGTCATTTGGCTGTCATTCACGATCAATACACAAAGAGCAAAGCTGGTGCTCTGAAAGGCAACTGAAACCGAAGTAGAATTGTCTTCTACAACAATGCCAGCAAGCTAAGACAGAATAAGTGCTCTTAAATTTCTAGAATAATGACTGTTTCCTATTAAATGCCTGATCCTATTCCTCTTGGTGTATCTAAGTGCCACTTCCATTCAGGTACTATATTTCTTTGGGACGCACCTGTCTTGAAACTATGTACTTGAGAAGTCTAAATGAGGACTTCAGTGTCTGCACCACCAGAAGAACAAGCTGTGTTTCTGCCCATGCTTCAGCTGGATCAGCTCCAGACCTAGAGAACTTCATCACTTTAGAGTGAATGTGCAACACAAAGTCCTCCTCCATTGTCTTTCCTTGGAGTCAGCCTGGCTGGAAGGCAGCAGAACCTTGAGGATGAAGTGAGGGACAACTTGCCCTTAACACAGCTGGAAAGGAAAAGAGCCAGACCACCCTTTTCTCCAGGGTGGGAGAAGTGTCACACAATGACAATAGAGACTATGAGGCAGAAATGGAAAAAGAATAGTGAGGAGGTGGAGGAACATTGCTTTCTCCTCATAAAGTTACCAGTTGAGATTTTTCTTTTAATCTCTGGTACAGGAGATGAACCTTGAAGCAGCAGCAGCTGTCATCTTGCTGCCCTGTGATTTCCTTCTCCAGATTGTGCTGGAAGAGGGTTGGGACTGAAGTGAGCAGGAGCTTTGCTGTGCCCTGGGGCTTCATTACAGCCCCTTATGTGGTTATGCTTAATTTTATAGCTGACTTCAGATGGAGCTGCTGGCAGCTGAGTAATGCTGCTGTCCAATCCCTAATGAAGCTTACTCCAGAAAGAAACTCAGCAGGGAACTAATGTACCCTGTGGGATAATGGGCACGTTCTCACCCTCGGGTCAGTAAGTGAATTGCACTCAGGACCTTCTCTCCCAATCCCTTCACTAAAGGTCGTGCAAGTCTTTGTGAGACACACTGGTTGTGGGGAAGAGAGGAGCCTGAAAAGCATGAGAAAGTCAGTTTTATTTTCTGAATTGTCAACATTATTCAATTAGAATTCCTGTTAATAAGTATTGGATACCAGCTCATTCCTATGCACAGCTAATGTGTAGTAAGATGTAGCTCAGAGAGGGTTTGAGGGAGGTATAAAAATATAGGGAGTCAAAGCCAGCCATGAACAGGGAGTAGGCAGAATTTTGTTTAATGTATGGGAAGAGGTTGAGATGGGGAAATAATCCCTACTTCCTCTCCCCACTAAACACTTTATTAGCCTTAGTTTGTGTTCAGGAGTTCTTCTGGCTCCTGTCCACCTGTATTTCCTCCAAGGCATCAGTTGTAATCTGCAAAAATGGCTTAGGCTAGATCATTACACAGGTACACTCTTACAGTACAGATACTTCCTTTTTCTGCCCGTTGTAGTATTAGATAAAAAAGGTCATGTATGTATTTTCTAGACAATGTACACTTAAAATACCTGAAAGTCCCCCTTAAAGCAATCCTTTCAGGAGAAATACAAATTCTTGGGCTGTAAGTAAAACTGGTACAAGTGAGTTCTGACTTTGAAGGCTGAAACCTGCTTAATCCTTCAAGGAACATCTGATTCTTCTATTTATGTATGTATTTTTTATATAGAAATAGATATATATATTTATATATATTTTCCATTCTGTATTTCACTATTGAAGATATGTGGTTTCACCTGGGCTGTTTTTATTCTGATTTATGTAATAAATATATAATACTGCTACCTTAGGGTTGCTGACTCAGGTGACTCTTGTAAAATAAAAATAATGGTTCCACTTGGGGAACACTTCTCTTGAAAACACACACTGTGGAAGGAACAGTACTAAAACTACAGAAGTTCTTGCTTATGGGTTATTTAGATTCTCCACAGTAGCTTTGTACTGTTATCTGTGAGCATCCACACTAGAAATTCTGATTAGACATTAGGACCTTGTACCAGCACTTCCATTTTTGATCAAATATTTCTTAGGGAAGTTATTCCTGTTCATAGTGAAGAATCTTTCCAAGGAGACTAGTGTTATATGCCTTGTAATTCTGAGAAGATGTGCTTGGGTATCCTTAGCTAAAGTATGGAGATTTGAAAAGATTGGTGAACATTTGTCACTTTCACGTATCTAAATACAAACAGGTTCCTCTGAAGTACAGAGAAGAACTTCCATCTCCAGACCTCACAAACATGTTTTTAATGATGTTATTTGCTGAACTCTTATGGGGTTTTTCTTGGGCAGCTTTATGAGAAGCATCTGTGTTGATTTTAAAACATGAATAGTCTAATTTCTAGAAAGTCTGATCTTGTTTATTTGCAGTTTATGAGGCTCAAATTTCATGTTGACTTACTAACGTGAAAGTGAAGTCAGACTGGTTTTACACATTTACATCTGGTCTTGACAGACTTTAATTGCAAAAGCCATAGCCCAGATCCTAAACCATTGAAGTTTGCCTGATAGATGGGTGTGTGTCTTAAATGCAGTGGTTTTCTGTTTTATGGAGGCTGAAGTCTTTCAATTTTTAGAGAGCCATTATCCTGCAGCAGCACTGCTGCCAGCCATAAGCAGCTGTGGATCAGAACCAACCATGTGCAAACGTTTACATCTGTATTCTTAGAAAGTGTTTTTCTTAGGTTGATGTTTTATTTCATGGGAAGGTCAGTACTGCCACTTCAGAATCTTAACTCCACTTAATAATTTTCACCTGGTTTTGGAGGCATTTATATTCTTTAGTGCATTCTGAAGTGTATCTTGAGCTGTCTCAGAGAATAAGTACTGATGCAAGGGTTGCAGCTGTATCTGCTTAGCTCAAACCAAATAGGAAATACTACACAGATGGATCTGCTGCAGAGCAAAGCTTTGCCTGGTGCAATCTCTTATTTTTCAGCCAGCAGCAGAGATTTCAGAATTCTTTAAGTCAGAGTTGTATCTGGGTTTATCTTTTTATCTGTTTATCTTTTTCAGTAGCCATCAGCAGTCATATTTTATGTGAATTAATCTTAATTTCTTCTCCTGAGAAAGCTGTGTTGTACCTATTACAGTTCATGCTGTCTTTGACATGTATTTTTTAGTTTTGCTGTGTCCTTTTTTAGATGCAGAACCATAATTTCATTAATGTTAATTCACTGTGAATTTCAGTAGAGGAATATTCTGGTGAACACCTACTTATTGTTTCTATGGATGCCCAGTCTTTTATGTCTTGAAATCTTAAAAGTGAAACTTATTCGTATTTCACATCTGTGTGATAACTCCTACATAGTAAATAAAAGTTGATATTTTTAAAAGTTAATTCCACTTTTAAAGTTTTGCCCTTTTGCCTGTAAATAACTGTATAGATAATCAATCCATCTATTTTATTTTCAGGAGTCCGAGAGTCTGTGTGACAAGCTGCTTTTAAGACAAAGGATGAACTTGTTGTCCCAGATGTCTGCTGCACCAATAGACTGCTTGTTTAAGGTTAATAAATTTTGTGGCAGAATATGTATGTATTTGCATGTTTCATGTTTATATCCCCCCCCTTTCTGCAATTTTCTGGAGTTTAATGAAGGGTTAATTACATTAGTACTGGGAAATGTGTTTTAGTAAATGCTAAAATTTTCTTTTGAATCAAGTACATTTCTGTGCCAAAGCCTTACTAACATAATCTTACGGATTTCAGCACATGTTGTATGAAATGTAGAAGCAAATGAGGATGAAATGCTACTGCTGTTGGTATTGTGTGGTCCATTTAATGCACAGATGTGATACTGCTTGTGTCTCACAGCTTTTAGTGCTTGAAATTGGAAGAGTTTTCTGAAATAATTTGAATGTAGTCACCTGACAGCTACTTCATATTATCTGTTAATCTCATACTGCCATTCTGAAAGAATTTTGCCTATAGAAGGACACAAAGCAGAGCTTCTAATTATATATGTTCACAGCTTATGACTGAGGACTTAGTAATTTTATAGACATGTTTTTGCACAGAAGGAGCTCAATTTCATGTTTGAGTCTAAAGAGGACAATAGGAATTGTTTTAATTTTTTTATAGAAAGTGAAGTAAGCCAAGAACAGTTTCTTTTTAATACTGAATTAAGGGGTTTTGTGCTGTGACATTGTTCATTTCTGCTTTCTAATGCTTGAATACGTCTTTCATAATCGGTTCCTTTCATTCTGTGCTCTTGTGTAAATTACTCTTGGCTTTCTTTTCTTAAAATGAGGCCTTTTGTACTGGCTTCTCATTCTCTCTTCTCTTGCTTTTCTTTGTAGTATATTGCTTCAGGTGATCAGGAGGAAGTGGAGCGGCTGCTAAGTCAAGGTGACAGTGATAAGGACACTGTACAGAAAATGTGTCACCCGCTGTGTTACTGTGACAAGTGCGAGAAGCTGGTTTCTGGGTGAGCACTCTTCACCCCTCAAATGCATAAAAAAGCTGTTTAGAAACCTTTATCTAAGATTTCCTTCAGAAAGTATGCTGCTTTTGGTTGTAGAGGAATTTGGTAGCACTTTGGGATGTAGTAGAGAGTGTGTGTGTGTGGTTTGAAAAAACAGAAGAAATACTGGGAGCATACAGAATCCTTTGGAACCCACCTGCTCTGTGATGGAGCCTGTATGTCCTTTGGTCTTTCTTCTCTTGAAACAAACTTACAGAAATGGGACTAATCTGCTTTTCTTAATAAAATGTAAAGTTCTGGGTGGAATGATTTGTCAATGTAAAAGGATAAAAAGTTCCAAAATCAGTTTTTTGTCATCCTTGGCAGCTTTTCCCTTTCTCTCCTCCTTCCTACCACCACCTGGGTAATTAAGCTGCTTTCAAACCATTGTGTTTTAAAGGAAACTGAATGACCCTTCCATTATCACCCCATTTTCCCGAGATGACCGGGGATACACTCCACTTCATATAGCTGCTATTTGTGGTGAGTGAGCTTGCTGTTCTTCACTAGTGTTTCCTGCTCCTTTTGCTTTTGTATCTTTGTCAGCCTGTTTTCCACCTTTGTATTAAAGCTGGAATTCTGCATGAAGTTGTTTTTTTTTTATTCTTTGCTATTGAAACTTTGCTGTTTCTATCTGACCACAGACTGAAGTTGTTGTGTATTCTTTTAAATTCAGTTTCTTATGGCTGAGTTGTTTGCTGACTGTTTACTTTTGCCATAGTGATTACCACAGTGGTGCTTTCTTCAGCTTTGAAAAAAGTAAAAATGTGTCCTCAGAAACCAGTCTTGTTTTAGAGGACTGGCAGATAGAGAAACAACTTTCTCCTGCAGCTGGCTATGCATTGTAGATCTTTAACACCTGTATTGTAATGTTCACTATGTACTTGATCTTTTTATTAGAGGCTGTATTATTTTCTTAATGGGAAGTTTCTTATTTATAATTTCCTTTTTTGTCATTACATTGAATCCAAATATTTTCTTATGTTACTTGTAGGATACAAATATATCTTGTTTTTAGCTGGAGGTTCCTTTATGGGGCTTTGACCCTGAATAATCTGCCACAAAAAATATGCTGTATATGTAAACATAGTATGCAGAAATGCAGGGTATCTTGGTTTATAGTCACTGTTTGAATTTGAAAAGTAGCGGTGTTCTTGTGCTAAGTTTACTCCTTTCTTTGAATGCTTCTTTTCCAAGGTCAAACTTCATTAGTGGATTTACTGGTAGCCAAAGGAGCCATTGTCAATGCTACAGATTACCACGGCTCAACTCCCCTTCACCTCGCCTGCCAGAAGGGATATCAAAACGTTACAGTAAGCACAACACCTAACCTACATAATAAATACATGACTCTATCTAAGCTCTTCTGCTGTTACTGTCATTTAGGTCTTCTGGGGAGATTTTACCAGAACCGTGTAAGCTGTCAGAATGGAGGATCTTTCATCATTGTAGTTTAGAAGATATTTTTTCTTCTACTGCAAGGTTTTCAGCCATTGTTAATAACCAACTGGCAGCTCTGCATACCTGATAAATCTTCCACTTAATTAACACAAATGTCCAGTACATAATACAAATGGAGAGCACCTCTGCTCTTGCTTGAGCCAGAACAACCATTGCAGTCATTGGGCTGAGTTAAACACTTCACACTGTGTTTAGGATAGACTGTGTAACTGCAGTAATTATTGTCTACTTGAATATAATAGATGTGATATTCTCCAATTAGCATTGTTGAAATTAAGCTGTGTCTTCACTTGCATAGGCTCTTGAGGTGCAAGGTAGATGGTGTAGTGAGTATATTGCAGTGTTTGCTGCAGTAGAGAATTCATTTTTTTTCAATTAAAATTCTGAATATATAAGAAGAGACTTTTTGATTCTTGGGGTAGGGCACAGACAGTGCTGCAGTGCCAAGAGGGTGGTGTCTGAACCAGGAGGCAGAGCTAGTGTCTCATGAAGTGCTTCATCATGCCAGAACCCTAAAGGAATCTGCAAAGCAATAATTGTTTGTACATTAATTTTTTAGTTAAATGTCTACTTTTGTTTTTCTTTTAAGCTGCTCTTATTGCACTACAAGGCAAGTACTGATGTTCAGGACAATAATGGAAATACTCCACTTCATTTGGCCTGCACTTACGGTCATGAGGATGTAAGTAATTGTTTTGTAACAAACCAAATGGGCATTCTAATGGAAAGGAATTAAACTGATGCAAATTAGCACTAAACTTACATATTTTAAAAAGTAAATAAAAATATTTGAAGGCTAAATTGTTTAATGCTCTAAATGAGGACTTTATTTGGTAGTTCGTAGCAATTTTTAATGTGAGTTCACATTAAAGATAGCATTGCTTTGCAAATATAGTTATTAACTCTTTATTTAATGACACTGAACCACTAAAGCCTGCTCTTTAGGTAATGGGGTTACATGAGCAGCAATAAAAACAAACCTTTTAGGATTGTGCCTGTTACCTGAACTGAGACACAGCTCTATAATTTATTGATAGCTTTCCTTCCCTTCCCAGTGTGTCAAGGCTTTGGTGTACTATGATGTGCACTCCTGCAGGCTGGATATTGGCAATGAGAAGGGAGACACTCCTCTCCACATCGCTGCTCGCTGGGGCTATCAAGGGATCATAGAAGTGCTCCTGCAAAATGGGGCAAACCCAGAAATTCAGAACAGGATGAAAGAGACTTCCCTACAGTGTGCACTAAATTCCAAGGTATTCCTCTTTATCTTCCAGCCTGGTTTCTTTCCAATGCAGCACCACAGAGGTGTAGGTGTTCACTGCTAATAGGGTCTCACTGTTAAAGAGAAAATGTGTGTTTCTCTCTGAGGAGAAAAGGTCCCACTTTAACTCCAGCAGCAGGAATACACTCTGTGGGATAGAACATGAACTTGTAAATGGGTACTTTTAATCTGCTCAGTCATAATCTGTTACTAATTATTAGGTTGTCAGCTAATTTGTGTTTTAGTCAGTAGATTCCTCTATAAGTGGAGTTACACTGGTTCTCTTTAATGTGTTCATGCAGATTTTGTCATTGATGGAATTGAGCTACCTAACGTTTGAAAGAGGACAGAGTGCGTCTGAGGTAACAGCCCATTGCTAAACTGTTTCTTGCCTATGCTTAGTATCTTCAATTTGATATTTAACTTTTTCTTTTTGGTTGTTTATTTAATTGATTTTTATATGTTTTTTTCCAACTGTAAGTCACCGCTTAGGTCGCCTCAGCACTCAGCAGAAACTTTCAGCAGAGGATCATCTGTCTCAAGCCTGTCATCAGCATCAACTGATATAAGGCAAGAAGAAGCAAAAAACAGTTATAAAGAGGTAAGACTGAGGTATAGGTTTTGGCAGTAAGCAAAGTGAAGGAAGTTAGAAGAGTAATAATTTGCTACAGTGTTTTAAACTGCTTCTTCAGGAATAGCCTTCTGTCTGGTTTGGAAAATAAGTGCTGTCCCTGGGGGCTTGTCATCTCAGTACCTGAGCACTCATTTTTGCATGGTTTCAGCTGCTCTGTTGGTTATTTCTAGGGAAGAATCTCTGAAGTAGTTGTTCATATTCATTGAGAATTTGTTGAGGTTTACCAAAGTGCAGTGGCAGTCGGTGCCCCAAGGACCTGGCTGTCCCATCCAGGAATTAAGTGCCACTGTTAGTTTATAGAATCTGTCAGGGAAGAGACTAGTACAGGCATTCTGGCAAACAACAAACTGGAATGTTAAGACATGCTTTCAAAATAGGAATGGGAATCAGTTTTGACTCTTATACCACCACTCATTCTGATGCTTCTTTTTATTTTTCCTAGTCTCCCTATTCATTTTTTTTTTTCCAAATTGACTTCCTAAGTATGTTTGTTTCTCTCAATATCACCACTACATTCAGATTCTTCCTTTGCCTGCTATTAAAAGGTTCTTCTCTTGCCAGAAGTTTCAGTTTTCTAAAAATATTGAAACACAAAGATGTAAATCTTGAATGGACAATATGATTTCACACTTGAGTTGCTCTATGAGAGGCCCAGTGAAGGGCTGTACCTCCCTGTTTGTAGAGTCAAGCACTCTAAAGAAGTTCTCCTCGTAAATTGAGGGTTTATTTTTTCTTTGAAGGAACAAATTTATCGCACCCAAGTGCTAAGACTGTAGTTCAAACCAGGGAAAAAAGATTACAAACTGCTTATACCTGAGGTCCTTGGGGTTAATGACCTTCTCTGTAATCCAGCTTTAGTTCATTTCTGTTTGCCAAGTTTCACCTGAGCTTCCTGCTCAAAGAGGCAAGAACCTGATGCTCTGGTATACCACTGGAAGTAATGGGAAACTGATATGGTCAGTTTTTCCAGTTTTCCTTTGCACCTTGGATTAAGGGCATACAGTCAGACCTTTATTAATCAATACTAAATTATACTCTTAAATGAGCTAGTCATAATGTTTATCATGACTTAGAAAAGAGAGAGTGAAAGAGCCAGGATTGTAAATTTGGGACTTGCTCTGTTTGAACTAAAATTTCCATGCACAGTTCCTGTTCAGCAGCTGAAGAACTGGCCATGCAGGTGAATTGTAGTAGATTTCTTTCTTCTATTTTTACATTTAAAGGAAGGTTCTGTTCCATGGAAGAGTGAGAAAACAAACTGGAAAGATGGGGAAATGCATGTAGCAGACATTTTGCCCTAAGTGCTCTTAATAAATTATCTATAAGATGCATAACAAATGTTGTACCACTGCTGGGGCCTGAGGCAGCTTTTAGTACTTTAAGAAGGTTGTTATTTTTGGAAATAAATTATCAGAGCTTGTGGGTCACTGCTATTACTGTTAGGCATCTTGTATGGCATAAGATGAGTCCTGAAAAATCCTTTACATTCTCCAGTGACATTATTCTGTATGATTAGGGGAAGTTTAGGGGAGGCACAGACCTCAGTAGGGCATATAGTCCGTTTTAGCTGTATATGTGGAGAGATTGGGATTCAGCTCACCCAACTTCTGGAAGACAGCTGTCTTCACTTGAGACATCTATTGCCCCTCCTTACTGCAGGGAAATTAACTCCAGAGAGGAGTTAACCTCAAACATGCTTAGTTTGACCTGAATTGCACTCAGGTGTTATTTGTTGACTGCATTCTCTTCTGTGGTTACCAGAGAGGGAGTTTAAATCTTGGCTGAGATTTAGACAGCTGACTTTTAGACATTCAAAGTTAGGAAAGAAAAATCAAAGAACCATAGATTCTGCCCTGAGTGACCAGTGCATGACTTCAAGACCTTCATCCTGTATTGGGAAGGTATAATAAAACCAAATTTAAGTGTTCCTAAGCAGAGATAAAAATGGAGAGATTTCATCTGGCCTCTGATCTTTCAGCTGTTTCTGTCCTGTTCTTCATCTAAAAACCCTGAAGAAAGAGATCAGAGCAACGAAACACAAACTTCAGTCTCGTTCTTCCTTGTTTGCCTTGCCCAACACCACTGTCACCCTCAGCAAGGTGGTAATTTCCATGTGAAGATGGAAATGTGGCTGAAGCTGTCACTCCATGACATCTTCAGCTTGCAAGGTGTTCCTTACTATTGAAACAAGTACGCTTACACAGCAGCACCTTCGGTGATTCTAGCATAGTGCTGGAATAATTTGCTATAATGCTGAAACAGATTTTCACAAAGCTTTTTAAATGATTCTTGACACTCTGCAGAGCCAGGTGAATTGTGAGAGGACTGATGGACTCTCCCTGCCCTTTTGCTGGCACCTTTCCCATTCCTGTCAGGTAGGATCTCTACTCCTTCATGTGAGAGCGGAGAATTAGAGAAGTGAAGAGACAAGTTAATCTTCTCCTGCTTTCACAAGCTACCTGAGGGCTCAGGGGAGTGGCACCAGTGCTCTGCAGAGCACCTTCCACCTCTTCTTCCCTCACATGACTCTTTTCCCCTGCAGAGCTCATGAGCAGGCAAGCACCTTCATCCAGCAGCGGAGCTCCGGCTTCACCCTACACTTAAATGGGCTGATGCTGGTGCTTGTCCTAATGCATACCCTTTGATAGTTATAGCTTTCCAGATTTAAGTAAGAAAAGAAATTTCATACTTACAGTCAAGTTAGATTTGTTTTTTAGCACAGGATTAAACCAGTTATCTGCAGATGTAAAGGTTACTATTGGAAAGCATCTTTTTAATCTTAAAGTGTTGTTTCTCAAGTAGCACAATGAAACCTGCCATCCTTTGTGTTCCTGGTAGCACAGAGTAGCTCAGCAAGAGTCCAAACAGTATTAGTGTATATTAGGGTAGGAATTTGCCTTGAGCAGGGAGTTTTAATGTTAGGCTCACACAGAAATGCACAGGGCAGCTGCTGCTGCAGCAGCATAATAATATATATCAGCTTACATGGCTTTGTTTATGGGTGGGCCACATATCCTCAATTTAGGTAAGTACTGTTTAACTGAGCAAGGCAGAGATCATCAAATGGCCACAGGCCTTGTACAGATTTTCTGTCTCATAAAGGAAGAAGGTTTTTCCTTTTAAACTTTATCAATAAATATGAAATGGGCCAGCAGTAATCCTACTGCATGAGCTTAGGAGGTTAGCAAGGGACACAGGATTTTCTGTGTTCTGCTTAATGTCAATACTAACAAATAAAATAAATAAAGCGAATAAATAATTTTCTTCATACATAGGTGGAAAAACTCCTGAGAGCAGTTGCTGATGGAGATCTGGAAATGGTGAGTGTTAATGTGGCTGTTGAATATTAGTGAATACCATTCTATCTCGTTCAAATTGAGGAATTACTTGTAAATAGTATCAAGTGGAGAATGCTTTGGGTAACAATCTCATGAAAAGAGGAAATTTAGGTAACACTAGTCAGCACAAAGATGCTATTTGTGGGGCACACAACAACATGTAGTTTGGATTTCACTTCAAATAGACAGCTGATGACTATAATAATACCAGTTTCAGAGGTGCTGTTCTGTAATTTGTGGTACCACCTGTCTTGACTATTTTTTTATTTATTCTTGCCTTTATTCCTCAAAAATGAGATGCTTCCGATGTCATTCTACTGAAAAATTGAAGATGATGCAGGAATCTTCAGGAGTTTTGCTTTTGGAAATGTGTTTAAGGCTGCAGATTTCTTGATTTTCTTGTAGTTCACAGAACAAAACTATAAAGCTGTGTGAGAATGCAGGTTTGCTCTGTTGGGTGCATGTTCTGAAAAACCTGTTTGGGTTTGGTTTATACCAGGAGTTACAAGTGCCAATGAAGCCTCACAGAGTCATCAGAAAATAGAAAACCCATGTTACAAAATATGTGCCATGTTCATACTGTTTCTCTTATGTTTTATTCCACAGGGGTGACAGAAATAATTTATCAGCTGATAGAGCAAAGAACTGTTCAGTTTTTGAGTACATACCATTATCCTAGTTTACAATGTGACTTAATATTAGTAATTATTTCCAAGCCAGCCCTTAAGTCATTTCAAGAAGCACTAACATGTACAATGGTGATATTTGCCATCTTTCTGGCCAGTGGTATATGTGCATGTATTACAGTTAACTTTTCACTCACTTTGTAAAAATCTGAATTTCATCAAGAAAATTAAGTATAGTGCTATAACTTGCTGGAAAATTAGTATCTAGCACTGCTCAATAGATACCAGCAATGAAAAGCATATGGAAATCCAGTCTGTGCATTCAGATGACAGAATCACCTTATCTTTTGTGGATTCACTTTCCTCATTACTGAAGTTCATGTGAAGCTGTTCATAAAAGGAGAATCATCTAACTGGATGAGAAAGGTTACAGATTGCCTATCTCTTAAAAAAAAATGAGTATTTAAAAACTCTGACCTTGTTCTGACAGCCTGAGGTCTGTATCCATAGGAACAGCCACAGCAACCAGGTCATTAGGGCTCCTGTAGATTTTTGCTGTGGCAGCCAACTGAGCTTTGCAAGAGGCTTTAAAAAAGTGCTGTGAAACTGGAAGATTTAAAAAAAAAATAAACATTATGATGCTATTGGCGCTGTCTCAGCATGGCTACTGGATTTGGTACTCTCCTTGTACCCAGCCTGTCCAGTGGAAAGGATATGTGCAAATCTACCACAGCAAAAAAGCAAATCTCTCGTCTGAAATAAGTGTTGTGGAGCAGTTGAAAGGTTGGATTGAGGGTACACAGACCCAGAGTGCTTGGCTGAGTATTCCAAAGTACCCCAGCAGTGTAAAGAACTTTTCAGGTGACAGATTACCTGGAAATGAAGCTGGGCAATCTCCTGAGGTGTCTGTCTAGTGTGTGTCTACTTGAAAGTACAGTTAATATTTTGACAAAAACTACCTTTAAACCAAGAAGAATGGCTACTGCACTGTAATTACAAAGAGATGGGCAAAGAAGTAGTGTGTTCAGGCTTTTGGGAGACACTGATGTCACTATGCTGGGAGCTGTGCACTGGATAATGAGAGCAGCAGTACTGGGCTGTCACAGGAGGAGGAGGGAGTAGATTGTGAGTCTTGGTGAGTCTGCAGGGAAAGGGGGAAGTGAAGTGACAGTTCTGCTTATTTTAGGCATGTACAAATGTAGGAAGTAGTAAAGCTTTGCTGAGCTGGCCTTCCATAAACAGGCAGGCTGGAGAGAAGAGTTCCTTTACTGCAAGGAGCAACATGGAATTTGCAGGGAAAGCAGTATTCTGTGAAAAACATCCCTTTTCAGGCTCAAATATATTACCATTCAGAATCAGGTATAGGCCCCTTCCTGGCTGTCCTAGGATTTGTTGTAGCTGCATGTGTTTAAGTGGATAGGACATGGATGTGTTGTTTTCCCAGAGCTCAGTGGTGAGGAGCAGAACCTGTGACAAGTGTGAGATTAAACAGAGTGGGAGGAATGTCTCAGAAATCCCACTGTCCCCATTCCCTTGGACTAGCAGCTGTAGAGCTCTTGGCCTGGTCCATAATAAATAATAAAAAGCAGAGACTTAATACAGTCACTGCTAATTCTAAGATGTCTTTAGTGAAATGTAGATTAATAAGTTTCAAGAGAAAAATGTACTGCTTAAACAGCTTTTTTTTTTGTTTTGTTGAATGCAATGTGATGTAAAATTTACATGCCCTAAGCATCACTGTTTGCAGGTTGCACATGAATGCCCTGAGCCCTAAGACTTCACTGAAGGGCCTCTCTCAAATATTGTTAATTGGGGAAAAATTGAAATTGTCCAACTGCTGTGAAGTGACAGACCTAAGGAAAGTCAGTGCTCCTGCAAAGTTTTGGGTACCAGTTAAATGTTGTCATCCTTGTCATTCCTTGTGTTCTTTAAAGCAAAAGATGAAACAAAATTCATATTGATATGAGCTGGCACAAATCATCTGAGCTAAAAGGATTTGGAGTGTTTGAGAGTGGGTGCACACTGAAGTTGTGATTAGGCAGCAGGAAGTAATTTATAATTCACTGCTGTACTTGGAGAACTTCCTAGCTGCTTTGTCAACAATAGCACTTGATTTTTTAATTTGGCCTGTGGGCAGCTGATGTGCTCTCCCTGAGACACTCAGAAGTGTATGTTCGTCAAATTTGACTTGTCTCCATTTGCAGATCTGTTAGGACATGCAACTTTTGGACTATAAAGAAGGATTTGCTTTTTATGCCAGGTCCGTTATCTCTTGGAGTGGATGGAAGAAGATTTGGAAGATGAGGATGACACAGCCAGTATATCAAAACCAGAATTCTGCCATCCCTTATGCCAGTGCTCAAAATGTGGGCCAGCACAAAAGGTTGGAATATTCATTCTGTAAAAAGAATAATTTATATTCTTGTAATGTAAGTTTTAGCTTAAGAGAAATAGCATTCATATTGCCCAGCACCTCTGTCTGTCTATAAAGAAATTAACTATATACAGATTTTCACACTTCATCTGATGGAATGAAATTACTTTTTTTTTAATTGAACTGTTGTAAATTTTGGATACAGGAACAGTGTTCATGGACTCACTCAAAGTCTAATGGATTGAGAAAGCTTCACAGTTTGCTTTTAGCATATGTGGAGTGCTGTCAGGAAGGTTTGGGCAATTTTGAATAAACATTCTTTTCTAAGCCTCTGATTCTCTTTAGTTTACACTGCTACTGGCACAGCATATCTACTTACCTGTTAGTAATCAGTTCAGCAGGGAACACCTGCTAATCCCAAATCCATGTAATGCTGATAAAGTATTTTTTTTAATTGGATGGCATCTTTTCTACAAGCCATATCTAAAGCCTCTCCAGAGATTAGATATAATTACAAAGACTTCCTTTTCAGCTGCAAAGATTTCCTTCCCCCTAACTTACCACGCTCTGTAGAATAGAACGAGGCTTTGCAATACACTCTTTTTATGGTTTTTTGGTTTGTTGTTTTTTGGTTCGTTTTTTTTCTGTGTATGTGTTTTTGGTTTGGTTTTTTTGTTGTTGTTTTAAATAAGGAACAATCCCATCTTTTTGGAAATAGAAATTCCATAACTTGCTTTCCTGGAGGTGTCTGAAGGTGTACAAGACTGCATAGGTCATTGCAAAATAATCCTAAGTACAAATTTTCAGTTTATTGGCTACTTTGAGGTTAACAGCACTGTGAGATGGCTTAACTTCTAAATTCCCCACTGCCACCACACATTTATTTTGTGCAGGCTTAGAGTGTGCTGTTGTCCTTAAATTCACATTCACACCTGCTTTGTTCTCTGGTAAGGGGTGTCTGTGCCTCAGGACAGAGATCATGTGCTAAAGATGCCAGAGCTGGAGTCCATAAAGCTCTTTTTATTGCTGATAGGAAAGGGAATGGCATCTGCTGTGGAATTTACTTGTCTGCTGAATGAGAAGAAGGAACTTGTTAATTAATCCAAAACCCTGTGTTAGGCACACGATGAAAGCACAGAATGAAAGGTTGTGCACCACTGTAAATGTCAGGCAGCCACAGTTCACAAGAGGAGTGAAAGAGGATGTTCTGTTTAGCGGGGTAAACTGTCCTCCAGGTGGTTTCCTTATCTTGACTCCCCAGGGGAGTCTGTTCTCTGGCCCACTCTTGCTTCCAGATGAAGTAAATTAATTTCAAGTTGTATCCTTATTACCCCAAGCTTCATGTAGTATTAAGAAGTGTTTATTGTCTGTCTCAAAGAGCATAAATATTTGTATAAATGAAAGTAACTCATTAACACTGCCACATATCCAGTATGAGCATCCTAACAGCTACATAAAAACTTTGTTTTGCTTATGTCTCAACCTGTGCTGCTTTAGCCTCTTTTTAATATCATGAATACTTTGCCTTGAGTTGCTCTGCATGAAGCTATCACATTGGAAGAACAGAGATAACAATAAAAGTAATTTTCTGTTGAAAAATACTACCAAGCTGCTCTGCTTTACTAACTTTTTCTGAACGCCTCAAATTAGGCTCTAGCAGAATTTCTTGTAATGCCCATCTGCCTGTTTTATATAAACTTAGCAGGTATTTGGCTATTTCATTAATTAAAACAAAGCATGATTATTTTTACAGTTTTGTTGTGTGTTTTCCTCAACAGAAGTTTTCCAGGATCTGTGCCAATGGGCTGGGGGTGAATGTTTCAAACCAGGATGGTTTCACCCCGCTGCACATGGCTGCTCTGCACGGCCACGGCGAGCTGGCGTCGCTGCTGCTGCGCCACGGCGCCAGTGCCAGCGCCAAGAACACCCAGCTGGCAGCTCCCCTGCACCTGGCCTGCCAGAAGGGACACTCCCAGGTAACCCTGCCTTCCCCACAAACCTGGCCACCCCTGGAAAGCTCCGGTGAAAATTTCCTCGGGTTTCCCAGACAGGGAAGTTGGCAACAAAGCTAAGCCAGGAACAGAGAAAATGAGTTTGGCGGTTCTGGTTTTTAAAATCTCCAGATGGAAAGGGAAACTGTGAGCTGAAATCGTTTCAGTAGATACCTTTTCTTTATAAATTACTTAAAATACTGGTTTAATGCAAGTGGTGCAAAAACCTTCTGTTGTACTTCAAACGCTTTAAACGTCCTTTGTGCAGCTGAATCTTCCATGTGCATTCCTCTGGACCTTCTTCTCTAGGTTATGTTTGTGTTTTGGTACTTTCAATAACCACAGTATTAATTAGTTACTGTATTTGCAAGTCGTTTAATTAGATCATGAGCCAAGTGGAGCTTTGAGGCAGCAGATAACTTGTCCTTCACTTCAAGTCAGGGAAGCAAAAGCAGTGAAAGGAGAAGTGTGAGCCCATGGGGGGAGGGTGTCAATACAGGAGGGAGAGTAAATGAGATGAGAAAATAACAACGTGAAAAAAGTGGGGAAACAGGCAAATGGGAAGGTGCAGCAAAGTGGAAAATTATTATTTTAGAAATAAGGAGCTGAAGACTGCAGGAGGGGAAAAAAGAGAAATTTGAAAATGATGGGAAGACAAAGCACTAGGGAAGCAAGAAAAACCAATACAACTCACAGTTGTAGGTTAATTCATGGGATAGTTGTAGATTAGCTCATGGGGTAATTACAGTGTAAAGAACTCCTTCCAAGTGTTGTGATGAGTTTGGAAAATGTGCTGCTGCTGTGGTGGTGGGATTTGATGTTTTGTTAAGTTACTGGTTATATTTGTTTTTCATGCACCTCAAGTTTTATTTTCTGGCCTTTCTTGTAGTTGCTTAATTTTTTCTTTTTTAAAAGTGGGTGTTAAAATATGAAAATTAGTCTCATACTCAGTAACTCAGTACTCTTACTTGGAGTAAAGTTTTTACTTCTTTCAATAGGTGGTAAAGTGTCTGATGGATTACAATGCTAAACAAAATAAAAAGGATATCTATGGAAATACTCCCTTGATTTATGCATGCTCGAATGGTCATTATGAGACTACTGCCTTGTTGTTGCAGGTAAGATCACTGAAGACAGTGTTCTGCTGGTATTTCTCATTCATACCTGTGCTTACCCAGTGCTCACAATCGGTATTTTTAGTTATGCATTTCTCTGTCAAAAATACTTGGGGAAAGAAATAACAGTTTTTTTAACTTACTCTTTTCAATCCCATCCTTTCACAAATTTTAGTTATTAAAATTATTAAATATTACCTTGCTATTGTACAGGTAGCTGTTTTTATGGAACTTGTACGTGGTAGGTGTTAGGTTTTCTTGCCTGGGATTCTATCACGTAGGGTTGGGGGTTTCTTAAGTATCTGTAATAGATGTGTGCAAAACCGAAATGAGCTGATCCACGGAGCTGTGGCTGTGAGATGGGGCACTGACGTGACCAGGTGGGCTCTCGTTGCTGTGGCGTGTGAACCCCTCTGGTCCGTGCTGCCTTTCTAACTCTGCTTTCCCTTTGCTGTGCAGCACGGAGCCTCCGTGAACCTCTCCAATGCCAAGGGCAACACAGCCCTGCACGAGGCCGTGGCGGGCAGGCACGAGGCGCTGGTGGCGTTGCTGCTGCAGCACGGGGCCCTGCGGCACCTGCGCAACGAGCGGAGCTGCACCGCTGCCGACTGCGCCGAGCCCGTGAGTGCAGCACCCGCCTGGGCAGGGCAGGAGGGCAAAGCAGCACTGCTGCTGTCACTGCAGGGCTGCACACACCGAGCTGCATCCGGCACTTACTGGGATGGAAACACTGAGATGCATGTTTGTTCTACACAAATGATTCCAGTGGCCTGTGAAACTGGTCGTGTCTCAGGAATAAGTTATCCTGGACAAAAGGGATGAGGCTAGAAAGAGTGAAAGCACAGATCTAAATAAAATTAACATTAAAATCTATGTAATGGCAGAGAGAGCAGAAGTAATGTTGGATTTAGGCAAATGAACACCTTGCCCTAATCAGCTGCACTGGCAGCAGTGTTCCTTGTCCCACCCATCATCTTCTGCCCTTCGAGCTTTTTTTGATTCCTTTTATCTTGCAATAGATAACTCTGACCTTCCCCGTTATTAATAGCAGTAACATTATATGTAATATTAAATTATATGGAGTTATTTCACTCTTTTAAGGATTTGAAACATGGCCCCTATCTTAATGTGTTCAAATGGCCTCTGAGATGTAGCTTAATGACCACAAAATTCTGTACTGAATCAATTTTAGTATGTATGTTATCATTTAAACTGAAACTGGCTTAACCATAAGTAATACAGCTTAAAATAAGGGGTCAGGACTCCAACATCATACAGTGTAACTTGTGGAACACTGATTTTGTCCCTACTCATAATGATACAATTTCAAGTTTGTTTTTATAATGAGTTGCTTTGTATGTGTTGTATTGATTCATGGAAGCATTAATTAACACACTCTGCACAGACTAAACACTGAATTGTACTGTTGTTTTTCTTCTTTAATCATGGTGAAAATGGAAACTCTTAAAATCAAGAATTCAAACATCATGAAGTTGCTGGAAGCAGCACCAAGCTGTGTCCCCACACCAGCAGAGGGAGAGAAGGAGACTGAGCAGCACGTCACTGTCAAGATAAGGAAAAAAGGTACCTGTGATATTTGCACTGGTATGAATAAAAAGAGATTCAGGAATTCATGGGTGACTATATCAAATATTTGATGAAATTTCTTTACATATAATAATAGAATAGTCAATTATTTTATATATTTATGATAGGTAACACCTAAACACCTAAAATACTGTAACTAAATGCAGCAGACTTTGTATTGTACTCATGACATTGCTTCAAACTTGGCTTTCACCTACTTTGGGGGATATGTGTGAAATTTACCTGCAAAAACATTTAAAGGTAAAAAACACACCACATTTGAGATGATATAATTAACCATGTAAGAACTGCACATTTCAGTGCAAAGCAAAACTGATTGAAATGACTGCTGGGTAACTCTTCCCTCTTTCCCTCAAAGACTGTCAATGTCTGGGTAATAGAAAACCACAATTAATGACAGCATGCTGATTCCTATAATTGAGAATAGTTCTTTCAAATATTAGGAATAGTTCTAAAAGAGCAATAGAAGATATGACTAAGTAATACTAATGAAGAGGTGGTTTAGCATCTGTGTGTTAATTCAGGTTGGTAGAAACTGGAAATCAGGGCCACAATGTCCAGAGACAGTCTCTTCAGAAGCTTGGCCAGTTGTACTAATTTGTGGAGGAATGTTTACTTCTGCAACTTAAAATTGTTTAAAATTTCCAAAAATAAATCGCCACTCTAATTCAAATTAGCACTGTTATAGTTTTATGTTAAATTAAAATCAGAACTGTGGTTTTTTTTATTCCTTAGTGTGACTCAGTTGTAATTTTAGCTGCCTGTTCTTTTAAACCCCCAGTGCATCCTAAGCCCTGTGAGGAAGCTGATGATCCGATAAACAGACAACTTCAACTGGTCCAATCAATTAACAGATTTAACAAGTAAGCAGAGAAGCTTGCTCAGAGTGTGTTTGTTGTTTCCCATAAGCAAAGGAGAAGTGCAGCTGCTGATAAAGCCCCAAAGTGGCTCAGGGGTGGTCACACATGACATGGTGGAGTGACAGTGGATGTTAATCCTTCAGGGCTGGCACATTCACATCCCCAGGCAGATGTTCTGGGCATGACAAGCTCACTGGGGTGCTGAGGGAGGGATTGAAAACTTATCTAAAACTGGGATTGCACTAATACTTGCTGTGCCATCAGTTAAGCATTTCAGAGCCAGACTGCTTGAAAATAATGCAGTGGTTTTCACTCATTAGCTGAGTTTTGCTCATTATCTTTTTAAGCCTTAATGTATATTCCATAGTCAAATACAGGGAATTAGGAGTAGGCTGCAGTTCTGGGAAGGTGTTATTGGGGAGCTGCCTTTCTCTGGTGAGACAGTTCCACCTTGTGGAGCTTCTGAGAGAGAGGTTTTTATGAAAGGCTTATGGGAAGACATTTAATTTCTTTGATTTCTTTAAAATCTTCTTCAGAGAAAAACACTTACGGAGAACAATAACAAGAGATAAAAGCGTCCCTAATTTTGACTATCACTTACTGCACCAGGTAAGTGGAAATACTTGCTCAGATTATTCTTATATTGCAGCAAATACAGTTGTTTGCTCTGCTATTACTCTGGGTACATGAAAGAGAAAGTTTACTAGTGGTGGTCGTTGAATCACAAAAGTTCTGACCTGTTTGCCAAACTGCTTGTTTCATCATTGTTCACATTTCAGTGCTGCTTCTATGACACCTCTTAATCACTTCATTCTTACTCTTAAGCCTCTTATTGCAGGTTTCATCTCAGTCTTATTTTCTCTGTTCAGCAAAACCTAGAACTGAAAAACTGCAGCTTCTTGGAGCTGCAGCTTGCTTTGGCAAGAGAGTGTGCTTGTAAGAGGAGACTGTTTGCAAGGGTGACAGCAAACCCAGATGCATGTTGCATTGTCAGCTGTGACACAATTGTATGTAACAGATTCACCTCTGCTTGGGTGCAGTGACACCCACACCAACTGCTGGATGCTGCCTTCCCCAGAGCTTCTGCTCCTTCTGCCTCTCTTACACTGGCTTTGACTCTCATTGCATCTTCTGCTGAGCCATTTCAGAACTCTAAATCAAGAGAAAAATGACCTGTCCAAAACAAAATGTTTTTTTCCAGGTTAGTTCAGCAGCTGCCCATCATTAGACTGACACAGCCTTGGAACACTGAAATGAGAACACTAAATTAATTCCATAAAGCCGTAATTTCATTAATTAATTCTAAATTATAATATTCTACTACTTAACTCGGGATTTAGATTTTATAACTGTGGATCACTGAAGGCAGTATGTTATTTCAGTACACAGGTGTCAGATAACTAATATGTGACCCTGATACAGAGCATTCCACCCTGTTCTGTGGTTGTGACTTCATACAGCTGTGGCTGAACTAATTAATGAGTCCATACAGTTCTGAATTGTTAGTGGATTTAAATGGGCATAACCTCTGCCTGTGGCATTTTCAAGATTGTTGCCATCATTTCAGTAAAAAAAGCTACTTTCTCCTTTAGTTCTTGTCCTAGAAGATCTGTCCATTAGCATGCTTGGATTCTCTTTATCTCTCCTGGTTATTTTAACATTTGCAGAGTGGCCAGTAATCCAGGACAGCCACCCACACTGTACAAGAGAAACAGGAGCAGGCTGGAAATGGAAGATATGAATAGTTGGAAGGACCAAAAAGAGGCACTAAGAGGGTGGGGAGGGTGGGTGTCTCTTCCCTGACAGGTGACCTCTGGAAGCAGGGAAAACTGCCTTTGCCATCAGCAGTACCTGGGTTACCCTGTCTGGTACTACTTACACTTAAAAGAAATGGCTGTTAATTTCAAGTGCATTGAGACTTGCATTACAAAGGGTATTTAGAAGAGTTGCGATGATGTTGGGATAGTCAGGTGAAAGTAAGTTTTGCAGTGTGTGTCTGTTACGATTTCAGGTCTGTTCCTGATGTGTGTGTAGTCTGGGGCAGGTTGGCCTGTTGTTTTCTTGTATGTAACCCAAATATAATTACTCTGTTACAAAGTATGGTATTTTAAATCTTGGCTGTGTTCTCAGTGTCATGAAAGTCATGTGACAATAATGTTCAAGAAACAATATATTAATTTTCCTTCTTAATGAAGAAAGTAGATGATGCAGTTAACATGCCATTTCTCTCTCCTCACAGATGGCCATTAAAAGCTTTGATAAAAGCAAATTAAAATCTGTTGGAATGCTGGACCAGAGCACAATTCAGGAGGCTGACACGGGGTGCAGCGGTGAGTTTGTGGAAGATGAGGACACGTCAGCTCCTCACAGGAGTAAATTAATGCAGCGCAGACACACGGTCAATGTGCCACTGCCAGCAGAGGAGGACAGTGACAGTGGCTCACCCAGCCCTGCACAGCCAGGGGTTCCACAGGCACAGGACTGCGATGGCTCAGTTTCAGATCACTGACAGGGAAGCACGGATCTGAAGCTGAGGAAATTGGTGGTGTGAATTTCAATAGCCCTTCACTGTGTGCCAGATGTCGGTGACACCCCAGTTCAGAGCAGGCACAGGCTCTGCAGCACAGCTGGAATGTTCTGGGAACTGACTCCTCTGTTCATGATGGAGGTGACCACACAGCCAGATCATTACTGATCTCACTAACAGGGATTTAACGAGATGAAGACAGCAAAGTTACTTTCCTATTCTGTTCAGCACTTCTTAAAAAGCTCTATGTAACAGTAAACCAAATGAAACCCTGTTTTTTTCAGCCACCCACTTTGTTTTAAAAGTCTTTGAATAATTTTTGCATTTTCAGTTTTTATCACTACATTCAGAATTAAATATATTTATATATATAAAAAGATATATTGGATAACAAGGTATTTATTGCCAAAGGTAACGGAAATGTCTTTATTTTTATTGTAATGTTACAAACCATTATAGTATATATTTCTGTATATTCTGGTAGCTGGGCAAACAATAGTCCATAATATCTGCATTATTAATGTGAAGGGACATAATCCTTGCTAATCTCTCAGCAATGCTCCCCTGTACTGGAGCTGGAAGATCAAGTTCTTACAGAGGAGCCAGGATACTGGGGAAAAGTGGAGAGCCCTTGACAAAGCTGAACTTTGGACTTGCTGTTCACAGCCCAATAAAAAAGCAGAAGCAAGCACAAGGTGCAAGGGCACAGAAAACTAATTTGCTTTTCCCCTTTTCTAAAGCAAGTAATGTAAAAATGCACAAGTATTCTTGATTCTGAACCTGGGCAACATCCACAGACAAACTGCTTCAGAGCCTGCTCTGGCCTGCTCTTAAAAAGGTAAAATTCACATTATGAAAGGTCCTTCTCACATCAGTGAGCACTGGCTGGAATAGGCCAAATCCTGTCCCATTCCCAGGGGTGATCACTGAAGAATTGAAAGCTCACAGGGAACTACCAAGTGGCTGCATAGATTCAGAGTTCATTTTCTACTGTTTGGTTATGGGAAGAGAAGGTGTAAATAGCACAAGCCAGGTTTTGCAGTGCAGTATTTTTTTATTCTTGGCTCATCACATCCAGCTTGCATTTTATTTAATGAACTATTTGTATAATTATCTTTCTTTTAACTGTGGTATTAGTAAACTACCTGGCAAAATACAAAGCTGGAAGATAAGAGTGGTGGGTTTTTCAGATAACTTTTTAATCTAAGAGGTAAAATGTCAAATGACACTTGGATTTGAGGGTAATGTGTTTATTTTTCTAATAATTTATGAGTTCATCTGATTTTCTGATGTGCCTTGGATTTGTGCCAAATGATGGAAAGAAAAAACTAGTAAAAGAACTATTGAAAATGCTGTTTTCTTTAAGTGCTTTTGTCCAAGCATTGAATCTATTACACATTCCCTTGCTTGGTTTTGTAGGCATTTGAAAACTTTACCTTGTGTTTACTCTTGGACTTTCCTTCCTCCTACATTTACAGATAACTTTATTAGGTTGTGTGGTTTTATATTTATGCACAGAGGTGTACAAAATAGAACTGTTAGTGAAACTGAGCATTTTCACATAACCTCCTTTTGTAGCTCTACATTGACATAAAAAAGAAAGGATGTTCAGCTCCTACAAGTCAAAAGACACAAAAGGGAAGAGGTAAAACAAGTTTTTCCTTCTTGTGACACTGTAAAGATGACCTGGAATAAGTCTTGGTCCTTACCTGTAACAAGAATAATCCAGATATTTAATATCATATAGACTATTATAGATCTGATTTCCAAACTACAGAGTGAGAATTTTACTTGTGTTTTAATTGTAGCATGCATGTAACTAAATTATTCTTCAGATTTCCCAACTATATAGATAAGAAAAATCAGTTCACCACCCTTTGGCTTCAAACTCAGTAAGGGTGATTAGTCTGAAGAAATTTGGTACACTCAGGGTATCACTAAAGCTAATGGATCCTAATTACAAAAACAGATGAGCAAAATGCACAGTGTAAACCAAATGAAACAAAAATAACAACTGTTTCATATTTTTAACCACATTCAGACAAGATGAAAAACACACCCAACTAGTGCTCACTTGAAACAAGTTTATTCTGTTCCAAAAAACACTGCAGTTGAAATTGTACACGATCCTGTTAAATTATGTCAGATAAAGGGGTTGTGGTGGGAGAGTTTATCAGCACATTACAGTATTTATCCTACTGATTTCCATAACCATATTCTTGAATAAAGGTACAGCACAAGTTCAGTTTTACTTTATGCATGCAGAGTTTAGGAAAATGGTTTTTCTTTCCAGGTAAGAAACACTCCAGCCATTTGATAAAAGTGGAGGTAGTTGTAAGAATACACAATACCAAGTGTCTGAACAGTGCTGTGTATGACACAGTTAACTTGCTTTGTTTGAGAGAGCCCAGGAACTCAGGGAACAGTTCAGCTGTTTGCTGTAACATTTCTTTACACAGACTGCCCGATAGGAATCCCCTGATCTAAACACTATTTGGATACCTTAATTTTTAAATTTCCAGTAAGGACTTGACAGCTGGACAGAGATCCTTCAGGGGCTCTGGGAATCTGTTAAAAAGATGTCCAGAGCCTGGACAGACTTTAAACTCTGAGTGGCTGTTCCCTGTTTCTCACTTTGCTCCTGTGCCTGGTATCTCCAGTAACAGCAAGTTAAGTGTGTGCAGTGGCTGAAAGCAGAGCTTACAGTGAGGAAGGGGGAACAAAACATTCATGCTAATGAAGCCATGGGGAACCCCACACTGCTCAGGCCTCTTATACTACAAAACTTTAAGTTACAAAATCCCCCTTCTCAGATTTATTTTACAAGTTATTTGTTGGCCTTTTATAATATTAAAAAAAAAGTCAAGAAGCGTAAACATTTTCAGATCTTGCATTCTGCCTGCTAACAGCATTCTTCCAGGCTATTTTTGGCAGCCTTACAGTAGTATTAATAATCATCCTCTTCATCAGAATCCAATACTTTCCTTCTGTTGAACTAAAATGAAATACACAAAGCAGAAATTGAAGGGTCATGGTAAATCCAGGCTGGCACAAGCCTTTCCCAGTCCATGCATGTGGCAATGAAGGCACTGCCTGGGTAGAACACCCAGCCCAGGTGGGACAGGACAGAGCCAGGCCAGGCTGACCCACACCACATTAGCCCCAGGAGCTGCAAATGTGCAGGGCTGCTCTGATGGAACTCCAGCACCCTCCAGGGCAGGGGAAGAGGTGCAAATACAAAGCTCCACCCTGAACTGGTCCCACACATGCAATTCTGCTGCTCTACTTTATACAACATTGCATCTAGGAAAGAAAACTCACCTTCACTGTTGTTTTCTTTTCTGTTTGCTGACTCACTTTTTCAAGTATTTCTATCAAACCTTGTTCTGATACCTAGGAAAGTCAAAATGTGGATAAACACACTCAGAGATGCTTAGTATCAAACAACTGAATCACAATTTCCTTTCTTACAAAAGGTTCTTGATGGAATTATAGAACAGTCTTTAGCAGATATTTACAGTAAATTTAACTTGCATCTATTATAAACATCTTTTTTTTTTTAAGAGTGAATTGGGTTTAAAAACAAATATATGTGAGAAAGAATTAGGAAATATACTCACCTTTCCAGCTAGCTGTCCAAATCTTGCCATCTGTATAAGATAATTTTCTACTGCTTTTGCTTTGTCTGGTTTCACAAGTGCTAAATTGCTTACTGCAACAAAAACAGGCTGTGTTCATTTGGGTTTAAAACATTCTCCAGTACCTTCACTAGTAACAAAAAAGCGAGAAATGCCCCTAGAAAAAAAATCTTCAAGCCAGGCTTGTGAAATAAACTGAAAAAGGAATTTTCATTTATGCCAGGTACAAGACAGTCATATTTCTTACTTTAAAATATTTGCTCCTAATTAAAAAACTTTGACTCTCAGTATAATTCCCTCTATTAAATTAAATAAAACCCAAAACATTAACATAATTCAAATACCCATTAGCCTCTCCCTTCTAATCACTGACACTGCCAACTGAAGAGCTGCAAGTTTTATCTTCTAAGCAACAACAGTATTTTTCTAGTCTGGCCTCTGTACAACACACACTTTTGACAAGTCAGATGAGGTTTTTTTATTAGAAAGTTACTTGGATACTCACATCTTGCACGAGCTGCTTGATCAAGAACTTGAGCTAAAATAGTATTTCTGATCTCTGCTTCCCTGTAAGGAAAAGTGAACCACACATCAAAAGTGGGATTTCAAACACCTAAAATAACATGCACAGAACAGCAAACAACAGTAAGACTTTTGATTCATGGAAGTGACTTCTTGAGGTCACTTTAAACCTTCCATTTACATGATCTCTTTTACAGCATTTTCTGTCCTGGGCACTCTATGTACGCTGAAGTTACACAGCTGGCAACATCTTCCAAGAAATCAAGGTGGAGTTTCATACTTACACTTTCTTACTGCTCATGATTGCATTTTAAGATACAAAAGCTGTGCTACCCTTTAGATCCTGCATTTATCCATGTGGAATTCACTCCAAAGCAGTGCAGGGTAAAGCAGGCACAAGGAACTGTCCATGCAATTCCAAAACCAAACCATAGCTCATTTATGTGTTTAGTACTTTTCACTAAGTCTGGATGCAATTACAATATTTGATATAAGTAATTGCAAAAACGGAGCTTTAGTTTATGAAACTTTAGTTAATATGAACTTGGACTGTGCAAAGTCAGCTCTTCAAACACTTGTTTATAACTTTCCCCTTAGCACAAATCCTGAACGCTGTTCCCACACTGAGCTTTGACAAAAATCTTTTTGCTTCAGATTTTTAACTGGAATAGATATCCCAGAAAAATCTAATCACCTGGGAAAGACTCTTCCCACTGCAATAACAACCAAACCCAACCCAAACTCACCACTGACAAAAATCACCAATTTGGGAGGACTTCTGCCAGCCTTCAAGACTTGGATCAGAAAGTCTTACCAACCCTGAGGAGCCAAGGATTCTGCCTTCCAGAAGCAGGTGACAGTGGGAGGGATGATGTTTCCCCAGAGCACCCAACTGTATCACTACAGCTCATGAGGTTACTGAACTCAGACAAGTCCCAAATTAAAATGAGCTGCTGCTGCTTTCTCATCCATTCCTGCCCTCCCACCCCAGCAGGGTTCAACCAGTATGGTCATGGCATGGGAGCCACACCTGCATCAGATCTTTGATCCATTTCAATTCCTTTGTTGGTGGTTTTCCCAGCAACAAAACAAATGTGGAGCAGCATTCCAAAGATTCTAAATACTAAAAAAGCAACAACAAAAAACAGAATAAACAGTTAAAAAATATTAGATGCAAGACCAAAACTCAGTAGTCTCATTTATACCTCTGTTTTGCTTCCTGTTGCGACGGATCAGCGGAAGGATCCTGAAGAAGGTGATCAGAGCAAATATCACAATCCAGAATCATTCCACACAGGACATAAAGTTAAAATATTCCAGCAGCATCAATGTAAGATAAACCTGCCTGCTAAACCCGCCTGCCCATGGATGAGATCCTGGAAATGGGAATCTGCTGCCCTAGCAAATAAATGTGCTACCCTCTGCTTTCCTCACAACGCAGTCATGCCAGCAGTGGTGTGAGTGCTGTTCCTGGTCTATCCACAGATTCCTGTGGCTTTGGGCAGGAGGAGGCCTCCCCCTTAGGTCTAGGATAACAGGCTTCCCCAAAGCCCAGAAAACTGACAAAAGCATTATAAATCCATTAGAGTAAGTCAAGGGTAAGTAAAATGAAATGTAACATTCTCAGCAGGGAAGCTGAAATCACAGAATCATGGAATGAATATTCTGAGCTGGAAGGAACCCACAAGGATCATCAAGTCTAACTCCTGAAACCAATGAAAACTTAATGAGGGGGATTCTACAAGAGTTGGTTCCTGCATTAAACACTAATACATATGAAAAACAAAAGGGGGAAAACTTCCAAGTCACTATTCCTGGTGACTGTCCAGAAGAAAGTAACAAAAAAAAGGAAAGAAACCTAAAATTTATATGGAATCAACACCTCAGATTTCACAGGTAACATTTAAAAGTGTGAAAGCAGGATGTAAAACCACACAGACAGGAAAGGGGCTGTCTGGAAATAGGGAAGATCCTTCACAGGAACAACAAAATTGACACTTCATATAAATCCATATATGGATTGTATCCAACTCTTTTCAGTGGTGCCCAGCACAGGACAAGGAGCAATGGCCATAAACTAAAACACAAGTTTCACCTCAACACGAGGAAGAACTTCTTCCCATGAAGGGTGGCAGAGCACTGGAGCAGCTGCCCAGGGAGGGCGTGGAGTCTCCATCTCTGGAGACATTCCAAACCCACCTGGACACGTTCCTGTGTCACCTGCTCGGGGTGACTCTGCCCTGGTGAGAGCTTGGACTGGATGATTTCCGGGAAGTTCCTTCCCTAACAATTCTGTGATTCAGCTCTGAAAACTGAGATGGCTGGCTAGGAAGGTAATCCATGGAACAATGAATTGTTGGGGGCGGGAACGCTCGTATGCCGGACCTCCCAGGGCAGGAGCGGAGCGAGGTGGCGGCAGGGGCCGGGCTGCACTCGGTGCCGTTTCCAGCCATAGCTCCGAGCACGGCCGGGCCTCTTCCCGCTTTCCCCCGGTCTCGGTCACGCACATGCCTGTCCTCTTCCGTTCCAGCCCCCGAGAGGCGCCGAAAGCGCTTTGGGCGGACGATCGGGCGCTGCCTCACCCCGCGCCCGGCCCTGATCCTCCCCTTCCCTCATCCCGCACCCGGCCCTGATTCCCGCCTTCCCTCACCCCTTGCCCGGCCCTGATTCCCGCCTTCCCTCACCCCTTGCTCGGCCCTGACTCCCCCTTCCCTCACCCCGTGCTCGGCTCTGATTCCCCCGTTTCCTCACCCCGTGCTCGGCCCTGATCTCGCCCAGTCGCCGCTGCCGCAGCGCCTCCAGCTCCTCGTCCGCCATAGCTAAGGCCGCCCGCGCCAGGCGCTGCCAATCCACCGCCGAGCGCTGCCCCCGCCCCGCCGCGCCCGCGCCAGGCGAGGCCAATCCACCGCCGATGCACGACCACCCCGACATGGGTAGGGTCAGTGGGGCAGGGGACACAGGGACGCATCCGGGTGGCTTTGGGATTGTCTGGAGAGGGGGACTCCACACCTCCCTGGCAGCCCTGCCACCCGCAGGGTATAGAAGTTCTTCCTCATATTGATGTGGAATGTGTGCTTTAGATTACGGCTATTGCTTCTCGCCCTGTCGCTGGGCACCACTGGACAGTCTGGCACCATCCTCTGGAGATACTGGTGTGGATTTATGAGATCCCTCTCACTCTTCTCCAGACCCACGTCTTACAGTCCCTCCTCATCACAGAGATTCTCCAGACTCCTCGTCATCTTTGTGGTCTTTGCTGGACCCTTTCCAGCAACTCCTTGACTTTCCTGAGCTGCTCCTGTTTTGGGAGCTGCCGGCGTGAGGAGCGGGAGCGGGCCGGAGCCAGCCCGGAGTGCGCTGTGTGTGAGGGCACGGCCCAGCCCGGAGTGCGCTGTGTGTGAGGGCACCGGGCCGGGACCTGCCCGGAGTGCGCTGTGTGTGAGGGCACCGGGCCGGGACCTGCCCGGAGTGCGCTGTGTGTGAGGGCACCGGGCCGGGACAGCCCGGAGTGCGCTGTGTGTGAGGGCACCGGGCCGGGACAGCCCGGAGTGCGCTGTGTGTGAGGGCACGGCCCAGCCCGGAGTGCGCTGTGTGTGAGGGCACGGCCCAGCCCGGAGTGCGCTGTGTGTGAGGGCACGGCCCAGCCCGGAGTGCGCTGTCTGTGAGGGCACGGCGGGCTGATGGAACTCCGAGGCTTTACCGCATCCCTTTGTGCCAGTGACTGCTACAAATATCTCCATGGACTGGTGGCCTGGATTTGGTGTCTGCCACGGCGCTCCGATTTCCTCTAAAAAGCAGCCGTGGGCACACGATTCTGTGGATCATCCTACGGGAGCAGCAGGGAGTGGCGCTGCCCCGAGCTCTGCTTGGCTGGGGCTCCCCAAAAGTGCTTCCCTGTGCTGAGCCCCGCTGCTCCCCAGTTTGGCCCACAGTCCGCAGTGGGACCAAAAGACATCCCGACCTCCAGCCACGGCCCTGTCTCTGGAATCAGACAATCAGAGACAAAAAACAAAAAAACAAAAAAACAAAAAAACAAAAAAACAAAAACCCCAAACTCCCCCAAAAGGTTGACAAAGGTAACCTTCATCAGGCTGGATACAGACACTCTGATAGCGTCAAAACAGCAATGCAGGAATTACTGGCATACTCATTTAATAGCTTCCATCACGTTAAAAAAGTAACTTTTCACACCTCAAATTTCAGCTTTTATTGTTGGTCAGTCACACTTATTAAAGACTGTAGGTTTTCCACTCGTACTTTAAAATTTGATGTAACCGAAGAGACAACCACAAAAACTGCTCTACCAGGATGAATAAGCCACAATTCCCTTAAAGCAGGGCTAATAAAAATGTATCACAAATATTTCTGGTCTAGTTTTAAAAAGTAACAAAATGTGTCATATGCTTGTTCCTTTAACAACTCTGGCAGCAAATGCAGACAAAATTAGCCGAATGGAGTTAATTTTCTTTGGATCTTTGCCATCTGTCCTGCCTGAAAACCTCGCATCCGTTCTGAGAAGCACGTTCAGACCAATTGAAAATCAGGGTTATTTCGGGATCACGTTTTTAGCGGCTCAGAAGGCAGGATTTGGTTTTTGGTTTGTCCTTCCCCATGGGCAGCAGAGGGAGCCCTCGTTCTACACAAGAGTATTCGGTGCTCATCGTTAAACCAGAAAACAAAACAAAAAAAATTATTTTTTTTTTTCTGCCGCGCAGTATGTTCTCCCAGATGAAGCTTTAATCTATATCGTACATCTCTGCTGCTGTAAATTCATGCTCCATTATACCACCATATGCTTGGCTTCGCTCAGAGAAAGCTGCAATAATCCTAATACTTCATCTCGCTTTATAGATATTTGTGTTGCAGGTTTCACTGCATATTGTTTGCTCACACACTTAAAGGTTATGTCTTAATAAGTTGTTCTGGATGAGTTTATTAGCAGGGAGCTGGCAGTTGATGAGTTTCTGTGTTTTGAGGAGGTGTCGTAGTTATTGTCAATTAGGATACAAGCTCAGGAAGAAAAAAGGGAGAGTTTGGTTCTTAAAGAAATCCGGAGGCAACAGTGCTCTTTAGGTTATATATAATTTTTGGCTCGTCAGCTGCCTGGTTTCTTTTTCAGCTGCTCCCAGGTATAGATCATTTCCTCTGCAAACTGTTAAGCTGTTAAAGAAAGGATAGACCAAGGTTTTTCCAAATCAATTGAGTTGTTTATAGTGCTCAGAACCTTTAGCTGTGATGCAGAAATAGTGGATTCCTGAAAGTTCTAGGTACTTTTGATATATGCACAGAATTCTGTGTATCATTTATGTTGATGAAGGATGGTAAACAGAAAATAAATGCTTTAAAAATACTTTTCCCCCCTATTTTTTAAACTTATACTCTGTATTCTTTAGGAATGTCAGCTGTCAAAAATACTCAGTATGAGTTGATTTGCAAATAATAATGCACTATGTGTACATTAGAAATTCAGCAGTGTTATCAGGACTATTTGAGATATGTAAAAATCTCCAGGAGATCACTTTCAATATCCTTCACAAGCCCTTTGAGACTCAATTTCAAACACTAGAGGGCTCAAGAAAAGCTGCTGATTTTTTCCCCCAAGGTTTTAATCACTATAAATGGTGTCTTTCTTTAAGTAATGCTCACATTCACCTGCTAATCATCCTCGGAATGACACCATATTAGAGTAATAACAGAATGCATGAAAAAACTCATGATCAAAGCATCTCATTCCTCAAGCAACTGTAAATAAAGCAAAATACTGATGGTTGTGACAACACTGTGAACTCTGTGTTTAGCACTTCTGCTTGGAAGATACACTGGAAATCCCTGCTTGATGAAATCCTTGCTTAGTGATCTCTGGCCTAAATTAAAATTTTAATAAAAATGAATCACAGAAACAGTGCTATAAAAAATTGGCAAACATTGCATGCCTTCAAAGTAAGCATTGCAAGATTTTTCCACCTTACAGAAGCTGGAGATACTTTAAGAAAAGTAATATTAAAAAAAAGAAAACTGAATTATGTTTGATGAGAAAGAAATTAAGAAAAATTTACAGCAAGTGGAAACGACAGTCTTTAATAATTAACAGTGAATTTTATGCATCTAATTAGTAATTATACAATAGCATTGTGCCTGTTCCAAAGCTTACTGAAGCCATAGAAGATTTCCCCTTCAATTTTTGTTGTCTCATAAACAAACACACCAATGCAGACAAGGATTATTTGCAATGCAACACTCTGAATGGTGCCTCAGCAGTGGGCACTAATAAATAAATATATGTTTCATGAGAAACATTGTGCCCAGGCTGGATCATGGCTTTATAAAGATTTGTATTCAATAATAGAAAAATACAGTAGAATAGATTTGGAAGTGGAATGATGTCCATGTGTGATGAGATCTCAGATTGTAAAAGACAGGAGTGAGAAAAGAAAAATGTTACTCTTTACAATTTTGTTGAGAGACTTTTTATTTACATTTAATTTCAAAGACTAAATAGCAAATGTTTTGTATGAACATAATCCATACAGTGCCATCAGATGTGAGGAGCACATTCAGGTGTTTCCTTATGCTGTATATATATATATATATTTATATATATTTAAAGTGGGATACAGAAACTGTGATAGTATCTTACAGATGTCGGTAGGAACTGAATTGGGGTTTAAGTCCAACCTGTAATCTACTTGAGTTCATGTGTAATTTTCAATCCACTGAAATGACTATACATAGATATATATATATATATATATATATATATATATATATATATATATATATGCATATTTCCTATTTTAGGATTACCATCACTCTTGGATTTGCTCTGCTACACAGGTGTCCACAGTTATTTTAATCTGGCTGAAGCCATTAATGGGATTTTTATTGCTATATATGTGCTCTTATGCCTTCATTTTTTAAAACATCTGTGTTAATTTTTTTTTTTTTCATTATCAAGAAGTAGAGCATGAAAACCTTTGAGTTTTTTGGCTTAAATCTTATGCTTCAGGTTGTTCATTCCCCTTCTGGGTATTGTACTTGTGCTCATGGGAAGCAGCTGTGTGTAATGATCTGGAGCACAGCAAAGCAAATAAAACAGGAACTATGCATTATCAGCACATATATGAAGTGAGGGTGGACTGTGGCTTAATTCTATTCCTGTTTTTCTTTTGGAATTGTGATATTTTCCTCTGATAATATTTACTATATTGTTGAATTTCAACAAGATTGAGCACTTAGTCACATATTTGTTGGTTTGGTTAATGAGGAATGTTGACTGTATTGTTTTACTGCCCCTTCTTAAAGACTTTTTTCCCATATTTCAGGTTCAGAGTAGGAATTAACTTGAGTGGGACAACTATTGACAGTTTAGAGCCATTGCTGAGCAAGGTAAGCACTGCCTGTAAGATCAGGATTGTCCTTCCTTAGCTCTCCTTGACAGCTGAACATTGTTCTGAAACACGTTCCCCAGCTCCCAAAAAAATATCTGAACTATGAATTACAGGGAGTAGGCAATTCAGAAATATCCCTCTAAGTTAAAGGGAAAGCTGTTGCAGTTACCAGTAGTATTTGTTTTGTTTAATAAAATTAGATACTCTCACTTTTATAGAAGTGTCCATTTAGGAGTTTTATAACTGTTGCTACATATGATGTGGAAGTTTACCCTTGTCCACCAGAATTACTTTTGCTTTAAAAAAAATCAACCTGAAATAAACACTTTCATATTCTTTGAACTTCCTAAATTTGAAGCATGACTGTATTAAAAGATACTGCTGTGTGAAAAAGAGATGCATTAAGCCCACTGTTCTCTCCTGGTAGTATGTACTTGCTTTAGTAATAGACATGAACTAGTGTTGGTTTTTTACTTATTTTTGGAAATGACACAGGTATGAGATGCACTAGTTGTTTGGTTTTGGGTTTTTTTCATTGTTAAGTATTTATTGCATTGCAACTATTAAATTTTGCTGTAGCCTATGGAAAAATGTCTACTTTAAATGGTCTGGAACACTATTGGTTCTAAATATTTATTTAAGACCCCATGAAATAAAAGACGCACATTAAAAATATTGAAGTTACCCACTTTACCTCACTGTTTCCCTTTTTGGCTGCTCTTTCACTGAGATGAAAAGAGAGACAGAGGAATAAACAGAGAGCAGATTTCACAGAAAGCTAGAGATGGTGATTGAAAGACTGGAGCTGGGAGAGGAAAAGTGAGACTGGGGTGAAAAGTAGTGCTTGCTCATGTTTTATTTCTGTCATTTGCCTTTGCCTGGGTCAAGGTGTGCTGAGAAGGCCTGAGCTGACTCTGTGGAGCTTTGGCTGTTCCACACCCCCGTGAGCTGTTCTAGAAGAGGGGAGTGGAGCAGGACAAAAGTGAATATCCTAACTGTATTATGAGGAAAGCAGGGGATCTGCTGCCTGAGCAGGGCTTTACCTGCAGCTGTTTCCAACAGAATTAAACAAGAGGTAGACTGACTGCCTTCAGCTTGTCTCACCACACTTCCATATCACATGAAAGATTAATCCTTCACAGAGGCACCGTTCCTCACTGATTCCTTGGCTGTACAAACAATATTTTCTCTGTATCCCCTGTATAGCAGCCATAAGCTTTGGTTTCCAAATTTCCAGCATTAATATGCTTGAGTATTTTTATCATATAAGAGCACAAAATGTAAGGTAGATAAATCAGAATACTAGTTTAGGGTTTATATCACTGTCAATCTTTAATTTTCAAAGATGAAGATGAGATAATTACTTTAAAGGTGGTTTCTGCCCTTGTTGGTAGCATATTATTTTTCATCACTGAGTAAACCAGAATATTTCTTATAATAACTGTTCTGATTGACACCCTTAGTAATTTTGATGTACAGTATAAGATACCTCAAATGAACCAGACACCAGTGAATGGTACTGTCACACTGTTTGGAGTTATTTAAACAAATGTTAAACGATTGTTTATAGAAACCTCTTGTAAGTACCTTTCTGTTAAATGTGCTGATGAGTGATACTTCAAAGTTTGCTTCCTTCTACCTGGGAGCAAACCCCTCTCAAGCCCAGCAAGTCTCTATGGAGGAGTGTTGCACTGGACACTGTATCTAGGTCAGTCCATCTGTGGCTTTCAGAGCTATTGCCCTTGGCAGATGTGGGCTCCATGATTTTGTAGCAGTTGTCAGCTCCAGACCCTGGAAGCCTTCACATCCCAAGCCACAGGGCTGCAGTCCAGTGATGTCCTTCCCAGAACTGGGGAATCTGGAAGACCGGGTTTCTCAGCAGCCTTTTAGGCCAGATGCTGGGCAGCTCACCAGAAGCCTGCCTGGCTTCTGCTGGAAGCTGGGCAGAATGGAATCACATACATTTTCTCTGCCAAATCTGCACATTCTGACAATGTAATTTGTTCTTCTGATCAATTCTGCTGAGGTAAAAATAGTCTGGGTTTCACACACAGAGAAACATGATGACCAAAACAAAAGATACTGAAGTTATGGAGAATTATGCTTGTGAGTAGGAAAGACAAGCAAGAATGAATGGGTTCTTTATGTTTATTACATGTATACAAATAATGGAATAAAATTGCAACAGGGTTCACTAAGATTTAGTGTTGGGCATATGTATTCATTGTATTTTATGTATTGAACGTGAAAACAGCAGTCTGCTTCTCACAGACATTTTATTTAGGCAGTATAGGATGGGAGATAGTTTTGAGAAAAATGAGTGTTTAGAGAGTAGGATAAAGTCATGCAAAAATCATTATTTAATAAGAATGTTAAATTACCTTTTTTTGTGTCAGTCACAAGTCAAAAAAACTTCCTCATGTGAATACTTAGTGGCTTAAGAAAATCTTTTCTATAAAGGTTTTCAAACTGCTTAGTGATATTATTAATAATGTATTTCTACTGGTAAGCAGTCAGGCACCAGCCAGGGAAAACAGAGTATACCTTTAGAGTGTGATTCAGTGACAATTGATTGTGATGGAGTTGTCTGATTTCAACACAACTCAGGTTTCCCTTTTCGATATGGCTGTATAGCTGATTTATTTTGATTATAAGTCATGTAGGAGATGTTTCTGGTTGCATAGGTGTGTCCATTTAGGTACGTTATTGTAATTAAAACATTTACTCCAACCTTCTTGGACTTGTATATAGCACACCATGCTTAACAGCAGAAGGGGTCTTCCAGCTGGTTGAAATAAACTGGAAAGTAATTGTTATAAAATACTGAAAGATACTGAAAATGTCACTAGCTTTTGCCTTTTGGAGGAAGAGTTCTGATTTTAGCATGACAGAAGGTGTTTCTTGCACTCATTTCAGTGCTAGATTCCAAGAAAAAAATTGTGACTTATAGAGAGAAAGCTGCATAAAGAACTAGCGAGGATTAGACAACAGCAGCTGTACTTCTGAATAATTTAGGTTTAATTTGCAAAATTATACAGGAAAGGATTATCACATGTACTTGCATTTGAGAAAATGGAGCTACAAGTGTTGTTATAAAAAGTGACAATGTACAAACCATCTCAAATCACACGGGGGCTGTTGTGTCACTCTGGGCTGGCTCCTGCAGAGCTGCTTGCCAAGACACTTGGGGAATCCTGAGTGGGGAGTAAATAGTGTAGGAAGAGCTTCCTTTGTCTTGATATGCAACAGAGCAGAGCCCTTCCTGAAGGTTTAAACCTGTGCTTGAGAGGAATGTCTGTCAGGTGCACCTGGTGACATGTACAACATCTTGCTCCAGAGGGGTCAATTAATTCTGTTATGATTATATATTTACAGTTATTTATAGTAAAAGATCTTAGGGGACTTCCAGCCCCTTTCTTCTCCTGGAAAGCCAGCTATTGGGTATGTGGCAGTCGAGAGCACTCACTGCTTCAGGCATATTTGCCTTTTGATCAAAAGCAAAGTTGATTGTCCCACTTTTCCCTAAGCCATCCTGCTCTTCAGCTACAAGGTATATGTAAACCAGGAAGAATGTCTTGTTCTTCTCTCCTGCCTCCATATTGGTGCTGCAGTCCCATAAGGTTAAGGCAAGATTTTCCTCAGAATGTTTCCTGCTTACATTTCAGAGGATTTTAATTTGTAAACTGCAAATTCAGCATCAAATGCTGGTCATGATGTTTCTGTAAAAAATTATGTCTATATGTAAATCACTAAGTTACAGAGTGTTACAATTCATCAATTTCCAAACATGAATTCATAACATTGGCAGATATTATGATTTTGTCTAGGCCTTGCCATCACCTGGTCACGTAGGTGAACCTCCGTAACCAGCAGGCTGGTTTAGCCTGATGCTGCCTGTGACCAGGAGATATCTGTGCTCATGTGACATCTCTTGAAATGATGCTCACTTGAGCTCCAAGCTTGCAAGAATCGGTGCAGCCTGTGAGCCTGGGCAGGAGGTTTCAGGTATGTAGGTGTATCCTGACAGTTGTAAATCCTGGATATTACAGAGAGAAAAGAGGGAAACTGAAGTTACTGTAATAAAAGATGCACACATGTAATTCAAGGCAGGACCAAAAAATAAAAACAAATTCTTGCTCTAATGCAAGAACTGGTGCATCTTGAGAAATCCAAATTTAGAGGTAACAGAAATAAAAGCTTTTGTAAATGGGAGAATGGTCTGGAACATTCAGAGAACCCTGATGGGACCTCAGAGAGTGCTATTCAACAGTCCGGAAAAGGAAGCAAATTATTTGTAAAGTTTATTATATTCTAGATCTCAACAAATTTGTGAAGTAGAAGACCTGAGGAGCTTGTACTGTAAAGCCACTGGGGTCAGGTTTTCTGGAGACGGGCTGAAGTCAGAAGGATTCTGACTATATAGAATTCTGAATATCCAGGACACCAATTCCCACTGATTTGAAAAGTGGGTAATAGGATTAGAGAGTCTCAAGTATTTCTCTATTATTACCAGAGGGCAGTGAATTATAAAACAACATCCTTTTATTTTTTTAAATAAACAATGGTATAAGGTCTCTAATTTTTTCTAAAAAGACTTGTGCAATCTCTCAGTTTCCTGTCTACATACTGATTAGGATAACATAGGTTGAGTTCTGCATTTGAAATAATGGATGAGGCTCATCTTTATTCTGTTAAAACCACGTGTGTGTTTAAATTACTCATCTGTTGAACTTCAGATGCAGAAGTGAAAGACCTTGCAAAATACAGTACTGTTCCTGGTATGTTTTTACAGAGGGAAATCTTAGTGGATGTAGGAAATAGAACTCACTGAAATGCTCTCACAAAATGGTTTGATCAAAATTTGATCAAATGCTAATTGTATGATTCCTTACCACAAGTATCCTAACCTAGAGGTTAGTAAACTCTGGGAAAAAGTCCTTTTATCTTGAAGCCATGTAAATCTTTGTATGGATTCTTCCCATCCCATTCCATTATTTATTGCCCTTTGCTCCAAACGCATCCACAGACCTCACAAACATTCTAAGGCCAGAAAAGAGCTCCCCACAAAAGCACTGAAGATAACATCCCATATATGAGTGTGCTTTTATAGAGACATTTCAATGTGAGGTGCAAATGGAGAGAATATATTAATGTGTAAAGCTGATGATTTGCATTTCCTTAATTGCTGAATGAAATGGATGTAACGGTGGTCACTCCCCGTTGGTGAGCACTTGGATTTTTCATTTTGAGTCTCCCATAGGCTTCCTGCTTGATCCTAGACTTCCAATTCCCCAAAAAGGCAACCAGTTTCTCTAAAAGGCTTACAGAAATTTTGTATCTGTGAACTTTTTCACAGTTTTGGGTGGCACACATAAGGGACTGCACTGTTTTATAGGAAATGTAGACATTATTCAGTCTCATGAAATTTGAGTAATGTGACCAATATGGAGTATCCTTTATTATTTTACTGTTCTTTAATTTCAGAATGATTCTTAATCTTAAATGATCCATGTACTACATAAACACAACCAATTCCCATTTTATATTGCGTTGGACTTTATTCTTGAAAGCACTGATCTGTTTTGAAGAGGAATTACATAATCTAGTAACTTTTTCTACAACATCTCTGATTTATGTAGTCATAACATGGCGAAATTTAGTTTTATTGGGTTTTTAGTTTTACTCCAAAAATCCAGACAGGCAAATAAATGTTGGATTATATTTCTCTCTGGTTATCACCAGAAATATTCTTTACTCAAGCTACATTTCATCAAGAACTTTTTTACCGTCACAAGTCGGGAGGTATAAGGCAGTCAATTAATCGTGATCAAAGATGTGACTTTAGGTCAGTGGCAGCGCTCAAGTACAAGCCGAGATCAAAACTGGCGTTTTAGACTAGGTAGCTGTCTAGAAATCAACAATTAAATGTTTTCGGGGCACACCGGAGTGCAAGGAGAGCCTGTTTGAAGTGACAGACTGCAGGACATCACCTGTGCACCGATGCCCGCGGCGCGGGGAAGAAGAACTCGGCTGCTGGGGAAGGCGGCGGGCTGGAGGAGGTAAAGCGAGCGATAAATGGTTACATCAGCGGGATCATTCGGGCAGCTCGCCCAGCGGGGACATCCTAAAGCAGGCGCACGGGACGGTTCGCTCGGCGCTCGCTCGGAGCGGGGGAAGGCAGGGCGGGGGCGGGAGCGGCCCCGCGTGCCCCGGCCCCGCCCCGCCCGCCCACTGCGGGGAGCGCCGGGCAGGGCCGGGCCGGCCAGAGCCGCGCACCCGCCGCCGTTCGCAGCCGGCATGGGTCCCCGCGGAGCGCGGCGTGCCGCCGGCTGCCTGCTGCTGTGCTGGGCTCTGGCCGCCGCCCGCGCCGCCCCGCGCAGGACACCCTCGTCCGACGGGCACGTCGAGGAGAACCGGCCGGCGGGCACGCGGGTGCGCGGGCTCAGCATCCCCCTGACGCGGCTGGGGCCCGAGCCCTGGTGCGCCAAGGTGCAGGGGCGCCGCTGGCACCTGCAGCTGCTGGGCGAGGGACACTCGCACTTCCAGGTGTCGCTGGACGCGCGCACGGCCCGCGTGTGGCTGCGCACCCGCCGCCCGCTGGACCGCGAGGCGCGGGCGCTCTACTCGCTCCGCCTGGGGCTGTGCTGCAAGCGCTGCGCGCCCCAGGGCGCCGCGCCCGCCGAGCTGGCCGCGCTCACCGTGCGCGTCCTGGACGACAACGACAACGCGCCGCGCTTCGTGGGCCCCGGCTCCGCGCAGCTCCGCGTGGAGGAGACGCTGGCGCTCAAGTCCGAGGTGTGGCAGGCGCGGGCCGAGGACGCGGACGCGGGCGCCAACGCGGAGCTGCGCTACTTCGCCCTCCCGCGCAGCGCGCACTTCTTCGTGGTGCCGCGCAGCGGGCGCGTGGTGCTGGTGAGCTCCCTGCTCCACCTGCGCGCTCCCATCCCGCTGCGCCTCTACGCGCGGGACCGCGGCCGGCCCGCGCTGCTCAGCGAGCCCCTGGAGCTGGAGGTGCTGCCGCAGCCCAAGCGCCTCCCGCCGCCGCCGCTCCGCCGCCGCCGCCGGGCCACGCTGCCGCCCGCCGCGCCCCTGGCGCTGGCCCTGCCCGAGGACGCCCGCCCGGGCACCCGCCTGGCCGCCCTGGCCCCCGCCCGCTTCGCCTCCGCCTGGTTCGAGCTGCTGTCCCCGCCCGTCCAGGAGTCGCCGGTGAGCGTGGGGCGAGAGAGCGGAGAGGTGACGCTGAGCGCGGCCCTGGACAGGGAGGCGGTGGCCGCCTGGGAACTCGTCGTCCGCGTCCAGGAGCGCCGAGGTGAGTGTTGGGCAAAGTCTTAGACGAAGTAGAGGTCTTGTCCCATCAGGGAGTCGGAGTTTGTCTCCAGGTGACAGCAAGTCCTGACGGTGGTTTAGCATCAGGTGTCACACGCAGTGTTGTGGAATGTACTTTTAGGCTTTTAAATCTGTGAATTATTACTATTAAAAACGCTAGAAGTGAGAAGAGGCGCTGTGTAGCTTAGGAAAAGTGTACTGTACAGCTGTGTAAAAATGCTTGGAGCAGTAAGGTGTTTAGCAGAATTTAAGTGTTTCACCAGTGAGAATTCTTAGTTGTTAGTGAGCGGTTGAGATACAGCACACAGGTGTTTGTTAAAATATTCTCTATAGCTCTTATCCTGTGAGTGCCTTACTTGAAGTATACGTCTGAAGCCATTCAGTTTTGAGTCATTATTAAAGTTGAGTGTGTTTGACTCATAAGCATGATGTGGAGTTTTGCAGGACTGGAGCCTTTGTGTTTAGGTAGGTGTTCTTCTTAAAAACTATCTTAGGAGTTCAATGTGCATCATTAAAATGGCACCTCTGCAAGTTAAATTGTCATTTTTCACAAGCTCTTACTCAAGTTAAATGGAATAGCTAATTTAATTTACTGATTAAACATACTGCTTTTTAAAATTCTCTTTTCCTTTTTAATTGTCATCTCGGTTAATATTTTTCACCTATGAAAACACAGATTAATTTAAGCATATTTTAATGAGTATTCTGGAGAAAACCTTATGAGAAGAAATAAGTTGGTTGTCCCGATTGAATTTTGGCAGGGTTCGGGAGGGGTTTGGCAGGATGGGACTTGCAGTGGTTTTGCAGAAGATGCTGAGCAGTGCCGCTGCTCAGGGTGATTTCCCTGAGCCACAGAGCCGCGCAGGCGGCAGAGATGAAAAGCTTCCCACGCCATTCCTCTCCTTTATCTCGCCCGCTTTCTGGCTGGGGGCAGCCCATAGGAGTAAGGCAGTTTATTCCTCGGCGCCTGTGAAATCCCTGAGGATGCCTGCAGGGCTGTAATTAGCGCTGGCGGTTTCGGTGGCACGGATGTTTCCCCCTGTGAAGCGGGGCAGCAGCAGCTCTCAGATCTCCTCTCGTTCTCTCCGGGGCTTTGCCGTGCCTGTAGCGTGTTGGTGTCAGTAACTTGCACTGGCTTTGTGCTGTGTTCCAGCCTGAGCTTCGGCTGCACACCAAGAACTTGATAGACCGATTTCCAAACCATGGCACTGTGTGTGTCCTCCCCCGCTACTCAGCGAGGCTACCTGCCGAGGGGAATGTCATTGCTCCGGGGCAGTGACAGAATCCATCGGGTCAATCCGAGCGTGCTGCTGCGATTTCACCCGCTCTGTCATGTAGCTCAGGTTCCAGCCCTTTGCTGGTGTCACAGTTCCCTCTGTCAGGATCAAGGAGATATTGTTAGAGAAGTGCTAGATAACCTTGCCCCCGGTTACTGCCTGGTCTCACCTTTGTAATCGTTTTTTCACTTACCTAGTCTGAATATAGAAGTCTGAGATTGCCTGGAACAAAGCTTGTCATTCTGTCATGCCCGAGATTTCACTTCCAAGGCAATGATTGGTAATACAGTTTAAAAAAATCTGATACAAGTTTTAACTTAATTTCAGGGATTTTTTTTTTTTTTTTGCCATCATGTAGTTTCACTAAGTACTTTGGAGCACTTTCCACTAGCCTAATTACTGCTGGTAGTATGTCACAGTAAGAGAATAAATCTCTAAGAAATATGTAGGACTAAGTTCTGACTCTGAGATTAGGTAGACAGCAATTAATTGTGGACAGTCCAAATGCCATACTTTACATAGCAGTGATTTTAAGTTTCTTGGTTTAAAGGAGACTAAATTCAAAAGACATCTTCATAATACTGTTGTTTTCATCAGTTAAAGGTTAATAATGACTTGATACTTTCAAAACTCTTTCAAGGTGCTGAATGCTTTTTTACTCCTTTTATAGGAGTTAAAATGCATTAAACATAGTACTTTGAAACAAATTTAGAAAGTTCTGTCTCTCCTTACTCACAATCCAAACTGCAGTCATCTGAGAAAAGAAAACCAAAAGGAAGGGGTAGGAGAAAGATGCCTAGCATAATTATGTGTTTTACTTTGTCTGAAATAGAATATTGCAAAAGTTACAGGAGAAAACACAATATTTACAGAAGTGAACTTTAAGGATTAATTGAAGTGTGGAGATGGCTACACTGAATTTTGTTGTGACTAAAAGCGCAGGTTCAGGTTCTCAGTTTACTTCACTTTTAATATTTGTGGTCACTTATTTTACATTACACATAACCATATACATTTCAGTAGCTGTGCGTTTCTAGTATTAGAGCTTATGAGATTAGATATCTATTTATTTTCAAGTGGTATAAAGTTGTATTAATTTCTTCATTTTTTTTATTCACTTACCACTGTTTTTGCTTCCTGGTAACTGAGAACTGAAAATGAATCAATAATTAATTCTGTCATTATACTTTTCTTCAACCCAGGCAATGATGTCAAGAATAAGACAAGATATTTAACTACTTTGGCATAAAAAGTCTACTCTCTTTTCCTTTATTTTTTCAACGTAGTTTCTTGTGATTCATTTGTAATGTGCACTTCATTACCTACAGCAGTAAAAAGTGCTTAAAAGCATTGTGCCACAAGTGGTCCTAATGGATCTTTGGGCACGATAACTGGTTTTGGTTTTTTTTGACTGATGGAGCATTCTCAAAATAGTTGCAAGAAGATGGGTATATGGTAATAAAGGAATGTTGAGCAGTTTCTTCCTAGTTTGTCACAGCCCCCACTCTTTAGTTCATGAATGGGACTGTGTAGATGTCCTTTGCCTGAATTAACTTTTCTTCAAGTGGAATATAACAGCCTGTATGTTTGTTTATTTTTTTCCCCTTCAGCTAAAATAGAGTTTTGAATATTTTTCTGTTTACTTCCTCTCAATTCTCTCCTGGATAAGCAGCACAGCAGTGTGTGCAGGGCTGGAGTTCCAGATGCAACCAGACCTTTAGCATCTCAGTATCCAGGTATCTTCCACATGTTCATGACAAGGAAGGGTTTTCTTTCTCTGAGTTGCATTTTGTTGGAGGTATGAGTTAAGTGAGTTTACTCCACTTGGCCTGGCAAGTACCTACCAATGTAACACACTCACCACAGCCTGGAGGATTTCTTAGTAGACCACAGGCTTTGTTTTCCTGTGTCAGGGGTAGATTGGAGGGGCTTTTGCAGTATGAAGAACTTTTCAACATTCAGGGTAGAGGGTTTTTTTGCAAAGCTTCAGTTGAGTTCTAAGATCTTTGGTAGTGATGTGCACAAGTCACTACTATAATTATTCTCATTACCAATGCATTGCATGCTGGAGTTGCTTTGTGACTGGACATATTTTGGTTGTCAATGTCATGGTTTTATTTTAATGTAGATGCCAAAAACAATCCTTTTTTTATCCTCTGAAATAACAATTTGGTCTATTTTACTGCTACAGTAAAATTAATTGCAAGCTGTAGAGGAAATAGTATACTAGTTACTAGTTCTGTTTATTCATTGTGTATCTCTCGGGTTTTATATACTTTGTAGACTTAATTTTATCATACTTTTTGTTTCCTGGAGGCAGTACTTAGTCACTAGAAAATACCAACAGAAAAATCTGGACCTGTAGTGCTCAGTGTTTTTTTGATGGAATGGGTTCTCCTGAGCCTGTGGAGGAGTTTCAGGGCCTGGAGAAGTGAGGACATAGTGCCTTGGATGGTGTTTCAACTTCAGGTGAGCTCTTATCCCACTTGGAATTGAACACTGCCACATGGACCTTGAGGAGGAGTTTCCTCTAGTGCCCCCACTGATCACTCAGCCCTGGATTATAGCCTTTAGTTAACCTTGCCTAGAAGGACTGATGGTTATGCTCACATATTTTTGGTGGCATTTCAGGATTTTATGCCATTCAATTTATTGGGATACAATTTATTCTTCACAAGAGCATAATGCTATTTTAAGTTTGTACCCAGTGAGCAGAAGGTAATATTTCTTAGACTGTCATACACATTAATATTGCGACATGGGGTAGCATTTAATTTGAGAAGGAGCCATTATTATTCCATTAGTGCTTGGGGGAAGTGCATTAAAGATCCTGCCTCTCTAATCCTGCTGTCTCAAGCTCCCTTGACCTTACTTGATCCATGGGCATTAGCTTTGTAATCTCCTGTCATTCATTTTTTCTTATCAGGGGATCCACTGAGGGTGATGTTTGATGTGCCTTCCAACTTGTGCAAAACTTACATTTTAAATTTATTTTAAATATATTTATCCTGTTTAAATCAATATGGAGAGTGGAGATACCAATTTTAGTAATCTTTTCACCTCAAAGGTTTTCATGCTTGGAAATCAAAGATCATCTGTTTTAATTTTATCTGAGGCCTTAGTCCCTTACTGGCTGTATTGATTCTGGGGGGATCATCCCTAAGAATTAAGTAGCTTCTGGGTGATGTTTTCCCTTTTACATTTCTTATTACCTCTTTCATGAATTACAGCTGTCAGCAGTTACACTTCAAGCTGAGCTTAAGTGAAATCATCATCCAGTATCCAGCAAATGGATTTCATTAAACTTCAGAGGTTTTCATGCAATTAAGTAAAAAACAATGTGTGTTCTGTGTGCATTCAGGACAGCTATGGGTGTTTACAGGCTCGGAGTGTTACTGATTTGTGGTAGAAAGGAATGTCTGAGGAAGCTGTGGAGCACCATCTTAATGTTTGATCAGTCTGAATATTTTGAAATTTTCTCCTTTCTATTCCAAGCGCTCAGATTAAAAATATCTGAGACTGCTATGACTTGAACACCAAAGCTGTTTAGATCTTCTGGCTGTTTATCATCTCAAACATTCAGTTTTTGCAAAAGAAATGAACTTCTTTTTTTCTCAAGATCTAACTAAATTTCAGCACAAATTTGACAATTTGATAGAACTAATAAATTATAGAACATACAAGCCAGGTTGGATGGGTTCTGGAGCAGCCTGATCTGGTGGGAGGTGTCCCTTCCCATGGTAGGAGGTTGGAATGAGATGAGCTCTAAGGTCCTTTCCAACCCAATTCTATGATTCCATAATGATCCATGGAACTACAGCAGTCTCTGTTGGTGAGGCTATTGATTGTAGTGGCATTTTTACCTTTTTCTTTTTTTTTTCCTCCTTGCACATGAAAGACTACAGAGAAACAAGCTGGATTTCCCCCAGGAAATTCTAAGGAAAATTTCAAGAGAACTTCCCATTTTACTGTGGCACAGTAGCTGCTCCTGCTTTAGCCAAGTTCTCTACTTATGATAATGCTTTTTGGCAATCAATAGTAATTCATTAAGACACATGTTTTGTTATTTAAGGATGTCTGTTGTGGTTATTAATTTGCAGTCATTATTTCACATCTGGGCATGCTTGGTTTCCCTGACTGCCACCCTCACAAGATTGATGCCACCCTAGGAAGCCCCTGCTAACATGGTCATCACCTTAATGTATTTTAATTGGTTATTTATGTTAACATCCTTTCTGCCTTGATCATTGAGCTCCTCTGATGCTTTCTTTATTTTTGTTTTCTGGTTTGCTTTAACTTCAGTTTTAAAAGCCGTATGATGGTGAGGAGCAGAGACATGCCAGGCTGTCATTATTCTGTCTGCAAAAAAGATGAGGCATATTAGGAGAGAACGTGGGCTGTCCCCAGCTTGAGCCCATCAAAGTTATCTCTTTAGAAGGTTTATGTTTTATGAATGAGCAAACTACTGTACTTAAAAGTAGCCCATCATATACCTCAGGAATTTTCAGAAATGACAGTAGAGAAATGTTTGTGCATAATTGTCCTATTTTTTGAAGGATATACAGCAGGACTGGGTACAATAACCAGTAGCTTTTATCTCATGTTATGATATGAAAATGGGAAAAGAGATTTCTCCTGATTGCAGCTAGAGGCTTAGGGCATTAAGATTCTTTTTTCTGAAAATGTATCTTCCCAAACTCTGTCAGTAGGTATTTTACATGAAGACATATAAGAGAGTGAGGTTTTAAAATAGCACAGTATGATACTTGCAGTCTTCAGAACTTCAATATCCTCTCAACCAACTCCAAACATTTAACTGGGAGTAACCCAAACAAAAACCTCCTGAGTTTTCAAAGAAAATTTGTCTATTTAAGGTAAGTAGTGGGAGCAACTTAGAAAAAGCCACAAGCCATAAAGAAAAATACCAGCTTGAATACTTAATTTGCTGATGGATGTAGGGCAGTATGTAATAGCAATAGTAACCTCAAGGCTTGCAAGACTTTTAACACTCCCATAATCTCCTTTTAAACCTAAATTGTAATGACCTGAAAATGCCAGGAGCAACCTAGCTTCTCACCCATTGTTCTTTAATCATGATAATATAATACCTCTTCCCTCAGTACGTTCAAGGAATGTATAATGTCTGTCCACAATTGCAGAGACATGTTCAGCCAACTACATACTCTCTATTGTCAGATTTTTAAAATCAGAATGTCTGGCATTGTCAGTTTTATCAATTACACTGATGCAGAGAAGCCTACATTTTTAATGAAATAAGGATTTTATTTTCAAGTCTCGTCTTACAGAATTATCCATTGGATTTTTGAGAGAAAAGGCAGTCATATAATCCTAATGCAATCAGAAGTCTGAGAATATGTTGGATTTCACAGCATCTTTTAAAATTTGACATAGTGATAAGAGATGGGTTTAGAGGCAGCTCTGACCTACAGTATTTGAAACTGCAGTCAGACTGCTCCAGCAAGCGTGATTTTCAAGGCCTGGTTTAACCAGAAGAACCTTCAAAAGTTGCTGTTAACTGAATGATTAAATATTAAATCCTTTGCCTTCTTCCTGCCACCTTTGGTGTAACTTTATTGGTAGGTGGGGGAATATTTTTTTCTAGTTGCTGTATGAAATGCCAGGATTTATCAGATTGTAGTATCTCTCTGCAATCCAGTGAGCCTTTATAACCAGCTGCAACAGCAGGTTGAAGGAACTGGTTTGTGTTACTTTATGTTAAAATCTCTTCCCAGAAAATTAATGGTGAATATCACAGAAGAGATTTTTCAGGTAAACCTGGATTCAGTAAAGCTGTAAAGAACCTAAAGACCCTTATCCCATCAGGATACCTGTTTGCTTTTTGTAGTTTCCAGTATGTTCTTCAATTTTGACTAGTCTTTCACTTGAACTGTCCCAAGAAGTTCATGATTTTGAGAGGGCTTTCCCTTCCTAAGTTTCTCTATATATCTTAAATTTGATGTGAGAAGTGTAACCCATAGTGTAGAAGTGTAACTTCTTACATATACATATACTTACTTAGTATATGGGTATTAAGGCTTTTTCCTGTTTTGTTTGTTTTTATTATTCCTGTTTAAATATTTTAGAGACTTTATTTTGTTACTGACTCATTTCCATTTATTTCCATTTTTACTCTGATTAAACTTCCCAGCAAGTTACTTAATTTTTTGGGTTTTTTTAGATTTTTTTTTTCCAAGGGATGAAAATGATGAGTGATGACCTGTCATATATTTCCTGTGAGCAGAAACGTGGCCAGCTGGTGTATCACCTTACCTAATGTGACTGGATTTCAGAGCAAGGCAGTATAATAAATCCTTCTGTTTGTCAGCTTTTCACCACAAATAGGCATGAAAAATAAGCAATTATAGATAGATACCTATGATGAGGTTTCAACAGTGGATTATGAAGATCGATTTTGGTGATAGGGAATGAATTTCAGTGCAGCTTTTGTCAGTAATACTAAGTTAAAAGGAAGTAATTCCAGCTGGAGGGAATATCAGAGAGAAAAAAAGCAGACTTCAGGATGAGCTGCCCTAAGAAGGATTTTTGATGATACACGAATTGACTCTAATAGGGAATTAAGCAGCTAAAGTAGGAAAAACCTCTGGACTAGAGTTTATAATTTTAGTTTTAGTTTTCTGTATAAATTGAAAAGAGAGCTGTAGAGAGGGCTTAGATTTGATACTGCGTAGGGCAAATAAGTGGTGGGAAAAGCAATCTGCTGACAGACCCTGTTTTCATTATTTTCCATACTGAAGAAAAATAAGAGGAAAGATACTTTCTGATTGAATAAAAAGATGATTTTACTCTTTTGAATATGAAGTATTATTTTCTCTACGACTTAAAAAAATACTCATTTTTGACATAAGATGTTCCAGTGTTATGTTACTGTCATGTTCATGATCAGCAAAGGCCATTTTGTGTTTTATCTCCTCTTGCTCAGTATCTGTGAGAAAGCAATTTAAATTTTTCTGTTGTCTGAAGCTAGGGAAGAAAATCTGTCAAATGCAAAATCCATGTGTGTGCCGACAATCTAATCAGCAGAACCATTCTCTGGGTAGGATTTCTTTTGAATGGATGACATTGTGTAAGATATCCATGGTGTGCCTGGCTTGAAAGTCAAACATCTAGCATTTAATATCGAGACAGTTGTAATTGGTCTTGTGTTACACAACAGTGTGAAAATTCTTTTTGGGAAAATGAAGCCTGGATCAGATTCCTGACTTAGGATCTCAGTTGTGGTTGACTTGCACTGCTGGGTGCAGTGGCAGGTATCTCCACTGCTTGTCAGGGCCTGGGATTTGGAACAGATAATTTCAGTACAACCTCTCTGTGTGTTTGTAGGACTTAACCCAAATCCACAGAGGATTATCAGTTTTAAACTGTTTCTGCTAAGATTTGAGTGGAATTGTAACATATTATTTTCTTCTGTAGCACAGCAATTTTACTGCACATATACTACTAATAAACTACTATTAATCATTACATATGAACGCAGATTCATGACCATGCAGAGTCACTTTTAATATACTGATGTACATGTATAATTAATCTGTCTGTAAGGTACCTATGGGGGATGTTTAGATGGGCAGAGGCATTGAGACACCTGAACTATAGAGACATACATATTCCTAAAATTTCTACCCATCCACTGTCTTAAAGCACAAAAAAATTTCATCATTAAGGGAGAAAAGTAATTTCATCTACCTTATTCAAAATGAGTTGAAAATCTGGTTTAAGGTCTGTTCTGCAGTGTCAAGCAGCAGTGTTAGTTCCAAAACAAGAGGCTGCCTTTTGTGTGTGTTGGGGTAATTACAATAAAACAAAAACTTGGAAATACTTGCTGTGCTAATTAGAATGTGGAGTTACACTTAAAGAAATCATGTTCAGGAGCATGTACTTCGAAATCCTTGATGCATTGTCCTGCTAGACATCTACATATTACACAGGCATTACTGTTGCTGTCAGTCTCTTCATCACGTTCCTTGTCCTCTGGCAAGTCCTTGTCCAGGCATGCTTTGCTGGACACCCTGATGTTGTTTGCACAAGTTGTCAGGTCACTTTTGTAGGTCTCTGCAGAGAAGTCCAGTCCTGTTTGGTGTTTTACTGTAGTTTTTCCTTTGATGTATGGTATGCAGTCAAGGGAAAACTCACTTGCAGTCGTTTTCCTTCATACTGCCTTTATATGGGAAATCATGATGATTTATTCAGCATTTTTTCTTACAGATCAGATTGTCTGGGATTGATGGAAGAAGATAATACACCAGTAAGATCTGTAGAGTCAGTGGAATTGGATGCTGGTCAAGAGAGGCACTTAAATCCTGTCTCTTCTGTTACCTGCACTGCACTTCCTGCTGACTGTCCTAACAAAATTCTTACAGTTATTCACATGTTTCAGAAGTAACCAACATAGTGCTGAAACCTTTGGTCTTGCCAACATGTCAGAATGACACCAAGGTCTCTTAAATGCTAAAATACAAGTACCTGGAGGAACATGCCCAAGTGCTTTGAGTTTTTGAGTAATAAAGTTTGCTAGAGCATGTGAGGATTAAGCTTGGTCCTTATGCACTTTCGCAGAGTTTTCTTACAACTGTTTCTCAGTTACAAGTATGTTCTAAGTATCAGCATATTAATTTTCACTGAATTGGCATTGGTTAAGTGACAAAAGTGGGATTTGTAACCAGATTTATTACTACTTCTTCAATAAAAATGACATATTCTTAAATTGTGTCTTCCTTTTTGACAGAGGAATACACACTACGCGCATGTTAGGAACTCTAGCAGGACTTGAACCAGAGTGAGTTCAGGGGTTGATGAGGAGAGTGATTTCCAGACTCCAGAGAGACAGACATCAGTAACCTTTCTACTCCTAGCAGGGTTACCAAGGTAGCATTCAAATCCTCAATAGGTCTTGCTATTATAGGGGCAGATTTTCAAAGGTTCTTAACCCAGCTTTAATTTAGTGCTGCTACTTTAAGCCCATAGCATGCCCAGGCAAACTAGGCTAATACAAACTTGGGCAGCTTCCACCAGAGCTCTTCTTTTGAGAAGAGACAGACAACTTTAACATTAACTTCTCCCTTTTGCAACTACTCTGTTTGGACACCTTTTAATTAAAGTATTAGGAGTGTTCAGGCAGTCACTGATTGCATTTGGCTTCCCATTCAGAACTCACCCTGGTGTATGCTTCTGTGGTGTTTTTTAACCTTGGATCAATGTCCAGCACGTTCCCTCCTCTGCATTTTCTTCAGATGTCTTGGACTGGCTGACCTGGGACTTCTGGAACACACATTCTGACATGAGAACACATCTGTGTAAAATACATCTGGTACTATTTAGAACAGTAGTGGAAACTAATACACATGCTGCTGCTTTTGATGTATTTGGGGGTTTTTAGAGTATTTCTCAGCTTCTTGTGTTTTTTGTTTTTGTTCTTTTTTTTTCTTTGTGCTACCCAGAGGAGAAAGCAAAGCAGCTGCTTTCAGAGTCTGAATGCTGAAGGGGATTATACCTGGGTGACTACAAGGGAGGTGCAACAGCAGAGTGGGCAGCTGCTCTCACCTCAGTGTCAGCTGTGTTTTGTGGTGAGGCAGTTTGAGTTTGTCTTTGGAAACTTTGGCTTCACAGGCACTGTTTTATAGAACATCTGTCTGCAGAAGCTGAATTGAGCATCCTTGCACTGGGCCTCCCAACACTTCTGTCTGCAGAGGTGCAGTAATACATAACACACAGGGGTCTCACAGTCAGGAAGGCTCTGTAAGACTTGGATGTACAAGGTAACTGGGAATTTTGCCATGAAAATGTCAGAGCACATGTTGCATGTATCCATGTTCCACAGTGGTGCAAGGCATGTTTAATGGGAAAACCCAATACAGGTTCTTTTTCAGGAAACTGCAAACTTCTGCAATTTACTGTTTGATAACTTAGATATTTTGCTGTAGGCACTGTTTTTTCATATGTGCTACTATAAACTGATACTATATTCTCTGGAATGTTAGATTCTGGGTACTGGGTATAATTACAAGGAAATTAATTTGGATTTAACAAGTTACTGTCAATATACTTCTTGTTGCTCTTAGAAACAAAAAAAGGCCATGTACTCACAGGTTTAAAATACAGATGAATTAATACAATTTTACAAGGTGAACTCAAGAGACTCAGTGATTATCCTGGGTGACTGCTGATTTTTTTTCTGCTAAGAGAATTTTCTGGGTAAAAATAGAATGTACTCAAAGGTTGCGATGGATTAAGTCTCAGGAATCTAGACTAAGAAACTTATATTTGTCTTTGCCAGTCACAACACCAAGGAGTTTTCTTTACAGCAGTCCACCAGCTGGTTGTTCACAGATGGCAGATTCTGATGTGCTGTGCTGAACTTGCCAGGTGCCAGCAGACAGGAACTTATTAGTGCAGAAAGCTGAAGCTGCAAGAGGTGCTGCTGCTGTGGGAGTGGAGGGATAACATCTGTAAATGCACACCTCACACAAAGGAACAGCTTTTAGTTGGAATATGGATGTTTTTTGTCAAGGGATGCCACGCTGCAGTAGAGAGGGAGAATGAATACAGCAGTTCAGCCTAAGTAAACTTCCTGTGAGAATAGGCTTAGCCACATAACACTGTCTACGAGATTAGATATTTTGGCAGCACTTTCTACTTCAGTATATACTTAAATACTAAAGTCTTTGTATTATTAATTAGGTTTAAATTAAAACTGGTAGTTTTAGATGTTCCTTTTGGCACATTGTTTCAATTCCTGTAGATGTTTTGGAAATAAATGCTTGTCTGTTTGTTTTCATGTATGTATAAATAATCAACACTGAAATCAAGTATTAACACCATCAACTTTAAGAATTCTGACTTCACATCCATTATTAAGCTTGTGGATAGGTCATGTTGTAAGTGTAGATGGCTGTTTTTACCTGGGCCACATTCCAGGCTGGAGCACAGGGCAGTGCCAGCACAGTTGTGCTGCCTTTGGAGGCACACAGGGCTCACTTTTCTGCAGCCACAGACATGAAATATGGCCTGCAGGAGCACTCAGCTTGGCTTCTGTAGCAGAAATATTTACAAGGTCAGTGCCAGTCTGCTGGAAGCCAAACTGGCCCACAGGCCCAAGTTTTATTCACACTGAGCTCCTTGATATTACTGATAATTATCAGTTAAAAAAACCCTTCACTCCATCACTGTCTCAAGTCTCCTTTCTGCCATCTTTTCAGCAATACCTGGCTGATACTTATTACTTGTTAGGAGCTGTGCTATTTCATGGGTTAATTGAATAATGGTAAAAGTATAATAAATATTTTTTCCTAAATTTTTAAGTATCTTATGCTGTTGATTTTTTTAAAATTTGATAGTTCTATTTTGTAGCGGTTTGTTCTTCTGGATTTTTTCTGTATGTATTTAATAATATTTAAACTTAAACAGGAGTGAAAACTTTATTAGGATTTCAGTGAACTTTATAGAAGGGCAAATCTACTGGTTAGGGTAGATTAGAATTTTTTTTGGCAACAAGTATTTAATTTTTGAAATTCAGATTGCCATGAAGTACTGTCCAACGATTTCTTCGTTTTTTAGGGAAGGATTGGTACTTGGTGCACGTGTCACTCACTGTGACAGACGTGAATGACAACGTCCCTGAATGGGCCATGGAGCCCTTCCCCTTCCTGGCTGTGGTTTCCCCCGAGGCTGCAGCAGGGACTCAGGTGTACAAGCTGCTTGCTGTGGATGCAGATGAAGGGATCCATGGAAGTGTGGAATATTTTCTCTTGGAAGGTAAATTTTAACCCTCCCATTCCACGAGTCGTGCCTCGCTATTGTGACTTTTTTTGTCCTCAGCTTTGTTTTTCCTTCCTCCTGCAAAAGGTTCATAAACCTTCATCCCTGTGTGTGAGAAAAATCAACTTTTATTGATGTATGGACAGATTTCTTTTGAGTTCCTGCCCATATATATCCCTGGGGATGATGGGGACTGGAGCAGTCAGTGATCCCAAGGCTTTGGCAAGGGGGTGGCAGTGGGGACTGTATTTATGAGATATTTACTCCTGTATTTACACCTCCTGTGGAGGAGTAGCTTGTTGGGTGGAGAGGAGGCTTAATGTTCCCATCCCTTGTGGGAGTCATGCTTCTGATTAATTTGTAACAAACTTCTAAAGGTCTGAGGTGTGCAAAGCTTGTACAAACTCAATGATGATATTTTGTGTGTCTCCTTTTAAGAAACTTTAATAATAGTTCAAAAGTGTCTGAACAGATGGGGAGCAGAATTACCTCTCCAGGGGAGTTTTTTCTGGTAAGGGGTACTTGGGGTCAAGCAACAGCAAAGTTTTGGAGGATAAAAGAAAGATGGAGAGAGACTGTTCAGAAGAGCCTGGAGTGCCAGGACAAGGGACAGTGGCTTTAAACTGACAGAGAGTGGGTTTAGGTGGGATATTGGGAAGAAATTCCTCCTTGTGAAGGTGGGGAGACCCTAGCACAGGGTGCCCAGAGAAGCTGTGGCTGTCTCTGGATCCCTGGAAGTGTCCAAGGCCAGGTTGGACACGGCTTGGAGCACCCTGGTCTCATAGGAGCTGTCCCTGCCCATGGCGGCAGGTGGAATGGGATGAACTTCAAGGTCCCTTCCAATCCAAACCATTTTATAATTCAGTGATAAAGAAGAGTGATAATTGTCCTGAGAATGAAATGGCATTTTGAAATGAAATAATGAATGATGAATGTAATGATTGATTCCTAAGTTCTAAACAAACTTTTGAACCTCAGAGTGTGCATGTCGATCCTAAACCAAAGCCGACGTGGGAATTGCCACTGTATTCTCCTCCTAATTTTAATCAAGTAAAAATGTTCTTGCTGATGACAGTTTGTGGACACATTCCTTTTAGGTGGTGAAGACAGATTTGAAGTGGAGAAGGACACTGGCTGGATTAAAACAACAGGTTTGCCATTGGTGAGGGACAAGGAGTATTTGCTGACTGTGCTGGCAGCAGATAAACTTGGAAGCAGAGGGTCCCCAGCCTCTGTCTCTGTAATTGCTGGAGTTCGACCCCCACAGTTCACCAACATGTCCTACTTGGTGTATGTTCCTGAGAGCACCCCACAAGGAGAGCCGTAAGTAACAGCTCCAGATAATGCTGTGGGGTTGTGGTCCTGGTTTTCACTTCTGTTTGTTCTCCCCAGAGCCTTACTATTGTTTGTGAATATCATAAATAAACACTGTGAGAAGCAATTTTGGTCTCTTAATAGAGGTGATCCAGACACAGTTTGGTGATGAATTGTTGTAGTCACTGTTTTACAGGGAAAAGTGATATTGAATGGTTGTGCTTTTTTATTTTTGAAATTGTACAGAAAGGATTAGATGTTGATTGGCTCTGAATTTTCAAGCAAAATGTGGAATACAAATGAGTACTGTTACATCATAAAGAAAGATATCCTGTGTGAAAAAATACATCAATTTTACGTATCAAATTTGGAGAAGTGCCTTCTCCACCAAGTGAAAATTGGAAAAATCAAGATTCTTTTTCCTGCCTTCAATCACAATGACAAACTGAGCTAAAACAAAGATGCCACAGAACTTGTCATTTTATTTCTCCATCCTTTGTATAACCCTGTCAATGGAAATACCACAGAAAATGTTAGTAACAAAACAAAAGTCCACTGTAAATACTCAATCCCTTCTTTTCCAAACTGTTTTGTTCTTACAACAAATATTTTCTCTTCCACTTGAACTGAGAATACTTTTGTCCAGTCAATGTGTTTCTTCTGTGGCAGTTCAACTATTATTTGTATTTTATTATCTGTGATGTTAATGTTCACTCTGCAACATTCAGTTTTACAGTGTCTAAATAACTAAGCTGTTAAGATTTTTTTAAAAAATATTAGTAGATAACAAGGTTTTTCTTTAAAACTGCAATAAAATTAAATTGCACAGGCATAAAAGAAATGGAATAACTGCAAAGTACTATAATATCGAACAGGTACCTGCTGTCTTGGGTTCAATAATGTTTAGAATTAAAAATAAAACTATTCATAACTTTTTAATCACTATTGGAAATAGTTTTGCACACCTTAGATGACAGCAGATTAGTCAGTTGATCAAATAACTTGGTAATATCCAAAAGGAATGAAGTATTTTGTGTGGTTGTTACATCTGAAAAGGTTTGAATATACACAATGAATGTGTGAAAGATGTTTCTGTAATGCATGGGCCATAAATAGCCATGAAAATCCATTTAGAATCCTAAAGTTCTCATATTTCAATTGGACCAATTATCCAGGTGTGGAGGTGTAGTGGCTTTGGTTTGCCAAACCACAACAGAGGTGCTGTCATGTGGATTTCTGGGTTTAGGATTTCCTAAACAGAGCCTGATTTAAGGCTGCTGCTGAGCAGGGGAGAGCATTTCCACATCTTTCCCTTCCTTTGGGCTGCCTGGAACTCCAGTGAGCTAAAGCTGCATGGGCAGGCTGAGCCCAGGAGTTACAAAGACAAAAAAGGCAAAAAGAGTTTTCAGTTGGGTTATTAAATGTGCTCCCAGCATGGCCTTGAGATTTTCAGTGCTGGCAGGAGAGGAGAGGTGGCCTGAACATGCAGCCAGGGCAGGGACCAAAATAATTCCTGCTGCCAGGAATGCAGCCCTACCCTGGCTGAAACTGCCCGAGACCTCAGCACAGGAAAATACAGGAGAAAACTGTATTTTCAGTGGGATAATGACCTACAGCAGTGTTGTCCATTGGTTCAGTAGGGCACCAGAGGAAAGTGGGACACAGCAGCAAGGGAATGCAGGAGTGGGGAAAAAAGAGTTTGCACAAAAATGAGTTTGTGCTTTTTTGACTGTAACTGCCACAGGGTCATGTTGGTGTGTTCTTCTAGGAGATGGAATTTTTTCCTAAGAAATTTGCATGTTAAAGCAAGAGAACTTGAGGAATTAGTTTTCTGGTTTAAATCCTTTAAAAATATTTAGTTTTAAATTTCTTCGTTTACTTCTTACTGTGGGTGTTTCCACTTGAAGGCTTTAAACACATTGTACTTCAGTGGAAAAAAGATGGTGCCAGATGAGCTAAAAATATATGTTAAGTGTAAGCTGTAACACACACTGCTGTTAGGGCCTGGCTTTTATCCTTTTGCAGTTATCTATTGGAACTTTAGGATGGTGTGACTGCAGCAAACTTACTGGGCTGTTAGTAAAACAAATCTTTTTCATCTTGCTTTATCTTTTAGTTTCCTGCCTGAAAACCATCACTACCATAGAAGGAAGTTGAAGTAGGCAAATTCAGTTGCAGCAAAAATTAAATCCTCTGTTCCTGCATTTTTAATCCTTACTGTGTTCTGCTTCCAAGAATCCTGTCTTTATCTGTTTAACCCCAAGGTGACAGAACCACTTTGTAACAAAAAGCTTGAATTTGGTGTTTAGATACAGCTGTCACTGACTGCATTGAGGATACCTCTGAGCAGACCTGCAGGGCTGCACCATCATTTTTGATATGCATTGCTTTTGTCATATTGTTCAGAATGTCGTATTATGTCCTTGAGTCCTCTCTTTTTATTTTTGTTTTAAATGCAGCTTTCTTACAGTCACTGCTGTGTCATATCAGAAGAAATCCCTGAGCTACAGTTTGCTCACTAATCCTGGGGGTCTGTTCCGTATCGATGGGGCAACAGGAGAGATCAGTCTGACTCGGAGTGTGGATTATGAAAGTGACCCCCACCAGCACCTCCTTCTGGTCAGAGCAGAGGAGGATGAGGAGCAGTTCAGCAGTGCTGCTGAGGTAGGTGTTTCCCTCCAGCAGCCTGGGTGCATTTCCATTTTCCTTCATCCTTTTGAATTCTGTGCCGATTCTCCAGGAGCTCCCGTTTCCCCATGCTGGCCATTCTGCTGTCCATCTTAAGAGTCTCTGTCTATGGGGAGATGTTGAGAAGTGGTTTGGGTACTCTTAGATTTTACTCTTGCAGATGCTCTAAAGGCTGTTTCTGAGGGTTCAATAAGCCTTCCCATCGTAGATCCCAGGTCTTATCTGGTAACACATCAAAATGGATGTGGCCAAGCCAGACATGAGGTTTTGTCTTACTCTACTTTCATCAAGTATGAGGTGCATTTGAGATTATTCCACTCTAAAACAAAGGCAGGACAAAGAATTATTTGTTTTGTATCAAGAACACAAAGTGAACTCATAAAACAAGAAAGTAATGAAAATTCACTGATACTAAAAGCTGATGGTTTGTGGTATTTTAGAAAGCTGTTTGACAGCAAAAATATTTCTTATTATAGTTATTACAGTTATTTGAATTCTGAGATTCACTGAGCTAGGAAAAGCATGCTATATGAGTTTGTTCCTGCTGCAGGAAATAAGGGAACTGGAGACAGAATTATTAGGATCAAGTGTGAGGACACAGACAGGAAGCAATATGCCAGTGTAACAAACTCTGGCTGTAGCACACCAGAGCCTGATAGTTTCTGTTGACCCTCGTGTACTACAAGAGGAAGAATGGTAAAATATGAATCAGAAGAGGATTATGAGATGATTTTACAAATATGTTTAGCCTAGAGGTAGTTTAACCTGTGCCTGCTTTGCACTGATACAACCTCAATAGCTGAGAGAGCAGGTCATGCTCTAATTCATGCATGTCTGTTCTGCAAGGCTCATGGAATTCACCTCTGCCTGGTGCTCTGTAATGCAGAATGCCTCCATAACTGCATGGGGTGCAGCAGGATGAGCCACCAGAAAGGCTCCTTGACACACTCCTCTCTGTTGGGAGGGTAAACTGTACAGCTGTGGGGCTCACACTTGACACAGGAATAAGGAAGCATTTGTAAAGATGTTAGAGGCAAAATGGTACCTCTTACTTGGTTTACCAGAATAACAGAATATTTTGAGTTGGAAGGGACCCACAAGGATGGAGTCCAACTCCTGGCCCTGCACAGACACCCCAACAATCCCACCCTGTGCTCAGAGCATTGTCCAAGCACCCCTTGAGCTCTGTCAGGCTTGTGGCTGTGACCACTTCCCAGCAGATCAGTTCCACTTATATCTGATTTGTGCTGCTGTAATTGAATTCAGAACTTTGTCTTGGAGATTTGCTAAAATGTAATATGCTTGGCAGTAGAGTTTTTAATGTTACAAATCACAGAAGTGTTGCAAGATAAGATAATGGAAAAAGGGTGCTTGGCAAGCAGGTGGTCCATTTTCCTTTAAATTAGTAATAAGGAATAATCAATGGAGATGAAGGGTGAGTGGAAAACATTGCTGCAGGGTCAGGGACTTGGCAATTGCTAGTATCTTGGAATGTAATATTTCAGTGGCACTCAGCAGAAAAAGAGCAACCTAAGAAAAATGTCTTATCCTATAGCTGCTGAAGGCTTCAAGGATGTTTTTGGAAATTCTTCCATGTGATGTTTCCAGAGCAGTGAGGTCATTCCCTTGATTCACTTTGCTGTTTAACATTCCCCTCTTCTCCATTAAGGTTTTGGTTGTAATCACAGATGTGAATGATTGTGCCCCCGAATTTCATCAGTCGATTTACAGCAAAGTCGGTGTTCCTGAAACAGTTCCTATGACAACTGCACTTCTCCAAGGTTAGTGCTCCTGAAGCCATTTATTATATTCACTGTATTTTTCTCCCTTGCACTACTTAGGATTCAGTTCAGAAAGCAAAATTACCCATCCCAGCATGGGTAGTTGCAGCTCTCTGAAGGCAGATGACACCTTGTAGATTCATGTCAGAGTTATTTCCTACTGCTACAGCCCAAACAATTTGGGGGAACAGGAAGGCAAACAAAACACATTCTCTTTGTGGAATTTTGAAGTAACAGAGCAACCACTTTTTTGTGGTTGGTATTACAGCAGCAGGCTCATAGTAGCACTCTTGCTACATTGCTTGAAGGAAGAGGGTGATCCTGGATCAGAAGTTATGGACACTCAGCTCACCTCCGCCTGTTTCTGAGAGTTCTGTGTGGGCTTGCTGTAGGAATTATGTTCTCTTGCATTGAAAGCCTCCTGTACAGTTTAACTGCTCAGTGTGAGGTTTTGTTTGGATGCTTGACAAGAAGACTTTGCTTCTTCCCAGTAAGACCAAGAACTTGAGCTTCAAGTGGTTGTGCTCTGTAAAGTATAGAAATAAAACAAATTTGTGTCAATTAAGCAGCTGTGTAAGGGCCTTGTATTAGTCTTTAAACCTTACATAAACTTTCTCTAAATCTTGAGGGGGGAAAAGGAAATTCAACTGCAGGATAATTGCTTTTCCCTAGTAAATAGGCTTTTATAACCTCCTACTGTTCTATTTAGTGATTTATCCTGTACTAATGGTAGTTTGTCAGTTACTGGTCTGGTAACTGTGCTTTTAGCATAGATTTTTGTAGGTTATGAATGGGATCTGACAAACACATAATGGGCACATCAGTGGAATAATATATGTGAATATTCCATCTTTAATTGAACAGTGTGTGATGTGAGTGATTTTAAGTCAGCAGTGTAGGTCAGGTGGACATGAGAGTACACTTCTCTGTGTGGGAATATATTCTTGATGGTACAGGACTCTTTAACAAAGTCAAGATCTAGCATCTAAATTCTCCCAGGGAATTCACTTTTTTTTTTTAAATGCCTTATTTCTGAGCAAGGATTAGTTCATTAAAAAGCACAAGGGACAGCAGAGTTTTCTGACTGATTTCAAGCACCACGTGCCAAGGCAAATCCTGCTACAGCAGTAGTAAATGTAGTTATCATTCCAGTTCTTAACCTTGATCTACACCATGTCTTTCTCTTCTCTTCTGACAGTGACAGCCACTGACTGTGATTCAAAGGAGAATGCCCAGCTGCTGTATTACGCTCTGAGCCAAGACTTCAGCATTACTCCTCATGGCACCATTTTTCCAGCAGCACGCTTGGACTATGAGCGCCCTAACCACCTCTATGAGTTCATCATTATGGCTGTGGACCAAGGGGAAGAGCCCAGGACTGGGACAGCAACTGTTAGGATCCATGTCTCCAATGTGAATGATGAAGCACCTGAGTTTTCTCAGGCAATGTAAATACGTATTCTTCAGACTCTGTTACCTTTTACTGCTGGTTTTTTTATTTTGGTTGAAAGGCTGATCACAGAATGGCAAATGGATTTGGTTCAATCAAAGCTGAGAGCTGGACTGACAAATGTGGGTTGGTATTTTGACTCTGATGCTCTCAGTAAAAAAAAATAAAAAAAAAATTAATAGATAAACAATCTCTTTTGACAGATCTTGCACTTTCATTTTTTCTAGTGTCTACTGAAAGATATGGTGCAGTAATTTCAGATTATACAGTTCAGGAGCATCTCTCCACCACCACAGGAAATCAGTCAGCAAAAGCAGGCAGTTGTTGCCATCAGCCCTCATCCAGAGACATGGGGGAATTTTGCCTTTTAATTAGGCAGTTTAAACTTAGAGTCAGCAGTCTGCATCCCTGGTTTATAGCTGTCAAAGAAAAATGCTTAGATGACACAATCCTAAGTGACAACTGAATTACAAAACTCACAAGATAAATGACATTAAGTGGAGTTCACTTAATTTCACTTAGTCCCATGCCCTACAAACTGAATGTATATGTTTTTTTTTTCTTCTCAATACATGTAAGCACTTTTCTTCCATAGCTGGGACCCAGAAGCATCCGAGGCAGTGCCAGAAGTGCTGTAAACTTGCACTGATGTTAAAGACTTGGTAATGGAATTTCCAGTCAGCTTCTGCATCACCCTTCTACTCTTAAAAGCAGAAGTTCCTCAGAACAAAACCGAGGCAAAGATTTCAGTGGTGCTAAGCTTGGGGTTTAGCTGAACAAAACATCAAAGCTTTCTGACAGTCCTTGTTTTATGTGCAGATAACCTCTGGCTTCAAAATCTTGTGCCTTCCTTTCTTTTCTAAACATTGCTGAGGAGATATGGCTTGGAAATTTTGATCTTTTGGAATTTGTTATTGGATCTCTCTATATTTTCAAATACTAAACCAGGTTATGTTTCTCACTCTTTTGCTGATGCCTGTTTTTCATTCATATATTTATTTCTTTTACTTTTCAGAGATAAAGAATATTTATCTGCATCTGTTCCTAGTATTTTAATCAGAAGCGAGTGATACTATTTAAGATGCTGTGAACATCTCTAACAATTGGAAACAGAAAATATAGTTTAAAAAAAAAAATCCCTGCCAGCTCTTGTACTTTGTTTACTGAAGAATATGATTAAAATTAATATTATTTTAAATTACCAGACCTTCACAAGAAACTTTTCCGTTCTCTGTGCAATAGCAGGGAAACCACTGTTGTGTGTATGTGTAGATGGGCATTGGAATTGAATTCATCTCCTGGAATACAAATTATCATCAGTTTTTGGTTACTTGGGCTTTGATTTTGCTTTATCTTTCCTGTTATGAAAAATATTTTGAACCCAGGGGTAAATTTCAGACAGAACTTAGTTGAAATTTTCCATGAATCAGAACCATTGTGAACACATGTAAATTGGGGCCTGTTGAGAGACTGTTTGCAGTTAATGCTGTGCTCTGTGGCAGTCTAACACAAATCTAGGTGATGATGATGATGTCCTTCCAGCCCTTTGTTCAAACAGATTTACAGCCCAGTATAAACTCATCATTCCTTGCCACGAGCTCTCTTTCATCACAGTTATTCTTTATCTCAGTTATGAAATGCTTAAGGCTACCACTCTGTTTCATGTTGTCAGTTTTTACATTCTGTCTTTTAAGAGATCTCTTCTGAACTCTTCTCTCCCTGTATTTCATGTAAAAAATGATCAGAATTACTGTTCATTTGCTTTTGAGATGCAGAGTTAAGATGATGTCTTGAGGGTTGTGACTGAGCTAAAGCAGAATGATTTGCTTCTCTTACTTCATTGCATATAAAATTGGGGGAAGAAGTGAAGCTGTTTCTATGGAGGTTTCGTAGAAAACACACATAACAACAAAAGTGAAGGAATAGGTTTTCTGTGCATCCATTTTCTTTTCCTTTAAATTTGTTTGCAGTTCTCAGCATCTGTCCAGTGTGTCCATAAGCACTCTAACCCAGTGGTGAATCTGTATTATGCTGGTACAGCCAGCTGCAGTTCACTCTTACAGCTGAGCTTTGGGATATTGACTGTGGACAGGCCTGGTGGATGCTTAGTCTGACACATGCTCAATCCAGTCAGATAAAATAATAAATATTTGGGACTTTGCTAAAGCAGGGGGCTTTTCTACTCCAGAGAGCATTAAGCTTAGGCTGATAATGCCTCTTAAGAGCTTACAATGTCAGTGATGTGTCTGGACTTGAGCAGAGATTTTTGTAAAACTGACATTATGCACATATCCTCCACATCTCACTCTCATCTGAGTCCTGCTGGACTGTGGACTGTGCTGAAAGCCTTTTGAGGGCTTGTGTCAGAAAGTGCTGTAACAAGAACTGCTTTAACTTAGCAAATGTTTGCTTGGAGTCTGTGAATCAGGAAGCTCATTTTTTTAAAATTAAAAAGTCCCAAGGGAATTCTGCATTTAGCACATGCCTTGTTGCACAGCTCATCTTCAAGGCTGTGGTACTGCTGGAAGTTTGGAGTGGAAATGTGGGGGTAAAAACAGAAAGGTGTGTGCATGGTTGGACAGATCATCAATGCTGTCATTTCACTGCTTAACAAAAAGCATCATATCAGTGTAAATATGTTAGAAAACTACAAATTTCTGTAGTCCCCTTTGAACAGGTAGTTAGCAGGTGTTGTAAAGCTTAGTTCTCTGTCTATTATACCCTGGTTAAATTCATGAATGTGCTGTTATCTGGGTTTTTTAACAGCTACAGGAGCTTTGTTTCTGAAGATGCAGGCCCAAACACACTGATTGCCACAGTTAATGCTGTTGATCCTGATGGAGATGGAGTCACATATGATATTCTGTCTGGGGATCAGAAAGGAAACTTTGTTATCGACCCTAAAAAAGGTAATTATATGTTAGCTCTTTGCTGCTGTGCTCCTAATGGTGATTCTGTTGTGATGCACCTTGAATTTGGTCTTATTATCAAACTGAATAGCATACATTATCTTTGAAGCTTAATTAAAAAAAAGTACAGGGAAAGAATGCATCTGCTTTCTTAAAATATTAAAAAAAGGTACCATTTCTTAAAATCTGTGTATAATTGAACTCTTTTAGCTGCTCAGTGTTTCAGTCAGTAACTTAATAGAGGGCATTATTATAGATAACAGGTAGCTTAAGAGACAGTAATTTAATAGAGAATGTTATTATTGATAACAGGGTGACATTCCAAAATGTCAGACAAGTATATGAATAGAGTTAATATAAGAAACTGGACATCTGGGATTTTAGATGGGGCTTTTCCCACCCCATGCCTGTGTCAATGCCCTGATCATGCTGGTGAGAGCAAACATTTCTTGGCTGAGCTTATCTGTATTGTACTGACACAAAATTATGTGTTTGTATGTGGAATGAGACTACCACTGTTGTATTTCAGTGAAGGTAAAAGTATATAAAATCTGAACTAACAAAGTATATTTTTATATAAGGCTAAAATCATTCACATGAGCTGTGTTGTTAACCTAGAATACTGCAGGCGTGAGGCAAAAAAAGAGGTGTGGAGAATACTTTGCAGTTTAAGGCATTTGTTCTGAAATGCCAATTTTTACATCTTTTTAAGTTCTTTACAAGAGTCACATATTTTCAAAACATGAAAAGAGGAAAGGTTCCCACCACATTGGTGTCCTCATTAGAAAAAAAGTAAGTGCACAAACACCAACATCTGAGTAGGTTGGCATATCCCTTTAAATTAATAGGATTTATTTGCTGTTGATTGCTTGAAAAAGCAGAAGAGGATGTTTTGAGATTGAAACAGGCAAACAAATTGAAATCCCATTGAAGGATTGAAGTAACTTAATTAACTTCAGTTAAACTACTTTGTATTTTGAACTGCAATCAAAATCTGAATTTAGATTTTCCAAAGCAGAAGCACTGAATACATAGGAAGGAGTAAGCTGCCCTTAGTTATTCCTTCACTTTATTTCATAGAGTTCACTTAACATGAAATTTTAATTTTAATGCAATCATGGTTTTGCAATATTAATGTTAGATTCCGAAATGTTCCCAAAACTATGGTCTGCAGGTAACTTGCAAGCATTGGATCATGACCCTGAGTTTACTGTGAGCTCCTTTACTCCTTTCTGACTTCACAGAGTTGCAGATTCCAAGAGCTAAATTTCTACAGATGCTTTGGCACCTGAAGAGGAGCAAAGGTTTTGAAAGTGTCCAAATGCTACAGCATTAATAGACCTGACACTTCTGAAAATCTTTTTTGTAGGAAACAGATTTTCTTGGTCAGAGCATCTTAACATTTGATTGATAGCATCTCTTGGGATTGGCCCCACATTTTTAATAATGAAAATCATATATAGTTACATTTTTACCTTTTTGCCAATTAATTTTATAGTATTTGAAACTTAACTTTAGGAACATTAGCATTTTTTTCCAAAACACTTTTAGGTTTTTGTTGCTGAATAAACCAGTAAAAGTTTTTACAGTGGCTTACAGCAGTTTCTTTTCAGGAATGATGTCAGGGGAATAGCCTGTACCCTCTTGTAGTAGAATTGTGGAGGTAAAAGTGTCAAAGATAAGTGCTGCAGCTAAACCAATACATTTTCAAGCAAATTGAGTGACATTGATGCTGTTGTGATGACAATTGTGATTATTCCTGATGAATAAGAGATGTGATGGATGGTGGAGCAAAAGAATGACAGCTGCTTTCTGCAGGATCTCGGGCAGCTGTGGTCCTTTAGCATTTGTAGCACCTCTCTTTCTGCCAGTGCCTCTGTGTCCCACCCAGCAGGGTGTGTCCCCTGGGAGTTCAGAGAGGGGCAGAAGAGGGGTTTCTCAGCCTGTGCCTCTGAAGCTCAGTGCTGCTGTGACTGAGCTGCAGGAAGGTAAACTTGAAGTAGCTTCAACTGAGCTGTCCATGGCAGCTGCAGATTGATGAGATCCATTCTGTGCAGGTCACCTGAAGTTGTGGCTGTTGGCTCAGTTTGCTCTGTGGACAAACCTGTTGTGGTGTCTTAATTTTGTTTTAACGTGGGACTGCAGTAAAAACACCATAGCTAAATTAAACAGCACAGCCTTATGGTTTATTGGTGAACAGGTAACCAGCATGCTTTATTGTCATGCGTACTAGTGAGGAGAATAATGGGAATGGGTTAATGCAGCAAAACCCCACAACCTGTTGTTTTTACAGGGCTAGTTAGACTTCGTGCAAGCCCATTTCCTAAGCTGCAGGGGACAGAATATGTTCTGAATGTCACAGCTACTGATGATAATGCCTCTGGAGGGCCCCATCCTCTCACAAGTACTGCCCAGGTTGTTGTGAAAATTGATGATGTCAACAATAACAAACCTGTCTTTCAGAAGGTAAATATATGAGCCTCTGTCATTTGTACTGCACTGTGTAAAAGTGTTTTAACACTGTTGGCACTGCAGGTGTGCAGCAGATGAACTTCCCTCTGAGTCCTGTCTTCTTCTTTTCCACCCCTCCCTAAGGCTTTCAGGGTTTGTTCTGGCAGAACAGCTCCTGTGAGCCCCTGTCTGTTCCCTGAACATCTCTGGCATTTCACAGGGTGAGGCCAAGTGAAACACTTTGAGAGATCCCATGTGACACATGTGAGCAGGAATCCATAGGGGTAGCTGTCTAGGCAGTGTGCTTCTTCCAAAATACTCCAGAATACTTCTGTAAATTGCATAGGCTTCCTTTGATGATTGTGTGTCTGGAACTAATGTAAGAGAGAAGAATGAGTGTTTTAGCATAAATAGTGAAGGACTGTAAAAAAGAAATGCTTGCATTTGGTTTTAGGATGTTAAGTCATATTAAAGATCTGCTGTCTAAATATTTGAGGTGTGGTACTGATGGCTCAGATGTTGATGAGCAGTGTTGCATATTTTGAAAAGTCAGCAACTATTCATGTCCATCTTAGAAATTCTCAGTAACCTCTCCTTGACAAAGTTACTTTGTGTAGAAATCCCTTTTTTATCAAAACAGTTCTGTGGTTTGGGCAAGTGCACGCCCTCTTTTTATTATTCTTTGCTAATATATAAGAATATTTGCATTTGGAAGTAACTTTAACTTTTTCTCCAAATATTTGCATTGGCTGGAGATGCTCAGTGGCCTCATGTTGTGTGTTGTTTGTATAACCACAAAATAGCAAGGGAAATTTAAATTAATCATGGTACAGATAAAGCTTTTACAGCAGAGCATGGCAAGGCAAGTGTAGCTAAATAATTCTTTTTTTCCCCTCCTAGTATATCTTTAAATCAAATGGCAAGGGAAGTTCTTAATTTTTCTCTTTTTAATATTTTTCTTCCTTTCTTTCTTTTTGTCCCCTCTTTTAGTGCCAGTATTATCGGGAACATGCTTCTGTCCTGGAAAATCAGCCTTCAGGGACTGTTGTTCTGCAGGTTGAAGCCACTGATGCTGATGAAGGGGCCAATGGTGTAGTGAAATATGGCTTGATGCACAGAGATGGTGTCCTGCCAGCATTTAGCATTCATCCTGATACAGGTAAAGCAAGTGTGAGACCTGATAATGGCATAGAGAACCACCTTGTAACACTCTTGGAAAAAAGGATTAGATAAAATCAGGCCTCATGCTTTTTCATTTAGAGTCCTGACAGCAGACCAAGTATAAAACCAAGTATTAACTGCATGAACAAGTGTTGCATGCAACTAAGTTTCATACATGTCCAGAACTGAACTGAAACTGATGTTTTCCTCGAAAGGTGGAAGTTCTGCTTTGTGAAGTAACTTGTGTGCTTTTGTAACTGGATTTTAAAAACCCAGACAAACCTATTTTAAGTGCACATTATCTTGCAACATTGCTAATGGCATATAAGTGATTTATCCAAATGACAGCAGTCTTACAAGCAGCAAAGGAGCTAAATCTGAGAAGGCCAGAACTAAGTTCAGGCTGAATTTCTGGAGGATTAAAGATACAAAACATTCCTTTCCTTTACCTTACAGCTCTTCAAAAGAAATATTTTTTTGAGAAACTCATTTGCTTCATTTGTACTTAACTCCATTTTCTAAACTTAAATTACTCTTCCATTCTAGTTCAAATTCCTATTGTGTAGATGTAAGTGTAATTAAAGTTTGAGTCTGCCTGAGCAGTACAATGCCAGCTGTTTCAATTGTTAAATCTCGGGGTTGGATCCTTGAACCTGAAGTTAATGTTACAGGTGTCCTTAACCTACTGCACTGTATCCCAATGAACTGACAGAAAATAAACATCTGCATGTAGAATATTGCCAGATGCACGGAATTTTAACTCTTTGATGTTTAATTTGTTTTCAGGAGTTCTGACAACTGTCCAGGTATTTGATCGAGAGAAACAGAGGGAATATCCCATCACTGTGACAGCAACAGATCAGGCAGCGGAGCCACTCATTGGAATATGTCAGATAAATATTGTCATACTGGACCAAAATGACAATGACCCCAGATTTGAAAACACCCACTATGAATGTAATTGAGAGTCATTGGATAGAGTTTCAGTGCCCTGAGTGTGAGCGTACCCCATGTCTCAGATTTTTGGGTTTTTGCCTATCTGGCAGTAGAATATGTGACAAATTTTGATGCATCCGGAGATGCACTTTGCTTATCAATTGCAGAGCTGTTATTCTGTGTAGTGTGTGATGTAACATGTACAGCCTTGGCTCATAGGCCTGCCTTCTGGGAAAGTTCCTTGAAACAATGGCCATGTGATTCATCCAGAGCAATTATTCTCCGAGTTAAAATACAGTTAAAAGAAGTATCTTATAAGAAATAAGAATTCCAGGTTATGAATGTGGTGATAAAAAGTTCAGATATGATCTGCAGCTCTGGAGTAATAGCAGCCCTTTAAAATACTCAGTGTGTGTGGCCATTGTTCCAAGGAAGAGAAAACTGTACTAAAGTAATAGTGTATGGCAGTTATTTCTTTATAACTTGCTAAAATGGCCACGGTAGTTTAGCAAATTAATGATCAGTTTGCAATATCCTTTCCTTACATTAGATTTCCTCAGAGAGGACACAAGAGTTGGGACCAGCTTCCTGCGTGTTGCAGCCCGTGATGATGACTACAGCTCAAATGCTGCCATTACATATTCCATGGCAAGTGATGAACCAAATTATTTACAGATTAATCCTACCACAGGCTGGGTGTTTGTGAACCAGCCCATATCTCAGGTACGGTGCTTGCTTTCCTTTTGAAGCTGACTATTTTAGTATATTGTAGGAGGGACTGAGGTCAGGTTAAAGGATCAATACATCTATTTAAATTAAATATGAGTCTAAGGCTTTTAGCTGCTGGGTTCATGCACTGTGGATTGCATATGAGCATGCCCTGCTTTCAGCTGGGAAGCAGCAGCCACAGCACTGCCTCTGGGACTTGCTCATCCCATTTCCCTGCCTTTGGCATGCTGATCCCAAGGGCTGGAGGGCTGAGGTCGTAAGCAGGGGAGCAAGAACCAAAGTGTTGGACTTCATTGTGTTAACAGGCAGTGAGTCAAGACACAAACCTGAATGGAAACAAGTAAAATTTTGGTCCTGATACAGATTCCCAACTTGATACATGTCAGTTGTGATGCATTAAGCATGGTTGTCCCTCAGGAAGGTAAAAGCATAATTCATGTAGTTATCTAAAATTGATCCTTTTCAGCTATTTCTAAATACCTACACAAGCACTTTGATATTTTCAGGTTTTAAAGTAATTTGTTTTGAAATGGAACTATTGTTCTGGATGTCAGTCTTTAAATAGATATTTTTAATACTGACATTTAGCTTCTGAGTTTGGTGAAGGGTGTACCCTTTTAATGTACTTAATGAATCTAAGAACCCTACAGGCCTAATAAAAAGAACTGTTAATAGGTAATAACAGGAACTGTTAATAAGGCGTCCACAAGTGATTTTTTTCATTATGTTTGGTTTTAAATTTTGTGTGACATTTGCTTAGGTTTACAGAGACATACAGCAACATTTGCCGACCATCTTCAATAAAATAAACAGAATTTTCATCAAATTTACACCTAGTTCATATTTTGAGTTCAGCTTCAGATATTTTCCTTCTGTGAAGGTTATTTTTAAGTGTACCTTTAATTTTATGTTTTAATTTATTTTGGAGGCCCACTCAAAACCTTCTGTAATGAAACCTTTTTTACTGTTCAGAAGTCATCTATAATTCGAGAGATTACTGCTACAGATGGAGGCAACAGGAGCAGTAAAGTTGAACTTGCTGTAACTGTAACCAGTGCAAAAAACCAGCCTCCACAGTGGGAAAGAGACAGCTATGAAGTTGTTATTCCAGAGAATACGACACGGGATGCCTCAATTTTGGTAAGGTTGTTTGTCTGTCTGTAGCTCTCAGGCCACAGAGTAACTGAACATTGTTCATTTGCTTAAGTTGTAGTTAGCTTTTATAAGGGGTTTGTGTTTTGTAGCTGAATATCTGGGAGAATCAAAACAGAAAAGCTTTTAGAAATTTTGCTGTGCTTACAGAAGGGTTGATTACTTTTTGAACTCTGCAGACAATCAAAGCAACTTCTCCCCTTGGAGATCCCCGTGTCACTTACAACCTGGAAGAGGGGCTTGTCCCAGAGACCAACATGCCAGTTCGTTTCTACCTGACTCCAAACAGACATGATGGTTCTGCTTCAATCCTGGTAGCTGAGCCTTTGGATTATGAAACAACAAAGAGCTTTTTGCTGCGGGTGCGAGCGCAGAACGTGGCTGCAGTTCCTCTGGCAGCATTCACCACGGTCTATGTTAATGTCACAGGTGTGTGAGCTGTTCAGTGATGTCACTGTATAATCCTGCACTGATTTCCTTTCAAGTTTTATAGTTTTCTCTCTGTGTGCTCTTTTTGATGTTCTAGATGTCAACGACAATGTCCCGTTCTTCACCTCATCCATATATGAGGCCTCAGTAACAGAGGGAGCTGATGTGGGGACATTTGTCACTCAGGTGTCTGCCACCGACCTCGACCTTGGTCAGCATGGGCAGGTAACAAAGTGGGGACCTTCATCTTCCCTGATGAAAGCTGTGGAGTAACTTCTGCATGAGCAATGGTTAAAATAGTCTGGAAATCTTCAACCTAGAAAAGAGATGACTAATGAAATAAAGTAGTTAATTATATACTTCTCTGTGTTGCCATGTGAAAAATGCAACTAAAACTAGTAGGTGTGAGACAGAAAACAAAGAGGAAATACTTACACAGCCTGTAGCTTAGTTGAAATACTTGCTGTAGAATTCCCTTGTTTGGAAGGTTCTACACAGACCTAAAATGAGATTGGAGAAATGAATGGAGGAAAAGCTGTGTTAAGAGCTTCTGTGAGTTGGAAATCCTTGGCAGTAGTGCAAACTGAATCCTTACAAAATATGGCAAGTTAACACCCAAAGAGGATGTATTCCTTGCTGATTAAAGAAATCAAAAATAGCTACATCCTTAAAACAAGAGTGCAAGCTGAAGTCAGGTCACAAAACCATGCATATAATAGAGGGTAGAACATGGTGTGTGATCCTGAGCAGGTTCAAATGCAGCTCTGGCTGTTATATAAATACTTGGGATCTTTAGCTGAGTTTGAGTACTGCAGCACAAGCACTGTACAAACGTGTGCTAGTGAAATCAGGAGCTGATTAGATAAATTGTTTTCCTTTACAGATCAGCAGTCAAGGAAGTTAATTGGCTTTAGACCAGATTGTTGAAGCTGAAGTTTTACCCAGCTTCCTTGGCCTGATCAAGTACTTGGACATGGGACAGTTCTTCCTCTCTTTAAGTACTGTTCTAGTTGTGAAATACTCAACAAAAGGAAAGTATATATTAACAACTTCTTTTTAATCCTGTAGATAACTTACTCCCTGTTACATGACAGTGGCCGAGACTACACCTGTTTTCGCTTGGACCCCCAGACAGGCTCCATTTACACCACCTCTGTGTTTGACAGAGAGGAGAAGGGCTCCTACCTGCTGGAAGTCAAGTCAGTGGATGGGTCTGAATCAGCTCGACCTGGGAAGCATGGAAAGCCAAACTCTGGTAAGAGACAGACGGCTGTGGTGTGATATTACTTGGATTGTGTCTGAAAACAGAAGCTCTGATATACAAGAGTAAATGGTAATTTCTTTTTTTTTTTTTTTTTCCCACATCTTGTGAAAGAGTGTTGTTCTGGTTTTCTGGTGGCTTTTTTACCATTTATCTGTGCAACAGTTGTGTGGGAGCTGGAAGATAAACTTTACGTGATGGTCAAGAGAGTTTTTGTTCTGAAATAAAAAAAACCTATAGGCCTTCACATTTAGAGTTTAGAGAGTGTTTTCTAGCTTGCAAAGATATGCCTGTTATCTGTAGGGTGCAAACCTTTGGGCAGTGCAATTGTTTCTCAAAGCACTGCATATGGTACAGTATTCAGTCAAAAGTAATTGTGAAGCAGGAATATGCAAGATAGAAAATCCTTTTCTCAATTGATCGCCTTGCTTAAATAAAACCTTAAAATTTTGAGGCTTCAGGACGAAAAGTTATGACTAAACACTGTACAACTACCATGTTAGGCAACAACTGTTCAATTATTCATGTAGTATGTGTTTAAACGAATTGGACATGACATTTATTTGATACCCAAGTTCTTTTGAGTAATGTTGGTATATATACGGTCCACAGCCCTAAGGGTTTGTTTCTGTATTGTCTGCATATTTGTCTTCATTGAATGTGCAGGCAGGCAGGTTAAGGGATTGTAGCTGACAGAAGTGGCACAGCTGGGGATTTGAATCTCTGGCTCCCTGTCTCTGCAGACACAGCCTACGTGCGCGTGTCCGTCAGCGACGTCAACGACAACCAGCCCGTCTTTGCGCAGAGCGTCTACGAGGTGAGCGTGGACGAGGACCAGGATGTGGGATCCACCATCCTCACAGTCAGTGCCAGCGATGAGGATGAAGGTAATCATCCCCAGCTCTGTCCAAAATATTCATCAGTTGATCTCAGGACACCGAGACACACATGAGGTGGTGTGAGAAAAGGAAATGTCTTTCTGCCTCTAGATTGTAAAACTTCTTTAAGCGTGCACTGATGAGGCAGGAACATTAGTTCATTACAGAGCTGCGAGGCACAATCTCTTATTTCAGGAGACATGCACTAATGTGGGATGATAGGAGATAATTTCTGTGCCTGCAGATACAGATTTTTTATAGATCAGATCATTTTCTTACAAATGGGTGCCAATAAAAATGTCCTGGTTAACTAGAATAAGTCAGACTTGATTTCAGTGAGATTCTTCTGCTTTCTCTATGATGGACAGTATAGTTTGTGTTTGGTTTGTTTGTTTTATTTGGATCTAGACTTCCTAAATACATGTGATGAATTTTAGCTACACTGTTTTATCCTCACATCAGCCAGAAAATAAGCCTCTAATCACCTAAAAGTACATAACCAGTGCTCATAAAGGAGAGAGGGATCAGTACATGCTTCCATCTTCTGACCATGGAGCACTGATAATTCAGCTTCACTGTATGGTGAAACACTGCTTTTTTTGCTGTTGCACAAGTCCCAAGGACTGTTCTCTGTGTGTTTGTGAAGTGCAAGGAAATCCTGACTGGACTGGAATCCTCCCACTCTGTAGGAGGCTGAGAGAAATGGGGCGAAGATGTACTGCAGAAGGATTTACCTATTCAAGGAACTTTTAGTTGGTGCTTAGGCTGCCTGTAAACCTGCTCTGTAGTGTTGGACAGGGGGCCTGATGTGATGGATATATGGCACTTCATTTCTGCCCTCTAAATAAAATAAAAAAAGAATTATTACTTCATTACATAGACACATTTTGTAGAGACAAACGGCAGGTGGACACACCAGAATTGAAAATGCTGCTAAGCAATCTGACATAGCTGTATGTTTTAAAAGACCACAAAAATGATAAAATAAAAATAATACCACTGATCAGTTATTGTGTGATTTGTACTTCATCTCACCATCAATCTAATTCAAGAAATACGTGTTTTCTGACACTGTTGGTAATTTACAGGAACAAATGCTAAACTGCGGTACCAGATCACAGCTGGGAACACAGGAGGAGTGCTGGATGTAGATCCTGAAACAGGAGCCATTTTCATTGCCCAGCCACTGGACTATGAAGAAAAAAAAATGTATGAGATCCACTTGTTGGCCTCTGATGGGAAATGGGAGGACTATGCAGTTATCATCATCAACATCATGAATAAAAATGATGAGGCTCCAGTTTTTTCTATCAATGAATACTACGGAAGTATAATTGAGGAACTGGATGCCTTACCAATCTTTGTACTTCAGGTAGTGTATGCAGTTCCACAGATTATAATATTTTAATGAAAGAGTGCAGATTATTGTACTATTTTTAATTAAATTAAAAATAACTCAGCACACATATATTAATGAAGTTTAGTTTGATAAAGATTTTTGTCACTGAAGAGAAGAAATGAACTTTTGTGGAAAAAAAATTACAGGGATAATAAATAAGCAGGATAAACAGGATGGATCATTTTTTAAATAATAGATAATTGAAAGTAGCTATCAGAACATCATATTTAAATTACCTGTATGAATATGAAAAATACAGTATTATTTTAGTACTAAAATTGTTAAACTGTTAACATTGTTAAAAATGCATATTTTCCTGTTTGGATTGTCCCTAGAATTGTTATTTCCTAGCATGCACATGTTAATACCATGTCATATGATTTTGCTTGGACTCCTTTAGACTGGAGCAGCATATGGGATGTGATGCAGTCACTGCATATTTCATACTTTCTATGTTTTGTTTTTTTCCCAAACTTTTATAGGTTATGGCCAGTGATCCTGATAGTGGTATTGATGGAGGAGATTTGAGATATTCCCTGCATGGGTATGGTGCAGCTGATATTTTCACAATAGATGAGAAAACAGGCAGTATTTACTCACACAAGAGGCTGGACCGGGAAGAGAGAGCGCTGTGGAGATTCATTGTGTTGGCTACTGATGAAGGTGGAGGAGGACTTACAGGGTTTGCTGATGTGATCATCAACGTGTGGGATATCAATGACAATGCTCCCACGTTCACCTGCATGCCTGATGAGTGCAATGGGAATGTCTTTGAGAACTCTCCTGCGGACACCTTAGTCATGGAAATGGCTGCAGTCGATCGCGATGATCCAAATGTTGGTCTGAACGCTGTCCTGACGTACAGGATAACAGAGAATGTGAGGAACGAGTTTGGTACTGACGTGTTTAATATCAACCCCAATACTGGGACCATCCACGTGGCAGGGGGACTGCTGGACAGGGAGAGGACTGAAAGCTATTTTCTTACAGTTGAAGCAAGAGATGGGGGAGGGCTCACAGGAACTGCCACTGCCACTGTCTGGGTTGCAGACATCAATGATAATGTTCCAAAATTCACAAAGGGGTTGTGGCAGGCAGCAATTCCTGAGAACACTGCCATCGACTCAGAAGTGCTGCAGGTGTGTGCTACGGATGCAGACGTTGGGGACAATGCAGACTTGATGTTCAGTATCATCGGGGGAGACCCAGATGAGAAGTTTTACATTGAGAATGACAAAGAATGGCAGTGTGGCACTGTTCGACTGAAAAAGAAGTTGGATTTTGAGAATGCCCGTGAAAGACAGTTTAATCTTACTATTACTGTGGAAGATCTGGATTTTTCTAGTGTTGCAGTGTGCCTGATTGAAGTTGAAGACTCAAATGACCACAGCCCAGCTTTCCTCTCTCAGTTTATTCAGACAAACCCTGTATTTGAAGATGTGCCTGTAGGTACTACAGTAACCACAGTGAAGGCTACAGACAAGGACTCTGATGTGAATGGGAGGATTATGTATTCTATAAAGTCAGATTCAGATCCTATGAGACAGTTTGTGGTTGACCAGTTTGGTCATGTGGTTGTGGCAAATGCACTTGATCGTGAAGCCATTCAAAAATACGCTTTAATTGTACAAGCTTCAGATCAGGGGACACCCGCCCGCACTGGAAGTGTTACAGTTCTAATTAACTTGCTTGATATTAATGACAATGGACCAAGGTTTGAGGCACCATACATGCCTGTAGTTTGGGAAAATACATTGAAACCTGAAATAGTGCACATGAACCATACATCAAAGCTGCTTCATGCGTTTGATCCGGACGCTGAGGAAAATGGGCCACCCTTTACCTTTTCATTGCCACCTGATTATCAGAATTCCTTGGATTTTTCTCTTACTGACAACAGAAATAACACAGCAACTATAACAGCTTTGAGGTCCTTTGACAGAGAAAAGCAGAAGGTGTTTCACCTGCCAGTAGTTATAACAGACAGTGGGATTCCAGCCATGAGCTCCACAAGCACCCTGACTATAACGGTTGGGGATGAGAACGACAACTGCCACGAGTCTGGTCACAAGGAGGTCCATGTGTACAGCCACAAAGGTAAATGCTAGCTGGATGTTAGCTCACATTCTGGATATGATACCAGATTGATGAAATAGTAGAGTTTTACACTTAATTTCTTTCTTGCAGTCTGTTAATCAATTTCTTTAATGGCTTATATACTTCAAAACTGCAGGTCCTGTTCTGCAAACTACTAAGTAAAGTAGAATAATTGAAATATATTTGTAAAACTCAGACTTTAGTGTGTCAAAGATTATCTACAAAAGCCTGTTAGCTGCAAACAGGTATACACTGAACTTGCAGAAAAAGTAGTATTTTTATAAACCCATAGAATCTATTTTCCATTAATGTGTTCATCTACAGAAAGTATTTTGAAGTTACATCTTCTGAGTTTCGTATGCCTAAATTAGAAAAAGATGTGACCAGATTCTACTGTAGGAATGAGAGAATGAAGTGTCTAGGTTGGCTTGGCTCCAGATTTGAACCTTAAGAATCTCCTGTATTGCTGAACCTGGACTGTGGATTTCAAAAGTCTCCTTCCCTTGATTTGTTCCTCTTGCTGTTCTAGAAAAATTGTTTAGATGTTCCACTTCTGTGCCAGCCCCCAAGGGCCTGAAAAATCACCAAGACCTGGCCCAACTTGATGTTTTCTTGCCCTTTTCCTTTCCCCACTCTTGTCCTTCTCTCCCAGCTGTACCCTGTGAGATGCTCTCTCTCTTTTGCTGGGTTCCACTTATGTGCTCTTCAAAACAATAGAGTGGCAAGGAAACATTTAGAATTAACTCCTGATATAGTGATTTTTAATTTTTCTTTTGTCTGAGAGTTTTATAGAGAGTTGTGTTTACGTTTGATTCTGGTGTTGTTTTGTGCTGTTTCCAGCTTTTCTTCTTTCATGTGACATCTCCAATGTGCTCACATTGCCAGAACTGGCAGAAATCATATGACAGGCTATGCATTGTTTTAAGAATTTGGGTTCATAATCATCACTAAATTGAGCAGAAGTCGGAAAATAATAAATTCAGTAATGAATGTGACAGAATATAAAGTGCACTGAAAAGCAAAAATTAAATGCAGATTTATTATAATTTATCTCAACAGGAAAATGGTCAACAACAGTGCTTGGGGAAGTGTTTGCACCAGATCAGGACGACTGGGACAATAAAACATTTCTCTCTGAAGGAAAACTGCTCAAGTGAGAATTGTATTTCTGTCAAAATGAGTAATATTTATGCTTCTATAATTATTTTGCTCACCATGTATTTCTCTGTGTTCAGGATGTGCATAAAGCCAGGGTTATTGAGTGTATTAAGGGATGTACCTTTTGAATGCTTTTTCCTTTTTCACTTGGGCTACTAGGTATTAAGAAATTACTGCATGAAATATTTTTTCCAAGATAATGTAGGATCACACTATGATGTTGATTTTTAGTCAGATGTCATAGTTAATTTACGTAAAAATGTGCATTCTTGTAGGCTCCAGTTTAAAAATAGGCAGAGTTTCTAACACTTGCTCTCAGATGTTAGGGTTGATGGAATACAAATTCTGAATTTAAAAGCAAAGAATAGAGTAATTTCATCAAAAGTGGAAGGGAATTTGGTGCTCTCCTTTGATGGCTAAATTTACAATTGCATATGAAAACCATGACTCAGATTAGTGAGGGTTTTTTTCTGTTAATTGAAATGTTGAATTGGACCCTTAATTCCTACTTAGATATTATTTATGGCATAACTATATGCTGTCTAAAAGGGAAAAAATGGACATGAAAGTGAACATGACTTTTAGTTGGGCTGTGACTGAAAGTTTAAAAGCTTTATGGAGAATTAAAGACTCTGACCATCAGCAGCCCCTGGACCTGTTTCCATGCTAAGAGGTCACTGTTCCATGGTAATGGTCATGGACTCTTTCCATAATTGCTGATTACTGGCATTTGAGGTGGCAGATGAAGATGCTGTGAGAGGTTTTTATACAGACTTACCCTGTTCCAGATAGAGATGTGAGAATCTGGAATGATCAGTGTGTGTTTGTCACTCCCAATTGCTGACCTCAGAGGCTTGTCCCTGATGACTGTGCTGAACCACCTGGTTCAACAGGACATGGCTTTTGTTCAAATCTGGAAAAGGCTGAGTGGCAGGAACATCTCTATAAGATCTGCAGATTGTCATTTCTCAGTTAAGGTGCCTGAGGTGCCTTTCGGAGGTTGCTGGATAATTCCTATGAGTTTTGGCCCTGTAACCTTCACACTTACATTTAAGGCCTTTGGAATGGTATTAATGAAAAAAGAGTCCTCAACTTTAATTTGTTAAGATTTCCTAATTGAAGTTTTCTGTCTAGATCTTTCAGATTAAATCAGAGGACTGGGTCTTTGCTGATGGTGGATAACACTCCTCAGGGAACATACAACTTAAGAGTTAGAGTTTCTGATGGAGTTTGTCCTGATGTTATATCTACAGTACAAATCCATGTCAGAGACCTGGAAAATGAAGCCATACAAAACTCAGCCACTGTGCGTTTCTCAGGTTGGTTTTATTCGCTGGTGAGAGTTTAGATGAGCTGCTTCTCTAACTGAATGTTTATGTAGTGTAGGTATTATTACATCAATACTTGATTTGTTTATTACTGTAGGGAACTTTCTGGTATGCTTCTATATTGTTAAATAAGAAATGAATTGAGAAATTAACCCATGAGCTCCCAGGTGCTCACGTTTATCTATTTTTGAATCCCCCGACCAGATGTCACAGCAGAGGAGTTCATAAGGAGAGATGAACACGGCAAAACGAGACTTGGCCAGTTCAAGGAGTTCCTTACAGAACTGTTACCTACAAAGCTGAGTGATGTGATTGTCTTCAGTGTGATGAGCAGGGATGGAAAACAGACAGATGTGAGATTTGCAGTCTGTGCTGGCTCAGCCTATTACAGACCCGAGAAACTGCATGCGGAGATGGCAGCGTTTAAATCTGAGGTTTGTTTTCATCTGTGGAACTCAGCCAAACACTGAGTTTGCAGGGTGTATATCCCAAACCTCAGTGGATAAACTGCAAAGGGCTTTATTGCTTCATTCAGGGCAGGCACACCTGTCAAACAAGTGTTTAATTCAAGCTTCCTCCCTTCATTTGAGTGCCAGACATACTGGCATTGTATGTTTGCACCAGCTTCTGGTTCAGTGTATAGTCACTGGAGAGCTGCAGAAAAATAGGTCTGCATTGCTGTCATGGGATACCTGTGTTTTCTCCAGTCAGCATTTCATTGTGTAATCCCCAAATCCCCATATCAGCCTCTGTTTAGACACTTAAGAGTGGAGGCTTGATGCCACCCTAACAGAAGTTCTTCAGTACAGAGAGGTGACACTTAGAGGAAAAGTGCTGCTGGAAGAAGAACTGTGTGGTTTAGGGAAGAGTTGCAGCAGGGAAGTTGAGGTGGAGACAACCAGTCCTGTGGTTGCATTTATTTCACCAAAGGATAGCTTCAAATACAAAGTCCCATCTTCCCCCAACTTCTTTTACTGTTGTTAGGGGAAAATATTTTTTGGATGGAAGATGTTTTCCTCCTCTCCTTGGTGCTCCCTAACTGTCCTGCTGTCTGAGTTACACACAGTCTGTCTTGGCCACACCTGGATTTTTCTGTAGCCCTGCACAGAGGCAAAGTGACACTGCTCAGCTTTTCACTTACCATGGCTTTATTTGGGTTTAATATGTGGTACATCATATGGATTTTTTTTCCAAAGAGAAATTGGCACTTGCCATTTGTGTGAATATGGTGGAGTCTGCCTGAGTCTGGGAACCAAACAGAGCTGTCTTAACTTACTATCTGCCTCCTTCTTGGTGTATCTTGAATGGCTCTGTGGATTATGAGAGTCCTCAGAGTGACCAGATAGGGAATGTCAGAGGCAGAGAGTGTTCATGAGGAGTAATGACTGCTTCTTTTGCATATTTATTGAATTACTGCAACAATAATATAGAAAATCCTATAGATTTCAAATATTCTCTGCCATAATACATGACACCTGAATTCATCAAAGTGGTAACAAGGGATTGCTTCACGTATTTTAATGAAAAAATATGTTTTTATTAATTATATATCACCTTTCAATATTTAATGAATAGCTCTAGAGAGTGATCACCAATAGTTTATAGAAAACCAATCATAGCTGGAGAATTCCTCCAGTAGTTTTTCCTATGTGTATAACTATAAATATAGAAAATAAGTAATTAGCACTGGAATTATTTATTGAATTGTTACATAAATAATATGTTTATATTACCTCCTGGGGATATAGTTTTACAACAGCAATTTTTATTTAGCAGAAAAATAGTCCATTCTAATACTTTAAAGGAGCCAAGGTTGTTTATATACAGTTTTTCAATAACAGTATTACACAGATGTCTAAATGTGCATTACAGACTCTCCACTGATGGTGATAAACATGGGCAGCAGACACAGCCCTGCATTGACAGGATGCATCATGTCATTATAAAATACACTCTGCCTCTGGGGGCATGGGCATCAATATATATTATGATATTTGAGAATATAGAGACAAAGGATTATAAAGATCAAAGTTCTTACAGTGGTGAACTGAGATGACTACAGAAATGAGAAAAAAATAGAAGCACTTTAGTATTTATGTATTTGTTTTGATCTTTTCAAAGCTTATTTTTTAGTTATTTGCCATATGTTTTACCGTTTGGAAAAAAAAAACAAACCCATATTAAATACATAAGGCTCTAGTGTTAGTTTTACATTTGTATACCTTGTTCATTTGTGTACCACTGTGAGAGTAGTGAGGTCTTTTGTCTCACTCACCCAAACTCAGGTTTGGGTACTAAATACACATTTCAGTGTATTTGAATCACTAAATACAGATTCAGTTCTGAAGCTTTATAGCAGACTCTTGTGCAAAATTCCCAAATAAGTGGAAAGAACAAGCTGTGGTAATTTAGGTGTACAGGTTGAAGGACAAAAAACCAGGACTAATGGCAGCTGTGTTCTTGCCTTACACTGTGAGCAGCTCCCTTCCCCCTCTCTCTGCCGGTGCTTCCTTGCTCCATTTGGAATGGAAATTGTGGTCTCAGAGTCACTTTTCCTACATTACCAGACCTGTGGTTACAGTGAGGCTCTTTTCATTTGGTACTTGGGCTTCCAGGTGCAACCCCAATTAACAATAAAAACAGTGAACTAGCAAAGATTAATGTAGCATAAAACACAGTATCCAGTATGCTGAACTGACTGTGTTTTGTTGCAGACAGTTGGACATGAAATGTAAATTTATCGGGCACAAATTGTTAGACTGAATCCAAGTTGCTACAGAGTTGTCTTGTCAGGTCACTGTCTGTGGACAAGATTACTGAAAGCAGCTCAGCTCTGCATTTTCCTGTGTCTGTATCCTTTTGTGTGAGAGAATGTAAGAAATAATATCTGGGTGTTAACTGCTGAGGAAGGATTTGAGCTGAAACACTCCTGTGGCTGTTGAAGTGCAGAGAGGTGTGATGCAGATGCTGCAGCTCAGAAGGTGGAGTGTCACCGCTCTCAGAGCTTTGGTCCTTGGAAATAATGTTGTTAGACCAGTACACGTTCAACATTTTCACACTCAGTCATGTCAATGATTAAGCTTTTAGGAAATGCTGCTGCTGTAATTTTTTAATGAAATGTTTCCTGAATTTTTCAAATTATTTTTCTTGCCTGAATAATTTGGGATGTTACCAAGCAATGCTCAAGAAACTAAACGCTGCATTAAGTCTCTGATGGCTTCGATTTTTCAGAGCTGAGGTAAAAGCTTTCTGTAGGATGAGAGTGGTGATGTGTTAAACTGTCTTTTCTCTTAGATGCAGTCAGCTCTACAGCTGAACATTTCCCAGATCGACGTTGACGAGTGCAGGAGTGCCAACTGCAGTGAGGGCTGTACAAACCAGCTCAGTGTGAGCGACATCCCCACAGTGACGGACACCGGGAGCGTGTCCTTCGTGTCCCTCAGCACCTCCGGCCGCGGCACCTGCGGCTGCTCCGCCCGCGAGCGCCCGCACCAGCCCTGCTCCTCCTACCCTCGGAGCCCCTGCCTCAACGGGGGCCTTTGCATCGACACTCTGAGTGGCTACAGGTGAGGGAACCTGCAGTACACGGTATTTCTCCTCTCTGTTTTTACAGAGTTGAGTGGTGCTTACAAGGTACAGGTCTGAAATAACCAAAAGTGTACTTTTGTCTGGAGGAGAAACAAAAAAGCCCCACAAGTGCACTGGGGTGTAAAGCTGATGACAACAGGGGATTTCCTGCTGACCCCAGTGGGGCTGTGGTCCCAAAAAGTGTGTGAATAACAAAGAAAACCCTGGGGAAGATGTAATTAGCACTTGCCATTTTTTAGGAGCATCTAATTCAGGATGAAGGCGTGTGTGCCCTGTTTTTTTTTCCTCTTTTCCTGGAGACTAATAATAAAGGTGAATAGCAGTGGTAGCAGCAGGGATGTAGGAGTGAAATGTAGTTCAAACAATGGGTGATAAGGAGCCTGAAAAGCATTAGATAGTAAACTTGCTTTATTATAGCATCACCTGGCATGCAGCAGTATTCCCTTAGTGAAATTAATTCCAGCTAGGAATTAACCTCCTGGAGTTTACTCTGGAATAAATTGATGTTTGGTGTTCTGTGTTATTTAGGAAAAAAGTTCATTGTTATCAAAAACTTGGCCTCAAAAATACTTCTTTTTTTTTTTTTTTTAAGGAGTTGATATAGGAAGTAAAAATACTTCGTACTCTCAGAGCATTTTAATAATTGCCAAACACCCCTAAGGTTTTGCTAAAACCTTTGTTTTTCTGTTTTTTAATTGTGATTTAAGTTCTGTATTTGCTGCATGTAAAACCAAATAAAAAAACTGAACATAGGGGAATTTTGACTATTTCTTCTGTTTGTGGTCTTTCAGATGTCTTTGTCCTGCTTCCTTTCATGGACCAGACTGCCAGCAGACTAAGCACAGTTTCCATGGAAATGGTTATGCATGGTTTCGTCCCATCAGACCTTGTTTTGAAAGCTCACTCTCTCTAGAGTTTATTACTGTGGTTCCCGATGGACTTCTACTATATAGTGGCCCTTTATCAAATCCAGAACCTGGGAGTATAGAAAACTTCATTGCAATAGGTACTTCTGCAAAGGGGTGTGAAAAAATTAAATGTTTTTGGGAACAGATTGTTTGTGACCAGTGTAACAAGTAGACTATGAATTCTGTTTTTCCATTTAATGAGGTAACTTATTTTCTGGTGTCAAAATATTTTGAAGCATTTCCTAACTGGTCTTTCTCCTTTGATGTCTATTTTTGCAGCCTGCACCTCTGGCTTTGGCTTCATCACAGAGTTGTAGAAATGAAGGGGAAAGCAAAACAGACAGATTGATATATATATATATGTATATAAATACTCTGCCTAGAAAAACTGTGGTGCTATAAAGGAATTTAGGTGCTTTGAAGATACATATTACATGAGTAGTGCAGTCTTAGTTGCATGTCATTCTTATCTAGTTTGGTGAGAAAAGAAATCCACTTAAACTCCCTTTGGTCTTGGGGCAATTTTGCACATTTTTTTTGAGCAGGCAATGATGTGATGGATGAATCCAGCCCCACGTGCCATTGTGGGAAGATTCATCCACAAGTAGAACTCAGTGCTTTATGTTGACACATATTTAAAAGGTTACTGCTGCTTGTTTTTTGTGAATTAACATACAAATGCAGAGTCTGGTTGGCATTTTATATTTTCCTGATTAATTGAAAGGTAATGTGGCTGAGTAGTTAATAATTTACCTCTTTTTTTGCCTTGCTTTGCAGTTACTTGTAAATTTAAGTAGTAGATGGGAGGGAAGAAATCTGCATGTATTAATTGTTTTAGAGCATCATAAAATTGGAGATTGCTTCTCAGGAATTAGTTTCAGTGTGTTGACAGAGAGGTGGAATAATCTAAAGTATATAAGTAAATAATGCACTGAATGAGTACTTCTGCTTAATAGAAGACATAGGGTATAATTCTGCTTATTTCTGTAGTGAACCCCCTGTATGTGAATAGCAGTAACCATTAAATCAGTGCAATCACTAATGGCTGAGATACCCAAAAAGTGACATTTTGTAGCTGAATTTAATGTCTTGTTCCTGTTGTATTAGAACTCTCTAGTGGTATTCCTGTGCTGAAGATGAGCCATGGCTCAGGTTCTGTGGTGTTGCAGTTTCCAAGTCATCTGAATGTAGCAGACAAGAAGTGGCATCGACTTGAAGTCAGAACCAACGGTCAGGTCAGTTATAGGATTTTTTTTTTCCCACATCAGGATATTAATATTTCTAAAATATTAATTCCAAAATATTCTAAAATATTTCCCTGTGTAAGACAGGAAAGTAGAAAGAACAGCCTTTCAATAAAGAACAGATAATATGTATTGTCTTAACTGGTCATGTAAGTTTAATGAGTAATAGTAATTTTTGGGACAACCTCATTGTGAATTCCAAATCCACTGATGTTGTGACCCATATTCTGCAATCTTTAGCTTTTATAAGCTCTGCCACAGCACATGTAGAATGTGCTGGAATCCATTACTTATGCACAAGAAGCAGATGTTTATTTACTTGCAGTTACAGGTCTTGTGTAAGTGGCTAAAATACTCCAAAGTACAAATAAAGTTGAGAAGTGCCTGCTTTTGCTAGATGGTTCCATTTTAGCTCTACTGGTTATCGCAAGATAAGCAGAGCACTGAAAATGCCAGCCCTTGTTGCTTGGCAGTCTGCAGTCAGTAGCAGATGAGGATTTGGTGTCAGGAGCAGTGCTATCTTGGCGTGCTGTGTCCTGGCGCAGGATGTCCGCTTCACTCTGGATCGGTGCAGCGCGGCCGTGGTGTCGGAGATCGAAGGGGTTGGCCGGTGGCTGTCCACTGAAGATCGCACAAACTGTGAAGTCCTGGGGTCTGTTCCACGGAGAGCGAGGTACATTCCTGGAGATTCCCTGGCAGGCAGTTGATTCTAAGGCCTGTGAACATTTGACCTGTTAGACTGAAGCTGAGTTGACGAGGAACATCGAATCATTTCCTCTTTTCTCAGGCCTTCTAGGCCAAGCGTGGACCTTACAGCACTAAAGAAATTTTAAGGAACCAGCCTTCCTCTGACTAGTGCTGCAGTACTAAATGACAACCCCAAAACACTGTGGCTATTACTGGAGCTGTTGTGGGTCTTGTGTACCACCCTCCACCCACAGGATTTCTCTCTGTTATCAAGTCACTGTCAGCCTGATCTTTAAAACCTCACGAATTTAGGCCAGTTGACATGGGAGTCCTGGGTCCAGTTTGTGCCCCACAGTGCAGGGTGGACAAGGAGCAGCTGGTACATCCAGAGAAGAGCAGTGACTGATCAGCTCACCCTGAGAGTAAGAATCAAGAACGAAGGAATTGAGGTCAGTTACCAGAAAAAAAGGAAAACTAAGGAGAGATATGATAATTCTCTGTGTGCATAAAAGAATAGTACAAAGAGGATTTAGACAATCTCTTCTGTACAGGGCCTAAAGTAACAGTGAGGAATATTCAGGTTATATTTTGGGGAAACCTTTGTACTAACAAAGATACTTCAGCTGTGGAATAGATAGTCTGAGCAAGCATTCCAATGAGCATTGGGATTAAGCCTTGTCCACAGCTGCATGGAGCTCTCCTGGTCATGAAAGGAGCACAAAAAAAGGGGGAAATATAAGGAAAATGGAAACAAAAGAAATTAATTGATAACTCTGGGAAAAAGAAGGTTTGAGGACTGAAATACATGGAGTTTTTTGGCTTGGGGAGATGACTAGGAGACAGTGCAGAGCTTGGACATGTTTACCATGCCTTTTAGACCACATGGACCCAAATTTTAGATTTCTGACTTTTGTCATACACAGAACAGCCTTCGTTGTAATATTCCTACAGCATAGGATGTCTGTACACACAGAGCACTTGAAGGAGAATATGGTATCTAGAATAACTGACTTGACTTCAACACAAACACCCAAATATAATTAAACTTCCAGGAAGTTTCACTGTCATGTTTAAGAAAATACCCTTTATTTTAAAAGGCCTTATTTCAGAGAGAGAAGATAAAGTAGTTGCATTCTACTGTTATGTTATGTTACGTGATAAAGCCTGTGTTATTTGAAAATGCAGTGTATTTATTTGTTTTTCTGCCTGTGTTTGAAGGTAGATGCTGTGAGTATTTTTATTATTTATATGATTTTTAAAGGTATTTGAATGTGAACCATGTTCTCCAGCTGGGTGGTGTGAAGGAGTCATTACCATATTCCTACCCACAGCTGCTACACAAACATTTTTCTGGTTGCTTGCGCAATTTCATCGTGGATACTCAGGTAAGAGCAGAGTAATGCTTGCTTTAGCAGAGAAGAAAACTTCTTTATTTAATTTTTGAGAGATTTGTATTACACATGAAACTTCTGCTTCCATCAATGTATTCAATGCCCACATGCATCAGTGTAAAATACAAAAAAATTCTGGGTTTTTCTGTGATAATTAGAATAAGTACCTTGAAAAGTTACTTCTCAATAGAAGGAGATGTATTAATGAGGCAGGAACTGTGTGTTTGTTTATCCCCTGATTCATGCAGCTGTTTTCCAAGCTTCTTTGTGCATTCAGAGAACTTCTGAATGGCGATTGTATAACGATATATTTATGCCAGCTGTCTGCTTTGTTAGGAAGTATTAGTGGATTTCTTGTTTTCATAGTCAGTTGAGTTTATTCAGAGGCAAAATATGCTATTGATAAAATCAGCTGAAGTCTGAATGTCAAAAAGCAAACTTAGTAACTTAAGCAATGCAGATGAGGCTTAGTAACTTGAGCAATGAGACTGAGACACTGAAGTGGTGCAGCTATTTCTGTTTAAAAATGAAATATGTTTCTCAAATAATATTTCTGTGTCATGAATTGTCTCTTGAAGGTATATGACCTTCAGTCTCCTGCAGAGTCCCTGAACAGCTTCCCTGGCTGCACCCTGACGGATGGGAGCTGTGAGACCATGGGATCTTCCTCCTGTGGTATCCACGGGAGGTGCCTTGGGGACTGGGGCTCATTTGTGTGTCACTGTTTGCCGGGCTACCACGGTTACCGGTGTGATAAAGGTGAACTCTGCTTTTCTGTTTCATTAGTGGTAGGCTGCTAAATTTTACAGCACAGGAAGCTTCAAATATTTGCAGGTAATGTTTGTTGAGATGATTTTACATTACCTTTTGTAAAGCCATGTTGCAGTGTAGTTGCCTGTGATTGTTAACAATTTCTTTTCTAATTCCCTTTCAGAAATTGCTTTCTCAGTACAGGATCATTTCCTCCTGAGGGTGTTTGTGCAATGACTGTATAATGACATGGCTGCATGACAAAAAAAATGTGAAAAAAGTATTTTATTTTATTACAGTTGTTTGATTTGCATCTGTTTACACTTTCAGAAATATCTAATAACCTAAAAAATATGCATGTGCCAGTACCACTTTCTGTGCAGAATTAGAACCATACAAGTGGAATTAGAAATCACTGCTCCGCTGGTGTCAGGAAGAGACTGCTGGCTTAAGGAGCTATGCTTTGGGAATAGTAGGATCTTTAGCTCTCATGGAGGCAAAGTTTGCAGCAGAAAGACAATTAGAAAATAGCAGGTTGTGAAATTTTATTGTGATACTTAAGACTTGGCCTGCAGTCTGCTCTCTTGGTCAGAGGTGCTGCTTCCCTGCTGTCACCCCATTTGAGCATTTTAAGGAGGAGCATTAACAGGATCAAGTTGGGTGGGAGAACACCTCTTTACAGAGGAAAATAAAGCATGAGTGGAGAAGCTGTGGAAATAAATACAGGAGTATGTCCCAAAGGACAAGTTGTCTCACGGATCCGTGCTGTGCATCGCAGTTGTTTCCTTTTACTTTCAACCCTTATTATGACATTAAGGGCAATAATCATGTTTCCCTCTCCTCATGAGATGCCTCTTCTCTCCTTTCCAGTGGCCAAGGAGTACAGGTTTGAGGCAGGCAGCCACATCCGCTACCAGCTCCCTGTCAGCGTGTCTGCGCGCAGGACGCTGTTCCAGGCCCTGGTGCGCACGCGGCAGCCCGACAGCGTCATCGCCACCGTGCGCTCCCGCGGCAGGGACGAGCACATCACCCTGCAGGTGAGGACACCCCACACAGACAGTGACACTCGCTTCACAGGTGGAAACAGAACAAAAACCTTATGCTGAGCACCAAGACTCCGGAATTTGTTTTATGGATAGATACATCCGATCCTTTACTTGAGATACTGGCTGCTCAGCTGTGGTATCCCACTGGATTTTGATGCCATTTGCAGAGAAATACAGATTCTACACAGAATAGGATGATTAGGGTGTGTGCCTGGTGTCCTTTTGAGCCATGTGGCCAGATCTGTGTAGATCAGAGTTTCTAGTTGAAACTCTGCCAAGCAAGGTGCCTGTGGCAGTTCTAATGATGTCAGGCTCCCAAAGTGACAACCTTCTCATTTTATACACATCACTGAACACGTCACCTGTTCAGCCAAGTTGGTTTGAGCTGTCATTGTAGCTGTAATACACCAGACTCTACCTATTTAAAGAACCCCATAAATTTGTGCAAGAGAGATCAGTGTAAAATTACTCCTAAGGTGACTTAGATACTACTGTGAGTATACTGCTACCACATTTAGGTTGCCTAGTTCAGTAGCACCTGAAGTATTTTTATATTACACCTAAATGTGCAGTGTAAACATACCCTAAATTTAGACAAATGCTTTAAGATTGAAGTTACAGATCAGTACAGAATGCCGGACAATGACTTGACTTTTCTTTCTTGCTATTTGTTAATTGTTCACAAGGTTGTTCAGGGACTCTTCGTGGTCTCATACAATCTGGGTGATGGAAACTATTCTGTAAGCCTTCCCTCCTACCACATTGATAATGGTGAATGGCATCACATCACACTGGAGAGAAATGAAAATGAATTTACTCTTCGCCTTTATGAAGGAGGTGGGAAGAGAGAGATTACTAAAGCAGCAGGAATATACAAAGAGATTGTCATTGACCCCAGCAGCTTGGTCCTTGGAAACACCTACCCGTTCAATCAAAACAAGAGTTTTCAAGGTAGGAATTTTCAGTCTTGGTTCATAATATGGGCCTGTAACAAGGCATATTGCAGGAAACTTTATTGTTTATGTAGAGTACACAGATTTCATGCATGACCCTTTGCAACAGGGACAGATAAGCTGTTCTGACCAGGAGAAGGTGCAGCAGGGAATGGCCTGCATATACACTTGGCTACTGGACCTGGAATAATGATGGTCACTTCTTGCCTTGGCTGCAGAGAGTTTGTACCTGGAGATCCAGAAGCTTCTCCCAGATGGACTGTGCATGGCTCCCTGCCTTGGATAGGCAGAAGCTGGTTCAGTGCATGGTTCTGTCCAGTGTGCTTGGCAGCTCTCTTTCCCTCCCAAACACATTTATTCCTATGCTAAAAGGAGTTTTTCCATTTTGTATGTGCATTGCATAGCACCCACCAAACCCTGGTTTATTACCTCGATATTACTGGATTTGACACTCAGTCAAAGCATTAACTAAAATTAGAAATGGTTTATTGAATTAGAGCTAAAAATCTGAATTTTTAGCAACTTGAGTGAATAAGGTCATGGTGTCTGTTAAAAGCAAATCAGTTTCTAGCCTGGAAATTGAGTACTTCCACAAAGGAGAAATACAAAGAACAGCAAGTTTGGGATATCCATGGCAGTTCTTTACTCTGAGCTCAGCTGGAAGTTTGCCCTTTGCCTAAGCCCCCACAGTGTCAGTAAAGCAAATCAGCACAGCATTTATTTCCAAGGAACACACATCACTGCTGTTTAAACCTGCCTGGTGTCTATAGGTCACCTCTCTCCCATTACCTTCACCTCTTAGTCCTCTGGGCTCTAAGTCCTAGTAAATCTACTCAAAGCAAGCTGGTCATCTTTCCACCATGCAAAAGTACTTCAGTGAGTAATACAAAAGTGCCTGGAGAGAAATTAAATAGAGTAATAATTTACAACTTAAGTGTATCACAAATTATTTAGAAAAAGATTGTTTTCTATTGCTTTACTAGAAGTATTCCAATAAATAAAGTTTATGATGTGAATTAGAGAGCATATTTTGAATTTTTTATTTATGGGAGTAATAGTGTTTGTTTTTAAGTAAATAAAGAAGTCAAATGGTTGCATGAAGATCATTTTAATTAGGACTATTAATGCTGCTGCTAAGTAGCTGAAACTTCAAGGACTTCAAAGTCATAAAATGTACTTAATTAATCAAAGCATATGTTTTCATGCTGAGGCATCTCGTGCATACAAAGTTAATGTCACACATCTTCAGTACAAATTTTCTATCCCTGATTGAAGACTCTTTCACAATTATTTGTGGTTTGGTCTTCATTCTATAAAGGTAAGCCATAAGCTACAATTTAAAATCAGCCAAACACAGTTTTTACTGGTACATTGAAGAATAGAACAGGCTTTCCACATGTAAGAGATCCTCCACAATATTTTGACTTTCCTATGGAAATCACAGTGGAGGGGTACATATTCCACTGACTACGTTAGGCAAATAGAGGCTTTGTCATGGTTTAACCCCATCCAGCCTCCAGCCCCTCAAAGCCTCTCTCTCACTCCCTACCAGCAGGATCAGGGGGAGAATTGGAAGAGTAAAAGCTGGAAAACCCCTGGGTTGAGATAACAGCTTTAATAAGGAAAGCAAAAGCCATGCACACAAGCCCAGCAAAACATGGAATGAATTCCCTGCTTGCCAGGGGCAGGCAGGTGTTCAGCACCTCCAGGAGAGCAGGGCCACATCCTGCGGAATGGTTACCTGAGATGACAAACACCTTCTCTCTAAACATCTCCCCTTCCTTCTTCCCCTCACTGCAGATCCTGAGAATGCTGTCACATGCTCTGGAACGTCCCTGGGGTCAGTGGGGTCACCTGTCCTGGCTGGGTCCCTTCCAAGCCTCCCAGGCAGCCCCAGCCCCTCCCCAGCATGGCCCTACAAAAAGCAGGAAAGGCTTTGTGAGCCCTGCTCAGCAATGACAGAAACATCTCCCTCTTCTCAACCCTGTGTTCAGCACAGATCCAAAACACAGCCCCACACCAGACCCTGGAAAGAGAATTAAGTCTGCCCCAGCCAAAACCAGGACAGGCCTGCAGCAGCACTTAATTCTTGTGGAAAACACTGGGAATCTTGATCTAAAACTTTAGCAAATCCAGTCCAAAAGAGAAGGACAAGGCTATGAAAGTGTAAGTGAATTCAGTCCTGGATTTAAACCTTGATAGCCTGTGTCCTTTGTTAAGCATAAACTGCCAAATCTTACAGCTGCTTCCAATAATTCTTGCTGAATGGTTTTTAAAACTGTCTCTTTGTTCCTTGCTGTAGGATGTATGAAGGATGTCAGATTTAACAACTACAGAATCCCTCTGGACACTCAAGGGAAGGAGCTGGTGTCAGTATTGAGTGCCCAAGGCATCAAAGAAGGCTGTTCTTCAGAGGCCTGTAGGAATAACCCTTGCAATCAGGAATTTGTGTGTATTGATTTGTGGATGATGCATGAATGCAGGTAATTGGTGGAAAGAGAAGCACAAAACCCTTCAGAATGAGGTGGGAAAGGGTGGATGTTGAAGTATGCAGATTGAAGGCTGGCACTGGCAATCTCATCAAATCCCTGGAACCACAGTGGCACACACTGGACACCTGCACAGGGAGCAGGTTACTGTGTCCTTACAGAAACCACCACAGCTGATGTAAATCAGCCTGGCTCCAGGGATTCTGGAGTAAGTTCAGCTGCCTGTCTAATGGAAAACATGTAAAGAGCAGCAGCAGATCCAGAATGCTTGTAAACCCTGGAACCAGGACAGGAGTGTGTGTGAGCTGGAGTGGCACAGTTCCCTGGCTGTGCTGTGAAACCTGTGCTGTGCAATGTCAGTGCTTTCTCTTGTGAGGGTCTGATTTCTTACACTGCCCTGTAAGATGCTGTCACCTCTGTTCCCTCCCAGGCTCCTCCTGCTGCTTTAGGAACAACACCACACTATTGAGCTCAGATTCTTGTGGTTGTGGCTGGGGTCAGGACAAGACTAATTCCTGTTGCTTGTGGTGTGCAAATGAACGCTTTACTTACACACACTTTAATGTCTGCACACACTCCTGACTGCCACTGTCCACACAAATGGAGTTCTCTAACTCTGGAGAACATAGCACAGCTTGTCCTGCTTAGCCAGAACTGCAGATGCCAACCCAGCTGGTTCTCACAAGGATAACCCTGCAGAAGGCAGTGGAGCTACCCGAGTTCTGAAAGCCCCAGGCACACGGGTCTGAAGTACGGCTGCCTCAGGAAGGGCCACAACCTGTCATGATTTCACATAACTTACTCCCCGTAGCTGCTTCGGAACCCATGCAAAAAGCATCACCAAAGTGTGTATTTTAAACTCTTCAGTGCTGCCTGTCTGTGGCTGTTTTCTCCCGGTCTAACAGTCCCGTTCTGCCCTGGTGTGTGCAGCTGCCCTGTGGGACACATGATCCTGGAGAACGCCTCAGGCCGGCAGTGCGTGTACACGGCGTGCGCCGAGCGGCCCTGCAACTACGGCACCTGCGTGTCCCTGTCCCCCACCGCCTTCCAGTGCCACTGCCCCGACGGCTACGCCGGGCGCCACTGCGAGATCACCCTGGCCATCTTCCACAAGGACACGGGGCTGAGCTTCACCTCCCTCTTCGCCATCTGTGTCTGCTTCCTGGCACTCCTAGGTAGCTATGGCAACTACGTCTTGTATTACCTGTGGTGAGCGCACGTGTCCACCTGTCCTGAGCAGCCATCACCTCCTCTCCTGATGAAAATTCCTGAGGGAGACTCAGCTCTGCCTTCGTTCCTTTGCTGTGATCCCATCACTGATTCCTCATCCCTCTGTGCATCCACCGCTAAGTGAATCAACATTTGTGAGCTATGGGAGGTCTCTGCAGTTTTGTTTTCTTCACATTTTCACGTCATTGCTGAGGAACTGTTCAGATGCATAATTGGAAGCAAATGCAATTGAACAGCAGGAGTGGAAATTGCTACCGGATAAGCATTGTTTAAAATACTGCTGAGCATGAAACAAATTTTTCAGTCTAGGAGAAACTTCCTGTCTGATAGGAATACATACACTGGTCAGGCAGGAGCAGACTTTGCATCTTGCCAGTTGTGTCCCAGCTCCTAAACAGCTGATTTGGTCTTCCTCAGCCATTTTCAGGCTTATACATTGGATCTCGAAGAGGAGAACCAGAAGGCTCTTAGTGAGGAAGGATCACATCTTGGACTCTTTTCTTGTTTATTCAAATGTCATGGAAGTTTGCCTCAGTAAAGACATAGGATTTTTCTCCTGGCTCTTAGTGTTAATGCAGTTTCATTCAGAAGTTGTAGTAAGAGTTGTAGTAAGAGTATGGAAATACCATAATTTTCCCCAACTCTGCTAGATACTATGTTTGCCATGCAAATATGAACAGCAAATTAGTGGGAAGCTAAGTGGTATTACAGCTCTTGGAATCCCAGATAGCTGAGGTTGATAATAGATCTTTATATTAGAGAATTGCAGGGTATGACCTCTGTGTACCCCAGTTTCAATCCCAAGGTCATTTAGATGCTGCTCCAGAGAACTGCTGCCCTGTAGATACTCTGTAAGAGGTTCAAATTTCTTTAGTTCACTGTACTGGTAATTTATGGTATCTGATGATTTGAGGTCTTACTCTGAGCTTTTACTGATTTTTATAGAGTTGGTAGCAGAGTGATGCACAAGTTTCTATTTATAGAATGTTCGGTATCTGATGTTGAAACTTGTCAGTTGTGTAAATGCACTTAAGCATTTAAGAAAAATGTTTAAATTAATGAATGCAAAGGCAAAATGTGCCTGATTCTTGTTTTTTAGTAAAAGATCTAAAAGTAATTTCCTCTTCTGTCTTGTGTCTTCTTGTGTTTCATTTGTGTGTAATTCTGTCTGTTCCTGTCAACATGTTATTACTTCTTTGCCCCCGTCTGTAATGCCTTTCCTATTTCAAAGTTCAGCTCCACACAGGACAGAGACAGGTCAGAGACACCACTTGTTATTTAACCAACTTTGAGTTGGGCTTTAAAGGGTGTTGCAAAATGCTCTTTAAAGGCTTTTCTTCTTCTGTGTTTGATGTTCACCACACTGGAAAGTGCAAACCCCAGACATTTGCTGAGAAGCCCAGAGTGCAGCTATGCTGGCCCTGCTGTGCCCTGGGGTTTACTGGTGCCTGCATCACCTGTGCTCTGCTCCTGTGTCCCCACAGCTCTGCTCAGTGCCAGCTTCCTCTGGGCTCACTGGAAGACGCGCAAGGGTCTGCACGGAGGCGTTTACCACGGATCTGCTCATCCTGAGGATCTGGAGGACATCAGGGAAAACATCCTCAACTACAATGAAGAAGGGGGTGGGGAGCAAGATGAAGTAAGGATCACTGTTATGTTACAATTAAGAGGGGACTGGTGCCTCAGCGTGCTAAGGAAAATGCATTTTGTGCTTTGTCCTCAGCCTTCGTTCTGCTGATTCAGCCCTGCAGTTGGCAGATGAATTATTTGGAAGGGTCTGTACATGAGGGTGCATGTTTCCTAAGCAGAGATAAGTGCCTATCCATTTTTAATTTGTCTTAGAGCCAGTGCATGTTGGAAGGAACCTGCAGGGCGAGTTTAGCAGTAGGGAACTAACAGCTGCTGGGTTTGGTTTTGGGGCTCAGGGGACACTGAGGTTCTCAGGGCTCATTTCTGCTGGAGCTCCAAGGGCTTGGAAGAGCCTGGTGTGACTGTTGCTCAGGTGTTCACACCTCCCTTGTTGGGAAGGGGAGGTGCTGGATTGGCTCCTCTGAGGCCCTGAGGCATGCGGTGGGTGTGGAAGAACCTTTCTGCATTTTTGTGTTTTGGAGATAAATACACCAGTGAACACAAGCTGTTTATACTTTGAGCAGAGCAGATTATACCCAAAGCAGGTATTATTAAGATTCCTGCTGGCTGTTTTAAGGTTTTAATGAGTCAGTGAAAGGCAGAGCTTTGAAGGAAAACGGTGGATATTATAAACAAGTACTCTTAGTAGATGATTTACTGACTTATAGATGCTTTCTATGTTTATAAAAGGTAAGAAACTTCCTTTCCAGCTGTTAATTTCATGGATTCAAGGGGTGGTGTGACTCTGCAGAGGTAATAATAGTCATGGTGCCAAGTGTGATGGGCCAAAAACAGCCAGTGATTTAAAAGTATTCTTACTTGTAGAGTATCCTTATTTTCTTGGTGAATTAGTGGGAACGTAATAAACACAGACATTTCCCATGCGATAACATAGACAGCTATAAATCCTGTTTTCCTTAATCAGATTAACTTCCTCTGCAATATTTTGCAATTTTACACCCAGAAGGTCTCTTTGAGGAAATCTACAGTTACTGTATGACATGTTTAATTACTTTTGGAGAGTTCTTAAAGTATACTCCTTATTTTAAGCAGTGGAATCAAATTAGTGACTTGATGATCTCCATCTGAGGCTATATTACTCTGCCTGAAGAAACAGTGCTTGGAGTGTAGCCTCTCTGGGTTCTGTGTACTCTTCCTAAATTATTCAGATTTAACAGTTGCTGGGATTGCAACTGAAACTTTTTAAGCAAAAACATAGTTGTTTGTCTAGACTGAAAAAACCCAAACAAATCCGCCCCTAAAATACCTAGAATTACACTACTCTAGTTGTGTTCTAATGTTACCTACCTAATAAAAGGATCATGAGCTTGCTTGGATAATAGAGTTTAATTTTTGTAATGTTTGTGGATGAGGGCACAAGAGGTTGTCATATGAAGGAGTTTCTGCATCTGGAATGAATAAAATTTTCCCCCAGAGAAATTAGGATCTCCTAAAAATTGCAGGAGGTCAGTGCATTGTTAAGTATACACTGAACTCAGCTGACCACCAGATGTTAAGAGCCAGCTCTGGACCCAGAGTCAGGACTTGAGTTGGATTTGTGGGTGGCCAGCCAAAAAGGGTTATTATTATTTATTTATTATTTATTATTACTATATTTATTATTAGGTATATATAAGGGGGTATGTAGTATAATTTCTTATTATCAGAAGAAATGTGTCATTTTAATGAACAATTAGTAGCAGTGAAGGATGATTTTAATATCACCCATTTCAGTGAAGGGATGATCCACAAGTCTGTATTGGAACAAGCTGCCATTTAACTTGTGTATGATGAAAAGTTGCTCCATGTCATGGATTCTCCCGGTATCCATGCTCAGAGTGGGGCTCGACTGGGGCTTGCACTAATTTAGGATGTGCCTAAGGCAGGGATCTGGGCTGCAGGTCTTGGTGCTCATCACCAACACTCCCCAGTCTCTGGGGGAATGGGAATAAGCAGCTCCTGTCCCAGACCCCTATCCTGCCACTTAGGCAGCTTCTTGATAGCAAGTGGGGGCGAAATTTAAATTGTTCTCTGCCTCTACGGGAAATTCATCAGAGCTCACTGAGATTACCTTGGTTAATCTCTTACCAGCATGGTTATGCACACTGCCATATGCTGGAAAACTAAAGAAATCTTTTGGGAAGTGCTGATTCCACACCTGCATCACTTACGGCTCCTGCTCCCATGAACAGTATTAGCAATACAAATAATTATTTGTTTGTTCTAATGAGCTCTGTCTCCCACCACCTGTCAACATTCTTCTTTGGCCTGTAAATCAGTCCAGGGACATAACCTTTGGGTTGTAAGGACATGAAGGATGCTGGGGGACAGGATTTCACTTCCCCTTTGCAGGTGGCACAAAGATTCTGATCAGGGAATGCCATTAACTGTTGGCATTGGCAGTTTTGTGCCAGAGGTTGTGGCACAATTCCCAGACAGCATTTACTGTGGTTGAGCTGGGAGGGAATGAGTGACTTTTTTGGGAGGTTTACTGGCTTTTACAGTTGTGCTGCTGCCACATAGTTAGGCATTATTCCAGAGACTGGTAAAATTTTATCAGAAATCACAGTAAATTTTTGAACTACTACTGCAGAAAGATTTCTTTAACGAGCTGTTTGTGAATATCCTTTCTCACCTCTTCTGACACACTTGTGGTATCAGTGTCCAGTGATGATAAGACACTCAGATCTGAATTTCAGAACAGAGATCGGGGCATTTCTGTCAGCTTTATTTATCTTTTGGTATGCAATCAGACTTGATTTTGACCCTGACTGCAGCACAGGTGTTCCTCAGGCTTTCTCAGGTGTATTGCAGGCGGCAGAGTTGGCAGAACACCCAACCCTTCAGGTGCTCACAGCTGCTGGACCGACTCGGGAATCCCTCCTTTATTCCCACCAGAACGTGAACTCTGGCGACGCACAGAGTATTAATTCCATGCGCCCGATTTCTCCCTGCAGGACGCCTACAACATGGCAGAGCTGCAGGTGTCCATCCAAGCGAGCCCGGCCTATTCGCTGCCCAGGAGGAAGGAGGCCGTGAGGGCGCGGCGCGGGGCGGCGGCGGGCCCGGCGGGGCGGGCGGAGCTGGGCCGAGCGCTGTGGGCGCTGCTGAGGGAGGCGGAGAGCAGCGCCCCGGGCCCGCCGCACGACTCCCTGCGCGTCTTCTGCACCGAGGGCGCCGGCTCCAGCGCCGGCAGCCTCAGCTCCCTCAGCTCCCTGAGCTCCCTCAGCCCCGCGGCGCTGGGCGGCGGCAGCGCCTGCGAGGACATCTGCGAGTGGGGGCCCAAGTTCGAGAAACTGAGGGAGCTGTACTCGCACAGAGAGCCAGGAGACCTGTAGCTCACCTGTAGCCGCTCTTGTCAGTTCTGGAAACAGCGGTGAAGCCCAGTTTTTTATACTCCTGCTCTCTTATTACCCCCCACCCGGCCTTTTTTCCTCTTTACAACAGGGATTCAAATTCCCACTACGGAGGCACACTTGGGCAGCAAGTTGAAAGATGAGCAGGAGCTAATCCTGGGATATGTACTTGGAAGAACAAAGAGAGAATCTGGGGTACGCAGTCATTCACATACTGTGGTTAAGAAGTACAGGTATTTTTTGTCACTAAAGCAATGCAGGACTCTTGAGGGACCCAGTGCACACGGCCAGAGGTGTGCTGGAGCTGAGGAAAGCATGCTGGGCGTGCTGTTTCTGGTGCTTTAACAGTTATTTGAAGAAAAAAACACCATGTATTTTTCTCATGTAAATGAAGTCTGTGGTGTACGATATCCCTCTTGTTTCCCGCAGTGGCGCAGAGATCGCAGTGCAGGTGCCAGTCCGGGGGTACAGGTAAAGAAGCAGAAGGATGAATTGGAACTTCACTTATGCTGTGATTAAATCCCTTTACGCTGCCCTACAAGGGCAGAAACTGGATTTAGGTATAACACATGAACCCAGGTGCTTACAACTACATAATTTTCCTAAGGAAAAGGCCAGGTGTTCTGGCTACATGCCTCAAAAGGGGCTGGTCAGGAATTTCGGTAGCAAACACCCCAGTTCACCACAATCTCTCATTCCTAATGAGCTGCTAAACTGAGCCTAAACCAGCCTGAACTGTGCCATTTGCATCTACAACTCTGTTGCTCATGTTTTCTTAAATCTCATTTGATAGAAGCATTGCAGGACATATCTGGGGACAGAGAAAGACAGGGAAAAGCTAACAGCAGTAGCAGCAGGTGGAATATTATGCTCTAAATTAATCAGTCCCTTTTTCAAACCATTTAATGTCCAGCTACTATGCTGGATTTTTCTTAAACTTGACAATATTTGGAAGTGAGAAGGTGCCACTAAATTAATTTTTTTTAAATTGAGATCACTTGTACAGATAAATGGAGTACAGTGCAGCAAGCCCAAAATCTTAAGCTGTGCTGTTTCTTCTATGTATCATATGTAAATTATACTATGGTATGTAAACTATATGTAATATGTATATTATAGATTATGAGCTAATAATATGAATATATCCTAGTTTCTAATAATTTGTTTCTTTAAAAGAAAGCATGAAACAATGTGTTGTAACAGACATTAAAACTGCTTTGCTCACAGTAGCTTGTTTTGGGAGGTCTGGCTTTTATTTTTATACATCTATTAAAACCTGTAAGTAGGTGAATGCTGTCTGCAGGCCAGCTCAGTTTGCACATTTCCCAAATGAGAAATATCCACACACTACCTTGTTCTCATATGCACTTGTGCCACTCTGGAAAATCTTGAGTGCCCCATTAAGCAGTGGTTACACAGTGCAGGTGGTGAGCATTGTCCTCTGGAAAACCTAAATCCTGTTTTTACTCAGACCCAATGGTTTTGGTTCACAGACAGTACAGTCTGTGATTTCATAATTTTCTTGACACTTTTATTTGCCTGGGAGGAAACCCTGGCTGAAACATCCTTGCAGTGTTCACCAGGCCAGCGTGCCAGCTCCTGTATTCCATGATCTCACCAGTCACAAACAGGTTATGGAAAATGAACAAAATATATATTATGCACAAAAATCTGTTCCTTCCTGAAACAGTAATAATTTTGTCTACATACCTTGTGTTCTTGCCATACCTATGGACATGCTGTTGCTTTGGCTGGTTTTAATGTAATTTAGCCTGTAAGCTCCTTGGGGCCAGTGCTGTCTTTATTTGCCTGTCAAGTGTCCTGCCTATCTCAGGCACCATATGAATAATAAACCAGCCTTCTGTCTCGGGTGTCTCTGCCTTGTTTGTGTTTAAGGATGACTGAAGGGTGGACTCTGTTGAATTATTTCTCAGTTTTGCTCAGATGCTTCCACGGATGTGAGTCACGGGTGCTGTGCTGCCTGAAAAGCTTCTGCTGGTGGGCTCAGGATCCAGTCACGCACCCAGAGAACACTTCTAGACCTTGTCAAAGCTCTTCCTCCACCCCTGAGGAACTGGACTGGTCCCTGGGTGAGACAGACAACAAGCACAAGTGGTGCCCAGGAACCCTGTGGGTGGCAAACAGTGGGTCACACAGAGTAGCCACAGCGCTGCGGAAGTTCACGTGTCAGTGCTGTCCCAAATGCTGCTTGCCTGCTGCTCCTTCCTTTTCCCTTACAGCTGTGGCCCTACTTTGTAACCAAACATGAAAACAACACCCCCAGAGCCTCGGAGCTGTCTGTGCACTCACAGTGAGCCCCACCTTGTACAGAACACACAAAACAGAACAAAAGGACAGGAAACATTTCCAAACTGCTCTAGGAGCTTGTGTCGATACAATCTCTGTAATGGGACACACTCATTTGCAGCTGCCATGCCCTATTAAAGCCTACTCTTCCTCTTTCCAGAGATTACTAATTAGTTCACTTAATTTATCTGTTTTAATTTGCATGCTGCTCTTTTAATTACTGTGCAATTGCTGAAATCATATCCTCACTTGTTCTGCATTTGCACAGGAACAAATATTTCAGTGCCTCTACAGAAAGGCTTATCCCATCACTGCCATGGCTCCCAGGGAGAACAGCTGGCTTTCCACAGAAAGCTGTGCCATGGGTCATGGGGGAAGGAAAAACACTAAATAAAATACCCTGTTGGGTCCCTAGGTAGTGGGATTTTCAGTAATCTAGTACTTTTATTAATCTTCTTCTATGTTCTTTACAGACTTTAAACATATAGCAAGAACATTTTATTTAGCATAAAATGTTTGTAAAGGTCTGGAATTTAAATAATCATGTGGATATTAGTATTTAATCTGGCTGCCTGTCAACTACATTAATCTTTGCAGTCTTCCCCTGTTAAAATGACATTCCAAATACATAACAGGGAGCCAAGCCATAGGAAAGCTGATTGTCCTTAGGTCTGACCTACTGACCAGCAGGTTTAGGAGGGAAAACAGGACTGTAAAGAAGCAGGATTAGGTGGGAAGAAGAAAAATGAGCATTTTCTTAATTACAAGAATGCTAAAACCCATGGCCATCTCCTGGGGATTGAAAGGAGGAGGTTCCCTGGAGCCCAGAACCTCCTCTATGCAAAAATACCACGTGTTTTACATCCCATCAATTACATTGATCCCTAATTAATGCTGGTGAACCAACTCCCCCGAGCCCCCTTTAGACCAGTCCTACGTGGGGGCATTTTTGTCTCCAGCTCTGCACATCCTGCAGCTCTTGCCACAAGAGTCACATCAGGGCACCCTACTGCATATACAGCCCTTGAAATGTGCTTCTTTGCTCCCCAAGAATGCACCTTTCTGTTCATTAAAAATACTAAACTTGAGCTACAATGTGGAAACAAGCAGGTCAAAGCATTTAATATATGATTTTATATATATATTATACACTTAATAAATAAAAAAATAATATTTATTTAAATGGATATACTGCCTCAGTCTGCTGACCTTACTGGAGTTGACATGCACAGGGTGATGACTGGTAAAAATCATAGCTGGTACCTTTAGCTTCTAACAAAGGAAACCCAGTGATCTGTTAAAACACAGAGATGATCCCAAAAAAGTTAGTGCTACACACAATAAAATGAGCTTGAGAAGCTAAAAAATATTGAGTAAAAATATTTTACTTTCCTCCTATATGGACTGAAACAAACTTGATTCCCTAGCCAGGTCTTTCTCAACCCATCCCAATGTATAAAAAAGCAAAAAAAGTGACTTTGAAATTACACAATTTATTTAGTATACAATAGTCATTACATCATTTTACAACAACATATTATAAAATAACTATGTTAGATCCCACCAGCAGAACACTGAAACAAGAAATGAAAATACACTTACGGCTTTTCTCAAAGGCTTTTCTCTCTTAAAAAAAGTCCTGACTCCTTGATAGCATTTTGTCTGCAATCTAAAAAAAAAAAGCCATTTATACCACAATCCCACTGATCACACGCAGCACAAAGTCCTTGTCCCTGCCATTCCCACTGCTGGTTACCAGGGAGAGTCAGTGCCTCAGGAATGGGAGGTGCAGCCCTTCTCCCCCAGCCCCTCGCAGGCCTTGTTTCAAACAGGGGCAGGGGGGAGCTGCTCCCTCTGAGCTGGGAACTGCTCGTGGCCCTCAGCATGTGGATTTACTGTTTGAAGCAGGCTGGTGTCTGAATGCTGCACTGCAGTCCCTGGAATATCCCTTAGTGTTAAACTTTTCTGATAATCTCTCACAATACATCTTTCTGTTTAAAAAAAACCCAAACAAACCAGTTTTCACTTGGCAGTTTCTGTGAAAAGGTTAAATTTCTCCTTTGGCAATATTAGAGACTGCATTTTTGAATTAAGTCTGTGTAAAAATAATTACTATTCCAGTCAGGATTTCTTAGTCTCAGCTGTTACCTGTAAGTAAATTCTGAAGACAACAGGCTACCTGTGGGCTTGGGAATCCCTCCCCTCCACCAAAGGAAAGTTACTGCACCTTTCCAGAAAGATCCAATTGCATTCTAGAACAAGCCATACAGCCCAGACATCTTTTACCTTTTGTGTGCTTGTTTTCAATTACTGAAGGCACTCACTGAGGGATTCACTGACCCAGGCTTGCAGCAAGAACCACCATGCATCATTACAGGCCTAATTAAAGTTTTAATACTGATTAAAATGTTTTATTATTGTATTATGTTAAACTGCAGTGGTCTCCAACCTCATTAAAGGATACAGGCTAGGAATTACTCAGGAGTTTCAGCTGCTCAGTGTAACAATCCAGCTCCTGTCAGCGTGTGATTTAACACAGCCCAGCTACAGCACAGCCTTCTGTGCCAGAGAGAAAGGCAGAAAGATGTTGAACATTGTTTAATGAGTATTTACTGAATATAAAACGGTTTGAGCATGTGACATAACCATCTCCATCTCTTTGGTGATTTACCTCTGTACAACTGAAAGGGAGAACACTTAAATCATTTGGAATTGGAGCCCAGCTCAGTTGTGACAGGTAATCACATTACACATCTTGATTAAATTAAATATGGAGTTTGCTATCTGCAGCACTTTAAGTTTCCCATCATTAGAAATTAATTGCGGTAGGTAATTATTGTAACTGAGTTATTTGCATAGGCCACAAACACTCTTATAGGTGTTCAAATGTTAATTCAGCCTGGGCCTAGAGGCACTTGATTATTACAATTTTGTTTTTTTAAGAAACAAATGAGCCTAGTGGATGTCTAATTCAAGATGGAGAGTACTGTGAGGCTTCCAAAGTTGATTTCTGATTTAAATTTAAACCCAAAGCACTGCTAAAAACACAGCAAAAGCCATGTGGTACCTTCATAACATTTAGAAATCCAATACAAATCACAAAGTTCAGGCTGGTAAAAAGACAAAGGGTACAAACAAATCACAAAATTCTCAGCATCGAGGTCTGATTTCATTTAATCTTTCATTTAATTTTAAAATCCTAGTAGTCTCTGTTTTAGGCTAAAGAACAAGGACACAGTGATTTTGTGCTAGAATATAGAGCTCTGTGTCTGAAATTATACAAAACAAAGCTCTATGATCTGAATGTATTTGAAATACTGGTTTCCTGCTGATTTAGAGACGAGTTTTTCTTTTGTCCGATTTTGCTATCCTAGTGGGATTCACACAAGGAGAAAAAGGATCCCCTGTAGTTCAGACACTATATACAGAAAAGTGTTCTGAGAATCCAAACTGAGAAATTCAGATTTTTGTTTGTTCTGAGCATTTTACAAGGATATAAACATGCAACATGTATCAAGCATGCTCCAGCCTTTTTTCTCACTAGAAATATGTAACACTCCATCATTAAACACTATGTTATAAACCAGTTTGTTTCTGATCACTAAAAATGCTGGACCAAAGATTAAAGTTTTTTCTTCAAAATTGTTTGCTTAATCCGCACTCACTGATTCTGCAGTCACGCTCACAAGACTGGAAACTCATATCCACATACATTCCCAAAGAATTCAAAAAAGAGGCACTGAAAGAGCACAAGGATCTGTCAAAAAGGATGAGACTGTAAGACAAAACTTCATTTTGTGACTATTTTTAGGATTCACAAAGGCAATGCTTACTCAGGGCAGGAGCAGCATGGGCTGCTTTCACTGAATTTCTACCATTTGAGAGGAAAATCTGAACTGCTGAGCAGATTCACAGGCTGGCACTTGGCAGTGCTCCCACAGGCTGCTGCCTTTGTCTTCCAAACAGTTGAAACTGGAAAACAATTACAACCTAAATATTCTGAGGGTCAAAATTTATAATCAAAATGGTCCCTGCTAGCATTTATTTATGAATTTATGAAAATTTTGGTAACATCAATGATGTTATCAAAATTAAACTGTCTAAAAAAAAAGAATCACAGTAATTAAACAGGAAATCATCGGTGTAAAACGTCTTAAAAATATAACCTGTTTGTAAACTTCATCTGCATTTCCTAATGTGGGTCCTAGCAGTGGAATACTGAACTTTAAGTCACGGTTGGAAATGTTATTTATGCTTGGCAAGTTTGTAAACATGGAATGTTTTGTTTTGAAACACCCTGGTGAAGTGCATGGTGTAAGAAGGAAGGTTTTTTTTAATTTCCTCACAGAAGCGAGGATGCAATGAAGGTTTCAAATCAGGTTCATTCTCTCCCAAGCCATCCATGATCTGCAATGAAATGGAACAGATGTGTGAGATTTCTTTAGCCAATTCAATTTAGCTATAGGCAATAACAAGTTCCTAACAACCTCCACAATACATTCACTGGGTCAGGCTGGCCAGGTTTGTTCACAGTATGAAACAAGGGGAAGGAAAGAACAGCTTTAAACCAGTAAGACTCAGAATATTGTCTCTAAATGGATAAAACTGTTTTGTCAGAGGTACCTATCTGCTTGGGCTTGTGCAGCCTGCTCTGGCTCCACCTCAGCCCCAGAAATACCTGAGAACTCCCCTGACACAGAGTGGTAACAGAACCACACTGTGCCTGTGGGAACTGAAGCTCTGAAGTGATTTATACTGGGGAGGGAACTCTGCTTGTGCACTCCTAACCTAGAACTTGTCAGGAAGTGCTTACTTATCCTGCCCAGGCTGAAATTCCCCCTTTTTTGTTCTCAAATACCCTTAAAAGCAAGCAGTGTTAATTTGGCCATTTTGAGAATGTCTGAAGGCTGCGGTAGGTTTTCCTTCCCACAGTGCAAATACGCTGAGCTACCTCAGATCTCACTAACTGGGTTTCAGAGCAAAGTCAAGCAAAATGTATTTTATTTTTTGATCTTGTCTGTAACACTCACGTGGCCATTGGCTACATCCAGCAGGTCTCGCAGGCGGCAGCCCCTGCTGTGCCTCCTCTCATAGCAAATGCTGTCCTCCAGGATCACGTAGTCCGTGCCAAAGGAGCGCAGGATTCCGTACACGTCACCGGGAGATCGCTTGGCATAGATCTGGTAAATCTGGAGAACAAGGAAACTGAGCTCCAACACACACATCAGCACTCACTATTGCTTTGTTTGCTCTGTCATGACTCCTCTATCTTGAGCCAAACAAAGAACTGAGCCTGAGAAACCATGTGAATCAAATATTACAGAAACAATCTATAAATGCTTTATTCAATAGCCACATGGATATGTGTGTTGTGGCGAGGATGCTGCTGGCTACACAACACTGGATGGTGCTGTCAGGCTTTGAGAATATCTCAAGCCCAGTGAAGGGTAGGTGGAAACAGTCTCCCCAGCTCTGTGTGGAGTTTCCCAGGGTGGTTTCTATATCACATGCTGTGTGTTGTTATGGGAACTGAAGGGAGTGTCAGGGAATGCTCTGTGTGGGTTTAACAGCCCAAGCAGGCACCAGGATCTACTGATGCCACAGTAGCCAAACCAGTGCCCTTGGGACTAGCTGGGTACCCAGGCACAGAGCTGCTCAGACACTCACCAGCTGCCAGAAGTGAGTCAGGAGATCCCAAAGCACTTAAATCCTGGGCCTGTGCCCGACAGTAAGTTACTCCGTAAGTAAAGCACATGATGCCTTTTGCATTGTTTGCTGGAGTGGAGTCAGTGACATGGGCAAGGATTACTTTAAAAAATCAGAAATCTCTTACCTGCTTTGTTCTCTCTCTCAGGTTCTTATCCTCGTAGTGGGGATGGTTGGTTAAGGTCCGTCCAGTGCACAGTTTGACTCCTGCCAACAGCTGCATGCTCCCAGCAAACACTGCTGTGTTTGGAGTGTTTGACCTAAACAAATGTTGATAAGTCTGAGGAAGTCTCTGCAGGGGCATTTTTGCAATGCTTGTGACAGATCAGAAGGAAAAAAAAGACTGCAAAAGTATTTTTCTGCTTCTCCTCTATTCAGGGAGCAAACTGTTCAAGCAACTGTTTTCTTCAAATGCCAGTGGATAAATTATAATTATACTCAACTGCAAATAAAAAATTTACTAAGCACTATGAGGAAATCTAAGGAAAACATGATCCTGACAATTTCAAACTATTTCTATATTTAATATACTTCTCAGGTTCATAAAGCCTCTGAATATTTATAGGTTTCTATATTCTAATTCTTTTAAAATTTCAAGGAACTTATTGTGACTTAGGTTTGTGTCTGATATATGTAAGGTACTTTATATAAAATGAATTGTTTAATCTGAATGGTAAAACTTTCTGCTCCTGTCCTGGCATTCACCATTCACTTGGAACGAAAACTTTGTTCCATGAGACATTCATCTTCCTATTCTGACACCAGTGGGAGAGAAACTATGAAAAAAGACACCCCAGTTGTAAAAAGCTGGGGCAGGGGGATGTAGAAGATGCCAGAATAATGCTGTCACTTATTGTTACTGTAACCTTAGAAATTCCACAAAGCAATCCTGTTATCTCAGGATCACTCAAATACCAATAATGAAAAATTTGTTTTATGCTCACCTTCTTCCCAACAAGCTTACAATCTAAGATATTTGCAAAGACACAACAGAAGAGCAGAGCAAAAAGTAAGAGTAAAAATGCCAGGCAATGAATACTCCCATCATCAGGCTAATTGAAACTGGCTATATTTTGCTGAAGTGTTTTCTAGTGCTTAGTAGGCACATAACCATGGAAGGGTCTGTGAAGACTAAACTAAGAGAAAGCAGCACACATGAAATCAACTAAAATGAAATTAGAATGTGAATAGGTGCCTAACATCCCCTTACATGCACTAAAGTACTCCAGTAACTGTGACACTTAGGGGTGCACTTTAGGGAGCCTTTGGAAACTGCAGCTACACACTCAGCCCTCTTTAAGCTCCATGATCGGCTTGAAAATGTTAGAGACAAGTATTAAATTTTACTATTGCCTTTCAAGAGATTATGCTTAGCAAATGAATTAATAATTACAAACCTTTCCTAAGAAATCTTGCACTGGTACATTAATCTCATCTAGGAAGGCCAGGGATAGTGTTTTTAATAGGCCAGTTTAACTTTACTGATAGACTAGTCCTTCAGCACTTTATAAAACCAGTTTTCATTTTCAAGTCTGAAAATATTTAATCTCCTAAGAAATTATTTATTACTTAAAATATTCAAAGCCACAAGTGTCCTGAAGTACATGTTCCATCGCAAGAAATTAATTCCTGTTGGAATTTAGGACTATGCAAATGGAATGGCCCTGACAGGCTGTCAGCCAGGACTCATCCCTGGAGCTGTGGGAAAGCACAAGTCTGTAGGACTAAGCTGCAAAGGACATGGGCTGGACTCACAGAGGGGAGAGCTTAGACACCCAAATAAAAATGATGATTCTTAAAGCATCTTCAACATATTTCTGTGTTTATGCCTGGGACAGGCAACTTCTGATGTGACAAGTACGTTTCTGTGCTTGTTCAAGATTAGTTCAAATTTTAAAACCTGACTGGCCTTACCAAGGCAACCCTGCTCTTCTGATAGCAGATTTGCATTATAATGGGTTCTGTAGCAGACTCCAACTTACTTAAACCCACTCACACAGCCCCTCCCAGCAAGTACCAAAGGCAAAACCACAAGAAAAAAAGCAAAACGAAAAAGCCAAACCAGCCTGCAGGCTCTTTTCTTTAAAAATTAAGCTAAATGAAATGGTGATAGTGTCCTTTATCAATAACCTACTGGTAAAAACGCATGTCAAAAATGTAGAATCACGGAATACACAGAGTTGGAAGGGGCCCACAGCGCTCATCCAGCCCAGCCCCTGTCCCTGCTGACCCCCCAGCAATCCCCCTGGGCATCCCTGGAGCGCTGTCCAAAGGCTCCTGGAGCTCTGGCAGCCTCCTGCCCATCCCTGGGGAGCCTGGGCAGTGCCAGCACCTCTGGGGGAAGCTGAACCTTTCCTGATCTCCAGCCTGAGCCTGCTCCGTTCGCAGGGAACAGAGATTGGAGCTGGGCCCCCAGTGAATCTCCCCTCAGGAAACGGATCATGCAGAAGATTCAGGATTCCCTTTCCAAAAGCATTCACTCCTGTCCAGAAGGGGTGAAATACATTTCAAAAAATTAGTTACATTTTTTACCAGACAGAGCTTTGCCAGCACTTCCTGCTCTCCCCATCCCTTGAAGACAATCTAGTGACCCTTGCTTGCTTTTCAAAAAACTGCCTTATGTGCTTTGGTACAGGGTGGAGTCTAAAATCTGGTGTTTCAGGTAAAGGCAGATGTTTCCCTGAGATTTACAGGTTTGAAGTCCTAGGAAATGATACTCCTTCAGACACATCACTGTCCATAGTTTACTGGCCAGCTCACATATTCTCAGACCAGCAGGAGCTACTCTTTCCCTGTGCTGCACTGGCAGTAGGAGCACAAGTGCTGGATTTCAGTGCCCCGGGCAGAGAGCAGGGAGGTGACACTGGGAGGTGACACTGGGAGGTGACACTGGGAGGTGACACTGGGAGGTGACACAGAGCCCCAGTGTCTGCCCTCTCCAGTTCCCTCCCCAGAGCTCGTGCAGGTGCCACTGCTGAGTGCTGGGGACACCTGAGCACGGAGGAGCAGGGCCAGGGGTGCTCCAGCCTGTGCCAGGCATCACCCCCAGTGCTGCAAACCCCCAATGACACTTCTCTATCACACAAAAACAAGCTGTTTTTACATCTGTCTGAGTAAATGATGTATAAAATGAAAGGATAATTTCTTTTTATAGCTCTCTGCCAAGCTCCATACCACACTGCCCAACCTGCAAACAATTTATTCTCTAGGAAATGTCACTAAATAATGACAAGGACTTACAGGTCAAACTGATTTACATTATATAATTTAAATGTCATTCCAAGAAGACCTGATGGCATTTTGAACAAATAATCTCATTTATTTTTGAAGCTCTAAGCTTTCAACAAGTTAATTACAGCTGAGCTAATGGGTAAACTAAGCACTATATTACAGTGTAGGAACCTTTTCTTTACCTTACACTTAAGGATTTAGAGAATTATATAAATACTAAAGAATAACTCATTAAAAATAAAAGGGTTTTACAGGAAGTACTTGCACGAACTCTGAAAGTGGTAGTAATTCTTTTAAACTGCTAAAGAATTATTACAAGCTGGTTTTAGGAAGCACTAAGGAAGAAATGGCCAGCATTGCAATTACAGGTTACATCATTAGAAATAAAATGGCTATTTCTAGTAAAAGTCCTCCAGAGTTGAACCCTGTAGTTGGCTTTCAAAGCCGTAAAATCTGACAAGTCTCAGATTATTCCTTTACTAGTGCCTGAGTATGGTACAAATCAACAAAGTGAAAGGATTTGAGAAAAGAAGATTCTAAGGAATATGCCATGATAGAATTTTTTTTTTCCTTTAAAAGAAAATCTTTTTATTTGCAGAATGCAATATTAAAATATCACAGATTTAGCTGCAGATGATAGGCAGTAAAGCATCTTCGGTTACACTGTCATGGTTCTTTTTTTTCCCTCTGGTTTGGAAAGACTGAAAATTGCAAAAATGGAAAATGACAGCCACAAAGAAAGAACAACAAGATGCGTTTTTGTGAGTCCCAGCTTCAATTTTATGCATGCAGATAATGCTCACATATATGAGTGCACCTACACACGGTTGGTATGAACCTACTTCTCAGGCACTCGCAAGTTCATGCCTGAAATTTACTCACATGTCTGTCCAACAAAAGCCCAAGAACAGTAATTTACAAAAAAAATAGTGTAGTATTGCCTTTAAAGTCTGGAACATGCGTTGATTTCAGTGTGATTACACTTGAAAATCAGGAGTGTAAGTAATAAACTTTAAAGCTGGCTTGAAATGAAAATATAGCCATTAATATAAATTAGTATAAATTACTAAAGAAAGAACCACCATTGAAACATGGGTGTTTAATTTGCATAACCTTAGGAGCTTTTTGGAAATTTGTGGGGTTTCTACAAATATACAAATTTGCCTGCTTGTCCCCACACCTGGTTCAGGTACCGCTGGCATCCAACAATGCTCTGCTGAATCTCAGTCTCAGTTAACTTTTCCATTGTTTTGGCTGTTGCCCAAGATTTCTAAGAAATTTTTCTGTGAGTTTTAGCAACTGCTATTGAAATATTCCACAACTGTAGGCAGATTTCCCCTTTAAAGGCAGAAGACATTGCTTCTTTAACACTTACCAGGAGCAAACAGAGTAGGGAAGTTCACGCTATTGATTTGCTCATTCTACTGATATTCTTCCCCATCTCTCAAATGAGCATGTTGTTCCTGTTGTCTTAGGGAGAAAGACCAAAACTAAGAATTTTAATGTTCCTCCCAGCTGGGAACAGAGCTGTGAACTATCCCTGGAGTACTGGATTCTTGACTTTTTGTTGAAAAAAAGCTAAGAAAATGAGATGGTGGGTAGGAAAAAAAGCAGAAGACTGGGATATGCAAGATCATTATGCAAAAAAAAATTGTGCTCTGCAATTGTACAGATACAAACCAGTAGATCTTCCTGAAAATGCTATGGCAATTTTAGTGAGGGGAAGAGTAAGAAATGCATCTGCAGACACTTCACAGGGGACAGACTAATAGTTGGCCATTATTCAGATTGTATATTTGGACAAGTTAATATGCATTTAGAGTTAAGCGGACAGAAGGGTTTTCTTGTTGTGGAGAGATTGCAAGACAGATGAGTTCTTCCTAATTCACTGCTATACATGACAAATTAGAGCTTTTCATACTGAGTTTTAATAATGAATTATTAGTTCCTGACACCAGCCTTGACAGGTCATTAACTACAGCACAACTATCAAGTGTTAGTATAGTAAAAGTGTTCCCTTACACATCAAACTTAAGAAAATCTGTCCCACTTTGAGAAACTTACCATAAATTTTGTTGACTGGTATTTAAAGCACAGATAATTAACTCTTCTTCGCAGGAATAATATTTCTAAATACAATAAATTCTAAGTAAAAAAATGCCCCTCTGTAATTGTCTGTCATGACTTGGAATGAAGAGATGACAAGCACCAGTTTAGCATTCTCAGCACTAAGAGCACATGAAAAATTACTCTCATTGGAGCCAGTCAAATCCAGTTCATGGCTGGGAATAACTCCACATGCATATTTTATGTATAACTCTATATATAACTCTATATATTGCACACAGGAGACCTGAACTATCAGACATTTACCATCTTTTAATAAAACAGTAGTGCTAAATGGAACTGGCTGGTAAACATTAGTCACAAAAACATGTCAATAAGGCTGCAAAGATTCTAAATGATGGAAAAAATCATGGCCTGCTTTCAAAATAAGTCATTGAAGGCTTGTAATATATTTTACTCCTAAATTACTCCTTCTAGTTTATGGTTTAAAGAAATACAACATTATGGAGTGTAAATATGTTGCTATGGGGAGAACAGCCTGGGTGACTGGTTTCACTGAAGTTCATTGCATATGAAGGAAATACTCCAAGGAAATACTTCATACAGTTCAATATTTGATGTGGTATGTTCAGATTTACTTTCAGAATGTTTTCCTCTGTAACATGAAACCAATTTTCTTTTTTTAAAATCATTGCTGGAGTTGCAAATAAATACAAGTCCCAGGAATATCCCTGTTCAGAAACTTAACCTGAAAGTTTTTAGTGGTTACTCTATGTTAATAGAGAATGTACCCCTTCAGTCCACAGCCCTCCAGAGAACATCCTACCTGGCCTTTTTTCTCAGCATCTTCTACATGCAGTATTCCAAACTGTTTCCACCTAAAAAATACCATCCTATGCTCTGGGAGAAAGCAGAAGTGATGAGGTGGGGTTGGGATGATTGACTCACACCCCTCAAAGACTGCACCTATGCTTAGACAAGTTCAAGTTCAATTAAAAATATTTTGCTTACACTTTGGAACACATGTTGGGACTAATTCTAACAAGCAGAAACAACTTAGATTGTTTTAAAGTCTAACAAACAGACTGCAGAGTATGAATTTTACAGCACTACATCCAAGCTTTTTAACATTACGGAACTGAGAAGGGCATAGGTTGGGCGGGGGAATAAAATTATTTCACTGCAGGGGTCTATTCATGTAAAGAAGTAGCTATAATATGATGAGAGAAGCCTGACACCTCCAAATTTACCTCTTTTGGCTGGGAAAACTGTGTCCTTATGAGAGCAAAGGGATCAGCCGGTTCCCTGATGCACATGGAACACAGCAGTGATACTGAATGCAAGCACAGAGCTGCTCTCCACAGCTGCTCATACCCAACCTCCTGATAACCCACCCACCCTAACCATCCTCACAGGTCACCAGAGTTCACTGCTGAGCTGTGACAAATAAGGAGAACACTATAACTAAGAACATTAGATCTACGCAAATAGCATTTAACTGAAATAGAGAAAAAATCCTCTTACTTAATCCAGTTCATCAGCTCCACTGTGTCTGGGTCATAGAATTCTCTCAGCTCTGATAGTTCATCCATTATTCCTGGCCAGAACTAAAATGGAAACAAAATAGAACAACCTGAAGACAGAATGAACAAAACAAGTTCTGGATGCTGAAACGTATTACTTCCTCTTAGCTGGCAAATAATCTTGTCCAGCTCATGGACACAATTGCAAGACACAAATGTATCTACCTACCCCTCCTAGGAAGGAGAGGTGACTGTCACTGCAGGATGCACACACAGTTTCAGAGTTTGAGATCTGCAGCCCCTGCCACATGACCAGCAGGACCAGATCTGCCCGCTGCCAATGATGACAAGAGAAGGAAAGGCCCCAGGAATTAACATTAAGTTTGGAAAGGAAATATAAAACTAAATAAAAAAAGGTAGGAAATCTGTAGCAGAAGTAAAGGTTATTAGATGTGCTGTGGATTCTATTAATGGTACTTCAGAAGTTTGCATTAGGAGAGAGCCACTGAAGGCAAAAAGAAAACTGAATGACAACAACCCATTGACCATTGGGGGAAAGCATTTCAAAATTTACAACAAACAAAGAATACCTAAATCAAATCTGGAGGAGAGAAAAAAAGGATTGAAACTGATTCTGAAAAGCTAAACCCTCCTGTCCAAAAAGCTGAGGGAACAATGATTTATTAAGGGTTTATTGTTTAAGCCAGTGAATATTCCAGGGCAGGAGGGAACAATTAAGGAAGATAATGACAATGCTAATGACAGATTGCTGTGCATCAGTCTTTACTACAGAGGATGTTACACTGAAACCTATTCCAAACCTGCTTTCTTTAGATAATAATGACTGCTGGTTTGAAAACTGAAACACTGCAGTAAAAGTCTAAGAAAACCTACCTGATAATCTAAAAAGTCATTAATCATCCATTTATATAATGCTCATCCAAGAATTCACAAGCAATTTGAATGTGGTGCTGCTGAGCCCCTTAGCAAACACAGGCATTCCATCACTGAAACTGTAATTACCTGGCAGGACTGGGGGCAGGGGCGGTAACTGGGCCAACAAAGACTCTCACCAGTGTAACTTCTCACTTAAAACACTTGTTCAAGTACTCCTGGCCTCTACCAGGTGGAGCCATGGCAGCATCACAACCCTGGAGAAGCTCTGGGAAGTACAGCAGTACAACAGATGTATTTCTGCTTTTCAGAATCCCCAGAGATTAGTGAATTCAGCTGTTGTGAAAGGAGATTGTGGAGTCTGATAATGAATAAAAATTTCCTCTCTTCATTACTAAACTGCCCTGGATAGCTACAATTCTGAGAGCTTGGAGTCCTTCAGAGTGGAGACAGGAGAAACAAGCTCTGCTTTGCTTTCCAGGCAGTGAACCCTGCCCTGTAACCTCCTGAGGAACAGTGGCACAGCTCCCTGCTCAGTGCTGGGGTTATTCCATGACATTCACTCTGGAAAGGTTTTTTAAGTCACAGCACTGGAAGTTTTGAGTGAGTACAAGCAGTTTCCACTGCAGGAAAATTTTGTCCATGAGGCTTGCTATTACCAAATTGAAAAATTTCCAGGTAGCACTACATTTGATTAGTAGAACCAAGAGAAAACTAAGGTACTTCAGGAGCTCCAAATACAAGAGAATGACAAATAAAAAGTAAAACATATGATAATATGGACCTGTAACACTGACAGAACTTTGTCTTCTGAATCAAGTATATGTCAGATTGAGAAAAAGTCTGGTGACACAGAAGAGGATGGAAAGAACAGATGGAGCACATCAGAGATGCAACAAACTGCTCAGAAGAGTGAGGGAAATGTGAAAGAAGTTTTCAACTTGTAACAGTGCTTGTCTCTGGGGTCAAAGTCTTCAGGAAAAGAAACCAGTTGGTTGTCAAGTGGCTTAAATTAGCCCAGAACTGAAGCTGTTCAGTACAGCCAAAGACTGCTCAGACCACGGGTATATGTTGCAATATGGGCTGTAATAAATGTCCACGTCTGGAGCAAAAGGACTTGGCCACGATGAAGATGAAAATGCAGCTGGAGAAATAACAGGAACAGAATTTACTATTAGAGAGAAATCAAGATTATTTGGCAGTCCTTGGAATTAGAATGCTCAAGCTTAGGAGCTCACCTTAAGTACCAACAATTTATTCAGGAATTATTGACATGTAAACCCACATTGATGAGCATTATTGTGAAGTTACAATGAATGCAGATAAAGGTGAAATCTACCTACAAAGTGTAGGAAGTGAAACATAAATACTACTTGGTACTGCTTTATATATGTGCAGTGTTATCTGCAGCACAGCAAAAGTAGGCACCGAAATACTTCAGCATTTTCACTTTATCTGAAAGATGTTTGCACTGTAATAATATAAACAGGAGTAGAGATGTCTTACAGGTCTCAAAACATCCTGTACCTGAAATGTGAAAGAAACCCAGCATTGTAGCTGCATCTGCATCTCAATAAATTATTGTTCAAGTGATGTATTTGGGGCTGTAGTAACCACATGCTTCAAAAGAGGCTTTCATTAGCTTATTCAGGATTAAGTTAATAATCCCATAAAAATCCTATTTTGAGGAACTGCATTGAAGAATAGCTCTTCTGACAAATGTAACAGATAATGAAACACCAAACTGCCCTCCTACAAATTCAAGAAAACCAGTCCTGATGGCCAATTAACTTTGTGGTGTACAGACAAACTGCCCCTGCAATCTGAGCAGTCAGTGACTGAACAGATAAATTCTTGTCTGGAAAAGAGGAAGGTAAGTAATTCTCTGTTCCAGAAGTCTATTTCCAGTGTCTGTTTATAAGGTCTTAGAGAGAGAATATAAAACCACATTCTCACAGAAGCAATGGGTACTTTCTGGATCTCTCTGTAGGAATTCTTGTCTGACACTGCCAGGGCACCTGAGACAAGAGCCTTGTGGGTCCCTTCCAGCTCAGAATATTCTGTGATTCCCTCAGGCTTCTCATCAACTCTTTCAGCTTTGCAGAAAAGACCCACATAGAGATCCACTCTTCTGGTAGCTCAACTGCAAGAACTGACTCAGGACAAAAAAAACACTGAAAGGTGATAAATTTCTCATTCCTACTGAGAAATTTTAAAAATAGTATTTTTAATGTCAATAAAAAATATTTCCTCTGTTTAGAAGAAACACGAAAATGATGCTTTTCAGGCAGACTGAGCACAACTAATGACTGCTCTAAAGTCCATGCAATCAGTGGTTTCTGTTGACTCCAGAATTGAATCTGACAGGATTTAGGAACTTTACATCTGCTCATGAATAGTGTGAGGAAAATTATTCCTACTGAACTGTCACATTAGACTATTGGAATGTCATGCTCTTGGTATCCCCTATGTCAAAAGAAATGGCACTGTCATATTCAGAGATGATGAAAATGGTAAATGACTTCCTAACATCCCAACAGTGGACCAAAAAAAAGTCCTTTAATAGAACAATAAGACAATTTAAGTGAAAAATTAAGTATTTCTTACTTTTTGTTTCAGAGGGGGCAATGCAATACTGGAGTCAACTCTATTAGCAGCTTTCTTAACTGCTTCATTACTGCCTTTTGAACTGTAACAATGAAATTAATCTTGTGTTTTTCTGAAGGGATTTAACAGACATATTTTCATCTCAGACTAGTTATTGCAGAAACAAATTCTCCATCAAAACAGACTGGATTTTTTGTCTTTGTGACTACAAGTTAAAAGAATGGTTTGCCCATTAAATCAGTGTTCTAAATCTCACTGCTATGACAGACTGATAATCTGGTAGATGTTATTGATTTAGGTATGTTTCATGCATTTACATTTAAGTGTTTGACAATAATAATATTCTGTTTCTGGAACAGACAGAAGACAAACCAGGTACTTGACCATTTAGTAATTCTGTACTTTTAAGCTTATAAGGCACAGCAGTAAAGATTATGATTATTTCTGCTCCTAAAATAAATCATTACACAATGTGATAATCTGCATATTATCCACAATTTAGTTAAAAACAAGAGACAACTCCCATTTCCATAAAATTATGCATTTAAATAACACCTTCTAATTACACATACAATCAGATAAACATCTGTATCTATGAACAACTCCTCAAGATCAAATAAGCCAAACTGATCCTTCACAGACAATTTCAGAGGCACAGCTATCCAACTTTTTAAAATTCAGTTACAAATCTTCTATGTAGTTACTAATAAGACAACACCCTTCTAGGAGAAAGGAAAAATTTCATGCAACTAAAAAATGCCAAAACATTGGGAAAAAAAATTCTTACCTTAAATGAAATGTACAGTAATGTAATTATTGGTACAGAATACTTAATCACCTGTGTCTATGAGAAATTGAAAAAAAAATTGGTTATTTTGATGATACATTTAATAGAATTAATTTTTAATGTATTGATATCTGAAATATTTAACATGCAGTAGAATTTAATATATTGAATTTTAAGCCCATATTCTGATTTTATTTTCAAGTAAAACCCTAATTACAGACCCATCACAAAAGATGGATTTATATATTTAAATCTGTATTCTACAAGGTAGAAAACACTGTCATTCAATATAATTGACTGCAAAGATCTTCTCAGACTGCTGATGACTTCTTAATATGGAGACTTTTTCAGTAAAATTGTGGTTATTTTTCATACCCACATCTATATTGCCATCTAGTGTATTCCAATGGAATTGTTCAATATAGAAACCAGAAAATCTGTTTTACTTACTGAATTTATGCAAAGGTAAGGCAGAGATACCTGGTTTGAGAGAACTACAAACAATATTCATCCCTGAGCCTTGACTAGGTTTAACCCAGTTCAAACCCCAGTGGATGAAATGCTGAGTGCAGTGCTCACCCTCTGGGATGTGTAGAGATGGAGACACTTCAGGACGAGTTTCCAAACCTCCGTACTGCATAGGCCGAAGGATGCAAATACACACATGTGGGATGTCCAGAGGTACTTCATCCTGGAAAAACACAAGCTGTTCATCATCATCTGGAGCTCTGCAAAGCTGCTTGTGAGACCAATTAATGTCTAAAGAAATTCTGAACAGTTTTCTTGGACTTTCAGGCCCCTGAAATAACTGAGTACAGGACTGACGCTGCACTTTGATACATGCTCCTGGGAATGTCTCTGCTCCAAAACTTCCATACTTTATGGCAGAATTTTGGGAAATGCCTCAGTCTATAAGTAGAAACACAGCAGGGAGAGAAAGTTCATGATCCTATCAGTTTGTGGTCAACATATTTTACACTCTTAAAAAATATACTCAACCATCTAAACAAGGCCTTAGTAGAATCACAAAAATATACCTCATTGTGCTTAATGCCAGACATCCAAAAAGAACCGTGTGAACTAAGCTGTAGGCAGCATCAGGCTTCAGTGTCACTGTATATTCTTCCATTTTTGCCTTTAACTGGACTTGATTTGAGCCACTATTTGAAGAATAAAGCAGTGTTATATTAAGTTCTGTAACATGTTTCATAGAATTATCTGCATTTAAAAAAGCACCAAATCTTTCTGAGGCCACAAACAACAACCCACACAGATACCTCAGAATGCCACAGATCAGCTCTGGGACCTGCCAGCAGAGATGCAGTTATAGCTCCTGCTCCTTCACACAGACCACAAAGCTCAGCACAGACTATTCCTGCTCATTTCTGGGCAGCTTGAGGACAACACCTGGGAAATGTGATTTGGAGTGCTTTGCACAGGGAAAATGGGATGAACTAAAGAAACTAACATAGTTTTAGATAAAGACATCCTTTGTCTGCTTTCCCTCATCCCAAAAAATGCAACCATTATACAAACTGCAAAACTTCAACAGCAAAGAACTTGACTAAATCTAGGGAAGGATGCTCCTCTGTTTACATTTTTAGCTTCAAAAGGAAGTTACTTATTCTGTCTGATTTCTCTGTCACACACCCCACTCCTCAGTAGCTGTACAAAGCAATCCTGTATTTGCTGCTGTGTTCACCTCCAAGTTCCTCAGCCAGCTGAAGAAAATTGACAAAAATGTGAATTATCTTAAAACTGTATTTACCTGAGGTTTCGAAAGGCAACAATTACAGCTGCTACTGTCAGAAGGAAGAGAACAAATCCATAGACGTAAAAAAGTAATGTACTGGAAAGTCTTGAAAAAGTATTTAAAGGTAGTAACCCAAAGGCTTCTTCACAAAGATACAGGTTAGCATCAAAATCTCTAAAAAAAAAATAAAGATCTTTGTCCATCATGTATTTCATAACTTGATGTAAAAATGGATCAAAGTTTCCTTTTTTCCCCAAGAAATTATAGTTACAGTTGTGTAGATTATTCTTAGGGCAACTATGACATAAACATGAGGTAAAACTGTGATTTACTGCACACATTTGAAATAAGAACAACCCAAAGGCTTCACTTAAAGAAGTCAAACAAAAAAGTAAAACTGCAGCTAAATCGTACCTTGTTGCTCCAAATCCAAATTTCGCTTTCAGGAATTTGAATATATGCTCATCTGACTCAAGATTAAGAATTTTCTACAAAGTGGGGAAAGAGAAGAGAAATTATATTTTAAATATCAAAACTGTCACACAGTAAACAGCCTTTTTCATCATTTAAATATAACTGTAAAGCAACACAGCCTTACTAAAATTGGTGCTTCCCAATCAAAGTATTCAATTTTAACTGCATTCATTGAAAAGAAAATTCAGTGAAAAACTTTGCAAATGCTCAAGAGTATAGATCTACAACTGATATTAAATTATAGGTGAGCTTCAAGTTAGCACCAATTATTTGGTGTTAATTTATGAAGTTTTCAAATCCATACATCAAAGATTAGCAAAATGATCTTTAATTTCTAAAATGTATTTTCTGAGATGCAGAGAAATCTCACTGCAGTTTTTATTTAATGCTATTCCTGTACATGGTTAACAAATAGCTTTTAACATAATACAATGTGCAATTTTTGATATTAAAAATTATTTGCCTACCTTAATGGATTTATTTATTAGAAGAGTCAAACACAAGACTAGTAGAACATGGAGAATAAGTTTCCCAAGTCTACTAAGGAAGCCACCCTTTTTTAGGTTTTTCTACAAAGAAGAAAACATTAATATTTCAGTCCTTTCTTTTTTTTTTAATGTATTTGGATCAAAAGCATCACAGGCTATTTGAAACAACTGATCTGCTACTCCTGAGCAGCACCAAATTTGGATTACTCACGTAAGCAAAAATGGATACAGAACTGAGTAGCCAGAATAAATATATACTTCTTGCACAATCTGAAGGGACAACTCATAAAAGCTTTGATCTGGCAGAGTTTTGGAAGCAGCCGAACAGCCTTTCCTTGGCAGCAGCCCTATTGTACTTACAGAACTTACTCTCCACAGTATTGTGTGCCTTTTGAAATGCCTACTCATTACACCTTCCACCTGAACATGGCACAGGTATCTTCTGGCTCTGTCAGTTCACAGGACTTTGAGCAATTTTCCAGTTACAAGCTGCAGATCCAGAAGAGTGCTCAGAGGCAGCTGGGAATAGGTGCACACAATGGGAATGGTGCTGTAAACTCCTTCATTGTGTCACCAATGCCAGAATCAGAAAAAAGAGAACTGTAACTACAGTAAAAAATCCCTAATCTTTGAAAGAAACAATGGATTTCAGAAAGCTGAACTTGACATGAGCCTAGTTGTCCTAGTTTTACAGATAATTTTGTTGGAGGCAGATCCATAAATTCAAGCCAAGTCCTGCTGAAACAGGTGTAAAGTCCATTTATTCATTTTTTTTTTCAGGATCCAAACTGCAGCTGGCACAATCATTAATGTTAATAGCAATCATGGAATTATGACGTCTGATGTGCTTGGTTAAGCTGCAGTTAGTGTAATGGAATTCATTATTTGATCAGGCAATGTTTGGGTTGGTGTATGCTATAGTAATTTCTCTAATTAGTATTAGCAAATTAAAATTATAATGCATCTAAATTACTCATTCACACACAACAACAAATATATATATATATAAATACTCTTTATTTAGTACTACAGAAATATTTTGGTACCTACCTGGATTGTTCTTGCTATTAAGACAGAAATATTAAAACTTATTATTAATGATCCAAGAATCATAGAATTGAAGAACTGTAGGACACAGACCAGCAGTAATCCAGAAACCTGAATGATATAGAGCCATGTAACCTGTAACAATAATGAGATTTTTATGTCTACAAAACTTAACAGTCATAGCTGCTTTTCTCTGAATATGCTCCATAATTTATTTCAGCATCAATTATTTTTGCAAAGAACATATCATCTTGCAGTAAATCATTACATGTAAAGCCATTACTGTATCCTTTTTACATTTATGTCCTGAACTACTTAGATTAATATTTTATGCCCATTTTATACTTAAGGAAGCCTGATCCTATAATCAAGCAGACAAATCACTGCAGTTTGAGGAAAATATTAATTACTTAATATTTGGAAGATGTTTTTATTTTCTTTCATCCAAAAAGTGCTTCTGTAGCCTCTGTGATGTCTTTATGACCAAAGAGTTATGGCTCAGTGCAGCTCAGCAATCAAACATCACCTGCTTTCTCAAACTTTTCAGTAATAATTCAGTATAATCCCTTCCAGGTTATGCTAAATCATTATCAGTGTTCAGCTCAAGGTAAACACTAAATCCCAGCTGATTTTCTGACACAGTGGTACCAAAATGTACATTTTACCTCACACAAAGACCCGAGTTCAGTCTTGTATTACAGCAGTGGTGTAAATCAGTATCAAAGAGCCCAACAAACTCCAACAATTCTAAGTAGTGTTTTTTTGAAAAAGAGTGCAGACACACTGGTGTGGTGAGTCTGTTTTGGAATAACTCAGGATGAAATTGGTAATTTGCTGACTTTTAAGGTAGATGACCAGTCACATTAGATGTTGACTTCAGCTTTCAGTTGCAGATAGAATGAAGAGTTCAGGAACTTACAGTAAGCCACATTTATCTTGATATGCAGGCACCACACTCATTTTCAGTAAAATTAATACAATCAGTAAGGTTCAAATTTAAAATGAATTTACATAAATTGCTCTTCATCCTTCTGTAACCTTTCTTAAAGTTAGAACCTTTTTCAACCAGTGCAAGCTTTCACCATGCCTAAAATGATCCTGGTAGAATTTCACAGCAATGCTAACATCAAAGAGTGTTTTCATCTTCTACAGTACTTTTCTGTTTTGTAAGATTGACTGTCAATGATCCCTGACCTTCTTAGTAAGACTTGTTTTATTTTCTGGCTTATCTAGCTCAGCAACACAGCAGGGGCAATGCTGCTATTTCATGGTGAGTGGCAATGCAGGCAAGACAGCTCCTTCTCAGCAACCTGGTGTTCTGCATCCTCCTCCTGTGTACAGAGCTTGGCCCTGACTGACAAACGAGGATGCACAATGCTTGAGGAAAAATTCACACATTGCTTTGAATTCAGCTCACACAGATTTCCTGTGGTCCTTTTTCTTCTGGCAACTTCGAGAGGCCATGCTAAAGCTGTGGTATCAGATCAACTGTTAGGATGGCGTTTGGAAATATCAAATAGTGTCTAAACAAAAGTAGACAAAAATGAAATAGACATAAACTATGTTAAAGTGAACAAAAATCAGAAATAGTGTTGTTTTCATCATTCACTTTTACACTTGCAGGGTATATGCACTGTGATGACTTCAAAGCACCAGGCACACTGTATAATTTTATTACTCTGGGCATCCGGGCCACTGGTTAGGAAAACATCTTCACAACTGTTGGCTTTATGAAGGCAAAGAAACAAAGGTAGGTTATTTCTAAAGAGAAAGTTACCTTTGCTGTGGGAAGCATGTCCAAGCAGTCCAATATGAATAGTGCCAATGCTTGTATCAGCATCATAAACTGGTTAAATTGCCAAGTCAGGCTAAAGAGAAACGTTGCTATGAATACAGCCATGAGTGTGAGTCTCTGGAAGGAAGTTATTTTTATTTTACTTTATGGTTTTCTTCCTTAAAACACAAAAAATCAAGCGAAAAAAAAACCCCAACAAACCCAACCTTAATCTGGTGTTATTTTAAAACCACTTTTAAAACACTGAATTTTCTAACTGCAATAACAACTTGGAGGATAAGAAGCATTTTATTAGAGTTACAATTTCTTGACTTATGCCTGCCTTTTACCACTGTAATACCATTTTCAAGAAAACAGTGAAATCTCAGTTTCAGCCCCCAGACTAAAATGCAATACCTGTTTTACTGTGGTATAAAATTATAATGTGGTATAGCTGTTACTTGATCAAAATGAGGAGTAGTGACTTAAGAACTGCTGGTCAAAGAAACTGTATCACCCATTTGCTTTAATTCTTGCAGATCAGGGCAGCTTCCTGTTACTAAGTTTATTGTGTCATACTTGTCAGAAATACTCACTTCTTGAGCAGGCTGTAAATGAGTTCTGAGTAGGTATGTGATGGCTGCTATCTGAACAGCAAAGAATGGCAGTGCCCAGTTCTCCCTTAAAGGAATGGTGAATTCCACCCTTGTAGTATCTACCCTGTACAAAACAGAGAGTTTCACACATTTAAAATCTAGCAAACACTTGGTGACAGACAGCTTGCAATGACAGACATCTTTGTGCTATTTTAACTCCTTATTTATAAAAATGGAGGCTCTACACTCCAGTTCCTTTAACACACCTGCCTCTGAAAATAAACCACTATGAAGGTTCTGCAAGTTATCCATTGTTTCTGCATCTCAAATGATGTACTTCAGCTTCACTAACATGAACTAAACTATGGACTACATCTTATCCATGAAGCACAGCATAGGGCAATTTAGAAATGATAAACACACCTCAAACTAAAAGCACTCCTAAAATCCAGCTTATGGATTTCCACACCATAGATAATTTACTTAATTTTTTGGTTTGCAAATGCACATGTAAGAATATAAACAGAATACAATTTTCACTGTGATTCCAGTGACTTGAGTTTGAACACAGTTTAACTGCTTATGAGCTTTTGGTCATTTTTTGAAGCTTTTAAACATAAGAAGTACATGATGGAAGAACTCCCCAAAGAACAGTAATTTGCAGAACCTGATTTAAAAGTTAAAAACAAAGAATAATTATCCTTCTCCTGTCCTATCCTGGTGTAGAGAAAATATCTGCTAAAAAGGCAAGTAAGCAACATATCTGAGAGATTCTTAGCTGGAGGAAGAATGCATCTAAATAGAGTTACTCAGTGGCCTCAGATGTAATTTATCTGGACAGAAAGTCTTTATCCAAATCCATTCCATGCACTTATTATATTGCATAAAGGAAACAAGCTCTCATTGTTCACCAATCATTAGAAAGATGGACAAATTTGCTCCAAATATTCTGAAAATGGAAGAGATGACCCCATGAAAAAAACGTGTGAAATACTGTACATTGCTTGTGGCTTTTAATTACTTTTATATTTGGAGAAAGAAACATCTTGCCTCCATACACCTGTAATTACTCTGTAGTGGATGTGCTTGCAGATAAATTCCTTTAGAGCTGCTCATTAACATATCAAACGTTTCTGGTAGAACCAAGACTGTAGTTTTATTTTCTTTCTGTTTACAAGCCAATGTCACCAGTGTTAACTCCATGCCAGCAGCTTAATTCTGGCATAAAGCCAGTTCTTGGATTTTTATCTCCAAACTGATAATTCTTCAAGTGATAAGGCACTAGAACAGCTACAATTACCATGTTTTTTCTCTGAGGCTTAGTGCAGGAGATGGCTACAGGAATAAGGGGAAAGGAGAAGCTGAACTTCAGAGGAGCTGAGGTTGTGGAAGGAAGCCCTGGAGGCAAGTGTGGGGCAGTGATAAGACATTTGAAGGGCTCTTGCGCAGATGTCTTTAACACCTGAGAGATCCTAGGCTGGAGAAGACAGAGCACATCACCTGGAGCTCCAGACACATCTGAAAGATGTAGTCCACTTTTGGAGACCAATTTAAAACAAATTTTCTACTCAAACTTCCTGAACCTTTAAAAACCCACAACTCATTTCTGATTATTTTCTAATTATTTTTTGTTATTTAAACTTTTTTTTCCATTTTCTGGCTAATTGGAGAGAGGCCTTATAGCTTCATGTTTTGTCCAATTAATCATGCATTTAAAGCTTTAATGCCTTACCTTTAAAACTAGGTACAATTTTAGAAAGATTGAATGTTTAATCTCACTTACCTGTTTGTAATATACCAGCAAGCTGCCAACAACCCTGAAAGCCATGTTCCACTAAGAAGCCAGCTTGTTACATACAGAGCAATGACATAAACTGCCTGAAGTCCAAACAAAGTGTAGATATAAAAATAAACAGGCTCTAGGTATTGCTGTAAAACACAAGAACACTGATGTTGACATTAAAACACTCATGGAGGGGGGAGTTATACTTAGTATGAATTAGGTTTTGCTTTTACAAATTAAAAAGATATCAGGAATGTTTCTAATTAGAAAATATCTACAAAGGGGAGCTATGATTCACTGCGCAATCTTCATAATGCACTTACAATCTAAAGCCATAAATAAATGCCTACCTGAATTGGAAGAATCCTATACAGAATGCTGAGAAACACCTCCTGGTAAACATTCATTCTTTCAAGTATGTTAATTGTCCTCACAGATTCAGTTTTATTGTCATATACTAAACCATGTAAACCTTAATGATAAAGAGAAATTGAAATAGGAGATTGTCATTTTCCTCCTCCATCTTCATTTGAACAGTGAATAACTTTTTCAAAGGTATTTTAGGATCTCTCATCAGAAACTGCAAACTTTGAGTCAACGATTCAGAACATATTACCTCTGAATCAACATGACCTTCTGAGGTCTTCAGCTTCCCTGCTTCAAATGTGACTCACAGTGCTAATTCAAGTACTATATATTTAGTAGTGTATAAAACATTTATTTTTATACTTCCATCCCCAGCATAGAATCCGTGGTACATTCTGGATCCTGAGAACTGTTCTTGGCACTACTTTAATCACAGGTGAAGTTAATACTGAAAAATGTGTAGTATAAGCAGAATTGCTAGGGAGCAACAGCTAAATATCTAGAAAACATGAGACTGTCTGAGAAAGCCCCATCACTGTATATGATTCCCTTGGAAGCTGCTCCTTGTGTCACTTACTGTCCAGGAATACAGCAAAAAACATTGCCCCTTCCCAGAAATAGCTCATAGCTCAAAATAAACAAGAGAACAATAAAAAAGAGAGGAATAAAAGTGAAAGTAATAAACTGAATAAACCAGTAAGCTGAAACCTTAACAGATATGAAAGTTGTCCCTCAAAGTGATTGCCTTCATCAGCATGTGAAGGTGTGGCACAGAAACGAATGCATCATTGTGAAATTTATTATGCCCATAACTTAGTGGCTCCCTGGCACAGGAACAGAATAAATCTGTCTCCAGTACAATTGTTACACTACCTTTCATAGTTACAGTATGCCTTGTTCTCAATTATATTGGGAAAAAACCCAACCAAACCTACAAACAGTCAGCTGCAAAACTTACTTTACAGTTTACAATACCTTGCTGTATGGAAGCAGCCTGAATCATCTGTTTGTAGTAGGAATAATAAAGTCCACACTCGGTTCTGAATGAAATTTCTCTTTCAACCTCCTGCAAGTGAAGTTCAACAGTAAATTCACTTTCCATCTGCTTTTCACCATCATGCAAAGCTGCCTTCAATTCCTGCTGCACCAGGGAATTGACCTCCAGAGAGTCTCAGTCTTTGGGTTTCACATTCTAAGCAACTTAGTGCAACTAAAGGTAAACACACATCAACAAATTAGGGTGAGAGGCAAATGGCTGGGGTGTAAATGACTCTTTTAACTGGGGAAATGTGCATGTTTTTTGTGATTCTGATATGCTGCTTGGAAATATTTTGGGTATTTCACTATTTTTTTGTAATATCACAAGCTTACATTGGCACAGTGGCCCACAGGTGGACTGTAAAGCTGCATATCCATGCTTTGTGCATTTAACCTTTTTTCCCAGATGTAGTTATTCCATTGTGCTCCATAGCTTTGCCAGCTCAAGGCTCCATTAATTCAGTGTGCTATGTGGGGGCTGCACTGTAATGCCAGGGATACTTCAGCTGGCAGGGGATGCTGCTGCCCACTTGTTCAACTCTGCTTCTTGCAGGAAGCCAGCTGTCATCGCTCTCATTCTTAAATTACAGGTGAAAGGAAAAGGGACTCTTTACTTGCCTTTAGGGCTAGGTGAACTTCATATTTCTAATTAAAAATGTTCAAATTATTTGAACTAGGTACACTTCAAACCAGGTACATCTCAAACTATGCCTTTTTCTTGGCTGATACTGCAGCAGATGGAGTCTGGTAAGATCTGATAGCTGTCTGCTTTGGAATGCACTTCCTTTTGTTACCTCATTAGTTGTGAAGACCTAATGTAATTTAACAAATCCACAGCTTTGGGCAACCACATTAAAACAAAGATGGCACAAACAGCCTATCTGATGAGAACTAACAATCGACTTATACACAACTGTTCTATTACCAGTGATCCTTTTAGTAGTTTGTATAATAACATTCCAGCAAATGTATCTCCTAAGCAGTAAATTAGAAAAGGTCTTTATCCAGTTAGAAAAAGTTTATATTGAGATTTGAAAATCCAGTGAAATCCCTGTATGTGGTATATGCAAGCCACTAAAAAATTGGTATGGTTTATAAAAATAACCTTATGAATTCATCTTTCTGTACAAAAGAATCTTACTGAAACAACAGAATATTACTTTTTCAGAGACTTTTATGAATGCCATTCTTGTTAATGCAACCTTGCACAGAACCCCAAGACTTTTAACTTCTTATACAGTCCCAACTCTTATGCTGGAGCAGAATCAATTCTATTTCACAGCTAACATAAAGCTTGACAAAAAACCCTGTTCTTTTCTCCTCTACTGCCCAGTACAGGTTCTTATCTCAAAGCATGTATTTTACTGAAGTCAGCAGTTGACAAACCAATATTAGTTCTGGCCTGAGAAAAGTCAATAGATAAAACCACAACTGATTCAATCTAAGTTCACAATTAAACTCTCCAGCTGCCATGTGACATATAAATCATCATCACACTCTATGCAAAATGAAAGGGCTGGATTTTGAACAAGCTCTACTTTCAAATTCATCACTACTGAAAAGTTTTCTAATATCAAAAAGTGGCTGACTCTTAAATGCTCATTAAAAAAAAAGAAAAAAAATAGAAAAAAAAAAGAATGCAAACATTCGGAATTTATTAAGGGGGAGAGAGGAGTCACAGAAGGGGATCTAATTAGCAAAAATGCATTCAAACATGATTAATTTGTAATCCTGGCACCAGCTGTATTCAACCAAATGCTATACTTTATGAGACAAACACTAGTGAGTTTTACATCTGTTTCATGCTAAGATAACATCTGTTTTATTCACTCAAAATACTTTTCCAGTTCTACAGCAATTTATACTTTTCGTAGCATTCCACGTCAATAAAAATCTACAGACTTATGGGTAAACATTGTAAAAGCACATGCCTATCTGTCTGGATATTCACTTTGTGAGGTTGTAACAAAGAAGTTATCACTGTTCCAAGGGAAAAATAAAGAACACTGCCCTCTGGGACACAGAGAGCTGCTTGTTATTTCAATTTATGCAATTGTACCCTAATAATGTTAAGCATTCACAACCAAATACAAAGGACTTTCTCTCAAGGGCAGTGCAAAATTTTAGAGCTTATGATTCCTCCAACTCCTTAACCACGTCCTTCAGAATGCTGAGCAAGCAGACAAAGTCTGAGATGAGTTTTTCTATAAATAATGAGCATAAATAAAGCTCCAATTACTTTTCTTTTTTTGAGATAGCTAAAACAAAACTCGTATAATTGGAACTATTTATTAGTTTTCCAATTGAAGACCAGGAAGATTTGAAAATTTTCTCAAGTCTACAAGTGGAAACTCAACACACAGCTGCTGTCAATGTTCCCAGCTGAGAACAAGCCTTCAGCAAATATATTTAATCCTTGGACAGTTCTCCTGGCTGGTTAACCTCAAGCCCATCTGTTTGAGTGGCATGTTCAAGATCTGATCTGATCCAAAGTAAAAGTACCCCTAACACCTTCACAGTAACTTTCTGTGGAAAACTACTGCCAAAGTCCTGGATGCCCTCCTTACCTCTGTGCCTGAACATTCGCTTTGTGCAGTTCTCATGACCTGTTTCCCTGCTTTTCTTCATAGAATCATTGAATGTTTGGGGCTGGAAGGGACCTTAAAGCCCATCCAGTGCCACTCTATGCACTATCCCAGGTTGCTCCAACCTGGCCTCAGGCACTTCCAGGGATCCAGGGTTAGCTACAGCTTCTCTGGGCAATAATCACTGGTTTATATTCAAAATGAACAAATCAAAAATACAAGCCCTTCACAGACTAAATCCTGGCATTCTTCTGCTGAAAGACTTACAATCTTATATTTTCATTCCTGACTTCCTACAAGCAGCAATTTTATTAAAGGAAAAATCAATAACAGTATCTAAATGCTTACTCAGAAGGGGCGAAGAAGAAATGAATGCTCTGAAGTTTATAGGTTTTTTCTACAGTAATAATTTGCTACGTGGCCTTGGCTCATTCCTGTTCAAAGCTTCTTCAGAATCTGCAGTTGAATAAGCAATGCAATGGCTGACAGGAGAGGTGGCCCCCCATTTTGTTATTTGCATAGCAGATTCTGTTCCCAGAAGATGCTACACTGCAGGGGCAGCCACTAAATTGCTACTGAAAATCACTGAAAATAGACAAGCCATTTCAGATGTGTTATGCCAGAACATTTACAGAAAACTGAGAATGGTTTTTTGGATAAGAAATCTGTTTTGACTTCCACCATCACAAACAGAAATGTTTGTTGGTTTAATGTATATGAGAAGGGATTCAAAATTTTTTCTCCAAAGTTATTTGATCAAGGTAAGAGATTATAACCTGTGATCCCTGCTGGAAGGGGACATGGACACAGCTTCTGACTAAGTGTCATGATATGCTGAATCTTTTCTATTTTGTATTTTTGGTCATTCTTTCAGGAAGTCTTGAAATAAAAAAAGAAATGGAGCAATTATGTACCTCCTTCATCGCACAAACCACTCTTCAAGATGTGCTTTTTCAGTTTTTCTGGTAACACAATGGTACATCTTTCTCCTGTGACCATGGCTAATTGATAATAGCAGGCACATTTACCAGCAAACAAGAACAAGACTCGCACACAGAGCAGCAGCTGAAATCAATGCACTGTTGAAAGCCATATTCAAAATACAGCAAAACAGTTTAACAACGACCAGACAGTTTTTCTACTTGGGTGAACCATTGCTGGAAGACACCCAAAACTGAACTGGCTTTCGATGAATTACAATTGAAATTACAGAAAGGCAATCACTGCAAGTGTGTGTGTGAGTCCTGACTCCAATTATTTAGGAGTTAGGAGTCATGACTTTGCATAATAATGTCTTTTTACTTCCAATTTTTAGGGTTGAGTACAACTGCATACTTTTCAAATATGCAGTTGCGGTGTTCATGTATCAGTAGGGTCTTCAGAACAAAAATTCCACCTTTTGCACCTAAAAGGTGCAGGTACAATCATCTGCCTGGTGCAAAAGCATCAGAAAAACACTACAGACCTTCTTCAAAGGGAACATATATATATTACATCTCTGTATTAATTAAGTTGCTACACAGACCCTTCTGGGCACAAATTCTTATCACCTGACTAATTGTAGCTTTTTGGATGAAAGGAATGAAGTTCAGAGAAATAATACATTGCTATATATTTTTGTATCAGATTTCAGCAACATAAATCCTCAAATTCTCCCAATTTACAGCCAATACAGGGTGACCCAAGTTAACAGTTTAAAATATATGGGAGTAGAAGTGATTTAGAATTTTTATTTTCTATGTTGCAAAGCAGTGGTGATGCTCTACTGTATTTCACAGGCATGGGGATTAATAAAACACTGGATGTCTGTTTGTAATGGATCCATTTATTCTATGTTATGTTTAATAAAAATATAATGAAATGAGATAACCTCTGCATTTCACTAAGCAAGGCATGCAATAATTGTGGGGCAAGGATCAGACTACAGTTCTCCCTTCCGAGAATCTGGGCAAGGGTATGAACTAAAATAAAACTTATTATTTTCAAACTTTTGGAAAGTTCAGTTAATACCTGCAAAACTATATGCTTTGGCCAAACTATAAAATGTTAGAGAGAAAAAAGCAAATTTTCCACTTATTTTCCATGTAATTTTTGAGGGTCTTCTCTTTCTTAGTATATAGTATGTGCTGTAATGAAAAGACTAGCCAATTCAGAAGTGCTGGAAAACATGTACAGACCCCTGCAGAGACCACAATCCTACACACAGGCACAGAGACATCTGTGGATTGTTTTACAGATACTGGGATGAGCCTTCCTGCCTCAGCTTTGCAGGAAATTTCAGACTCTTCATATGCAGTCTTCCCATACTACTCCTAAAGCAGTATGTTATTTAAAATGAGCACTGCAGCCAGATCATATCCCCCTAAAGAAGGAACACTGTGACACCAGAGTGTGTCTGCAGCTCTTTCTCCTTTACCCTGCTGGTAGATGAACTTAATGCTTTTTAGAATCTTTCCATCCAATTGGCTGAAATTGTTCTTGTTGCAGTGTTACCAGCTATCCATCACCTCCATGGGATGAAACGACAACTACAGACACACTAGAACTCAGACTACAAAAACTAGAGGGGTTTATTTCAGCTTTGGTATCTAATGGTATTCTAGTGTACTTAAAATGAAAACAGTAATTATCAAATAAAACGACTGCTTCACCCATTGAGGGGACATCTTAATTACAACTACAGCACTGCTTATTTCAGCAAACTCCGTGCTCCCCTGGGTCAGTCTGGCAGAATAAAGAAGATTTATCCATTATGTCCATACACTGCCACAAGCCCATGCCTGCTTGTACTTTGAAATGTACAACAGCCTGAAATGATTCACTACTTGCTTTTGGAAGGAAAAGGCAAACCCAAGGTGCACCTTCAATATATTGTGTACAATCTCTATATAATCAAGGGAAGATAAGGGTGGGTACAACCCAGTATTATATGTATAATACAACAGCAATTGCTGCAGCAAATGCAAATTATTTGTATTAGGGGAATATAAATGTTTCTGGGGCACAAAAAGTGTGTAGCATAGAAAAGACATATTGCAAGGCAAGTATTCCAGTTAAATATATGTACTCTTTGAACAAGACAATACACAGACCTAGCAGAATGGATTTTAGGCATCTGAAAGGAAAATGAATCACCTGATCTTTTCTCAGGTTAAATTTAGCTGTGGGTACAGCTGCATTATTTTCTCTGCAGTGATTCTATGAATAGTCAGTCCTAGGTCTTGGGAATGGTTGGGTTTACATTAGTGAATGGCAGAAATATGTTTTGAGGTTTGCACATTTAGGATGACATGATATAAAATTAGTATTGAATACTAAGAGACTGTCCCTAAACTGTATTACAATACCACAGTGTAAATACAATTCAAGAACTGTGTGCCAAGATTTTGCATATTATTTCTTTACCTATTGGTTTTTATATTAATTTTAGATTGCGGTGGATAAAAGTAAGATGATTATAGAAAAACATACAGTAAAATGCTGAAATTCTATTGTAGATAAAGATTAATTTTTGGAAGAACCATAGTTACAACTGAGACAGGAGCTCTCTAGCAATATTTTTAGAGAGAAAATTGGGGACAGGTATTTATAGAGCTGATGAAGTATGGTGGGAAGGGAAGCACAGCCTTTTTTAAATTAAATTTTTAAAAATGAAATATTCTGGTGTTGAGCGGGTTACAAGACAAATACACAAAAAAATGAAATTTCAACTAATTCTCATATTAATGCTCCACAAAACTAATGATGAAATTAGGAAAACAACTGTTACCTTGATATTGGAAAACCACAGGTCATTTTCATGCAGTGTAGCCACATAAACAGAAGTAAGAAGTCCAACAGAGATGGCAACAATTCCACCAACAGTTATTGAGAGTATGTTCCACACCTTTCCACCTGGAGGATCTTGGAAGAAAAGTATTTCAGTCTGTACTTGTGAAACATTATTATTGAACCTATAGAGATTTTGGAAAGCCATTTATCCACCGCCTATGCCAGTACAGTTTACATTCTGCAAGTAACAGGACACCTGGTTTTAACACATCTTTATGGAGATGTGGTTTTTATTTTCTCATATAGGAAAATCAGAGTATTTTATTTACATATAAAGTGAAATAAAGTGTGCCTTAACTGTTATACTTTAAATATAAGAACACCATGATCCTATACAAGTTTAGCTCAATGCTATACCTAATTTGTAAATCTGAATTGGAATATCACCCAGAAATTTTTAAATTCAAGCGATACAGGATGACTGACGACAAAGTAAGAAATTCACATCTCCCTCACAGGTCTAAAAATAGTTGGTTTTTTGGGGGGTTTGCTCAGTTTTTACAAAAAAACAACAGTGAAGGTTCAGAAGCCTCACTAAATACCCACAAAGAGACTGAAGAACAGCCAAAGCAGCCTTTGATGATGGATGGTGTCATGCCTGGAATTGCAGACGGCTCCTGCTGACACCAGAGCAAGGTCAGGGATGGGATGACGGCAAAGGAAGGAGGTGTCCCGGGTACCTCCAGGCCCTCACTGTGCACTCACATTCCTGGGGCTTGAGTTTGTTGGGGTTTTTGTATTTTCAGTGTTAATGTAAGGTTTAATATGGATTAGTGATCTGGAATTGTATCTTTGAAATGGCTATTTTATACTGTGAGTGACATCCACTTATGAGTTGCAACTATGCAATTCTATGGAACTGAGGGCTGGGCTACAGGAGAACTATGATCACATGCCCTTTTTGTATACAGCCTAAGTGTGTTTGTACAGAAACGACAATGGAACTTTCCTTTCATCTGCCCAAATGCAGAGAAACATTTAGAATTTAGATCAAAATATGCCTTAAAATAAGTTAATCTAAAAATCCCCCCCAAAACAAGGAACTTTGTCAGCTCTAAAGCTATAATTCCATACAAAAATGTTGTCAGAATTTCATTATTTAAACAGATCCTGGAATTAAGACACTTAATGACTCTCTTTTAAATTTACCTAACCAGTGGCCTATAAATTAAAGAGCAAAAGTCTGCAGTTAAATCCAGATTTCATATGCAACCTGCCTATTTTTAAATACACTTCATTAGTTGTCTTCAAATCCTTTTACATTACCAATGATTTGGACTGGGATTCTTTCAAGAACTTTGGATCATTTTATTTGGCTACATACAATCTGATAGTGTGTCACCAATAATAAATTGAAAAAGTTCTTCTCACCAATTCAAATTAGGATTTAAAAACAGAGATAAGATTGACATGCAGCAATCTGCATGAGACCCTCTGTCTCATGCAATTCATTTTGGTGACATTCAAGTATGGAAATGCATTTGGCACATACTCATTGTTCTGAGCAGAGCTTAGGACAGATCAAAACAAAACACTACTAAAAAGCCATAATGTCACTTTGTTTTTCATTACTCACCAGGCGGAATTTTCCCATCAGGCTTCACGTTTGTCTCCTCTGAAGGCTGATCTTCAGCTGCTTCTGTGCTTTTTCCAACCCTTCTCTGTCTTACGGTTGTCATGATGTCAGTCACTTTAATTCATTATTCTTCAGCCTGACTCCTAAATGGACACACACAAGCAATGCATCTTCCTACCCAAACAGTCACTCAATAGTGTATAAAATATGTGAAAATAAAACCACATCTCACTGACATCACAGACTTTGACTTCTAGAACTCCACTGCACATAACATCTATCTTAACAAAATGCAGCATTTTTCTTAAAATCTGTACCACTCAGCAAATGAAAGTACAGAAAACATCGTCTTAGAATTACAAAGACTAACATTCACCCTTTTACATACTCTTGAACAGGTTTTCAGAATTATTCATTATTTTGACTGCCCTCATTTTTTAGCCCTTGACTCAAAACACACACCAGGCTCCCCTTTTTAAAAAAGTCTGAGCTCTTCAAATTAAAACTAGTCTTTTCAGCGTATTTTAGCTGGGCATATCAAATATGAATTTAAATGCTGGCTTTCAGGAAATCCCAAAAAAAAGGGGATCAAGAGATGCAGAAAACGATGCCAGGGAACACTTGTGTTACAAAAAGCTAGAGACAGCATTAAAAGAATACTTGATGTTTGACGCACGGTAGGATTTGAGAGCAGCACAAGAGCCAGAGCTCGGCCGGTCCCTGCCCGCCGGTGTCCCGGGCTCCGAGCGGCGCTCCCGGCGGGCAGGGCCGCCTCACCCCCGGCACCGACCGCGGCACCCCGGCAGCAACAGCTGCTTGTGCTCCGCCGCTGGAGCCGTGCTGCTGCCGGCAGCGCTGCAGGGAGCACGCCTCAACCGCACAACTTTGTTTAAAGCTTTTGCAGCGGATTAGCTTCGCCTCCTCCTCACACACCTGGGAAAACGCACGGGCAATTTGGCCAGCTTACGCTTCGGAAGAGCCGGTTTGCAGCACACCTGATAATGCATTAACAAAGGCAAGATGCTCATCCCCACCCCGCTCGGTGCCAGCGCTCCTGACGCGCCGCTGCCCCAGGTCCCAGCCCGGCCCCGCCGCCGCGGAGAGCCGGGCCGGGGCAGGGCCGGGCCGGGGCAGGGCCGGGCCCGGGGCTCCCCGCGGCCTGCGCGGCCCCGCCGAGGCTGCCCCCGCCCGCCCCCCCCGGCCCCGGTACCTGCGGGCGCCCCGCGGGCCGCGGCCGCTGCTGCGGGAGCCGCCCGGGCCCCGCCGCGGGCAGGCACGGGGGAAGGGAAGGGAAGGGAAGGGAAAGGGGAAGGGGCGGGCGCGGCGCCGGGTGCTCGGCCCTGCCGGGCGGAGACCGGGAGCCGGGGCGGGCACAGCCGCCCGTCACAGGCCCGGCCCCCCCGCCCCGGCTGCCTCTCCATCGCTGGGTTGAACGCCCCGGGGCGGGCGTGCGGCGGAAATCCGGCCCGGCGAGGCACAGCGGGCGCTCGGAGCCGAACAGCCCTCGGTGGGAAAGCGGCTCTGGGACCCGGGAGCGCGGCCGAGGGTCCCGCTGTCCCGCCGGGCTGCAGTCGGCGGGGACGATGCTTTGCTAAAATAATGCCCTTGAATTTGTTTGTAGCGGTTTTTTTTAATGTATTTTAATGTATTTCTCACCTCCTCACGCCCCGACATAGTACCATATATGTGTGATTTTACAATTGAAATTAGAGCTGTGTTCTGCTCAACGCCTTATAAGCTCCATTGTATTTCTTGCTTAACTGCACCATAAACGTTTAAAGGGGGAAAAGACCTTTTGTAGCTGGAAGATAACGGCAATACCAGACTTTGTTCTACTTAATGGGTAGAACCCACACCTGCGATAAGTCTTTATTGTAAGTTTTATTTGCACTATCTTTAGTAATTGTAGAAAAAACCATGCCCCATGAAGCCATAACCAACAAACCGACCCCAGGTCCTATCACAGGAGGCTGATTTTCCAATAATCCATACAAATTCGGTGGAATTGTCGGGAAGAGAGTTCTTCGGGACAATATTTAGATTCTCCATCACAATTAGATAGTACAGCAATTCTTTTAGTTTTTTTTTTTTTTTCCTCTCATCCCACAACCTTGGTTCATTGTAAAACTTGCTGTTTTGAGCAGGAAGAGCCATGAAATTCATAGAAAGCATGCTCAGAGACACCAAGAAAATTAAGTAGTAATCATCCTGGTCATTCTGAACTTAGAAGCCATTGACACTAGAAATTAGGAAATTTTTCAGTATCTACTCTGCATGTTTATTTTGTAAGTATTTTTATAGAACCAACAGAATTATCTTACTTCCTCTGATCAAGCCCTCCAAACAGTTGAACATTTCTACTGTAAGTCAATTTACAGCCATATTTCTTTTGGTTTTGTTTTTTTGAGCAATAAGGCAGGTCATACATTTGTGGGGAATGCTTTAAATAAGAAAAAATAAATAAATATGGGCCTTACCATGGGTATTAAATTTACTGTACTTTTACCACTGCTGCATCATAGATGTCATGTATTTGTTGAAATGAACATATTGTATACATACAAGAAATTTTCCAGTGTAGATAAACACCTTGAGTGTGTGTAGGTTTTTGTGTAAAGCAGATAATGTACTTACATTTCTAAGAAAGGGGATGCTGTGGAAGGTATTTCCTGGAATAAAAGTTCTACTTATCCACTACTTGTAAAGAGGCCAATGCAAAGTAAATTCTACAAGAACAAGCAGTTACAGAAATGGTTTAGAAAACATAATCGGTGAAGAGCTTTAGAAATCCCTGAGAAGAAGGCAGTTGTGTTAATTCTCCTGTGTTTTATGACCCTGTGCATGGATGTAATGGATTTGTATGAGATAAGTCACCGTGCTCTGCTAAAGTTTTCCGTTTTGTGAGGAATGATTGCACAAGACCAGCAGTACAAATCTCAGTGGCATTCCTGAAATACTAACACAACCTCCACTGCAGAATAGTGTCATTAGAACTAAAAAGTTTCTGTAATATAAAAGTGCTGCACAGCCTTACACAGATAATGTATCTAAATACTCAGCAATCACCTTCCTTCTGAAATACTAACACTTACTGTTCAAGTTTCAAATAGCAAAAGATTAGATAGTAGGGGAAATAGAATATGTATTTCTCCTCAATTCTTTATATTTTAACAAGTCATTTCCTGTTGCAGTAAGTGCTTAAATACACCACTAGGAAAAAGATGGAGTAATTATTTATTCTCACTGAAACAATTTATTATTTAGGCAACATGTCTGTTGATAAAAATTTAATGTTTCAACTTATGAGAATGCAGAAGAACTAAAGAGCTTCCAGATGGATATTAATATCTGAAAATTGTATTATAAAATGTAAATTAAAAGTCACCAAACTGTAGCTTGCAATCCGTAATACTGATGATGATATCATTACTGTAATGTTAGAATACTGTTGCAATGCTAGCTTCTTACTTGCCAAAATAACAAAAGGATATTTAACACTATTCTGTTTGCTCATTCTGTTCCAACTAGATCAAAGTAGCAGAGTGTTCATATGTTAGTAGCAAGTTACCCATAATCCAGCAAATGCCAGACGTCAACAAACCACTACAAACAGGAAATGGTTGGAAGAAACTTTAAATTCAGTTTATTTGCCTTTTCTCTTCGATCGTCCCATGCAGTACTGTAGAAAGAGCTACCAAGAACTAGAAAAGCAAGAGGACTCAAGTTCTGCCCCAGTAAATTTTAGAGTCTAAACCTGCAATGTTTTAAGTTGCTGTTCAGCAGCCTTGTGGTAGGTGGCAAACCTGCCAAATTTCTGGGTTCTCACTTTTCTCAACTTTTAAAGCTTTTCAGGGTCCTGAAGTTTTTGCTTTTGGGCAAAAAAAAAAACCCTTGGTTTTACCAGTCATGAATTTCATTACCTAGCTAATCTTAAGCCAGTTCTAATGGTGTCTCCCTTCCTGAGTGGCTCTGTCTGACAGCTCTTCTCCGAGCACACCTCGAAGGGATGCAAAACAAAATCTCACTGTGGTGCGCCAGCTTTCTGCAGCAATTCCAACCCTAAACACTTGCCAGAGATGGAGCACAGTGTTTGAATCCCACCACTGCTGTGTGGCTCTGGCTCCTTTTCTCCCAAAACCCCTCAGTGCTGCTCTATCCCAGCCAGCCCTGTGCCTGCTTCTATCTGTGATCACACATGACCAGGTTATTTATGGGGGGAAGAAACTTCTGATGAGGCTCTTGTGCTTTATTCACTTGAAGTGAGGAAGGTGTTGTAGCCCAGTAAACAGGATAATACCTGGATGCCACATCCTAAGAGCTTTTTTCCCAACTTTTGCATTTGAGAAAATACAAAAAAACTGCGTGACACAGCATTCTGTAGTGCTGCATGTAAGCCCATTTGTAGTTCCAGCTTTTATTTCAACATATTTGGCCCAGGGCCCTAATAATAACAAGAAAATTGCAAAAGATTGCTTGTTTATGTAATGTAAACCATGCTGATACCAGCAGTGGGTATCCTGCCATACTCTCTCTTTTTTCCCCAGCAACACCAACTGACTTTATTTTATCTTGATAAAGATGGGAAGAAAAGCTCCAGCAAGGCCAAGAAATGTGCTGTATATTTAAAAATAGGTTCCAAGATATGTTTTCGCTTATGTGATGGAAAAGCAAAAGCCAATCACCTGAAAAAAAGTTAAGGTTTTCACTCTTACTTAAATTAAGGAAAAAATTCCTTCTAGTTTCATTATGAATTTTGAATTTGCAGTTCTTTCCTTCAGCATGGTGCCACCCTAGCTGCATGCAGGCTTACAAATATTTTGACTTAATAGTTTCATATTTCTTAAAAAACCTTGTATTAGCAGTATTTAAACTAGTAATAACAACTAATACTAATAATTTCATGCAAGAGTAAGAAATAACAGTAGAGTATTTCAAATACTTTTGACTCAAACAGATTTCCCTTTCTCTAAACACTGGTTCAGTGTTTGAATTTTCCATATTCATATTTCATAGAGGCAAAAGAAAAGTGACTAAAGCATTTAACAAAAAAAGTTTATTACCAAAATACAATATTAAAGTCAATACGTGACAAACTCCTGTAAAGCAAAATAAATTATTCTACCATTGTACAGTATTCCAGAAGGTAGTTAAAGTAGTACTACAGACTTTGCTTCATCCTTCCAAAGAGTCGCCTATCAGGAACACAATCCTAGAGAGAGCTTAAGGCATGCAGCTTAATGTGCTGGATAACTTTATAAAACAAAACTCATCCTATTTGATAAGATACAGTATCAGAATTAACTGCAGTCTTTACATGTCAGTTTTCTAAATTTCTTTATACTTTGGCTATAAAAGCAGTGCCATAGTGTTACAATACCTTTTCTTAAAAAAATACATGTACCCATGTCCATGAATATCAAATGCAAATGTAAATTTCTATTAAATATATCTTAACAAATGTTACTTTGAGCACCAACTGTACATTGCTTCAAATGATTAAATAAGTGCTTATGAAAGGAAAATACAATAACTCCGACTGAATCCCACTCTATTTTTCCAGGTCAAGCATTAATCGGGAAGATGAAATATGCACCCATTTTTCAGTACAGCCAAGTATGAATGAAGTTTGCTCTTTAGTGGAAGTACAGGCATTGCAAACAAAGCTGCAAGTTACAGTTTGTATCACAGAATAAAATCTAATTTAAACAAACAGCATGTGAATAGCTGATTACCTGGTAGTGCTGTGACTGAAGAGACAAAAATAGTTTAAAAGCTTAAAGGGGAAATTTGCAGTGTTAGTGACTTTGAAATGTGCTTAAAACCCCTTACAAAACATGCAACCAAGCCAGCCATACACTTTCAAAAGCAGATAACCTGAGAAACAATTTGCTTTCAGAAAAACTAAGTCTATAATTATTTCACATGCAGGACTTCTGACAAGTCCCTGGGAATTATGAGTAGGTAACTAATTGCAAGCAGCATGGAGACAGCTAGAAAAAGTAAATCTCTGTGCATATGGGAAAGAATTCTTTGTTGGCATTTGTCAGGACTGATAACAGTTTCTAGAGGCAAGTAGCTTTCTGTTTTACAGGAACACATGGTCAAAAAGAACAAAGCAACAAGATGGCAAAGAACAACTGTGAACAGACACACATCCTGCTCAGGAATCCTGTGACACTGATTCCTGGTGCACTGCACAGAACGCTGCAAGTGTGGCTTCCACACACACCAGAGCTCTTCATTATAGTTCAAGGTTATTGGCTTTTGAAATTTTGGTTCGCTGCCATCTCCTTCTTAGCTTGTGAATACAAGTTTTTCCTTCTTTATCTTTCATTAGCTGAGCAACTTTAACATAATTACAAAAGTAACAGTGTGGTAAATATTATTTCTGTGAATACTGACTGGTAGTTTAGCATTACTAGGGATCTCAATGTCCTTTAATTTTTCCAACAAATAGGATTTCTGAGTGTGAAAGTTGAGATGCATTCCAGATGATGTAGTATTTTCACATTAATTCTATACTGAAGGTAAAATAGCAATGTCAGTAAGACAATATGAATATCCCATTAAAAGTTCCATTATCTCCACTGGAATTTGGGATTATGTAAATAAATAGTTTTTCAAATGTAAAATCCATCTGTAGGAATATGAAAAATAACTATTAACTGTAACATATGTATTTAAAGTATCTCAAAAATGCAGCACAAAAATGCTTTGACCTTATCTCCTGACTGATTCTTCAAGTCAAACATGTACTTTCTGCTATCTAATTTATAAACAAAATAATACCTATTTAACCCAAAAGAAGAAGTGAAATTGAGGAAATCTCTTGAAAAAAAATATCAAATATATTTCAAGTCATAGTGCTTTTACCCTGGCCTCTACATTTTGTGCTGCTTTGCGAAGCTGTGACTTCTGTTACTGTTTTCTTCTCCTGGTTGCCACTTCCAGGCAGTGCTAGCACAATACAGACACTCCATGTGCCAGCCTCTCACATTTACAGCTGCAGCTGATTTCTGCTGCCAGAAGGGTGTAAATAAAGGAACCAGAAACCCCTGTTTTCCTAAGAGTAAGGAACTTTGCAAGTATTGAGCTACTAAAAATCAGGTCACCGCATGCCCGTGTCAGCACTAGGCAAGCTGTTGTTCAGCTGCCATTCATTAAAAGCAGGAATACATGCCTGAACTAGGAAATTTAAATCTGGGTGCCAAAGGGCTTCTTTGGAAGTGATACTACACTTAATGAATCTTTCAAGAAATTAAGTGGCCAACTTGATAACCTCAACAAAGTTTCCAGGTAATGAGCCAGTATAATAATATTCCACACTGATAGACAGGTGAGTATCTTCTACTGCCAACTGCTGTAACTGTAAAAGCAACAAACAGAAAACCCCCCCCCACTGTAATTTTAGAAGCTGAAGTTTTTAAAAGGATGAGATTTCTATGTGTTTCTTAGACAACAAAGTAATCTCTAATTCCCTTTATCAATCCATATTACAGCCTGTAGTAAATTTATTCAGTAAGTGACTGGATAGAGTTTTGGTTTAAGACAGTTTGCCATTTCTTTTTTTAAATATGATTTTCTACAGGAAGATTATCTTTCAGCTCATTATTTCTACAGTTACAGCTCTGACAGACAAGTGGGAAATTTGGCCAGCCAGTGGCATTTCAAAGATAGCCACAGAAAGTAGGCGTCTCTGAAAATCCCAATTTGTGCTCACCTACATCTTTTGGAATCTACATAGATTTAATCTACATCACTTTGTGGCAATTACTGTTAATATCTTGTTCTCATCAAAATCATTGCTCATCCATACTGCAAAGTAATCACCACAAATGGAAAGTAACATTATAAGCTTCTCTTTTTTTAAATAATTCACCTGAATGTGTTAAGAAAACCATGAAGAAACAACAGGTTATTGTTATAAAAAAATAATCTGTTACACACTGTGAGTTGAAAAGATAGAAGTTTTGTAGTTAGGAACCAATCAAACAAATAGTTATTAACAAAATGCTTCTAGGCCCTTCACCTCCTGCTGCTCTAAATCAATGGAAAGGATGGCAGTCTGCTGTAAAATGACTTGGGAGTTTGTAAAGCCTTAAAAATAGACTGAAAAATGGAACTCCTGCGTGTGAATACAACACATACGTGTCCTGGCCCACCTCCCCTCTCCCACCTTCCAGAAGCCAGCCAGGGGGGTTGACCAGATCATACTGTAACAGTTTTATCTAATCTGTTGCCAGATCATCTTTCAAAAAAGAGGGTAAAAACCTTCTTTGCTGAATTACTTGGAAAACAACAAAGAGGGAGGAAGAAAAAAGCTTTTCAAGTGATTCAAAGCTTTCACACCTTTGGGTTTTAAAGTACTGTGCTAATCCATTATTACTGACTAGTACCTGACAGGAAAAGAAAAAAATCAACAATCCTACATTCTTGGCACCATATAAAGAAGTAACAGGTTAAAATGGATCATTCTATTCTCCACACCTTATATTTATCTCTTAAATGATTCATCGGTCCCTGGTTAAAACACTGTACTCCTACTGAAACAAGAACTCAGGATGGGAAATCAAGTTTTGCTTGCAATTCTTCTCTTTAGCAAGTTTCTCAGGCAAAAAATAACAAAGAAAGAAAATATTCACTCTAGGAAATCCTCTCTTAACTTACTGCTTCACCTAGTTTGTATTCTGAGCCGTGCTGTGGTCCTTGTTTAGAATGATGTTTATGATTTCACCCTCATGTTCTTTCATATGATCCAGCAGATTTTCTTTGTTGGTAGACTCAAAACCACAAATGCAGCAGCAGAAGAGAAGAACACAGTATTCTGTGCCAAGATGGGGTAGAGTAGAGTTCTTTTCTAAACTGCATGAGGTATTCATCAAGGTAGGTTTTTCATTTTCATCAGAACCTGAAATTTCATTTGTAGTCTGGTTAATTGGCTCTGTAAAAGACACCAAGTTGTCTGAACTTCCTAGTATAGGTACTGCACTTTCATCTGTGCCTTCTAATAAGGTTTTGTCAGTGAGCTGTCCTTGAAACCTGAAGTAGTAATAAAAACCAAAACAAATATTAAAATACATAGCTGTTGCTTTTTGATAAGAAATTTATTTTGAGTCAGGGTGGGGTATTTGAAAGATAATAGGGCTTGACAGTAAATCAGACATACCTACTGCTTTGTGAAATTGCATCATTAATAGCCTTGTTCACTTGCTCATAGTTATAATTTTGGTCACTTGCATGTTTCCACATGTGGGACTTCAGGGATGGAGGATGGCTACATACATATCCACAGAGAGAACATCTGGGGGAAAAATGGAGAAGAAAAAAGAGAAACAATTAAAAGTTAAATTTTATTAGTCTAGTAATGGTTTAGTTCTTCCAAAAGGATGAATAAGCAGAGAGATCCAGAGTGGACTTTCTTCTTAGTCCCCCTTTTCAGTTTCATAACTGGGTCATATTAGTTTGCAAAGTTTAATCCTGAAATGTAAGACTGTTTTTTTAGGGTCTGAGAACTTTTTAATCTATTTTTTTGTTTTTATTTCCTAAACAATTGGACTGAAATATTATCTGTTTGGCCCAATAAAACTGTTTAAACATTGAAGAAATGCAGTATTTCTGCTGAGTGCAGAAACATGGCATCTGGCAGGGAGGTAGAGCTCTCTCTGCCATTGCTCTGAACCAAGCAGGAACTGTGTAATTTGCACTAATTATGTCAATTGAACTAATGAAGTCTTTCCCGGTATAGCAGGTATTAGTTTATTAAGGAGCACAGAGTTGTTGAAGTTGAAAGGGATCTCTTGAGATCACATAGTCCCATCCAGCCCCTCAAGCATGATCAGCAGGTTGCTGAGTGTCAGATTCTGAATATATTCACAGATCAAGATTCAGACAGGTGATCATTTTTTCCACAGAATTTTCCACCAGCTCTGGGACCACAAGACAAAATTTTCTATTTCCCTGTAAAACACCATCTTATGCAGTAAAGAACAAAACCCTGAAGAATAAATCCTATTTACAGGGAGATGCAGTGTATATTTATGGACAGAAATAACTCAAGACTGATCAAATGCTGTATAACCCTTTTCATGCAGGAATATACATCAGAGGAGAGTTTTTTAATGTGTTTTTTTAAGATGATAAATTAGTCACCTCAACATGAAGGAGATGAGTGGTACTGCATGACATCACTTCAGAGCAGGATGTCTTTTTGTCTTTTGGATAAAAAAGCTATTCTCTGCTCAGCTGCCTTCCACTTTGGAAGGCTTCAGTTCTCCAAATCCCATGGAAAAGATCAGAATCAATTGAAGGTGACCTTGTGCTAATAAATTATAACTAGGAATGCATCTCTGCATTCCTACGTGTTACTGTGATGAGTCTGTTAAAATTACCACAGTGCAAGTCAGCTTTTGTAAATCTTTAAGACCTTTTCAGAAATGTAACCTGGAAACACAGGAATGCCTACATAAAACCATATTATACACTACAATTCAGTAAGGTTTTATGACTTTTCTTAATAACAGGAGGGTATAGTCCAAAAATGCCCTGAAAATAATCATACATAGGAAACTATTTCTGCTCAGCAGAAGATTGCAGAGAGCAGCAAAAATCCCCCAAGTTAGGTCAAAGCACAGTACATGACCTTGCTTATGTAGCAAGGTAATTTTTTCCTTCTGGGGAACAACAGGTGTGTCCTTCTAGTTCACTTTACTGATTTGGAATGTGGGGTCCTATTTGTCTCTTTTCCTTCTCATTTAGAGCCTTACAAAGAAAATACGTGCCTTCAAAGATAGGTGAATGTATTCTTAGATTTGGAATCTTAATATGTCTTATAAGGCTGTTAGAAAATATGTCATTAGATAAAAGGCAGACCTTGTAGTTCATTTATAGATAATATTAGGCCATAATAATTTCTTTGTAAAGCACAAAGATCAACCAATAATTTCATTTAATGTGCCCACTAGTCTCACCATCCATATGGTTTTCTGTGCCACTAACACTGCTTGGTCAGTGGTTTGGGAACACAGTCAATGAAGTCACAGCCCAGTGCTTATTTTTAGCCCCTTTTAAATACTCCCATTTTTTTGAAGCTCATTAATTTACTCAGGTGATTTACTAATAAAATTTACTTTGCTGAGAACAGTATCTTTTGAGTCAAATACTGTTGACTATTTTGGCATACAGTTCAAATCATACACAGAAGCTCCCAATAGCTTTTAGTGTGCTGCACTGCACTTAATGATCATATACTTACATTATATGCAACAATTTCTCAGAGAAACAAAATTCTTTACCACTGGGTTTAGTAGCAGAAGTCTTTCAATTCCATAGTATGAACTGCCCTACTTCTTGATTTGTGCTGAATTATTAAACTTCACTGCTCAGATATATTCTACATTGATATACTGAAGAAACAATTATCTTGCAGCTTTGGATAGACTAATTCCTTGGGGATCAGGGACCAAAGTGTGGAGTTTTCCAGTAATCTGTGGTAATACCAAGAGCACTCAGTAATACTGTGGGAAGTATGACAGCTGAGCAAATAGAACTTAATGCTTCTAGGAACATTTTGGGGAAAAACAGTGGAAGTACTTTTAAGTTATAGAAGCAGCTTTTCTTGAGAAGAAACCTCTATGTGAGTGTGCTTTATTTAGATTCTTCATATTGACTTCAAAATCTTCCACTAATAAATATTCAAAATATTCCCCATTTTCTTTCCTTTTCCATCCCAATTTCTATTTTTTGTTGCAAATTAGTAGTAGATATAATTACACATATTTGTGCCAACTTTCTCATATATCTATACGAGAAACCCATATCTATGGACAGACTATAAGAGACACTCATCACTTAATGACTATTCATACTGAATCTTAAATAGGTGATGCCAACCTGGATTCCTACTGACATGTACATGCAAAGGCTGTGCCTACACTGGGATATTAAACAAAGCCAGGGAACGTTCCTGGATGCTGGAATTTACCTGTCTATAATGTTAAATGGTAGAAGCACCATGGCATGGTTTTGGCTCATACAATCTTCTAAACAATTCCAGGCATGCTTAGGTAATTAACACAGCCCAGAAACTACTTGCAATAGGCAGTTTGTGTGCAACCACTATATTCAGGAAAGCAAAAGCTGAACTCTGTCCCAGAGGGAAGTCATGGACACATTTAATCAGCCAGCAGAAGCATTGTCTGGGAATGCCATGGCAAATACCCCAAACAACCCTCTGGAACAATAAATGACTTTAGGAGGGAAGGTAAGAGAATCTGAACACTGCTTGAAGGTAACAAAACCCCCGCTGCCAGAGCTTTTTGCCACATGAGCCCCGTTACATACTTGTACTGTTCCAAGAGCTGCACTGCCTGATGCTCCTGGGGGTGCCGCCTCATGTGGCACTTCAAGCTATTCATATTTGTGGTGGCGAAGTCACACACGCGACATCTGAAGAGACAACAACAAGTGAACTAATCTGACAATTCACTGCTGACACTGTTCCAAACCCCAACAGCTATGAGAATGCAAAGGTACCTAGAAAGACTACAGCTAAGGACTAACAATATTTCCAGAACTCCAAGTTATGATGTTAACCTGCTGTTGGGCACTGGGAATCTTCTGCAGCCCAAAAAAAGCCTCCACCTTTCAGCAAGCATCACTAGGCATACAGATTCTTCCTGAAATCTCTCTCGTGCCCCTCTCCTGATGTGGGTAAGCATCACTAAGTGCAAGGGAAGTGAGGATGCAGGTGGCTGGGTGCAGCCTTTCCAAAGGGAAAATGTGACCCCCTAAGAGCTGCAGGGGACAAAATGTGCTCTACTTAATGCACCAGCAATGTTCTCGTGACATTGTAAAAGCCAAACCAGTAATAAAACACCAAGTTCCAAACCTTTATTGCTGAAAAATAAGTCAGTGACAAGATTAACATATTCAGATTTAAGTGCCCTAAACATGTCACATCATGTCATTCAAATTTTTATTTTTGTTTACTTCTGTCACAATATTGTTGTATAAAACCAATGCATAAAGCAGTCTAAATCCATGGATTTAGATCCCAAAGTATTACACAAACTCCTTGTTATTCATAAATATCAATATACTACCACACAGCTTTCCTGTATCTACCATATTAAAACAGAAACCATCAAGCTCAGCTAAAAGTCTTATGTATTTGTTTGAACTTTAGGTTTCTTTTTTGTTTTTTTAATGGTAAAAATATCCAGTTATGAAGTCTGGTTTACAGAGTGTGAAACAGTTTGAGACTGCAGGATACTCAGCCTGAGAATGCTCACTATATTTTTGAAAGGATTTAATTGTGCAGTATTAAAACCCAGAACATATCAAATCTACAAAAATGTATCATTTAAGGCCCTACAGCTTAGTTTGCAGCAAGTTTTGTCAAACAAATAATAAAATATGTTCACAGCTCTCAAAATGGCAGCAATATAGTAAGTTGCTGTTTGATACTATGGAAGGTTTGAGGAATTCATGTTTCAGTAGAAGAAATATCATAAATACTGGATCATTATGGTTTTCAGGCTTAAGTATCCTGCCAGGTTTTCAGATTTGTCGAAGGAGTTTATGAAAAAATAATAAGAGAAGCAAGGCAGATGGGTCAGTTTGTATTTAGTATGCAGCAGTCTCTATCACCAGTGGAAAATTTCCAAGGGTTCCTAAATCAAAACAGGCTGCTAACACCAATTTGAAAACTACCACGTACAAGACTCTACAGTAGCTGCTGCTCCAACCTCACTAAGTAATAAATAATGGTAATAGTGAAGGTTCTGAGGACAAAACAATCTATTTGTATTCCACACTTGCTCTCTGAGTAAACATCTTGTGAATTTTTGCCGGTGTTATGGGATATTATAATGCACAAATCAAAATACAGCATGTCTTCAGCATTTGTTTATCCAAAGGAGAAAGTCCCTGGCTTAGCTCAGCATTTCAAGGTGTTGAGTTTCCAGAATTTACATTAAAGGTAAAAGTTTACATTAAAGACCAGCTCAAAAAATCTACTGACTCAGATCTATTTTCTAGCCACTAGAGAGGGACAGAGATCCACACTGAATGAGCACAGACTGAATTTGGGGGAATTTATGCAGCAACCAATAGGAAAATGCAGGATTTATTTTTTTGCTGGGGACCTCAGCTGTAGTATTACATGTTATTTTAGATACCCAAGTTCCTGTATAAATCCATATGATACCCTTGTAGAAAACTTATAAAATATGATCCTAAGTGAGTATGTTACTATTGTTAAAAAACAGTGAAAAAGATGAGGCACTTGGTGACAAGGGCAGAATTTTTCCCCCCTCTGTAGCAGCTGATGTATAAAGCAATAATATGACAATGCAGAACATTTTGCAATAAAGCAAATCCAAAATGAAGTTAGGTGTGCAAGGGTTTTGAGAAATATATTATTGCTGCTGGCCAAAGTCCAGTATTATAACATAATTATCTTCCTGTCCACATATGAATGCTTCAAACTGAAAACAAGCAGCAGACTGCCACAGCAAAAGATGCATTCTGGAAAAATTAGCAAATCTTAATTACATAGTTTGAGTCAGCCAACAAGTGTGGCTCCTTCAGCAATTTGCAGTAAAATAATGTAATTGCAGTTCTTTACCACCACCTTTCCCAAGTGCACAAGCAGTTCAGTGACCCTGCCAGGGTAAGGCAGGCCCAAGCACTCACCTGTATGGCTTATCCGAGTTATGAATCCGGCGGTGATTCCGGACACCGACGTAGGTTGTGCTTGTGTAGTCACAGACATCACACCTGAACAGCTTCTGCACTGAAGACTTGTTTCCTATTGAAACAAAATCCATTCTTTTAGAGAGCTGCAATCAGCATTGTAAGGAATTATCAGATTATAATTTCATCACAGCTGAATTATGAAACATAAATTAACATTTTAAAGTAATAGTTTTGAATGTCGATAAATATTTAAAACTTTTAAAGTATTAAACAGGCAACAGACACAGGTAATAAAGGTATGGTTTATTTTACCATACTGTTCTGCATTTGCCCTGCCATTTACAGGAATTATTAAAATTTTTGGAAAACACATTCTTTTTCTCTATGTGGACACTTCCTTTCTCCCTGCAGTTGGGTAAAATCCTGTGTTGCAGCAAAAGGTGATAAAATGTGGGACTGCTGAACCCTGCAGTTTCACTGTTTTGCAGAATGCATCAAATCAAAGGAAAAGACAGGGACTGAGACTGGATGAGTTTCAAACTGGCAAACATAGGAAAGAAAAACAAAAGACATCCCGAAGCTCCTAAATCCTCTTTATCATCCACCATACACTCACACATTCGGAAAGATATGAGAGGAGAAAAAAAAAATAGATAATGACCAGATGTCTTAATAAATAATCTGGAACTTATCCAAATTACTAAAAAGCAATTGTAACAAAAGTAATTTTTTCCTTCCAGAATTCAAAAGACTCTTGAAAAATTAATGGTTGCAGAGACAAAGGCTAATGACTCCTTAAACACAGGAAAATGTGTGCCCACAAGTGCAACGTTGGAATATTTTTGAGATAGAAGTGTGTACACTTTAACAGCCCTGTCCCTATTCCCTTACTGAGTAATGGGATTGATTTGGGTTAAGATATTAACATTTGGGAAGAGGAATGGCATTTTTCATGCAGGTAGTTTTCCCACTCCAGCCTATCACACTGTACCTCATGCGCTCTTTTTTTAGGCTGAATTTTCTTATCAAAACAATTAAGAGTCATGATGGCAAAACTCTTTTAAGGAGACATTTCTTTTTCCACAGGCAGGCACTGAATTATGCCAAAAAGGGTTCTAGATGTATTATTCTGATGGATACAGTCACACAGCTAAGTTCAACAGTAAGGAAAAATTAATTAAACTTTCACTCCAAAATTTAGCACTTTTGGTTCAAGATGCAAAGTAACTAGGAAAGGCTGATAACCCAGACGGTTATTGTGAAGAATATATAATATATAAAATAAAATAGCAGTCTGAATGCAAAGACAGTGAAATAAAATTGGAATACTGTGTGTACCAAGATAACCAAAAATACATTCCCTATATTTCATTTTAAAACATGACACAGTGCTCACTCTTTAGCATTCTTATAAGAAATAATATGGAAGTATTATACAACAAGCACTCTTTGCAAGTCAACCTTAAAGCAAAATGTATTGGAATTTTTCCTACAAAATGCTCATAGAGTATAGTTTATTAGTTTTGTTTTTCCTTTAATATAAAAATTATCAAAACAATCTTAATTATTTACTTGAGGACTTTGGAATTTATATTTCTGCATTATTCTTTTATGTTTATAAAACATTCATGTAGGAGAGCTTAAGTGGATCAAGGACACCCACTGGGCTGCAGATCCATGGGAGAGCAGGGGCTGTGCTCTGCTTCAAGGGGTTCTCCATCTTAAGTTCTGTAGCTTTAGAATAAACTGATTCCAAATCTATTTTCTGTTATGAATTTGGTATTTCAGTGGGCAGGCAGTTTAAAACCAACAGTATCTAATGAGATTTTTAAAGCATTATGCAAACATACTAGCTACAGAATAGTTTTAAGAGGCTCACACCCAGCAGCACACACTTAGGAGCAATTATTTATACCAATCACCACTTTATATTTATTCCTTCCATAAAATGCACATAAATTATAATACATCATATAATCTCTTGCTGTTGCAAAATAGCACTTGTGTCCCTCACCCCATCCCACTGGCTTATTTCTTGTGGGTTTGGGGCCTGTTTTGCTTTCTGGATGGAAAATATCAGGTCTCCTACAAGTGAATATGGAATTGACAGATCTTTGTTGCAGCAGCAGTAACAGGTGCTCCTGTAATGCTACTTATTACCCTATTCCTTCATTATTAGACATTTACAATCTGATCATATCCAGTGTCATAATGCTCCTTTTAATTTATTGTAGAACCATGATGAATAAAGAGAATTTTAGGACTAACTATTTCATAAACAAGAAATGAAATTGTTCCAGCTCAGGCATCTTTCACATAAACAGATGCTATGCCATAAACTTCTTTGTTTTGTGTTGTTTTATAGGGATGACATCTGTTTGACAAGAGATTGCTGTACTGCAGTGGTGCTGCAATTTGATTATAAATTGGTTCTGAAATAATTTAAGCATTGCACAGTATGAGTTAATAAAAGTTTAAAAGGAGAACTGTTTTCATTCAAGCCACATTACTAAATTTCATGTGGGGTAAACAATCAATTAAAGTGCATGGCTGGAACAGATATAAGATAATAATGAGAAAAAATATTTATAAAAGCATCTATAAATTAATTGAAAGCAGGCAGGTTTCTTGAACAGGGACTTCCTTTTCATGGAAGGGGATATTACAAGATCAGGATGTAAACTGTAAAACAACCTCATTAAACATACTAATTTCAAAAGCAAATAGGACTACTGATTTTCACATTACCAGGACTTGTGCTCAAACAGTAGTGTTTCTCCAAACCTGACATGTTTCGGGCATTGCAAGGTGGTTATTCCTGTATCATGACATCTTTAGCAATACTGGTTTACAGCAAACAAAACACTGTCTGAAGCAATAGTCCAAGCTGTGGTTGTAGATATTTGTTAACTTGCTAAAACAACAATGTTTTATTTCCTATCACTTCCATTAAAACATTTATGCTATTTCTTGGGCAGAAACCCTCACCAAGCAATAGGAGACATTCCCACTCCCAGCAGACCCTGCCTGGCTTTGAAGGGCTCTCTCAGGCTTAGGTCCTGGGGATGTACTGAGCACTACAGATCAGTTACCTGAATTTAAATGCCTTCTGCATTGATGAGAGCAAAAAGGAGCTGGGAAGGGTCATTCTACCTGAGGCTGATAACGCAATTAACTTTTAACTTGCATACTGAAAGCCAGAAAAGGAGGCAGTGTGAGCTAAGAGAGCAGAAGCCAAAGTTGGGAACTCATTCTGTTCTGGTATGTACCAAGCTGTTTTGGGCAAATCATTGCCCATTCACCCTGGCTCGTGCTGGTCAGTGCCTTTTTTCACAAGAAATTGCATCCATTTTAACAACTTTTGCACTCACTGAGCAGCTGTAGAGGAAAGAGTAGAACCCAGAAATTTCCACTGCAACCTAAGTGCTATTAGAGTGCACATTTTGCTGTCTAAACAAATGAGAGAGCACAGTTAGGACAGAAAAGAGCTTTGTGTACAAAATGGAAATACTTCAGCTCACATTTGTTCAGAGACTATCTAATTACTAGTATTTATTCATAATGCTCTAAAATTGCAAAATGCTAATAATTATAGTGTTGCCTTCAAAATAAAAATGCTGTAAATATTTTCAGTAGCTGTAACTCACCAGAAAAGAGGATGCATTCACACTGCAGTGATACACAGTGGCTCTCCAGGACACACATTTTCTCCTAAACCTCAGAATTTGGTTATTTTTCCCCTTATGTGATTATCTTTATGCATGAAGGGTTTGTTTGGCTTGTTTTTGTTTTGTTCTTTTGTTGCTGTTTATGTTTTCCAAACAAACACTATTAAATTAGAAGCAGATACACAGTTAAACAAACACAAGGCTCTAAGCAACCTGGTCTAGTGGGAGCTCTCCCTGCCTATGGCAGGGCTTGGAAAGAGAGGAGCTTTTAAGTCCCTTCCAGCCCAAACCATTCTATGTCTCCATGAAAATGCATACCTACTGTTACCCTGGCAACTACTACAGATACAGGTTGCATATTTAGAATGCCTTACATTTGCCTCGCTAGGGCTAAAATAAATGACTCATTGTGGACATTACCATAATTAAACAGAAATTTCTAAACTCAGAAGGGATTGCATTGTATGCATATGCTGACAGCAAACTACATTACCATGGTGACTTTCAAAAAAAGGCTTTCTTTTGTTTAGGTCATTTGGAAAATACTGTAGCTGCTGAAGGAAGGGAAAAAAAAATTTCATCTTAAAAATCCAGACTAATATTGCATATCAGTTGTTTTTCACAAGAAGAAATGCAGGGTTTAATTACTGGGGCTAAAAATATATCACCTACCAATAAATGCCACCTCAAGACTAACTATGGTAAATTTTGCCCTCTGGAAAGAACATACATTTAAGGTTATGAACAAGCATGAAAACATTTCAGCACAAGAGATCTTAAAACCAGTTACACAAATAAACAAGTAATGTTATGAGTGACTTTTTGTAATTTCAAGTGTAAATATAAACAGTACCTTCTCTTTCATCTTCGTTGGAAACGATTAGTTTGTTAGCTGTAGCTGCAGTGAAGAGATCTGGAAGACTGTGTTGTTCTCTTTCATGATTTCGCAGCTGGCTCTGAAAAAACAGTTCCTAAGGTTTAAATATACACTACAAACATGCAGTGATCACTTGGAATATTGCAATCATCTGTGACATTGTTACTCAAGCTTTAATGACAACTGATATGGAAATGTATGTTAACATATATACAGATTATCCCTTAGGTAATTTCACTACAAACAAAATAAGTAAATATCATGAATTAGTAACATTGACTGATGAGAGTGACTCAGAGGATTCTATGATTTGTGTTTGTTTAGAAAACAGATTTTCTTTTTCCCCATTCCCACAGACAAGTGGCCACAGTTCTTCCTCCAAAATTATTGTGCTCCAAAAGCAGTATTAGATTAGAGGCATGTGTGAAAATTAACTCAATTTTCTTAGACTTAAGAATACACCAGTCCTGTTTCTACTTGCTTAGGGAGGAGAGAAGAGAGAGCCTTTTGCTACCCTACCTGTATATTTCTTCAAACTGGGACTAAATGACAGTAAATATGGGAAGATTTGCATGAGCATTGCCTCCAAGAGGTTCAGCTATACAGCTGGGTACTGATGCAATCTGTTCTATATTCCTGAGTACTGAGCTGAGTACATAGGAAGTCGCTCACTAATGCTTAAAATAGCAATTAGGAAAATGGCAGAAGTGTATTATTCTGATCTGCTATGTAATCTTTCAAATCTAAGTTCTACAGAACATCCAACACAACAGTGGAAGAAAGAAAAAATATTCTGCTTCTATCTGTCTCATGTTACCCCCAACTGCCACACTCACAACAGGAAGGCATGTTTGAGAATTCTTTTAAAATTTCAGCTATTAAGTTCTTTGATGTTTCCATTTCTTCCTGCAGTTGCTATGTGTGGGCAGACAAACAACACAATATTATTATATCTGTAAGATAATTCTCAGGAAAGAAGTTATGCCAGGAAGCAAGGTTATTTCAGTGGGTAAAGCAGAATAATTACAGTTGAACTGTATATTCAGCACGTGCTGCTGGCAATAATCCCTAATGGTAATTACAAGGAAGCCAGGATATCAGACTGAATTAAGTTAGAAAGAGGGATCACCAGTTATTAAAAAAGCAGCAAAATAGGTTATTTAGCGATTCTAGGCAGGCACGGGGAGGAGCTTTACCTTGTAATGGAAGGACTCCTCGCACTGCTTGCACTGGTACATGCGAGCTTTGCAGTGGTTGATCATGTGGCTCTCCAGGCCCTTGCTGTCGCCGGCGATGTGCTCGCAGATGGGGCACTGGTAGGGCTGGCGCTGGCGGTGCACCCGCAGGTGCTGCTTGATGTAGCCCTTGTTGCCGCTGCTGTAGTGGCACAGGCGGCAGCGGTACGGCCGCTCGGCGCTGGGGATGAACTCCACCAGGTTACTCCCAGCCACGGCGGCGGCGCCGGCAGTTTGGCACTGGGCGTTGTCCTGTAATTCTTTCAGGATGTCATCGTCAGAAGCATTCTGGTCTGTCCTCTCCTTCAGTTTTTCAATGACAGTGAGCAGTGACATACTGATGCCCATTTTAATTGGTGTTTCTGACAACTCCGGTCTTTCTTTCTTTATCTCAACTATTGCACATTCACTTTGGTTTAAGCCACTGAGGTCCTCTGAAGGATCCTTAAGTGAGGACACCACTTTAGAATGAGCCATGCATGGGCCATCAGCTCCTCCCTGTCCTGCACCTGCATCCACAGCATCTTCTCCAGTGAGAGCCCTGAGGCTGGATGGTGTCAATTCTGCAGCTCTAATTGGCATCGTAACAAGAGCTTCTGCTGCTAAGGAGTGCAGTCTCAAAGACTCTGAATTTGTCCTCCTTCGTGCAGGAGGCACATTTTCATCAGCTGTTACATTTTTATTAGCGCTTAATTCGTTATCTTTCTTCTCGGTGTTATTCCATTCTATTATTACTTCTTGAATTGCGTCTGAATGATAAACTTCATCAGGTTCTTCACAGGTAACAGAGGACTCCTCTGAGATCAATTTTTTTTCTGTTTCAATGTCAGTGTTCATTAAGAATGGCTTTTGTAAAACACTTTCTTCAGCACCTGGCAAACGCTCTACTATGACATTAACGTGACCCTTTTTATTTGGACTACAACTGATGATTTTCTGTGCTGATGACAGCAGGCTGTCAGTTATCAAATTGTCTGGTTCTGTATCTGATACAGTCTCCTCTACAATCTCTGTAGTAGGAGAATGCACCACAGACTCACTTAATATCTCTTCCTCTTTCACACTTGACCCTACGGGTGATTTACACGACAGTTGCTCAGAATTGCAAATCTGAAGTTGAAGAGAAGGCTCGCTATGGATATCAAGTTCGCTGTTTTCCAAAGAAAGGACAACAGTATCCACACTATGAGGTGGGTGAGTTACAACTGTCTCTGACAAGCTGGTGGTTTCATTTTCTTCCTCAAATATGGGGTAGGAGCAATCAACCTCCCCGGCGTGTTTCCAAGCGTGTGTTTTCAGCATCCTCTGCTGACCACAGGTGTACCTGCAAATTAAACACCTGTACATGCCATACTGCTCGTAGGTGTACCATTTCCTCCTACCCATTTCAGGCACAGGAGCAGACTGAGTTGTATCCTTACATTCCAGATTTCCTGTCTGATCAGTCCCTGATTTGACACTTCCTTCCACTGGCCCTTGCAGAAATGAACTTGCGACATTGACACACTGCTGCACTTTTGTCTGGATGCTGTTTTTACCACCATTTTCGTGGTGATTTTGGAAGTGGGATTCAAGTTCTTCTTGGCTTTTGGAGGCAAAATGACATTCTGAGCACATTAATATCACTTCATTTTTCTGCCCATGTTGTTTTATATGTTCTTGTAGAGTTAAGAGCGAAGGCGATAAAAACTTACAGAGACCACACTGGTAGCACGTCACCTTTTTTTTGCTTTGTGGAAGACATTCAGTCACAAAATAATCTGTTTGTAACTCTTCAGTCTTTTTAGTAGCAATCACCGAGAGCTCGATTGCTTTAGCCGGGATTTCACAAAGCTCGTCCGCGTCCAAGGACTGTGCAGATGCATCGGCATGGGAACGTTTCTTCCCTATTAAAAGGCATCTTTGTGACTTCTCACTTTCAACTATTTTGCTCAGCTTCTGGATAACGTGGATCAGGGGGTCAGTTTTACATTTTCTCTGTTCTTCACTGCTCTGCAGTGTTGGGCCAATGACTGCTTCAGAGATCAGCACAGCCTCCTGCTCCCCAATATTTGGCATCAATACTGCAATGCTGCTTCCTTCTTCCATAATATCTAGGAGAGTAGGGGTTATAAGAACCAAAGATTTATACCTGCACAATAATGAAAATACAGCCCAGTACTATTTACATTTCTCTCTCTACCAAACACGGAATCCCAATTCCACTAACCTAATAAAATTTTTCAGAATGGCTATGGAAACAGCCAAAGATACTGGGGACATTTAGTGGATACTGTGGATGCTATTCAATACATCTGGAGAGAATAATTCCATGAGAGCCTCCAAGCTGTACAAGGGCAAGACAAGTATTTTTCAAGTGTAAGCTGACGAACAGTGTTACAGCTATTTTCTTTTTCTTTACAAGCGCTACACATTTGAATGCTAAACATGTAAATATCAATTAACATTAACTGGCATATTGATGTTTAAAAGCACGGTATGATATGAAAATATATTCCTAATGTACTTTGATGCATTGATGCTTCTAAAGCAGATGACAATTTCCAGCAATGTAATTTACAAAAATAAGCAGCTTTTTTTCCCTGAAATGTTAGAAGAAAGTAATTCTGGCATTAATTTGCATTAGTCATTTCACTATGACTATTTTAAAGATCATTCAAATGTCAAATCATACTTCTCATTATAAATGTTGTTTTCTAATAAACTTACTGACTGCACCTGTTTCTACAATTTCTTAATTGTAGGGAAAATCAAGGGGTACTAAAGTTATAAAAAGCAATTATTTTCTGTTTTGAGGGAAAGCTACAGGCAGTCACTATTTCCAATTACCCCTCCTTTAAAAATATGAAACCATAAACCACAGGCAATAATGTGATAGTGCTGGAGGTCAAATTAGAAGCCAGTATACAAAAATTTACATGAAAACATACCTTGTGATGTGGGCAGAGCTGTGGGTAAAGAGGGTGAAGGAGCTGGACAAAAGGTTTTACAGATAAATTTACTTCTTAAAACATGTCTAGAAATAACCTATTCAAGTGCCACTACATATACATGCATATATTTTATGCAAAGTTTTTATATACTATATATAAAACTGAGAAACTAAAAGAGATGAAGGATATTTATCAGTCATCCTTGAAAAATTAGGCCAAGTTAATTCATGTGGATTTTTAAACTTTTTTTTGCAAGAAAGATAGAGACCAAAAAAGAATTTCCAGAACTGGTCCTAAAAACCCACAAAATCCACTCACTTCTACTTATGGATTTAGTGTACAGCATTACAATGCAAAGACACATGAGAGCGGGGTCTGTGGTGCCCCTTTCCCACTACAGAAAAATTCTGGGCAGAACTACTCAAATTACCTTCATCTGCCAGTCAGGTTACAATTCACATTATCATCAGAGCTATCAATATAAGCAATGTTAATTTTTTAGTATCATCTGCACCTCATGTTAAATATTTCAAGTTGAAAACTATTATTTGAAAGCCACCCTATTTTGGTTATATAAAAACACTTTGGTGTTTTTATATAACACATTTCATACTGTCTGTAACTTGTTTCTAAACCATGATGAAAACATGAATGTTTTGATGAACAAACCTGCTTTTTCCCCTGCAAGCAGATTTAATGGAACGCTCAAAGGAGTAATGACTACTTGAAATATTTTCAATTTGAAGATGGGGAAAATTGGTGCTACCTTAAATTACCGTTGGTACTTTTAAAACTTTGTAAGTAATACTAAAGAGGCAAATATTTTCCTTACCTGAAAGCAGCATAAAAACTAAGAGGAAAAATCCTTGACAAAAGATCATAAAAGAAACATGCTGCCACATACTGTTGCTATGTCAAAAGGCAAACAGAGGGATTACCTTCAGCTGTATTGATTCGGGATGCTTGGAGCTGATCCCCGCTACCTGCTACGTAACTATGGTATACATGAATTATGTTAGTTACTCTTTGCTTCGAGTTTCACTGTTGCAAACTTTGATTTCTAGAGGGATGGCAAGAACTGTACACAAATTATCACAGAATAAGTTGGAAGGCACCCACAAGGACCATCGAGTCCTGCTCCTGTGCCTGCACAGGACCATCCCCAAGGGTTACACGTGCTCGAGAGCGCTGTCCGAGCGACCTACACAGTAATTACAGTACAGTGTGTGGGGACGCCAAAGGACGCGAGGAAAACGCCTCCGAGCCGCCCATTCCAGCCGCGACCAACACCGCCGGAGCAGCGTGGCGAGGCAGGGCGGCACGCCCGCAGGGCAGGGAAAGCCAGCCACGCTTGGCACAGCCCGGCTCGCACAGGGCGGTGTGACGGTATCGCGGCTCCCGAGGGCAGGGCAGCTCCCGGGCCGGACACCCTCCCGCGGGATGGCCCGAGCCGCCCGCCCCGCTCCGCGCCCGCAGGTGCCGCCAGCGCGGCCCCGGCAGCGGCGCCGCTGCAGCTAAGAGCGGCTAGGAGCTGGCCCGCCGGGATGGCGAGGCGGTGAGGAGGGAAAGGGAGGAGAAGGGAAGGAATAGAGGCAGCCCCGGGCCCGGGAAGGCTCCGCCGGGGGCCGCTGCCGCCCGCGGCTCCGCACATGGGCTGCGGCGCGTCCTCCCGGGGCCGGCCTGCCGCCGCTCCTATAGCTCTGCCTGGCACCCGCCCACCCGCCGCTACCCGCCCGCCGCCGCTGCCGCTGCTGCCCGCTGCCCCCGGGCCGTCCCGCCCGGCTGTGTGCCGGGAATAACGGAGAAAAAGCCCGGTTATCCTCACCTCCGGCCACCGCTTCAAGATGGCGACGATGGAGCCCGTGTCACGTGACACGCGGGCCCGGGTCAGGTGACCGGCGGGGGGCGCTGCCGCCGCGTCAGCGCCGCCTCCCGTTGCCATGGAGACCGGGAGGGCCGCGGGGCACGGACAGGAGGGATCGAGTGAGTGTGAGTGAATGTGAGTGAGTGTGCCCGTGAGTGTGGGTGAGTGTGCCCGTGGCCGTGTGTGCCAGTGCCGGGTGACACGGCACAGTGCCAGCGGGGCAATGGCGTGTCCCTGCTCAGGCTGGCGGCCGCAGCTGCTTTGCTGATGGCACCCGGCCTTTGTCAGCCCCTCAGTGTTCCCATGGCCGGGGCCCAGCCTGGAGCACCGCGCGTTCCAGAATCGCAGGGTCTCCCGAAAGGAGATTTTTCCAGCAGGCTTTTCGGTTGTGAACACCTGTAGTTAACAACAACCTCCACTTTTTGGGTCTAAAGCTGTCAAGAAGGTTTAGCACTTTTAAGTGGGCAGAAATTCAGAGTTTCACGTACACACTGCGTTTCAGGGGCTACCTTGGGAGCCACGTACCAGGAGTGTTACATATTTCATATTCTATATTACATATAAATGAGAAGTCAGGGGAATCATGAGCTTCAATGGTGATTTCAAAAGTGGCTGGCTGATGGCAAATAAAATCCAATCTTCATTTCCAGAGCGGGGATTAAAGTGTATTGATGTGGAGATTTGGATTTGGAGGGATCTGGTGAAATTGTAGGAGCTTTTTACAAGGTCTCTTCCACAGCTAAGAGATTTTTTAATGTTTGTATGTTGTTTCATAGATATATGGTCCTTTTGAAGTATATGATCTTTTAAAAATATTTTAAAATCAGGTATCATTCAAGAGATGGATTTGACCATCATTTCAATAGATATCTCTAATTTTACTTTTTCTCTTTGACTCCTTGAATTATGAAGCTCTGTTTAATTACATAAAGTTTTAAGACAATTTAAGTCCTATCCTATAATCTCTGATTTGGTAAGAAAAGCATGGTAATCCTTTGATAAGGCTTTTTTTTAAAAAAAATTGATGTCAGGAAAATGCAAGGGTACAACCTATCTTCCCAAAACCTATTAAATGCACTTAATTAAAAAAAAAAAAAGTACAACTTTAAGCTGTAATGTATTGACAGTGTCAAAGGTAGTAGTAATAATAATGGCAACTTATTTCAGCTTTTTCTGCCATATTTTAAGTACAGCATTTTCATAGAAAGTTATTATTTTTCATGTACCCTGTTCCTTTAAAAGCTTTGTTTCCATGTCTGTATGTCATAGTTTAATTAACCAGTTACTGGAATTGAATCACTCTTGTAGATACAGGATTCTCACCCTCCTTTTTCCAATCAAAATATGCTAGGATCTGATAGATCTGAATAAAAAATACTGGGTTGATAATGAGTAATCATCTCCATACATTCTGTTATTCTTCTCTATTGTAATTAAACCTGGACGAAATCAAAGATTTCATTCTCTGTGCAGGTATGGTTGTACAAAAAGACAGATTTAGATTTTGCACTTTTACATTAATTTGAAAGGCTTCTTAATTCACAAAATAATTTTCCTGTTTTTCATTTTCATTGCTTTCAAGTTGAAGGAGACATGAAATCAAGTGAAATCTGGGTAAGGCACCTCTCCCTGAGCAGCAGAGATGAGACTCTTGTATTGAGGATAATATGTTCAGAATGTTGATGTTTTTCTAAAAGTTTATACGAAATTGCTTCCTAAGTACTGTAAATATGTACAGAATGTCGGTGGCATGAGTTTTATGGTAAATATTATAAGCTTAATTTAAAAGAGTAACACATAGTCTAGAAACACCAGGTGAATTTCGAGCTACATCAGCAAAGATGCAATCTTGAAGTGAAAACATGCAAAGTGTGCACAGCTTTTTGTGTACACTTTAACCATAACAGAAATCTACATGTAGTAGCTTTCCTTTAAGGTGCCTGTTTATTCTTTGTGTCCTCAGTCTTGAAACTCTTTCCAGTCATCAAATGAACAATTAGGGTGGTTTTCATTAATGACCTGTACCAGCAATCAGGTATATAATTGTCAATGAAAAATCCAATTTAGCCTATGAGTTTTCTACATTTTTATTCCTTGCAGTTCCCAAACCATTCCAAAAGCTTTATAATTTTCACATTATTATACTGTGTTATATAACTGGAGTCCCTGACTTTATTGAGTGGGCATTAAACAAACTGATTTGTAGCTGTGTGTACAACAGAAATGAACCTTGCTTGGAGCTCTGGTTGGAAGGGAGGCTTTGGCCGGTGCATACCTTCCTGGGTGAATGGTGCCATGAGTGCTGTGTGAACACTTGGAGTGGCATGAGAAGATAGAGAATTCAAATTTAATATTTCACCTAAGTTTCAGTTCTTGGTAGCCTGGAGTTAACCTTTATTGTGAGGTGAATCCACCATAAAAATTGGATTTTGCTATCACATTACAATACCATTGGCAAGTAGGGATTTTTCTGCTATCTTTATAGGCCAACTACAACACAGAAGCCTGGATTTAGGTTTTTTCATTATTTTTGGCTGACAGAATGTTTCATATTGTCTGTATCTGCTCATAGCTGTCTTGTTTCTGGGTAAAAAAAAAAAAAAAGTTTAGAGTGGATAAAATACAGTTCACTGTCACATGAAAGGTGAAATGTTTAGTTCCTCCAAAAATGGTGGAAGAATTTGAACATTTTCACGCAGGTGTACAAGCATGGTACAAATACTTTGATTTATTGGACTGGCATTATGGGAACCCTTATTGTGAAATGAGCCCCATGGGACATTTTAACCCTCTAAATAAAGAAGTTTGCAAATGAGATGCATAATCTGGGAAAATGCAGAGAGTGAGAGAAGCGTGGTAAGAACATGGATTAGGAAAAATTACACTGTGTTGTTTGTTTATGAAATAGGACTACCTTGTATTCTGAGAGAAAATACTGCAGGTGGATTGAGAAATGTTAGGAGTACTGAGAAATTATGCAGGGAAGAATGAACACTGTCTCTGCATTTAGACAATACAATTGAACATGATGGACATATATGGATAATAAATAGTAAAAAGGAAATAAATTGCATTTTAAATATGCTTCTCCTACCATTAGATTATTTAGTTATTCAGTCAAGTTGAATAATGGTTGCACTTTCAAAACAAGTACAGGAAGTTTTAGATTTGGTTTTTTTCTTATATAAGTGTAATTAACCTCTGGAACTCATTGCTACAATATATGGTAGAAAACAAAACTTTTCAAGAATTAAAATGAGTATTTTAAACCGAAGATTTTGTATACAGTGAGAGAACATGTACAACTGTTCCAGATAGAATCAGAGATGCAAATATTGAAATAACATTTCAATATTATTCAATATATTTCAATTGTTATATTAAATAACATTTTTAGTACTGAGGCCAGCGTTGATGGAGTTAGGAAGAATCTTCCCTTGGGACAGGTGTGTGATGTTTTATGCTATAAGGTTTAGAGCGCAATTTCCTTTGGGATGGTTGTGCTTCTCTGCTGCCAGAACCCAAACCTCACACACAGTCCTTTTGTGTAGTTAGAATTAGTTATCTTTTTGTTACAGCCTTAGAGCTCTTTGTGCTTTGGCAGTGAGGCATTAAAGCTGAGCAGAATTTATATTACTTAGATGGTTTATTTTGCTTTACACAGCCTTTCCTGCTGGAGAATTAGGAAAGTTCTGTATTAAGTGATATTTCAGCTGCAACAATGACATCTAGGGGCTGATTTATATTAATTTAATTTAGATACGCATCTCCTGTTTTTGAGAAGATGGTTACTAATATGTTTACTAAATCTAAATTATTAGTATTTGCTAAAAAGCTGGGAATCTGATATATGTCATATATTCAGAGAATAACCATACATTTTTAACTTCTTATCTTTTTGTCTTTTGTTTCCCCTTGATATGTCTTTTAATTATTTTAGTACTGCTACCACTGCAAATCAGTGCATCTCTCATTACTTTAGACCTTGTATTTTTCCATGACATGTTATCAAATGATGAAATTTTTTTCACTCTGTACTTTAGGTATACTTTTCCGTGAATTAAAGGGAAAACACTTTGCCTCTGCTTTCCTACATGACTTATTCTGTCTCCTAGAATCACATCTACTTGATTTTGTACAGGAAATGAGACTAAAAATCCCTGTATTCAATCCCCTGCTTCCCCCAGCTTTATGGGAGTGTAGACATAGGCTTGACTCCAGATTTAAACCCTGTGATTCAGGGCCATCTCTAAGCTCTACGTAAATCTAATTTTATGTGTGCAAGTAAGTGTATACGTAAAATACGTAATTGCAATTTAGAGATGATTTAACAGCATCTGTCCTATTATTTGCAAACTCACTCTCATTCCCTTGAATCTTAGTTATTTGACTGTAAGTCACTTATTTGGAATTGCTTTTTACAGAAAAAAATTCCATATTTCTTTCTCATTGGCTTTTTCACTTATATTTACAACTTTTTCTCAGGAATAAGAGAATATAATTTTTTTCCCCAAAATTCTCCTCATGCTATTCTGTGGAATATTGTTATTATCTTCAAAATACTCACTCTTCATTGGTCTCGAGCAGAAGAGGTGAGCTGAAAAGAGTGAGACATTGTGGAAAGCTTCACATTGGCTCAAGGCAAGGTGCTAAAATGTTCTCTGCAGTAAATAAGGTTATTTTTTTGATACTGCTATACCAACAGCAACTTATATAACTTATGATTTATATAGAAGTTACACTGGCACAGCAGTGCTTTTCACAATTGCTGTATCTGCTGGTTTCATCCATGAAGGAAGTGAAAGCTGCTTTCTGCCAGTGATATTGGCAAAACATAATTAGAACTGCATTCTGTATTAAATCTTACATAAAAGTGTCACCCAAAATCACACCCCTAACTGCTATTAGTGCGTTGGGAGATGATTTTTATGGACTTGGTCAAAGTACTGCCGTGGCACATTTGTCTCTTGTTTGAAGGTCTGCAGTGGGTGGAAAGTAGGATAAACCTGGGCTGCAGCTGAGTGTGAGGGAGGAAGGACCTTACTGCCACCTTTTTCTTTTTATTTGGGGGTGGAAATGATAAACTTGCAGATTCTGAAGCGTGTTTTGCCATCGTCTTCAAGTCTCAGGTCTTCTCACAGCCCTCAGAACAGTCTCCCTACACCTGGGTGAATATAAAATGTGGTCTGTGTACATGTACTGAGGACAGATCTGCTTTAAATTAGTAAAATCATACATTTTGGATGGGATTTTACTGCTGAAGTGGCCATGGTGAAACTCCACTTAGAACAGAGACAAAGATTATTTATCTGTAGAGAAAATATCAAGGCAGTCCACAGAGCCTTGCCACACGATGTGCTATATTGTAATGTCCATTATTTTTTTGTCCTTTTTATTACTTTACATAGATACTGATATTTTTGCCAGCTCTTACTCCAAACAGTGCTTTAGGTCTGTAATCCAACTCAGGGCGTGCAGAATTTATTACTGTCAGTTGTAGCAGGGGGAGTCATATGCACAAAAGACTCCAACAAAAACGACAGCAAGGTACCACTCATCTTGTTATAGTCAGTGAAAATACAGAAATGCTTTTTGCATTCTTAAGAGAAATTATCTGTGTGTGAAGTGTTGCATTAGAGCGGGTACATACTGATCCCAGTTGTTACATTTGCCATTCAGAAATGCCCCAGTGACTGTCCTTGGTGTGTATTTACACATTCAGGAGAATTCATTTGTGAATGATAAGCTTCAGGAAGCCTGGAATCAGATATCATGCATTACATAAATTAATATTTCACCTGTAAAAGGAGATTCCCTAAAAAGAATTGGACTCCCTGGAGTTCTAATGTAGCTAATATTCCTATAATTGATTTAATTGGTGATATTTTTTTACAGTTGTAGTTAGAAGGCATTACTTTTCCTTCCTTGTTAAATCACTCAGTGTGGACTGAAATACCCTAATTTCTGGTGCAAGCAAGAACATCTAGAGTATGTACTACATGCTAGGCCCCTAAAAAAAGATAAAATAGCACCAAAAATTTAGAAATCCAGTCAGGCGTGAAACTCTGGTATATCTGTGACTTAAATTGAGTATTAATTACCAGTGTTGGCCAGACTAAAAGTATTGAAACTTCCTGCTCAGCATGGAAACTGGGTAGCTTAAATCAAGAAATAAGAAGTGCCTTTGGGTACTTCTCATATCATTAAAGTCCTCTGTCCTTCAGTGGTCCTGGCGACTTTCCTTAAATTCCATAGATTGATCTCCTGCAGACATTTTTACTTGAATTGCAATCTGGTTTTTGCCAAATAGGATTAGATAGAGGTTTTTATTCAAGCACTGAGCTACTTGAGGTGGGTTTTAAGCAGTAGATTGAAATTTTTGGGTGCAACATTTTTCAGGTAACCTCAGGGTAGCAGTCACATTAACCTAACCATGATAAATTTTACAAAATTTATATAACTGACCACATATTTATAAATGTAGATGATGGTGTGAGACTTTTGCTATGCTTCTGTAGAACTTTTAGGAGTACAAACTTAGATTATTTCTGAGCATCCATAGAAACACTCAGCACTGCAGATACTTATAGTGAAGACATGGTTCTTCATTGAAATATGAATTTGTTCTACAGAATCTTAAATAAGAAAATTTGCACAAGTTTCCTATTTTGGTTACAAAAATTACTCTGCACTTGTCCCCTCAAGATCTATATCAAGATATTAACATAAATATGACAAACTGGGGTTGTTCATCCTATTGTGATTTCTATGTGAAAGCTTAAAAAAAACAACAAACAAACAACAAAAAACCATAAACCCCGGAAAGATAAAGGACTGAGATTTCCTATGCAATTTTACTAAGTTCAAATTCTCATTCAGGACTTTGTGTAAAAATTATGACTGCATGGTTTGGCTCACTTTACGAACAGTCCTTGGCACCCAAAGTTTTTTTCCCTCACCCTCAGCACTGGGCTTGCCCACAGGTCTGCAGGTCCTGTGTCTGTCTGTCTGTCTGTCTGTGTCTGCACTTCCATGTACACAGAGGCAGAAAATCCATCTTTCTTTGCAAATATGCACATGGAATCTGCACATAGTGAGCATCAAACAAGTTTATGAAAACAAGGGAGCCTGTTCATTCTTAGTTATTCAATCTTCCTACTGTTTATTAGATAGGAATAGACCAAAATGAACCATCACAGTTTTCTGCAGTGACCTTGAGGTGGCAGCAGCATTACATTCAATTCTGCCATGCACCAAGTCCATTAAAGGTGAAAGTAAAATTTGCAATAAATCAAAATAATACTGATTGTTATAATTTTATTACCAGAGCATTAAGTCAATAAAACTTATCTGAAATGTCATTTGCATTGTATACAATTTTTACTAGTTATCAAGTATGTTTTAAAAGCATGTTTAGAGCAACCAAATGAAGAAACTGGTGATAAATTGTTGAAAATCTGGGACTTGTCTAATGATGTAGTAAAACTAAAGTCTGTTTTGATCTCTTGTATTGTAAAAGACTGTTTCTGAAAGCATTTGTTAGTACAATAATGTCTTGTGTTTTGACTAACTGTATTTAATGTCCTAATGTCTGATTAAATATTTTTATGCAACTTGTCAGGTCTTTTTTTCATTCATGATTTTATGTAGGAAGGTCATCTAATTATATGACACCCTTTCAGTGAAGGAGAATGTGTTTGTTTCTTTTAATAATGAGGAATAATGAAACTTATTTATGTTGGAAGTCAGGGAAATTTATTGGAGAATTACAACACGAGAAACATGAAAATTAAAAAACCCTTTTAATAGCATATTCATTACTGAGAAGCTTACAGGTAATGAAGTAGTTGTGTGAAAGCCAGGATGCTGGGCGGTATAACTCTGCTCATGTCAGCTTTCATGCCATGGTTATTTTGCATTTCTATACTGTCAATTACTGTTAGGTTACCAAATTATGATTAGGTAATTAGTCAAATAGGAATTACTGGAAGAAAAGGGATTTACAAACTTGTAAGCCAGCTTTGGGCTGGGAAGGCAGTTGGGGTGCTGGGATGCTCCTGGTGCTCTGGCTGTGTGGGACCATTGCTGCTCAGGAGCTGCTGCTCTGCAAGACCAAGCCTGGACTAGAATCCAAATTAGATTTCTGTTATCCAGTGTAATGATGGGGAAGCAGCAAACCTCAAGAGTCTTTTCCCTAACAAACACAGAAAAATAGTGATAGTGGTGTGTTTACAGCACACCACTGGTGTGAAGGAATCCCTTTATGTAACAGATGCTAAGGGAGTCCCAATAACTGCTTAAAGATAGCTTAAGTAATAGATAAAAATAATTCAGTGTAATTCAATGAAAAATAAGATTAACTTGTTCATTTAAGTTTGAATTTATTCAGTCTTTAATTTTATGATATGACATTTAGACCAGTTTAACTTTATATTTGCTATTTTTTCCACTTGTTTTCTTTGTTGACAACTTCTTCAACTAAGGAACTAGAAGTATTAAATATAAACAAGACCAGAAGTGTGTAAACAAAAATGTAAGTTGAATTATAGTTCCACAATAAGGCGCTAATAAGTTTAAAAAGCGGAGAATCACAAACCACAAACCAACAGAGATTTCAACACAAATGCTGTTTGGGCTGTGCCAGTGGTTGCTGGAGCCAATACAAATACTGTTACTTCTCTAAGACATAGATCTGGTCTTTTACTTCTGGTCTGTACTGTCATTTTCTCTTTGTCAACTTCACAATTTCTTGAAATAACTTCGGTTATTCCTGTGCCTGAAAAAGATGGAGAGAGACTTTACAAGGACATGTAGTGCCAGGACAGGGAATGGCTGCCAGTGTCAGAGGGCAGGGCTGGATGAGATCTTGGGCAGGAATTGTTCCCTGGCAGGGTGGGCAGGCCCTGGCACAGGGTGCCCAGAGCAGCTGGGGCTGCCCCTGGATCCCTGGCAGTGCCCAAGGCCAGCTTGGACATTGGGAGCACCTGGGACACTGGGAGCTGGCCCTGCCCATGGCTGGGGTGGGAATGGGATGAGCTTTGAGGTCCTCTCCAGCCCAAGCCATTCTGGGATTGTGGTTTTTGAAAATTTCCAAAGACATGAATGCAGTGAATGACAAAAAAGCAGAATAACTGAGATAACACCAGTACTCCTGTGAGGACTGTAAGTCACTATGAGCCTGATTCTTCTTTCTTTTGGATTTTAACCTTTTGGCTCTTTATCATTAAAATATATTTACCTCAGAAATAAAAGTAAGACAGTAAATGGATATGAGCTGCACATAGTTAACCTGGAAACTGAATGAGTATTTTCTTAGAACCATACAGAAAGGATGTTTAGAGGGTACCCCTTATCTCTATTGGTCAGGGACCTTGATTATCAGGATCCCAAAAGGGAGATGTGATTTTTATTTGTCTTTAGAGAAACATAAACACCTTTTGTTGGAGAAACATAGAAATAACCGTCCCAGTGGGGGCTCTTTGTAAGTATACACAGTCCAAATAAACAAGTTGCTCTCAGCTTCAGTGGAGAACAGTATACTATAGATGTGGTGGGACATTCCAGAGATTTTGACCTGGAACCAATATTTTAGGTTTTATTCAGGTGTTAGTGTAACATTTGCCTAATGCTCTGCACTAATTTTAAGCAAGACATTGTTGTCCTGAAATCACAACATTGTTGTCTTAGTGGTACCATTGTGAAACTAAAGTGGAAGGTACCTGGTGTGATCCATCTCTTTGGTTAAGCTGTGCAGTATCTGATAAAGGGTATTTTATTATTTTGTGGAGTCATTTGTATAGCAAAGAATAAATTGCAAACTGTTCAGCAAGCAATACTACCATTCAGCAAAATCCCATTACCTAGAACATTAAAACAATCATTCTAAAACATGATTTATAATGATTTCAACATGTTTGTAAAAAATAGATGACCATTGTACATTTACAGTTGACACAGAGGTCCCTAATGTCAAGAAAGCACTCTTGACCTTGATGGGTGGTTGCAATTCCATTTAAATCAATTGCCAATACAAGTCAAATGAAGTTCTTATGGCTGTCTAGTGTGCACTTCACTGTTCTTCTGACATTATTGTTCTACTCCGAGTCATTCTTCAATCTTAACAGCTGAGAGGGACCTGCATTCTACAGCTTTATGGGGAAAGAGCACTAAGTTCTACTCTCTGTGTTTTGAAAGCTTCTGCTCTTTTTCACTGTTTCCAGGCTAAGCAAACCACATTGTGTTCTACATAAAACACGGTACTTGCTCTGCTGCTGGCAAAGCCAGGTGTTTGTTACAGTGAATACAGAATGTATTTTCACTGCCCACTATCTTATTGGTCCTTTATTTAATTTAACCCTGAGAACTGGAGGTTTTGTTAATTTAGCTTTATTAGAACCTTTCACTATATTAAACATTTAGGACATGATATGTTCTAAACATTTATGTTAAGAATGGTGGTGATTACAGCTTTTGAGGTGTTTTGTGGTGTGGAAGAGAAAGAGGCACAATAAATCAGAAAAAATAAGCTGAACACTTATCCTGTGTTTGTGCCTGTCTGGATAGTTATTTTTTCAAAGGATTTTGTTAAAATTGGAGATGGGTATATGAAAACTGCTATGGACTTGTTAGACATTTTGCTCAGGAAAGAAAACCCTTGGCTGTACAGAACTTTCTAAAAATACCCGGGTTAGTGTTATTAACTTACTTGTGATGTATTTGCTCTTCTAAATGAATTTAACTATCTACCTTTTACCAAGTAGGAGTATTAAAGGCTAACATCATGGCCCAGAGTTTACCTGACTTTAAAAAGCCAAGTACAGATACTTTCCCTATGACATATAATATAAACTATAGCTAAACCTCTCCAGCCCCCACCCCAAATCTCTCTCATAAGTAGTCCAAGCTTTCAAAAGGATCCCATATTAATGAGAATAATGGAAAAACTCAACTGAACTCATATGTTAGCATTAGATACATATAATAGCTAATAAGAATTGATAATGAAAAAAGTGATTCTGTTGCCAGTGAAACCTGGCTGGGATAGTATTAAGAGGATGCTGCAATTAATGTAAAACTAATCACCAGTCTGCCATGGGGAAATGCAAATTGCAAGTTGTTAGAAGGCCTGTTTTGTTCCATAGGACTTGTATTGCTGCTAATCCACTTAGCAGCACACATGTTCCTCTGTTGAGGTGTTTTTAAATGAAAGTTTTGAAGTATTATTCCTATTTCGGAGATTCTACAGATCTATTTCAATTCTATATTTTAACTCCTGTTTTTACTAAATATGTAAGCATGTTTCCCTACTCTTTCTTTGCCAGGCCGAGGTCAAAGTAAATGGCTCTGTTTTGTTCATTCTCCTAAGCTCCTGGGAACTGCACTGTACAAAGATATTGAAGTAACCACTTGACATACAGTAAATGTGAAATAAATGTGGTACATATTCTGACCGTGTCTGTGCAGTTCAAATTCCAGGATTCTGCTGTACCTGATGTTCTGTCCTTCTGCTGGTGAGCAGGAATAGCTCCACAAACCCTGCTCTTAGTTACCTGTCATTTTCAGGGTTGAAAACAACGTGAAACAAACTTTTGTTCTTTGCGTTTTGTTTAATTCTTTCATTTCAAGGTACTCACAGACAGCCACTCCTTCTTGCAGTGCCTGTGCATTCTGGCAGTCAGCAGGAGGAAATGTGTCAGCCACATTTGGGCTGTTCCTCTGCACTGGAGATTGTCCCCAAGCCTGGGTGTTCAAATACTTCAGTTCTGAAGAGCAGCTGTGCTGAATAAAGACATGCAAATGTCCTTACAACACCAGGAGCATTGTGTGCAGAAAGACCCTGAATTGCATTTACCTCCTTTGAAACAAAGGACAAGTCCTAACATTTGTCTTTAATCCACTGGAGAAGCAAATTCAGGTTGAACATAGAAAGGAAGAACATTGGAACAGTTGTGCTTGCACTTACAAATCCAGTTTTGATGCCAGAGTAAATGTCTTTGCTTTCAATTAATTATGAAGGAATAATTTCTTTCAGGCAAGTGTAGCACGTGTCATAAGTAAATCTCATGTATAAAAAGACAAGGTTGTTAAAATCAAATGTATGGCAAATATTTTGTCCAAAAGTAAACACAGTTTGATCAGTGTTTTTTTTTTCACCAAATGTTATGGTTTGTTGCCACTTTGAAGCTAAAGAGCAAAAGCTTATGAAACCTCTTGTCTTCTCTATACCATTGAACGTTTGACCTTTTATCATATAATGAAGTCCTTGCAGACACTGAAAGTTTTGATCCAAGTATGCAACCAACAAGAACAACTTCCAGAAGAAGAAATCATTTTGGTTTGTGCAGCCCTTTACTCTGACATGAAAGCCATTTCTGAAAAAGAAAAAAAAAAAAAAAAAAAAAGCCATCTGCTACTTTATTGTTTGATATCAGCTGCAGAATAATGTCCGATTTTAATATCATACTGTTGGCTATGTACTGCACTAATTTGTTCTGTGACATCAATGAATCAAAGTGGAGTTCCTGATAGAAGAACATCAAAAGGAAATTAATCTCCCTGTGATAGTATTAATAATTTCAGAATGGACGTGTTTTGCTCAATTATGGTAACCATTGAGAGCCGTGTTTTTGTGGACTGTTAGATCAATATCACAACTGCTACACAATCCGAGGGTGTAAGAATGAGACTGGTGCTCTTCAGTAGCCAGGAGAGTCATTATTAATGGACAAAAATCTAACTGAACATTCTTGGTAGAATTTTATGGTTACTTAAGGAAAGGAGATGTGAAAGTATGAACTCAATAGGGAAGGGAGGAAACTAGAAAAAAACCCCATCAACTTTTCCATATGTTGGGCAGGATGGTGGGCCTGGCATTAAAGGTAGTATTTACAGAGTTTGTAACCAGAAATTAGCTGTGTGATTCTCAAAAAAAATTAGTGGAAATGGAGGCTAATTGTGTAGCAGACAGGAAGTGTTGTAAGGTTATTCAGCATATATCTCCTGAAAATATGGTTTTGAAGTATTTTATTATTTCCTTTTTTGGCTTTTATATAAACCCTGTCAGATTAATACAATGTTTATTAGAAAGCATGTTTCTTTATTTATATCCATGCAGTTTCACATCTTTCCCTACAAATAGATATGTACAGGATTTGACACAATAAAAGTAATTGAGCATTTTTAGATACAGATCCTTCCAAGTGCTTGCTCAGTTCAGGGGTAGAAGAAAGGGTTACTACAGTAAAGCATGCTTGTTGTAGCTGCACAGCATGATACCCACAGACAGACTGGGACTATATTTAGGGTTCTGGTTGTGTGCTGAGAATAGAACTAAATGAGTACAGAGGCCCAAATGTGTCACTGAAATAAATATTGGCAGTATGGATGTGTGATCAAAACATCCAAATATATCGGAGACTGACTGCGGAAGTTAGAGTCAAGAATAGCCCAGGTAGGGATAAGATTTCAGATAAATGCAGTATTCCCTTTTATTTATGCTTATCACCTTTACCTTTCCCCCCTTTATTGTTCTGTTCTCCCCTCAGCTGGCAGTCAGGGGTGTTGTTCATCAACCTGGGCATGTGCAGGGTTGACCTTGTCCTGCAGCCTTGGGGGTCAAGGCAAGGACTGGGAGATCTCTTACCAGTAACTGGCATGGGCAGATCGGACCTGACGTGGAGAAAATCAATTTAATTTATTGCCAAACAGATTTGAATGGTGAGAAACAGAGGCAAAATAAAAACAACACCTGCCTCTTCTCCCCTCCTCTTCTTCCTAGGCTCAACTTCACCCCTTCCTTCCGAACTCCTGTGCCCATCCCAGCCCCAGCCAGGGACTCTTCCAGGCTCAAGGCTCTCAGGGTTGCTCATCTCTTTTCACTCCTGCTTTCCATGGTGCTTTTCCTCAGCCCTTCCCCTCGCTGCCAGGCAGTTTTGCCTTTTCCCTGAGATGTTCCCCCCGAGGTGCTGAGGACTCAGCTGTGCCCTGTGCTGGGGCAGCTCAGAACTGGCCAGAACCATGGCACTGATCAGCTTTATACTAATCAGCTCTTAATTTCTTTATTTGTGTAGGACTGCTGCTGATAGGAATGAGCTCGGGCTTTGTCTAGAAGGATGCAGTGACTTTTTTTTAAGATTCTGTAAGGTTCCTAACAAGACTGACATTCCTTGTTCTAGATCAGCACTGTTAGTGAGGACTCTTCCTGCAGTGACTGAGATAACTTCAGATGCTTTTCCAAGCTCTCTTTCCATCTGAACTGTTGCAATAATATCTTGTATTAAAGACAGCAAATGAATAATTAGACTGTACCATGGAAAGGCTTCCACTGAAGGAACCTTGGGAGGACCAGTACAAATCCAGCCGTCAACATCTCCTCTTTTGCTTTCCCTTCTGCCCAAGCTGGAGTTTTCAAAGGGAAACCGACTTAAACAGGATTTGATAATGTGGCATTTGAAGAAACTGTTCACAACAGTCAGAGATTCACAGCAGATGTGCTGTTGGGATTGTCCTTGCCTAGTTTTAGTAATGAAGAAAGCAATGACAGAAAAACAGAGGTGATCCCCCTGTAGTACTGAACAAGAATTGCTGTCATGGAAATTAAAGGAAAGATTCACCATTTTTCTGGTAGATATTAGGCAATAGAAAAATTTGTCTCTCTGATTTTGCACACAAATCCCAAGAATCTACTTTACCTGTAAAATTCAGATATTTTCCTCTTTCTTCACATGCATGTTCTAAATAGCATAGAACTAAAGAGCGAAGACTGTCAGCAAATTATCAGAATGACATATCCAGTCCTGGGAAGCCATTCACATACCATGTTCCTTTGTTTCTCTCCTCCAGGCTGATACTTTTGGAGAACAAACTCACCCACTTCCCCTGGAAATGTAGTTCAGAAAACTTCCCTCTTCTCCAACATCTATATAAATTCAAATCTGGAAAGCAATGAACTCTAAATATGTCTTTAAGTGAAGAAATACTTAGGCAGTATTTGTGAGCATGGAAGTAGTATCTGCCATTTGGGCTAACAGCTTATCTTCTTTATAAGAACAGGTAAAGGTAGCACTACACATAAGCATGTGGAGTTACTGTCCATTCAGGTTCATTTTCTAAAAATCTGCACTGTCAACTGAAAAAAAATAGGTTATTAACTACATAATGCATTGTAACTATATGTGCAATGGTTATCTGTTTACTAGCTCTCTGCTTTTCCAAAGTCCTTCTACAAAATATTTTTTATAGAGATACAACACGCCGTGTTTCGATGGAGTCCTGCAGGGAGAGATGCAATTAAGAATGTTATGCAATAATACATTGTTTTTCTTACACATAATGTATTTGTGAGCATTATACATGCAGTCAAAAGTGCTGAGCTCAGTAATTCATGTCTTTACATCTCGGTACCATACTGGCTGCTTCTGCAGTTTTAGCACAAAAGTAGTAGTCCCAAAACCAGTATTAATGATAAGAAATTGAAAATAGTTCAGGAATTTTTTGTGGAATAATATTGAGAACATTGCTAGCTGAAAGTTTGCCGGATATTAGTTACTTTTTCCCTTCTTAATAGAGATGGCTTGTTTCTGAAAAAAATCTCTGAAAGAGTGGTGATGGATTGGAATAAGTTTGGTTTTTGACACTGAAATGCAACATCATTGTCAGTTAATACTTCTTCATAAACTAAAAAATAATGATGATAAAATCCTATCTGGTTAACAGTTGTTTTCCTTTTGTTAAAATTGGACTTCATATTTTTTGTCATTTGTCCAGGGGTTTTTTGAGCTTCCCAAATTCTGGACTTCCTAAACAATATTGGTTTTCTTTATTTGTGCACTTCTGCAGTTGCATAAATTTAAGATGAAGGATATATTTTTAAAATATCTACCCTTGATTTTTTGCTTTTCTAATGACAATACAACTTCTATTTTCTTCTTAGTAATATTCATAAGAATTCAATTTAACTTGCTCCAAAACTGGATCAGCTAATTCAACTGAAAAGGTAAAATCCTTGCTTTACAATACTGAATTCAGTAGTTCAGTAGGAAAAAAAATAAAATCCAGTGAATGAGTTTTTAATACTTTGATAAATCACAGCAATACCTTTTATTGCTCAATTAATTTACTACTATGTACTGTAAGTAATAATTAATAGCAGTGCAGTCTCCCTACCTTGTCTGCTGTTACCATCATGACCCTTGGTAATGCTGCAGAAACATTTTAAAACTTTTGAGCTCTAAATGTGGGTGGGTGTCTTTTATGGGAAGTAACACAAAGTTTCAGAAGCTTAATTATTGATGTTTTGTTCGTGAAACTTGTACCTGTTAGGTAACAGTGAAAACTTTATAAACAAATGTCTGATCACTGAGAAAATACATTTTGTTGCGTATGTAATTGTATTTTTAAGAAAAAATGGGAAGAGCAGAATGTATTTAGTTATAGGAATTCGTGTCTTATTATGCAAAAATGCTCTGCAAACATGTCTAAATTAAACTCTTGTGGAAATGAAATATAGTAATTTTCCCCTTGTATTTACCTTTCAGAATTTACCAGTGATCAGATTCACAGAGTACCTGCAAAACGTTTTCCTCTTACAGACGACTTGGGTGTCTGTGTTGATGAATTCCTGAATGCTCACTGACACATTTGTTTGAATTCTGGCTGGTGATTTGCTTTCTGTGCTTTAAAGCAAGAAGAACCTGCTAGATGATACCTTTGCAGCTAATCCAGAAGTTAAGGATAACCCTGATTTTTTAGATTTCTCTGTTTTGTCAGTACCAGACAGGGCCCCAAATCAGCAGTGGATAGCCAGGGAATATTGTTATGTCAGCTACAGGTGTAGTCACATAATGTATGACTGCTGAAACACTTGCCTGTGATTACAAGTTAAATATGTAACTAAAATTAATTTAAGAACACCTGTAATCTCCTTACAGTGTTGAAGAAGTCAGATTTAGTGGGATGATTGATAAATTACTTTTCATGTTTAGCCTTTTAAAGCAGAAGGTTTTTGTCACTGTGGTGAGCACACACAGAACTCCAGGAGTGTCAGCTCCTTGTAATCTGTATTGCATTTGCCTTCTGCTTGTGTTTTTGTGAAATCTGTAGTTTGTGAGCCAGGATTTTACTCCTATGTAGCCATTTCAGTAAGTACAGTGGTATGTTGTTAATTGATGAGTTAAATATAGCTGCTGACTCTTGTGTTGAACTTGAATCGTATTTTCAAGCTGTGTGACAGGAACCTGCTCATTTCCTTGGGACACCTGTATGTGAAGAGCACGTGACCATGACTTATCTGCTTTTCTGAGCTCTGCTTCTTGTCTGCTGTACTCTTGGATATTAATTTGCAATAGATCTAACATTAGTAAGCAAGCTCTTATTCCAGGGTTGCCAGTTCCCTGATGAACGGTGGTGAAATTGCCTCTCAGGAAGAGTGATCAGTAAACTATGTTTGTGAAGACTGCCTCTATTTTTGTGGGAATTCCACTGAGGTGACGATTGTGACTGGAAAGATGCTAACTAAGATGACAAAAGTAATTCATAAACACCCCACCCCTGATATATTCTAGAATGATTTATCATAAGCTGCTGAAGTGGAGTTTCACCTTAGACAATGATAAGGTCCTGTGTGGAATCAGGGCCTCAAAATTCTGAATATCTTACAATTTCTATCGTGGCTGTTAACATTTAGCTGGTTGGAAGCTACCATAGCTGTAGGAATTAGGCAGGATAGTGTGTCTGGGGAGGATCTTCATGAGGAGACAGTGACTCTGTCTTCTGGCTGAAATGAGAAATGGAAGAATTTTTGATTGGTGTAGAAAATACTAAAAGGTGTCTTGGAATTAGCATTCAGAAAATGATATGCAGATGCCAGTAACAAATAAATACTCCATTAGTTCCTGTATCATTAACTTTTCTTTTTGACTGCAACAAGTTTAATATGCTAAAGAATATTTTAAGTACATCTTGAAAAAGACATCTTTATTACATTCAGGTTATATATGACAAGCTGGTTCAAATAATTTTTGAGAGCAACGATGTTATCTTGAAAACAATGTAGGAATTTTGTTGATGCTGTGGATTATTGATTGACAACAGATGGCAGTATAGCAGGTGTATTTACCTTGTAATGAACAAATGCCAGTATATGAGACATGGCTGAAATTTATAAAAAGGCAGTTGGGAGCCTAGTTGACTTATTTTAGATTATTTCGTCACTCCAGAAAATACTATCTCTTTGTTAGGAATTGACTTGTGTCAGGAGGGTATGGGGTAATAAAAGGTGGATTGAATTCTGCAGGTCAGTTCATGTGGTCACTCACCCATCTGAGCTGCTGCAGAGACTGAAGAAGTCTCCAGCTCACCTGAGGTGATCAGAGCTGTCCTTTCCATTTCCTCCTCATCTCTGTGCTCAGTCCAGCCTTCTCACAGAGAGAAAATGTCCCAGGTTACTTTGTGATGTTCTAATTTTAATATCTTAGCTGGAAATGCCTATTTCACCATGTGGAGGCATGGGATAGAGAGTTTTCTCTAAATTGTTTCTACTCTGGATTTTTACACACATTTTAAGGAGACACCTCTTTCAAGCTGTACTTGCCCTTCATGTGCTTTGATGATCTCAAAATCACAAAATATCCAAGGAAACCATGAGAAAACTAAATGAGCAAAGAAAATCCACCTTTAGGCTTTCTTTTCTAGTTATGATATTGTGAGTAATTTTTTATATTGGTTCACATCAATTTTTAAGGGAATTTGGATGTCTGCAAAGCAAAGTAAACCCACCAAACTATATTGTAGCTGTATACCAATTTCAATGGATCCAAAATGTGACAGTAAAGATTATTTACATGCATTCAGCCTTATGTACATATCTTAACAACAATCCTATTTTGAGTATCTTGTAACCTATGAGTACAGTTGGCTAAAGCATTCATGTGCATTATTTTTATCTGATGGAGTGCAGTGCAGTAAGTACACCCAAAAGGACAATACTGCTCACTCCTCTTGTGCTGGGGAGACCAGCAGGGACTGGCCATTCAGGGCTGTGAGTAAACCAGCGCTGTGCTAGGGTGAAAGGAAGCATATGAATCATAAATGTAGCATGCTTCACCTGTTTTGTTGCTAGCTTTATGATTTCATGCTGCTTAAGCATTATGATTTTGTGATTGAACTGTCTGTTTTCCTCCCTTGCAGAGTAATAAGATGACATTGAAGAAAACCCTCCTATTTGGGTTGTAGCATGTGCAAATATATCAACACTGGATCTGAATCCCTGAATTAGCCCTGATTTGCCCTCTATTCTTTTCAGTCTGTGAGTTTGCACTGTCTTCTAAATTACTGCATGGATACTTCGAAGAGTAACGAGTCAAGAAGTGTTTTTTCAGTTTAAGAGTGTTTGACTCCCATTTTATTGTTTGTACACCACAGTTTATGAGTTAATTGGTTGTTGAAACTGTAACTATTTTATTTTTTCTTACCATTTTGTTTCTGCTTATTACATCAGCCAAGGAAGAGATCAATCTGAAGTTTTTTTAGCAGAAGATATCATTTCACTGCAGAAGATCTTTTTGTAAAAAAAAACAAAACCAAAAAACAACCAAGTTTTGTTTTGAATTCAGAGGATGAGATCAAACTCTCAGTGAGTTCAGACATAAGAAATGAACAAAGGGACTTGACACAATAACATGTCATTTGGGTTGTTCAGGTTACACTTTTATTTGAGAGTATTCTCCTCTTCTTCTGAATAATTTATTTATTTTTATCAATGTAATGTTTTATGCCTTGGATTTTTATAGTAAATTTGCATTTCTGATGCTGCTATTAGAGAGGAGTAATAGAGCTTGCTAACAGTAGAGAGGTTGGACAGAGACATAGAAAAAGAAGGGATGAAAGCTCTATTGGGACTGTAGCTTTTGAGCCATTACTTAAAGGAATATTCCAGAACAATGACCACTGCATTTCTGATTAAAAAAAAATAAAATAATTGGTTTAAAACATTCTTTTTAAAACAATGCATTTTATGTTCTTTTTGTTTCCCTTAGTATTCTGAAAGTTTGGCTTTGAACTTGCAGTGTGTTCTCATAATTACTGAGTGCTAGAAACATAATTTAAAAAGAGAAAAACAACATTTAAAAAATATAATAATACAGCTGCAAGAGTGGTTAGATGAGAGAAATACCAAGTAACAGGAGACTTGTGAAAAATCATGTGTTGCCAACGCAGTAACAAGTAAGAGAGATATAAATCAAAATAAGCATTCATTGTGTTCTGCTTAGTTTACCATTCACCTTCTTGGAAAATAATGCTATTATGTTTCCATTATGGTGGCTTCTTCCATATGCATTGCTAACTGAGCTGAAAGCAGAATACTGGAGCAAATATAGCAGTTCTTAAGTTCTCAAAACTGTTCTGTCTTAATCAGTGGTAGATTTCTCTTTGTTTTGTCTTGAAATGGGATGGTCCTATATATTATTTCTTCTGTAACCTTGATGGAGAATTACTTCTGAAGGAGTACTCGTATAATTAACTGATAAGTCTACCAAACTGGTGAACAGATGTAATCAGCAGTAAAACAAAGGTCACAGTGAAAGGATCTCTTCAGTTCATGTCACACTTTGAGATGTTGGATCTCTGGATCTCTGCACACTTTCCAGCAGCTGCTGTCTGAGAGACAGAAATGCTTAGGGATTTTCTATTTCTCTAATTTCTAATTCTAATTTTTTAGAGTTTTCTAAGCAGAAATGCTTTTAGATTTCTCTATTCTAAGCAGAAATGCTTCGGAGCATGTAATGAGCCCCCTTGGTAAGCAGGTAAAAGTTTGTGTAAGAAGTTGCCAGGAACAAAAAAAGGTTTTGAAAAATAAGCACAAAGCATTTGAATATACCCCCTCCCCCAAATGTCAGAGGAAGATAAATGAATTCTACAATGACAGTAAACCATAAGGAAATTGTATTTATTTTAAAATTGTATTTTAAATAATATGAAGGCTCCTGTTAAGTCCTCTCAACTCTGAGCTATATATCCTCATATGATGTGAATTCTGCCTGATGAAGGCTGAAGACAACACTGTTCCAGTCTTCTGCTCAGGAATACCACCCAGATATCCACAGGTCAGGGTCTTGTGTTTGCCATTGACCAGCAACTGTCACCTGTCCCCTGAAGAAGCTTTTATAGCTTGGGCTTGTTTAGAAGAGAGCTGTGTGTGGGGAAACTGAGGAAGCACAGCTTTGAGGGATGTGTTCATTTATGAGAAGTTTGTAGCAGAGTTCAGAATAAACTCCAGAGCTTCTGTTCTTCACCTACAAGACTTTTCTCTTTGTCAAATCCTCTTTTGGTTCTGCTCATCCCTCACATTTTCCATCTGGACATGTTAGTACTTTCTATAAAATTATTAAGTTTTTGAAGATGAAAATAGTATAGAAAAAATAACTTGCATAGTGATATCCCCTGTGCAAAATAGATTTCTAAGTCGATGTTTAATTTAAGGGAGCACCTTGAAATCTGAATTGAGATAGGACTACATATAGAAGTTTACATGGTATAATAATAGAAAGTAAGGAATAGAAAATGAAAAGATATTATAAAACAAGGTGTTTCAGGTAGAACTCCCAGACTTGCAGGTGAAATAATTATAATCTTGACTTTTTTTTTTGTCATGGTAAAACATAGAAATCCTTTTATTCCCTGTATATGCGAGCTCCCAATCCAAATGCCCATACCTGCCTGTATGAGAAAGGGAATCTGAATTCCTGAGCACTGCAATAGCTCTGGTTGCTGAAAGGTTCTGTTTGCAAAGCTGTGATGCTAAAAAAGCCAAAAAAGTCAACAACAAAACCCCCACACAATTAGATCAGGCACAGAGGAAATCAATTCTATAGGCTTGAGACTTTCATGAACTGAATTCTATTTGCTATATATGCTATTAGATAATTTCAACCGTTCCTTTAGTCCTTCAATTGCTACTAAAATCAGTTTATAAGGTAATGAGACACAAATGATGCTTTCTGTATATACTATTCTTTGTTGAGATAAAATAATATGTTAATTATATATTTCAATAAAAGTAACCACGTCTGTGTAACTACTGCATAGTTGCACATTTGAAATAGAAATGGCAGGGGAGAAAAAGGAAGAATAGAAACGAAAGGAGAAATAAACAACAAGAACAACAAAAAAAGGCAAAATAGCAAAGCAGCTGCTTACAACTACCTGCAAAAAACATTATCTCTTATCCTACTTTCCTCTTGCTGAGGGAAATGTGATGTGATCAGGTCACTGCCTGTAAAATGCTGTAAGAATGTGATCTGCACTTCATCATTGTAAAATTCAAACATTCTTGAACCTTTTATTCCACCCTGATCATATTTATCTTTTTGGTCCTGCCTTCATTGGGTACCACATTTGTATTGATAAATTGTAGGTACTTGGAGATGTATTGATGGGCTGAAGACAGTTCAAAATGTAGAGTGCTGTGGCTTTGCATATCATTACACCTAGCTCGGTCTTTGCCTCTTGAAAGCTGTCGATTTGTGCATTATTGCTATTCAGGCTGATAAATGACAGTAATTGTTCTTAAGTTGAAGAGCTGGCTTAATGTGCTGACTTGCTTGGGAATTCTGAGCACCAGGGTTAAACTAGAGCTCCACTGCTTCTAACAAAATGGTCTTTTCCAGCTCAGAATAGATACTTAATTGAATTACTTTAGCTTTCATGCATTTTGCAGCTTTGCATTTGAAGAAAAAATATTCATAACAAGATCAGGGAATTCAGAGCTGTTCATAGGGAGGTCAGGCTCGGTATGTGCCCCCACTTCAAGGCACCTGCTCCCAGTGGTGCTACCACAATTAAAAAAAAAAAGTTGAGAGGGAGAATATGTTAGTCCAATAATGACACTGAGAAAGACATGAAAAATTAGATGGAGATGTATCACTATTTTTTTTTCTACTGTCCAGTGGTGGAACTTCGTAAGACACATTTATAAAGACGAAATACAGCTCATTTTGTATGATTTTTAAAAACAATATTTATTCATGTGTAGTAGCACTGATTTATAAGGTAACTTAGTTTAGGAGAAGCCTTAAAGCCTCTGTTAATTTTTTTAAGAGATTTTTTTTTTTTTCAGGGAGAAATCAAGAAGAATTCCTCATGAAATATAGATATGTTTTCTTAAATACTGCTTACAGAATTCAAACCAGAATTCAAAATTTTCAGAAGTTGAGTGCAAATTGTGTTGAATTGTTATATTTGGCACTGTTTATGTGTGATGCAGTACAAATTAAGGTTCACAATCTGAACGATTCAGTCTCAGTGATTCAGTGCTAAGGCAAATTGTCTTTGTTTTAAACAGTTTCTGTGCAGTTCTTTTGGGTGACAACTCTGCATTTCCACATTGACACACAAAAACAATCAAATCAGATTGAGAAAAACCGAGCTGTTAAAAAAGAAAACATAAAGATTCAAGTGAAATTTATTTACTTCATTGTGATTCTCTATGATGACTTATTTGTTTCACATATAAATATTGAGTGGGATCAGCCACTTTCACATGAGGTATAGAAAGTGTTTCCATCTACCTACAAAGATAATATAGTTATTAAAGGCTTTCTGTAGTTCCAGGTATGGTATTTGGGATTTCCTGGGTCAGACTCATAAAGATATAGATTGTTCATTCAGGGTGAGTTTTAGTCACAATGCTGTTGCAAGATTCTTGTCTTCTTATTTATATCTGCTGGAGCTTCAATGTCTGATGTGTATTTTCATACAAAAGTTATGAAAAAACTGGAAAATAATTCATTATTTGTTTAGTCATCTTAGCAAACAGGAGTCCTTTTCTGCAGTCTTAAAAAGGGAGATTATATTCTGACATTATCAGAAAAGCATATCTTTTTCTTTTACAAAGACTCTTGGCTGTTACCTGATGTAATTCAAGGTTATTTTTCATTCAGATACTTTTCTCAGAGCTGTGTTTTTAAATCAGTCACCTACATCTACCAAGTAATCATAGAGCAACTGCCATGAGTTGATGCTTGGGACCACTGAAGACTTTTCTGGGCATGCAGATGAGCTCAGCAAGTACCTTTAGCTGATCCCAGAGTATTCCTAAAGCTGACAACTGAGCAGGGAGGCAGAGGGGGTTCTACTACTCATTTACCAGGTACTCTTTTGGATTACCAACTCTTTGGAGAACATTTATCCTCTTTACATTCATTGAATATTGGGGTCCATCTGTTGAATGTAAAAGGAGATACTTGGTTATATAAACTGTAAAAAATTTCAGGTTTTTCCCTTCCTATTCCTTTGTTGCAATATGAATTTCTTAGCTCTACAGATATTTGTGTGTTTACTGAGCTAAAATTCACTGAAGGTACTACTTAATTGCTATTTTCTCCATTCAGTGCCTGAAATACATTTCCCAGTAAGGACAGACTTATCTGACTGTAATAGTCTGGAAAATGTAGATTCTCCTCACTTATCTGCTTTAAAATTAAACAATTAGTAATTCCTTACTTTTGTAATAGGAAAACCAGCATTAACTGGGCTCACAGGAAGGTGGATTTAGGCCTTGTGTGGATACTGTATTTCTTCTCAGTTTTATTCAACCACTTTTCCTGACTGAGCTCATTTTTTGTTATTCATGAACCCTAAAGCCATTGCAGCATAAACCTTAATGGATGCTATCTTTCACATGCTGATCTTCACATACCCAGTTTTCTTGCAAGGTCTTTGATTGAAGGTTAAAGAATATTGTGACTCAAGCACATATTTTTTTTTTTCTTAATCTACTTTTCTCCAGTTCTTTAAATCTTTGCTATCCAAGTTAGGATAAAGAAGAGAATAAGAAAGTTCAGCTCATGGAAGAACTTTGGAAATACATAATTCAGAAATGTTGTGCTAGTGAGTGCTTTTAATATTTGTCTACTAATTTTACATAAATGCTAATAAGTCCCTGCACCCCCAAGGAATAGATTTTTATTTTAAAGAAAAATTCCTAATAGTTTTCATTCCATGAGAACTTTTAAGAGCTAGACCTGCTGTTATGGGTTAGTTTCTGTCAATGTTATTAGTGCACTGTATACATTGGTATTTTAAAGTGCAGAATGTTTCTCTCCTGAAGACCAACAGATGCCATCTTTCAGAACCTATGGACTGAAGTAACATTTGTGAATTGTTTTATTCAGCCAGTTGCTTTCATGACTATTCTAAATTTAGAAATCTGTGAGAGATTGTTTTAAGGTCTCCTGCTTTCGAGAAAAGTCAGGCAGTGGGTAATCCAGACTCCATTTCTAATTCCAATATAACATGGACAAAAGAGCCTGTTTGTTTTAAGGTTCTGAGCAACTGCAGGTTCCACTGAAGTAAAATCATGAAGAGATGAGCAGTTATGAAAATTTGAAGCTTTAAATATTTTGTCTCACTGATTCCTTTGCTGGATGTGAATTCCCTACAATTTTGTTTAGAATGAAATTTAATTTCTCTTAATTGAGGAGTAAGAGTAATGTGCTATGGGAAAGGTAATACTGAGGAGAAAAGCGAGTATTTTGAACAAGAAGCCAAATTTGTATTTTTCTCTCCATTCTCTCATCATTTTTTTTACAGGATCATTAAAAGAGTTGCAAGAATGTGGTCTTGCATCTTGCTGAATGCATAATTATCCTTTCCAGCTGGTTCATTGTCAGCTGACCTGATGGAGTTTTCCTGTAGTGACTTCATTCCCTTTGTCTGATGTCATTCAGCTCCTCAGGTGGTTGGGCTGGAAGTTTGGACTAGTCATGGTTGGTTCTGTATTTGCCATGAAACCAGGCTGCTCAGGGCTGGGCTTGGTTCTTTTATCCTTCTGGCCATAACTTCTCTCTGCTCATGTTAATGGGATCCGGCAGGAGATAACTAATGCAGATATTTCATGGTGGAAAAGGATGCAGAGGGTTTTGCTGCCTGTTTTTCCCTTCCTCATGTTCACGTGTATGCTGTGTATAGATGTGCCAGTATTAACTCTGTGATGTATTCAGTGCTCTCTCCAAATCAGAGCTCCACAACTTTAATTGGCGAGGAAAAGCCATTTCATGTGAAGGTGCCTGCACCAGAAATCTTACTACAATTGACCAGCTCCTTCTTCCAGGGAGGAAAAGGAGGAAAGATTAATTGTTGTGCAGAATAAAAACCATATTCTTCAGAAAAAACATTTACCAGAAGCTGGAGTGGAGTAGATCTTGAGGCAAAATTCCTATTTAAAGCTTATTTAAATTTTATGCCCTATGCAATGTACTCTGTGGAGCAATGTTTTCTTCTAAAAGGATGGACTCTTGTGCTGTAGGCATGCAAATATTATTATAGCAACATATGCATCACCCTTAATTTAAGTTTTCCTAGCCTTTCCAATTAAAAAAATAGTTTTCAGTGTCTTGAAAATTTGTCAAATATCACCTATTTTTATGAGCTAAAACTTGCAAGTTCATGAAATTATTTTTTCAACTAACATGTTTTAGTTTTTAACTAAAGTGTTTTTGAGAACTAGATTACAGGAAATGTGCTATTGGCTAATGTTCAATATTCTTGCAGCTGTTTTTTGGAAGATTTGACTTTTACTTTCTTTGCTATAGATCTATATCAGGAGGGCACATTTGTTTGTTTTACATTTTGGTGACCACATTAAAAAAAACCCCAATCATCACTTGGATCTGTTTACAGGTGTTCATTAGAAAGTTTTAACTGGAGGGTTGAGTTTGTCAGGATCAAGATTTCTGCTTTGGAAAATGCTACATTAAATTGATGTTACATTTTGACAGCGCTCTCCTGCAATTTTAGTATTTGTTCATGAAGCATCATGGCTGATATGCTGGTCGGCACAAGTTCAGTATTGTGAAAGCATTAAGGATTAATTAATGATTTGGAAGTTGTCCCAGCATCTGTGCAGGATTCTGCTGCAGGTCCCTTTTTGGCTGAGTGGCTGCAGGAGCTCTGGGGCCCTGACATGGGCTTTACCTGCAGAGCCACCCTGGCTGCTGGCATCCTCATCAGAGGGCACAGCTGAAGGGCTTCAGGTGAAATTACAGCGCTAACCCAGGTGCTACCTCACACTATCTTAGTGCTAAGACAAAAGTCTCCCTTCCCCAACACTTCTCCCTTCCCCTTCCATCCCACACCTGCTGCAGAACCTTGTTAGGCTAAGTGGGTGCCACTGGTGCTGCACCCACACCACCCGGGGACAGGATTTATTTATACGGGTGTGTCTCAGCTCTGCTGAGTTTCTGGGTGTTTCCACCTGTCTGTAGAAAGCATTCAGTCCTTCCTGACAGAAAAGTTATGCGTATGGAGTTCATTAATATGTATGGCTGATATAAAAATCATCCACTTTGTGTGAGAGAATGAGAGAGGAGTGTTTGATACAATAGTATTTGTTTGGTGATGAGTTCTTCTGATCTTGGGAAATTTCTATGAAAGCCATGGCAGAGTGATCTGCAGTTTTCAGAATGAAGTACTTCTAATGCAACAAGCTGGCAAAAATGTCAGCTCTTTAGCTAGAAAGGCCTTGTTAAAACATGTTATATGTTTGGATGAAGCAAGCAAAAGAAAATGGAGAGGAATTTGCAGCCCTCTAAAATAGATTGCACAGTTTATGCAGGAGAATTCAGGTGAGTGTAAAAGTCTACAAACACTTCCCTTCTTGGGTAGTATTTTTAAGAAGTACAGCAGTGTGTATATCACAAGGGGATGACTTTAAAACTTTTCCTGTTTCATACTTAGAAAATTTGTAAGAATATTTCATGTTTTGCAGAAATTAGCTAACAACTTGGAATGTTACAGAAGGATCATCGCATCCCCCACCATGCTTTTAGAAATAGGGAAAATAGGAAAATGTTGATCTGGAAGAGTAATTTGCTTAAGATAGACAAGAATCTTTGAATTTTAAAATTCTCTTCTTATTTCACATTATTAAAGTTCCACAAATGTATTAGACTCATTTCTGTGGCTTCTCTGATAATACAAATAAAACAAGTGAATCTCTCACAGTAAAATACCTCTTCATAAATGTTGAAGTCTATGCTAACTGCATGGGTGGTTTTTTTGTGTTGTTTGGTATTTTTCTTCTTTTTTTTTCTATAGAAGTGCTTGGAAGCTATTTTTGTGGAGTCAAAATTGTTTATAGGTTGGGCTTGTTTTTTTTTTTTTTGTTCTGGGTGATTATCATGCAATTGTTTTGTGTGTCTCTTTAAAAAAAAAGTTAATCCAAGGAAGAGTTACCAATACTAACAAAGATATTAGAATTCTTAAGGCAGTGTTGTTTTTTTTTTTATAATATCTTGCCTTTTAAAATTTATTTTCCAGTTTCTCAGGGGCAGAAAAGTAGACGTGTATTTCCTTTTGTGTCCTTGCAGAGCTCATGCATTGAATGTGAGCTTTTGTGTGTTTGAATGATGTAGAAAAGCAATATATGGCTTTCTACAGCAATGCACTTGCATTTTGAATGCATAATGGCTATTGTGTAAGAGAACAAAGCTGGGGAAAGTTTTGTGTGTGTTCCTATATTTTTTTCCCCTTGGTTTGTAAATGAAATTGGGGAGTAAAAGAAGTACTCAAAATCCACTCCTGAGCACCGCCCTACCTCCTCAAACACCTGGTGTCTTGTTACCTGCAGCATGAGTGTCTCTGGGAGTTAACCAAGGGGACAGATCTTTCTGACTGTGGGCAAATCAAAGAACTAGCAAAGAAAAGGTTCTCCTTCTCTAGAATGCTATGTGGGGAATTATTCTATGAAAGGAAACCTTAACTATTTAGGGCATGAATGGACTTGCATTTGAATCCTGAATTTCTTAATTTGGCAACATACAGTGTTTTGTCCCTTTCATCCTAAGGCAGATATATATTTTGTGCCAATTTCCCATAAATGTGAGAATGAACTATATTGGCTTCATTTGGTCAATTGATTTCTTTTGACAGAAAAGGGAAATATTAAGGATGCAATGAATAGTCACGTTTGAATCTACCAAACAGATGTTTTCTCCTGGCGGCTTTACTGTCTACAAAGCTAGAGGATTAAAGTAACAAACTGATAAGTCTATAAGCATTCTCAGAATGAGGATTTTTCAATTTATCTTCTTGTCTGCAAGATTTCTGCCTACACCAGCTTGTACTCCAGGATCCCAGCTCATTTCCTGTACTTGGGTCTTGGAGTTGTTTCTGCATTCGACTTTGTTTCCAGGAAAACACAACAAATCTGTGATCATTACAGCATGTCATAGTAATTAATAACCTTTGGTTTCTCTTTGTGGAGCAGAGCTGATTGTTTTAAAGGATATTTTAATCTAAAATCAAGTAGTAGAGAGATAAGGGAGCATTAGTTTGTTTTGTTGTAACAGATGTGTTTCTTGCCAAGACTGACCAAGTGGCTGAAATAGCTTCATTATTTTAGATGGATAGCTAATTACTGTCCTTTTTTTATTATTCCTATTTCTGTCCTTCATGTGGTGGCTGTGAATTAGCTTTGTGCCATTTTCTAAAGTATCAGGCATTTTTATACATTTGGTATATTGAATGGCAAATGCTTGATGTAAAGTCTGCAGTTTTACTCCATAACCAGATTGTAAAATATGAACTGAATTAATCATAACTGCAAAGAGTAATGGCACATTTTCTCTTATTTTATCTTTACTGCCTTTCAGATCATGGTTTAAAACCTTCTACATCTGGTGCACAGAATGAGGCAGCAGCTTTGGTAGTGGATAGCAAGAGGCAAAGGTCAAACCAGAGGCTGCACAAATATTGTGCACTGGATTTATTGTTTTAATTAAGAGTGTGGCAGTTCATCATAAACTGTTTATGGTGTTTTTGCACAGTGCAGCATTTTGAAATCAACTGTTTTAATGAAAACATAATGTCATATCTGTCAAAGTTCTAAATATTTTGAAAGTGAAATATGAAAACAAGAACTTTAATTCTGGGTTTACTGGGATTAGCTCTTGGAATTGTTTTAAAATCCCTTATGTGTCATATCACAGGTAGCATAGTTCTGTGTTAGAAAGGAAATGGAAAATACTGTGTAGAGCTTATTTAATTGTGAAAAACCATGCTGAGGGTTAATGTATTGAAAGACAAAGCTGCTAGGATTTGCATTGGAATGCCAGAATTAAGACAAAAACAGAAATAAGGCATTTCCTTTTCCATAAGCAGTATGTTAATGCCGTATTCTGATTATGTGTTAAAAAAGCAACCAAAGAAGACCCAAAAAATAAATGTAAGAAAGAAATATGCTTGGGTCATATGATGCTGTGATGTATTATCATCAGGGTCTTTGTAACTAATTGTTTACAAGTCCTAGTGTCTTTCTGTGGAATTTTAAGGCTGAACATTTTGCAGTCTAACAAATTTCTGCTGCTGTTCTGTATTCATGTAGATATGTAAGGCAATTTTTGTTACATTTTTTGTGTAGCCTGATAAAATATTTGTATAATCTGAAAATTATATTTTTGTAGTACTCTCCTTGGAAAATAGAAATTAAGTCTGTCATTAGATGCTAGGCCACAGTAGTTGACTGAGCAGGGTAATGTATGTTACATTTTGTGCTATACTTGGTCAAGTTTCATATATATCGTATTCCACGTTATTTTATTAAATTTAATATCTGCACTTCCTATTACCAGACATGCCTCTCATTCAAAGCACAGAGGCACAGTTCTCTAATCAGAAGTGACAAGCTATATACTTTCTTTCAGCCATTATTCGGTAGCCTAGAGCAAGGAGCTATGTTTCCTTGAAAATGTTTTGAATTGGGTTATTTTTATTGAAGTATTAAAGTAATTCTTCAGATTTTAGGCTATTATTTAAGTACTTTTGGGAGAATGCAATAACCTCTGGATTCTGTAGCCTTTGTTATGTTAACAGCTGTAGCTGCTAAATGCATCTTTTTAATGCTTGTTATGTAAGTGTCTGGAAAAATCATCGGACTGATAGAAACTAACAATATTTAGGAAATAAACAAGATTAGTTGACTAAATTAGTTTACTTTTGAAGTATAATATCAAAGTGACTTGCTATTTAAATATACCAATAGGTTCTGGCCACCATACCTTCACCAAGAAATGTTGCAACATAAAGTTCATTTTTGGCAGATTTATTCTGAGAGTATGAAAATTATACTTTCCTATGTGAAGGCAGTATGTTGCTTTTGATGATGTTGGTTAAAGCCCTGTGCAGAAATTCCTAATGTTTAGGTTTGGTGAATATCTTTGTTGAAAGGACTTCTGGAATCTTTGCAGGTTTTGTGTGTCCTTAACAGACAGAAAGCAGAGTGAAAGTCAGAGCAGGTGGGGTTGATTTGGTACTGCAGGAGGAAGGAACAGCCTTTGTACCTCTTCTGAAATGGGATGTATCAAAGAGAGAACCAAGGGAAAAGAGCTTTATTGGGGGTAGAGGAGTGCAGATGTTTTCTGGAAGGTGATCTTAGTGCTTCAAGCAGCACTCACATGTGGTGGGTGCGTATTCATGGGAGGACGTGTGAAGCTCCAGAGGAACTGGGAATATTGATTGGAATTGGGTGAACAACGTGAGGAGATCCACAGTGTTGGTAGTGGATTTCCCTGACATCAAAAGAAAATTACAGCCTTTGACAAATGCAGACAGAGAGCCTTGTGGAACTTGTGGTGGTGTAGGTGTATGCATGAGACAAAGATAATGTTGAGAAGATAACTTGGATCTTGAATGAAGATCTTGATCTTTTTTGATGGGCACAATTCAAAATATTTTCCCAGAAACCATTTCATAAAAAAAAAAATAAAAATCTGCCACTTGTAGGCATTATTCACCTTATTCCTATATATATATATACATACACAATGGGCTTATTCCTGCTGTATTGCTTTTGTGGTTTTGTTTTTTTTTAGAGTATGTTTTAAGTTCTGAGAGCTTTCTTTTGTTAATATGCTGAATTGATAGTGCTTGTTGTGCTATTAAACATCAACTTTGTTTATCAGCGTGCTGTACAGTTTTGGTCTGTTTAAATTTGTAGTGGGACTTAATCACAATTTTTGACCAGGACTATCCTAGATCTAACCACAACTTAATGTATATATATTATCAATTCAAAGCATTGTGTTATTTCTAATTCAGCTGAATGAAAATGTAGGAGATCCACAAGCAGTGTAGATTATGCTATGCATGGAAAAAGAGAAACAAAGTACTCATGAGCATGTTAAAGGGAAAACAGGAAACTTGCAGACAATGTGAGGAATACTGTAGTGGTTTAGATTTGCTAATTTTGTTTTCCCAGCCAATGCAACAAATAAATGTCGTGGTTTTACACCTATGCTGAAAACAGGATTAAGCTCCATTATATTACCAGATACGTAGTTTTGATTAAGTAATTACATGCACATTTTATTATTTGATTTGCAAATGCAAACTGTATCACAGTCACAAAAGTCAGGGACTTTTCTGTAGAAAATATGGCCCTGAATAGACTTTCAGAATAACAGTTCTTACACTTTAGTGGAATTAGAATTAAAAATCAATGATATAATTAATTTTTGAAATTAATTTATCACTAGTTGAAATACAAAAATGAGTAATATTAACGTAATATTAAAATAAATGAAATAGGTAAGAACTGATGTGAACCAGTAGAGGAAAAAGCCATCAGAGATGACCGAAACATGTCAGAAATTAAAATATTGTTTCTAATAATAACCAGCACTGCACACAGAGAATGAAAACATCAACAGAGTAATGACATTACATGCCTTAAATATTTCATAAGACGCTTAGCAATACTTGGAAAAGATACAGAGTGGCAGTAGAGGGCTTCAGTAGAAATGTAGATATACAGGAAATTCTGACCTGGGAGAAGATGAGAGGGAAGTATTTCTTCCTGGCCCTGTTTTCATCTTACCTGAGGCTTGGACACAGGATACAAAGTTAAATCACCCTGTGAGTTCAGCTTTACCTGGCCCATCTTTTAGGGCTGGAACTGGGATATGGCCATGGGATATGACTGTACCAGCAGCTGGAGAATGCTTCTGGGTGCCCTCGTTTGCTTTGTCTGACTGTGGCTGCACTTTGCTCGGACCTCGTGGAGCCAAGGGCTGTGTTTAGCATTCAGTGGCTGATTTAAACTGGTTTTCTTCACTGCTTGGAGTGATTCAGCCAGCTGGATGTGATCTGGGAATTGCTTGGTGAAGTGTTGTGGCACATGTAAGTTGGGATAGGTAGAAGAGGAGATTCCTTTTGGCCTTAAAAACCTATGGATCTTCTTCAGATGTGTGGTCTGTAGGGCCACTAATGAATGCCAGAATTCACTTGCTTCTCTGTTAAATGACATGATACAGAGTTCACTTAAAGATGTAAAAAAATTAATTAATATATACAACCTGACCATGTTTTTATTTCAGAACCTTTATTTTGAAATCACAGGTGTATAAAATTTGGGAATATGTCAGTTACTTGCTAGGGCAACACAGGAATAGTGCAGTATTTCAGTGATATTTTGTGAACATTAGGAACACTTTATATTTCTACTTGTAACTCCCAAATTAAAAAAAAAACCCAACATCCAAAGCACATATTTCTGCAGATAAAATAACTGCTGTCCCTAATATGCATTGGGGAGAATAAAGAAAAAAAAATCATCATATTCCCTTTATAACTCCTAATCCTGCTTTCTGAGATGCACAAGTTTTTATAACCTGCTCATCCCTGATAGTTTTGCTTGTAGGAAAAAACCTGTTAATGTTAATCTGGATGTAAAGGTAGAAATGACAAGAGGATATGTAAATGGAATCAAATGGAATGGAGTTTTCACAAGAGACACTTGTCCCCTGGGACAAGTATTTATCCCCAAATGGGACAGGTAAATAGTATTTGGGTATCTTATGTGAAAACGTTACTGGAAAAACATGTGAATGGAAGAAACAGTGAAAAAAAATTGCATGGGAAATAGACCTCAAACTTTTTCCCTTTATTTTTCTTAAATGACTATCTGTTTATTATTGAGTGGTATTGAATAGTGACTATTAATTTTTTTTTAAGTAGTGCTGTCATGTGGCAATTTAAATGCTGCATTTTTACCAGGTGTATAATTAGCACTCTTAATGAAAAGCCATAGCTTGATAGGGCAATTTCTATAGTCTTAAAGAAAAAAACTACCCACATATTTATTGTAATAATCTACAGCAAGATAAAATGAATAGAAATATCTGAAAATATATAAAGATATATATTTTTACATTGGACTTTAGTGCTATATACAAAATATATTGGGAATGTGTTTCACAATATTTCAAACATTGTTGACCTTTCTTATATAATACCAAGCTCAGGCAAATATATTTGCATAGATTTAGTAATATATTGTAAATAACTACATGGGACAGTGCACATTTTTCCTTAAGATGCAGCATTATAAGCAAGACATTAAATTATGCCTATCAGACAAAGCAGCAGAATCTCAACATTTTTTTTATAGCACATTCTATTGGGAAGACATCTCTGCTTCTAAAAAGCACATGCATTAACTGCCTGATTCATGTGGTGACATGTGGCATATCCAAATGTGTTATGGATCTCCCAGGAATAAAAACAACATAGCAAAATCATCACCTTGGGATGTTCATTGAGTGAATATTTTACAGACATACTCCTTTTATATTTATATAATAATTTAGTGTTATGACAATTTTTTTAGCAGTGTTGGCAGTTTTTCTTTTTTATAATGGTATTATATTTGTGAGCCTATTAAGTGCACATGGGCTAAACTAGAGAAAAAAGTATTTTTCATAATTCCTTAGGGTGCTTGTAGCACAAGAACCATATTGGTATAGAAAAATGTTAATAAAAGGTCAAGCAGAACTTTCCAATGTTTATCATGATAGCAATAGCAATTTGGGGCTTTTTTGAATTGTATATTGAAGAAGCAGATTTATGGAGTGTACAGAGAGGAAGCTGTACCTGCTATACTTGGTACTTGAAGTCCTTATTAAGAGGCACATCTACCTTCTAAAAATTATAAAAGTAAATATTTTCTACCATTTTTCCTTTTAAATATCTGTAAATTGGTGTGAAATTGTACAAAAGGAGCTGTAGCAGTTGTTTTTTGGCTGTTTCTGTGTTACAGCTCTGAGCTCTGGAGTTGAGAACAGTGCTCACGTTGTGCAGTCACTTTTGCTGCTCCAGAGCTGGCATCCAAAATGGGAACAATGCTTTTGGCAGAGTGTATCCAAGTACAAGAGATAAGAAATGCTGGCCTCTATTTAGGAATTTGTTTGTCTGTCCTGGTGCCCCTAAGATTTGCACTGGAGCAAGGACCTTGCCAGGCTGTTGTCCATCAACTCAGGTCTACTGCAGCCATGCAAGAGTCTGAGCTCAAATTCCGATTTAATGATTCTTTTGCAGCATTTCTTCTTGCAGAGATGCAGTGATTTGTTTAGTTATAGAACAGGTATGACTCTTTAGAGTGTGTAGTTTATATAATGCCTGTTCATATTTATCCAACAAAGCTGAAATAGTAAATGGTGCTTGATTTGACTGCCTGTGAAGAGGATGAAAGGTGGCTGATCCAAATTTCATTGGTATTTTGTCTGGTGTTTTTTCAAACTGAAATGGGTCTGCTCTTGCACCCTTGAAGTCTATGGGATTGTGTTTATTTTTTTATTAAGGATATTTAAATACAAGCTGTGATGAGATTAACTCTGGCATGAATGTATACACATGCCCTTACACTCTTGCTGTGAGATTGCAGCCCATCAGTTATTACCAGTGAAAGAAGAGTAAGTAAATTTGTGTACTGCTGCTTCATGCATTAATTTCCTTGAGTGTCTGTGTCCCAAAACAAATAAAGTGATTTCTTTAATTGTTTTCCTGCAGACAGGAGGGGGCTGTAACCTTCTATTGTCACACCTGGTGACTGGATTAGGATTAACTGCAACAGTTCCAAAATCCTGACCAGCTCAGATTTGGGTGATCCACAAATCAGTGTGAGCATCTTCAAGCCCAATATTGTGACAATACTAACTTTCAGATAACTTTCAGTTTCTCCTTCAACAGATAAAATTTTACTATGTGTATGTACAGGTCTATATACAGGGCATAAATGTTATTAAATATTGTGAACTAGATACTTCTCTACCTGTTTTATATAATGCAAAATGTTCCTCAATCTCTTTGTAAATCTTTCTCTGATAGTTTGGTATGCTTTAATTATATGCAAGTTACAACAATGTTAAACTGCAGATTAAAATACTGACTTTAGACAAATATTGCATCTCCTGAAAACAGGAATGTGTTTTCTGTGCAAAAGTATAGATAAAGGCTATTTTCTTGAAATTGATCCAAGCTGGCTCCACAGGAGCAGAAGCATGAGCATCCAAAGTAGCTGTAACAGCAGGAAATTCACTTTTCATTGCCATTTTGCTGTATCCCTTGTGAAAAGGGTTGAAAATAGTGCAGGGAAACTACAGGAAATCTATATCAAATTTTCTTAGAGGTCCATCTTATTGTTTAGCAATTTTCCATTGTATCATATTAGTCTTATATTTAGTATTTCTTTTTGGCAGAGTCAGTGATTTTTTTTATGATATCAAAATGATATTAAGAATTAATAAAGTGTTAATGAAGAGCAAATGATGTTGGTAAAATAAGGTATATAAAATAAATAAACAGTATCAGGTTTGCCAGTACAAACTGATCTGTAATATGCTGCTTAATATTTGGTGCCATGTTATTCATGGTTTCCATTTTTATCATATGGTCCAGAAAAAAAGGTATATGTCCATACAGCATTAAAAGAAAAAAAATAAATCTTTCTTTCAAACAATTCCTTTTTTTGAGTATAGCAAGGCTTCCCTGGGAGCTTTTCTGGGCAATTGTGATGCTTTTCACACGTATAGAATCCTTTTGTAGGTAGCCCTGAAATAGCTGGGGAGTTGGTGAACTAAACTATGTGAAACCCACACGGTGGGAAGATGAAACATCCTGAACAGGGGTAGGATAATAAAGCATTTTGATTACTTTGATCTGGGGGAATAGGAACTTCTGTAACTTCAGATGTCTTAGAGGAATGTGGACTGAGATTCTGAGTGCCTACAGAATAAATATCTTTGAAATTGTCAGTTCACTGTCTAATTCTGAAATGTTTGAGTTTGACACTGCAGTTTGGAGTTTCACTCTAAGTGTTGTCTCTCAGCTACCAGAGATGTATCCTGGTGGGATACACCAGGAATGTTGAGGCATGGCCTGAAGCCTAAATTAATAAACTCCTTCAGGATTATTAGGCTGGACCTTGTGCTAACAGTGCCAGCTTGGGCAGCTGGGCCAGGAGGGAGGGAGCAGCAAAGGATGGGAGACAAGGAGACAGCACCAGGCAGTGGCAGGAGGCAGTGAGGAGGGAAAGAGGTGGGTCATGAGGAGGAGAAGGGAGTGCAGGTGCTGAAGCACATTCCAAAACCAAAACTCGTGACCAAGGAGCAGCTTCACTCAATATAACACGCAACATGAGACCTGCCACGTGTTACTTCTTAGCTAAAATAGGTAATTTTTAGGTAGTTTTTCTAAAATTAAACTCTTGGGCTTTTACATCTAGCATTTGTCTCTGCTTTAACCATTGTTGCATGTAAGCCCTGTTAAATTTTTCATTGCTAGCTCTGGAAACAGGACAGAAATGAACCAGTCCAAAGGAGTCTGTGCACTGTAGCTCAACTCTTGACCAGGCTTTGAGGATGGTCCAAAATGTCCCATTTCTACACATTTCTGCAAGGACTGCTGGTAATTGTTTCCCTTCTCTGCAGTCTGTCTCCCAGCACAAATCCAACCAGCCTGTTTGGAAGGAAGCTGGGAGAAAGGCCAGAGCAGAGTCTTGGCCTCCAGTGGATTGTCTGTGTCAGAACAGATCTCTCACAGTAGTGTAAAGTTTTTTTTGTCTCTACTTAGTCCCTTCTTGATGAAGTGAGCAAGAGTTCTGACAGCTTCTCTGAAGATATTTTCTTTGTTCATTAAACCGAGGAGGAGTAGTAATTTGGACACAGGCAGTCAGTCCTGTAATAGGAACTGAGGTTTTTGTGGCACAACTTACTTAAGGTGTTGTCATTCACTTTTCATGGAATATCACCCTTAGTTGAAGACCTTTTCCACTTTTCAAGATCTGGGTACTCCTTCTACCTTTTTCTGTTTTAATTTTGAGTGTGTAAAATTGCTTCCATCTTTTATTGGCTACTGTGCCAGAAATGTCCAATATAGTCTGTGAGCTTGAGGTTTAAAAAGAAGTAGGCTTGGGAACTTTGAAATACACATGATCTGGTTTTTTTAAGACATAGTTTCCAAATTTTGAGCAAGTCCTAGAGATGGTGCCATGAGCTGTCCAAACAGTTAAAAATGTCCAATGCTATATCAGTGGCACTATGTGTTTGTGTTCCATTTATGCTCCTGTAAATATCTAGGATGATCTTCCTGTATTGTTTTGGAGACACAGGGAAGTTGCTCTTGCTGACTTGGGAGCAGTTACTCAAAGCTGAAGTGTTTGTGTCATCCATATGAACTAAAAATTAGTACATTGTCTTGATATTCACAGAGAGCTGTAAATGGGCTCTTATTAAGAACTCATTAAGAAATGAGAATTAGAAATCTGTGACCTGTTCAATTACTTGGAGGTACCTCATTGCCACTTTTGCCTTTGACCACTTCTAGGGTGTATGTTTTGTTTGGACACGAATGACAATTTTAAGGTGTTTTATTAAAAAAGAAAATGGAAGGGTGAAACATCTAACCATTCTACGAGACACGTTCAGATTTCTGAAATTCTGCTCATTTTTGGTTTTCACCCAACACAGTTTTTAATTTAATACAGCGTTTTCCCCTTAACAAACACAGTAGTAATGGGTAACTTTATATAAAATAATCCTGTTCCTGGAGTTTCACACTAATAACTACATTACTGTAAAATTAATACTATTAGATTTATAACATGAACTTAATTGTCCAAAAGATGATATTGACCTTCATTTGAATAGAGACTTTAGCTCTTTGTTTACCAAATCCTTTTTGATATGATGTAAAAATGTGTTTTGTTTTTTTTTTTAATGCCACTTTTGTTAATATAGTTAACAACACTATTGAGCAATTAGTTATAGGAATAGAAATTTTCACCAGGTGTCTAAAACCTTGCTAAGGTAAACATTGCCAAAACCTTGCTAAAATAAAGTACCAAAGCCTTTTCTGTTTATATGGGAGTACTGGACAAGGATTGTATAGAGTTATTCAATACATTTATTTTCATATTACATATTCAATACATTTATTAGTTTTAAGGATGTTACTTTGGAGACATTTGGGTTTGTGGAATAGCACTTGTAGCTGTGGCTGAAGACAACTTCAGGAGAGCAGGCGGTGCTGCCTGTAGCTGGGAGAAGAGCCCTTTCAGAGTGCTCAGGTGCACAGGAGCCCGTTTTTAGCTGCCTTTCCCGGCCTTGTCCATTGGCATTTCCCATCAGTGTTTCCTGGTGTTGCCCATTGGCATTGCTTGCTGGCGTCTCCCGGTGAGGCCTGCTGGTGTTTCCTGGTGCGGCCTGTTGGCGTTTCCCGGCGTTGTCTGTCAGCATTTCCCAGTGGGGCCTGCTGGCGTTTCTCAGCGCTGCCTGTTGGTGTTTCCCAGTGTTGCCATTGGCATTGCCCATCAGTGTTTTCCAGCATTTCCTATCGCTGCCCATTGATGTTTCCCAGCATTGCCCGTTGATGTTTCCTGGTGTTTCCCAGCGTTTCCTGTCGGTGTTTCCTGGCGTTGCCCATTGGCATTTCCCGTCAGCGTTTGTTTCCCATTGGTGTTTCCCATCCTGTTGGTGTTTCCTGTTGGCCTTTCCCGTCCCATCGGTGTCTGTTTCCCTTCCCGTCGGCGTTTGTTTCCCGTCGGCGTTTGTTTCCCGTCAGCATTTGTTTCCCGTCCCGTTGGTGTTTGTTTGTTTCCCGTCCCGTTGGTGTTTGTTTGTTTCCCGTCCCGTTGGTGTTTGTTTGTTTCCCGTCCCGTTGGTGTTTGTTTGTTTCCCGTCCCGTTGGTGTTTGTTTGTTTCCCGTCCCGTTGGTGTTTGTTTGTTTCCCGTCCCGTTGGTGTTTGTTTGTTTCCCGTCCCGTTGGTGTTTGTTTGTTTCCCGTCCCGTTGGTGTTTGTTTGTTTCCCGTCCCGTTGGTGTTTGTTTGTTTCCCGTCCCGTTGGTGTTTGTTTGTTTCCCGTCCCGTCGCCGTTTGTTTCCCGTTGCTGCAGTACCGTTCGCGGCCGGGCGGTGGCAGCAGAGCCCCGCGCAGCCCCGCGCGCGTGCCCGGCCGCGGGAGCGCGCGCAGCCGCCGCGCTGCGCTCGCCGCCCTCAGTATCCAGTGGCATGGGAGGGAAATGAAAACAATTGTTCATGTGGGAAATTTATGTGCTTCATCTGGCTGTATGATTTCCACAGTTGTACCAGGGCCACTTAGGGACTTGGTATTGCGTTTTACATCTTTAGGCTACAACAAAGTAGCTTTTCCATCTGCTGTGAAGCCTCTAATAATGCCTGTCTCGCTGTGTTTTTGTAGCGCAGTGTTTCATTTGAATAGCAGACTTCTTCAGCTCTTTGTTTAACAAATGCCTTTCATCTGACGTAAAACTCCACTTTTTGTTTTAAGGATATTTTCCTTTAATCCTTAGTGAACAGAGGATTCCGATTTCTTTTCTCCTCTTCCTTGCTGGGTACAAATCCATTTAAGTACCTGAAGTAGTTGTATCCAGTTGGGTTGTAGGTGGAAATGTTTCCTGGATATTATGCAAAGGGTCTCTGAATTTATTCCGTGATAGGTCCGACACTCTCTTCATCCCGCTCTCTTCCATGCTTTATTTATTCACGTAGTCCCATTAAAATCAATAGGATTATTTGTGTAAGTAAGAAAAGTGGGAGTAAGGTTTTAGTTCCAGTGATTTTTTTTTTCCTCACTGTGACTTAGTTGTTTTCATTGTGTGTCAACTTTTGTAATGATTAAGCCTATAATATGTTCTGATTTTAACTCTACTTTTCTGAATTTTGTTAGCTTAAAATCTTTACATGTCAGTACACTTGTGTAAATCTGCCTACAAATAAATTCTTCTTTCAGCACTGTTTTACAGGATCTTAGCACTGGCAGTTTTATGACACTGCATTATAATGTTCAATACCTTAGCATTTATTTCAGTTAAAATTTCTAGAAAGGTAAATTATTTGCTTCATCTTTGCAGATTAGAGTGGGGATATACACACACACACCAGATTCTGATCATTAAATGAGAAGTTTCTCTTCTTAGCAAATTCTGGTGGTTTACTGATAATTTTTAGATGATGTTTAAACAAAATGCAAGTGATTTGTTTACAGAACTAAACCAGGTGAATAGGTGGGACAAATATTAGTGTTAGAGTGTTTGGAATTTGCATGTCATAAAACTCAGAAATGCATGACTCCTCTTAATAGTAAACGACAATTCTTTACAAATACTGGTATTTGTAGCAATATTGTCAGTAGATAATTTTCAGAGATACTATAGCTATGTGTATAGTAACTTTAGTAATAAACATTAAGAAGTACTCTGATCTCTGATGGATTTTATTTTTCCACTGTACTGATTGCACTTGTGATGCTTTACAGATTGGAAACTGAGCCAGAGTGGAGTTCACAAGAAACTTTACCTTGTTTTTTGGTATATATTTCACAGGCAGATTTGATTTCTCTATTTATCTGTATTAGAATATGTAAGCAAAAAAAAAAAAAAAGTGTACAAAATCCTGTTGCATAAAAATGCACAATATCTCCTGTTTTTGATGCCCAACACAAGCAGCTTGGTGTTTCAGAACCTATATTTAATTTTTGTATCTGTCCTTTTGTTTCTGTAGAAGGGATGTGTTTGAAATGCCTGTACTGTAGTTCTTTGCCTAATCTGAGAGAATACTTCTTAGATAAAAAGCAAAGTTTTAAAGTTACTGAAAAGAAGCATCAGTATCCTTCTGAAGCAGCTGGGTCCTTGCTCAGCTAATTGGAATTTACCCTTTTTCCCCAGCAGTCTTGCAATTGAATTATTCAAAATTGCATTTTTTTATTGCACGGTACCAAATTCCGAAGTGAGAAAACACTAAGATAATGAACAAACACTTTTGACAAATCATAACCAGTTCTGTATAAGAGAAACAATAGTAAGGTTAGTAAATATGAGAGAATGTGTTGTACTAGGACTGGACAGAAGATGGTTTGATACTAAAATGTGACTTGCTTTTGAGCAGGTAAATATTGATGGTGGGAGACAGATATCTGTGGCTTGCGCCAAAAATCATAAGAGGCTGAAATGCTTCTCTGGTTTTTGTTGCTGTTTTCAGCGAACACTAAATGATAAAAGACGTAAAGAATGTGAAATATTTTACTAATTTTATTTGCATTTAACTTTTAAAAAATCTTATTGCTTGAAACTGAAGTTAACTTTTTAAATTATTTATGTTAGCAATAATGCATGTTTCTGTTATTGAACTATATCTCTATGGTTCATCTAGTGAACAAAATCCTCCCTCAGCTAATTATAACTTACAGTATTTTCCCAGCAGTCTTACAATCAAATTATTCAAAATTGCATTTCTTTATTGCATATTGCTAAAACCCAAGACAAGCAGACATCAAGATAATAAACAATTATTTATTGCAAATTATTACCTAATATATAAGATTAACAGCTTGTAACTATTAAGATTAATACATGTGGTAAACTGTATTTATTATACTTATTTTGTAGCAAATATCTTTGTATAAAACATATGTTTATGTATTGCAATTAATGAGAAAAAGTGTAAGATTAACAATTTAAGCTGTGTTTTGTTCTTAGATTTATGCAAACTGTAAAATTTATTTATTGCACTTATTAAAAGTATTTAATGATGGACTTCTCAAGCTATATTTTTAATGTGCAAATATAAACTAAAGGAGTGTTAAATTACAAAATGGAAAATTATAACTGAAGTAAAAGTATCTAACTATTTTCTGCTATAAATCTACTTTAAAATGATCATCATTGGAGTTACAGATTCCTTAAATTGTGGCCTTTATAGTACATAATGAGTTGCAATGAGTTTTTGTTTTTAAAGGCTTTTTTCATCATTAGAGCTAAACTCAACATCTTGCTCTTAAAGATAAATGTAACTCATAGTATAAACACTGGAATCATATCTTTTTATGATGAGAAGTTAAAATAACATTTCTGAGAGGAGAGAGGGCGAGCAAAAGCAGACAACTTGTGATGTGCTGCAAGGAAGAAACTGAATTTAAAAGGGAGGCTCCGGCTTTGTCTTTGGAGAGGAGCTGCTGCTGCTCCCAGGCTGCACAGGTGGACTGAGATGTTCCAGCTCTCTCCTTCTGAGGAGGTTTCTTTGGTCCAAGTCCTTCCAAACTGATTTTTGCCTTTGCAGAACTCTGATCTCTTCCAGCATCTTTTATGCTTTCTTCGTTTTGCCAGGAATTTTTTACTGCTTCAGCCTGTCCTAGATTAGGGTCTGATGTTATATATTGCCTTTGCATTTTGCTGTTGAAAATACTGATGTATTACAAGTCTATTCAGATATGAATTTCATTTATATAGTGGTTATTTTTTTTTTTAGAAAGAAATTGTTTTTCGGGAAGGAATTTCCCAGCTGAAATTTGTTTCTACTTCTGCTTTTTCCTATGTGTGACTGTGCTTGGTATCAGGCATTTAAAGTGTGCTGAATGATGGAACTATTAGAAACAAGTAATGCCATTTTATTAGGATTTTATACTTAAACCGGCAAATATGTACATGAACAGGTTGGATGGGAAAAAAAAACACATTACAAGTTTTTAAAATTTTGCATTAATAAGACTGATTCTCATTAAAGACTGTGCACACAGTATTTAAAAATATATTAAGCACAATATGTATTTTACTGATTGGGTATTTCTATTAGATTATTTTTGTTAAAAAGCTTTCAAAAACATGGCAATATAAAGGGAAGGATTAATAGGATTGGCAATTTTTTTTTTAATTTTTGTTCTTTAGATATTCTAAGCAGTTCTTCTGACTGTTAGTTGTAGTTTTCTGTAATGGGTTTATATGACTTTACTAGGTCTGACTTAAAGCACTGAACTATAAGTGTGTTTTAACTCCAGTGAAGATGTAGTTAAGTTTCCTTATGATAACTCATGATTTGATGGAATGAGAATCAAGTAAAATTATTTTGTTAAATAATTTTTTTTTAAAAATATTAAAAAAACTTTTAAAAGTAGTGGAGACTTTGAACTGAAATTAAGGTGTGTGGGGTTTGTTAAGCTTTCTGGAACATAAGAAAAAAATATTGCTTTTTGCTTACAAAATGGATTTTGAGTTTTGTGTTTTAAATGCATTAAACCATCAATGTACTGAGTTCTTATTGCTGTAGGTGTTAGTCCTGCTTAAAAAAAATCAGTCAGTTTTTATCTAAATGCAATTTATTGTTAAAGAGTCAATAAGATTTTTTTACCAAGTGCTAGCAGGATGAACTGATTCTGTTTCTGTTGAAGTCAAAGGCTCTCTGAGATTTTTCTTTTTTCTTTAGTTCCTTATTTGTAATAGATGTGAGTCTGGAAATGCCTGTCAAGACATGTAAGGAACTCAGAGAGTATTTTAAAGTCTTCTGTTTTTAGTGTGATGCTTCAGATGAAACCCAGTGACCTCAGTTTGCTAATTTTGGTGTGTGGCCAGCTGAAATTTCCTGAAGTGGGAATCAGTTCTGCAGTGCTCCCTCACACCTTCAGATTTATGATCATTAGAACAACTATTGCACAGCAGACCAAAAGCCTTCTAGGATGCTGTCCTTTTTGTGACATTGGCCACTGAAGGATTTACAGGGAAGAAGTGGAAGCTGCAGAGCACAAGTAGGGCTGTATTTTCCCAAATTTGTGCTCCCTGTTTCTGGAAGCTGGCAATTTATGACCTGTACTTTTATGCTTCTGATGATCCTGGTTTCTTGTCTCCGGTGCCCTTTTTAGTTCTGTTATTCTCTTTGGAGAAATGTGCTCACGTCTAAAGATGCCAGCATTGGGAGTCTCTGCTGAGGGAGGGCAAAACAGCTCGAGAGCACCATGGAGCTCAAACCTTTCCTGGTGTGAATTCCTGGTGTCCTGTAGGGAAGTTCCCTCACTGCTCAGAGACTGGGACCACAATTACTGAACTGTAATTAAACCACCAGGCTCCTTTTCCTCGTGTTCCCCTGCAGGGCAGAACTTGGATTCAGCAGAGGTGCTGAGTTATGGGTCAGCTGACAAAAGAGATGTTCCCAGTGGGGGTCTCTGGGTGTGTGTCCAGCCTTGGTCCTGCTCCTCAGAGCTCCTGCCTTTGGCTGGAGTAGCTCTACAGGACCTCACAGCGTGGGGTTTGGTGGCTGCAGAACTGAATAAAGCATTTCCACTGAAGTCACAGTTTCCACAAGTCCCCTGATTCTGTATTCATTATATCTGTTTTCTTTGAGATTAACTTCACTGTGGCATTTCTGGAATTTTACTTAACTGAAGTGAGAACAAAACAACCAACTTTTGCAGCTGAACTGTGAAAAGCCATTATCATTAGGCCATCTGGAAAAAAGGCATTTTTAGCTCTTCAAGAGTGGCTAAGAGCTCGTTCTTGAAGAATAGATTTCCTGTGATTGCCACATGATAGTGACAGTGCAGTACAGAAAAAAAAAAGTGCTGAAACAAGTAGGGTTTTATAGCACCATTTATATTCTAGGTTTATTTCTGCAATAATTTAAACTTTTTCCTGCTTTGCAATTTCTTTGTGCTAGTAAAGGTTTTTACAGCTTTGGAGACAGTGCTACCTGTGATGTTAACTGTGACTGGATCACCCCAAAAACACAGCAGCAGAAAATAATTGTCTGCTTAAAATAGTATGAAGCTGAATGAATGAAACTTGCAGTTTATATGAAGTTCGAATTTTTTGTGACATCACAACAGACAAACTAGAATGTAGGGTGTTTTCCTTGGAGATGGTGGTGTTGTATTTTCAGATGTTTGAATGTTTATTGCAATAGTCCCTAGGGGTTGATTTCTAATATGAAAATGGGTATGTTTTTGATTGTGTGCTTTTAATTTGTGTGGTTTTTATTTTCTTTTCCTTTTTTTCCTCAGCATATCTTTTCTCTTCTGTCTATTAAATACAATGTTATTTCAGAGTTGAGTCCTTGACAACAGGGGATGAATTTGGAAAATGTTTTCCAAGTTCTCGTGAGAGAATGTTTATTGATCAGGATTTCTCATTTTATTGTTTAGAAAATCCAGGCAAAAAATATGGCTCAGAAGTGTTTAGTTTCTTTAAAAACAGAAATTGTTTTAAAAATAATCCCCAAACAAATTGTACTTTATTTAAAACTCGTTGGGAGAGAGTTCTCTTCAGTATTCCACAGACGTGGTAACTGGCAAATTGTATGTTGATGGAAAAGAATATTAGAAAATATTTTCAAATAAAGATTTGAACAGAGTAAAGGATGTATCCATATATTCTGTCAAAAAAAAAACTTGGCACTGGTGAAACACCTTGAGGATTTTGTCCAGTTCTGGGCCCCTCATGGCTAGAGGCACACTGAGGGGCTGCAGCGTGTCCAGGGCAGGGAACGGAGCTGGGAAGGGTCTGGAGCCCCAGGAGGGGCTGAGGGAGCTGGAAAGGGGCTCAGCCTGGAGAAAAGGAGGCTCAGGGGGCCCTTGTGGCTCTGCACAAGTCCCTGGCAGGAGGGGACAGCCGGGGGGGTCGGGCTGTGCTGCCAGGGAACAGGGACAGGAGCAGAGGGAACGGCCTCAGGCTGGGCCAGGGGAGGCTCAGGGTGGACAGCAGCAGGAATTTGCCCATGGAAAGGGAGCTCAGGCCTTGGCAGGGGCTGCCCAGGGAGCTTTGCAGTGCCCATCCCTGGAGGTGTCCCAGGAAGGGCTGGAGGTGGCACTCAGAGCTCTGGGCTGGGGACAAGGTGGGCATCGGGCACAGCTGGGACTCCGTGGCCTTGGAGGGCTTTTCCAACCCCAGCTGCTCTGTGATTCTGCCAAAAGGATGGGTTGCAAAACTAAATTCTTTTACAGAGGACAAAAAGTACCTAAGCATGGCTTAAACTGAAGGTTGTGAGGGTGGCTCTGCAAAGATCTCAGAACAGCCAAGAATGGACTGTGCAGTGAAGCTGTTTGTCCACATCAGGATTTAAATGCTGGGTTTAGGTGTAGTCCAGGCAGCAGGAGTGCACAGGAAACAGTAAGGAAAAGGTTCTGTTCCTTCTGCTGATTCTTTGTGCATCCACTGCCCGATACCACGCTGGGGACTGACTCTGCTGCCAGCCAGAACTTCATTCCTTGTGTGCAAAGGAAACCAGAGTGGCCAGCTGGAGTAGGGTGGAGGAGATGGGGTGTTTTGTTTGTTTTCTGAGTGTATTCCATACGTATTTTCTTGTACAGATGGTCTCTTGTACTTCGGATGTACTCTTGAAGGAATAAACTGTTGCAGAATATTCTACCCAACTGAGCCTTTATCTGAAAACTAAACTTTTGCCATAGATTTTTGTAGTCTAATGATGATGTTTTCCTCCTCCTTAGTTTATTTTTTTTTTCATTTCTAAATCACATGTATATTTTTAATAGACGAGAAGTACTTTTAAATATTGCTTTTCCATATGCTGCTCTAAATGTATATGTTCCCCATATTGCAGTGTTATTCAGTGGAATTTATCTATGCTTCAGGAAATCTCAGGCAGGACAGATGGAATTCTGAAGCCCTAGAAAGATACACACTTGCTCCCAAATGGTGATGGATATGAGTCAGGATTATGAACATGAGGGAGCTTGGTCTGTAAAAGTGTAGGTGACAAGATCCATGAGGTAATCTTTCCATTTAGATGGTGTCCAGAAGATGAAAATATCTGAGGATCTGTGATGACAGAGTTTTAGGCGTCCTCTGGTCATAACTCTGGATTAATAACCACTGATCTTAGGCAGTTTTACAGAATGAGAGGCATTTTTCTCTAATGTTAATAATGGCTGGATCCAGCACTGAATGAAAATATACATTTGTACGTATATGTTTTAACTGAGAAGTGCAAATTCTTTCTGAATATGTGGCTTATTTCTTTTTTATAGTTTTTGCTTTCCAAAGCTCAAAATCATACAGGTTTCTGCGTCAGAAGCATGGGAATGCTATTATTTCTTCAGTGAACACTAGGTCTCAAGGATAAACTTTTGTATTGCAATTTAATTTATTATTTCTCATCAGTAATAAAAGGGATGTTATCAGTAAATATTTTGTAGTTTACCCAATGATTTTCAGGTTTGGATTTGGTGGATTTGTATTTAAGTTTTCTGTGCTATCTATTAGTGTTTTAGAGTTTTCATTGGAGCCTTGAAATACTCTGTGGATACAAGCATGCACATTCTTTAATAGAAATGTTTAAAAATAGTCCTGAAATTTTACTTTTAGAAGTCACAAAACCTGCTTGCCTGCCACAGGCCCTGAAGATTGATTAAGAAACAAAGGATATTTGACAAGTTTATAAAATATAATTATTGCCCTGGGCAAATGAGTAAGTAGTATTTTGATTTGCATGTAGGCACTTTTGCAAACCTAGTTAAAATGTGAGGTGTTTTAAGACAAAGTATAAAACCCCTCACAGCAGTGAATACATCCAGCTAGGAATATGCAGCCAGAGATAATTCTGGATTTTTGAAAACCCTTGGATTTTAGGTGAAAAAAAATTCCCCATAGTTAATTTAATCAGTGGCTCACATCCTGTTCCCCATGTTTTGGTTAATTTTGTAGGTTCATGTATGATTCTGAGGCTGTGAAAACATTTAGAGAACATTGATAAAACTTGAAGTATTAGTAGCTGATTTGAATGAAGGGATGCTCTGGATGTGGCAGCCTGGGAGTCCAAGTGATTGTGTTGTGGTGTCCTTCAGCAGGAAGCAGCTGGCTTCAGATAAAATCTGCAAATTCTGTCCTCTAGGTGCTCTTACCATATACCTGATTATTGTAGCTTCTACAGGCTTTATTGAAAAAGTCATCTTTACTCTTAATTTTTCCAACGTGGTGTGAAAAAATGTGGCTAAAAACCTCTGTTTGGAATTTTGAAGAACTAGAAAAAGGTAGTGGAGATGTTTAGCTTAGGTTCTTGTTATTGAATAGATTCTATTGGTAGATTGCAAATATTTGGGGGTGTGGGGCTTTTTACATGTGGGTTTTTTTCCTGTTATTAAGGTGTGATAAGCAGTATTTAAGGATTTATGTTTGCACAAGGATGAGTTATACTTAGCCTGGGAAAACAGACTCTGATAAGAAAAAACTTGATGTCTTCATGACACTACAGATAACCTTGGAACCTTGTGATTTGTTCTAATTCTGCAGATTATTCTAATTCTATCTAACTAAAGAAATGACATTAGCATTTTAGGGTACAAAAAGTAGGTCTTCCTGAATGCAACTCCCAAGAGTTTCGGGGAAAAAATAAAGCAGTTCCTGTGTTCTGAGCTGGGGTTCAGACCACACTTAGAGCAGCGTTGTGCACTAAAGCAGAGAAGAGCAGAAGTAAAAACACCCTTCTCCTTCCTGTGTAGTCAACAATGAAGGAAGTTGTTAATTATCAGCTATAGATTTGTTTCTCATTTTTTTCAAAGCTTACACTAGCTGGTAACTTTGATTATAGAGTATTTGGGGCTTTACATACATTGCCTCATTAGGGAGACAATAAACCAATTTTAATATGTCTCAGTCTGCTATTTTCAGATGAAACTGTCATCATGGGCCTTTTTTGTTACACTTCACAGCCTGGAATATTTTTGCCTTTAGTTTAGCATGTTTTTGTCTGCCTATATATTGTAGTCTAGATATTAGCATTTGTGGCATTTCCCTTAATGACTGTGTACAATATGTCTTTGGGTAAAATACACAGCATATAATGCAAACTAAGCAGATATTCCACCTGAACTATATAAAAATGAGGTATCTTAGAAGTGGTGTCTGAAAGGGCTCAGAGTTACTCCATTCTGTAGGAACAGTGGGCCATAAATGGTGTAAACATGGAACAACGAGAATTTATCACTGGACTTGAGTTCAGAACTTATTTGGGTGAGCATTAATAAAATAGTATAAATAAAAGTATAATATTTTAACTGAGCTTGGTTTATAGCTCAGACCCAGAGCAGGACAGAGATACCTAGATACTGCCTTTCCCACTGGGTCTTGGCTTCCAGGGAACTTTTGTAGGAGAAATAGGAAGACAGGAGCCTTGTCTGGATGTCTGAAGAGGTGACCCTCCCTGACACCCACTGCCCTCCATGGACCTGTGTGGAGTTCTGTTAGCTGACACTTAAAATAACTGCAAAGTAAAATAACCGCAGTTTGAATTAGATTAAGCCTGTCCTTTGCATCTGAAGTATCAGTTTTGGGTCTAGTCTGTAGCTGAGGGAAGTCAGAGCAGAGTGTGGTGGTTACTGCTGGTGATTAATGCCACCCAGCCAGGGTTACAGAGGGCTGGTTGTTTGCCATACCTGGCAGCTCCAGCTAATTGCTCTGTTAATAGAGCACCCACTGAAGGCAGCAGGGCCCTGTTTAAATGGACACCAGTAGGGGAGGAGGAGGGCAATTTTAGCACTATGTTACATGGCTTTTTAATGACTGCTGAAAACTCCCTTTCTGCTGGCCTGTTGCTGCCATCAGTGGCGTTCAGATGTTGTTTGAATAGCCATAGGTAGTTGCATTACTGCTGAATTTCAGCTGCTTTACACTTATCATAAAACTCTTCAGAGAATTTGTGGGTTTTTTTTTTTTATTGCTTGGGTGCTTTGTGCTTTTTTCCATTTGACAAGTTGTGAAGAGACAAGTATTGGTGAGATTAGGAAAAAAATTCTGTTGCTCAGGCACAAATGCACATGGCATGAAATTCAGGAGCTGGAAACCTCTGAGTGGAGTGGGTGGTGAGATCCTTGCACCAGCCATTCCCATGGAATTGCAGTGGTGAGCTGCTGCCTTAAGCTCTCCTGGCATAATGGGTTTAAAAAGAGAGCAAGGGCAGCCAGCAAGGGCCCCAGATGGACACTGCAAAAATTTAAATACAAGCTTGAGTTCCTCTGAAGCTGTAATGTATAGTCTGGGTGTATCCTACTCATTTGAAGGTTTTACAGCTCTATTTTGATGTCTAATTGTGGACTTAGAAACTAATTTTAGGCACATGACTCTAAAAATATATTATAGGAATTCCAGTAAAATTTCCAGAACTTTCTTTAAGTGACTCTTGCCAATAAATTTATAGGCCATGATTGAGTAAATTACCAAAATGTGCTTTTGGGAACACTTGCATACTTCATGGTACTGAATAGTGGGGGATTATTGGTGTGTGTGATCATCTGCTCAAACACTTTGAACCAGAGTTTGAGTTCTGACATTTTTGCATTCTGTTTCTTCTGGTGACACTTATGAAGAAAATATGAAACCTGCAGCTAAAATCACAGCAGCTGGCACTAAATAGAGCTCCTTTAATGCATTTAGGTGTAAAAGCTGACTTTTATTATTAGCAGACAATGATTTACACTGATTTAGATCAGAGATAAGGATCAGTTCATTCTTATTTGACAGAGGTTACTGTGTTACAAAATTTACAAGAACCGAGGCTGTTGGGGAAAAGAATGAATGGAAATAGAAGGGGAAAATCTACCTTATATTTAAAATATGACAGCCTTTTATGTAATTGAAAAGACATTATTAGAAGTAATTTGAGTTGTTGTGGAAGAAATACATCTGTGTTATATGTTCATTAAAAGATTATGGTTAGGCGCTAGGGACCGGTACGCAAAAATATTAGTAAATTTTGAATTTTCTGATGCTTTTGGGTAAAAAGTGTCATTTTCTTTTTGCATCAGTTTAAGGAGTCTAAGTGAATGTGAGCAGTTTATATTAGGAATTATAGCTGGAATAGGGAGTAAATTTTCTAGAGTGGTTGCAGAAGTATACAATGATACTCATTTCTTATATAACTTCTGGTTGCCAAAGGGAAGTAATTTATACTAGTATAAATTTATAATTAAATAATATATAAATTTAGTATAAATTTATAATTTATACTAAAGGTTCCTTGACACCAGTAAGGTGTTCCAGTACCTTGCTGGTAAGGAGATAATGCCAAAAGATTTAAAAAAAACCCAAATAATCACCAACATTTTTTAATCCTTCTGCATAAAAATATAGAAATGTTTAACTTCTCTGACTCATTCAATAGAAATTTGATTACTTTGTATAGTCTTGGAATATATATTTCTGACTTTGAATTTTTTTTTCTTTTTTTTTGTGGAAACTAAACCAAACACACCTAAGCTTTTGTTACATTTGCCAGTAGGTACAATTTTGGATTGCTGTACCACATTTGTTCTTCTATATTTATAATATATATCAATCTCTAAAAAAGTGGACTGTAAGTCATGGTTATTTAAGCAAGAGAATAAACATCAGAATCATTGAACCGAAGAATTGTATTTTCTATTATATTTGCACTGAAAATGGTTTCAGGTTTAAAGGTATACATTAATAAATTGTGTAAATAAGTGTATGCTGACCTGAAAGAGAACTTCTTTTGTGCAACGAGTTAATCTATTTCGATGAGGTGAAATTTCATTAAATGTAGCATCTCTCATTTGATTGCTTGAATCTTAATTATTATTACTGCTATTTCTATTATTATTCTTTCTCTTTCCCTTCCAAAAGCAAATAGGATCAACACAGTTGGGTCCTGGCCATGCCAATAAATTTTGAGTACAGCAGCAAGGCCAGCACTTCTCCCTTGTATTTTCAATGTGCAAATACCGCACTAAATGCTGTGTTACTACCTCTGGATTCTTTTTTTTAGCAGAGAAAAGGCTTCTCTAGTTTCAAATACAACATTTCCAGCTGTATTGCTGAGCAGAAAGGAGGTGAGCTCGTAGCAATAGCAGACAGGTTTTGGAAACTCTTTGTGCATACACACGATGCAGAAAACCCTTGTTGTGCTGTCATTGTCACTGCCTGTGACGCAATTTGCTTCCTGGGTTGTGTTTCTCAGCTCAGAGCTGCTTGAGGCTGCTAAATAGTGCACACAGCATTGCTGAGAGGCTGAAAAAAGCTTGGAGAGAAAGATGTGCAACTTGTGTAACTTGGGACAGAAGTTCCATCGTGAAGCATTTATTTAAATGTAGCCCAGACTTGGTGGAGGGAAAAGAAATCCATTCAAAATAACTTTATATAACCTCAGTGGGAAAAATATTTAACAGAATGGAAACAAGATTTTCTGATGTATCTTTTCTAATTCCTGGCAGCACAGACATTAAAAACCCAACAACCAAACAATTACAACAAAACTTGAACTAAAATTCCCTTGGTGGCCTCTGCAACTGCCAGACTCTTTTACCCAGTGAAATTACTGAGAAGTTTTATATTCCTGAAGTGAGAAGCTTCAAGTATTGACAATTTAAATGAAAGATGGATTATGACTCTGTGCACATGTGCAGTTTAAATTGTGAGTTATGTAGAGTACAAAAAGAGCTTTAGATGGTTCTAAGGGCATATGAATTTGCCTTATTTCCCCTCTAGACTAGAATTGTAGTGTGAAGAGTCCTATCCTTGGAAAAAACATTCACATCAAGGCAGAGTATATGTAGACCACAGTTTTTAAGGTCATGCTATTAATCTGAGAAAAGACAGGTTTGTGGAAGTATTCCCACTCGACTTTTATTTTAAATTTTTTTTTCAGGTAAGTTTCTAAAGGCACCAGTGTTAGAAACTTTCTGCTCTTCTGGTCAAATCTCTATCATTTGAGCAAGAATCTGCATAGTAGCAATGATGACAGTGTGGACCAGCAGACAAATAAGTAAAATGGCAAAACAGAAATCACTGGCACATATATCAATAGCCAGACTTAAAACAGGAATTTGTGAATCTTCAAACTCTTTTTAGAGATTAATATCATTAATATTAATCTATTAATCTTCTCTACTGTACAGAAGGCTTCAATAGCACTTAATAATGTAATCTTTTGGTTGCACCTGTTTCCCATTTCCCCTTTCAAAAAGGGTTTTAAGGAAATTCTTCTGTTTAAACATGTTATAAACATGAACAGTGTGATACTCTTTTGTAATACCTTTTTTTGAAGTTACCATAGCTGTGTAATACTAAACAGGGGTTGAATTTTATGTAGTTCCAGGTCTCAGAGGTCAGCTGAAACTAAAAAGACACTTACTGCAAATTAGAAGCCTTTGAGGTGGGAAAAGGGTTCTTAGGAAAAAAGAGGTTTAAAATTTCTTTCAGTTTGTTGTCTCAGATTATCTGTGGTCACAATCATTGTAGTGATAGCAAAAGTTTGAAAAAGTTGCTGAAAACCAGGTTTCTTTAATGAAACTTTAGCAAAAAGACAACAGCAGTAGTAAAAACAACAAATACTCTATTTACTATAGAGGCCAGTGGAAAAAATGCTGGAGTCAGTGGATGAAACATGGAATGATAAATGTCACTGACCTGGACTGGTCTTTTTCCTCCTGGTTTCCTTTCTTTCCATGGGTCCTTAAGTCAGACCTTAACCCTGAGCATGCATTGGCTCATCCCCTTTTCACTCTGTCATTATACAGCTTTTAGTACATGTTTGACTGAAATGTTCTTGAGAAAAAATTACCCAGGGTCGAAGAAAAGTGTATTTTTGTCAATTAGTTGTCACATTTGAGCCCTGAAAGTTCGTTTTACTCCAGATGAAACCATTAATTGGAAATACCCAGCAATATGTTTCACCTCAAAACAAGATTTTGATGTGTCTTTGACAGAATGAAATGTGGGAAATAAATTCTGAAAGAGATGCCGAAATATGGAAAAATAATCTCAACATAATATTCATGCTTTCCTCAGTAAAAAATAAACTTTTAAAAATCTGAGTTGTTATTTTAAAGTATGCTCTTGTGTGGGCTGGTTTGGTTGGTGCTTTAGTGGCACTTGGAGACTGTAAAGTGTCTTCCCTCCCCCAGTAATAACAGGGCCCTAAAGCGAGCACAGGGACTTTACATAACTCTGATACTGGCCCAGGTGAATGAAAACTGAATTAAGGTGAGTGGTGTTGGTGCCAAGTCGAGCTGCACTGCTCAGATGAGAGTTAGGAAGGAAGTGAATGCTCCTGTCAGAAATGAATTTAGATGCTCTAAGGATTTCCAGTTTGAGAAACCTGAAGAATACAGTCACAAAAGGACAAATTCTGTCGTTGCATCTTAGTTCAGATGCAAGCTAAAAACTTTCTCCTGTCGCCACCAATCCAGGAGGATTTGCAAGCATGACATTTTAGAGATTTTGTCCATTGGGCTAAGTAATGTAGGAAATGATTATATCAAAAAGTTTATTTCTCTTACAGGGGGACTTTCACATGAATTTGCTATTTCATATGTAGGATTTAAGGTTCTTCCAGCAGTTAGAGTGAAGCAAGAACTCATTTTAATTGTCTTATTCACCTTGTTCTTATTGTTGAAGCAGAATGTTTCATGTTTTTCACTGCTGGTCTGCAGGTTACTTGAAGGCCTCTTGATTTTGGGAATGGCAGTTGCATTTTAAAGCTGTTGATTAATATAATTTTTTTTTTTACCAAGTATGCCAAAGTAATTCTATTGTGTATTTCTATCATCTGTGTTTTTTAAGGGTCTGTTCACATAATTATTTTGTGCCACAGTGCCTGAGGCAGGACCCAGTGTGTCAGGCAGATATCCACAAACAAAAAAAATCCTTGGTTAAGGAGCCTGAGAAAATGAGATTTATTTTGTCATTCTAATTGTCAGAGTGGAGAAAATGGATTAGACCAGTGTATCTCTTATACCTGCTGTGTTATTTTCAGCCTTTATTCTTATGAAGGGCACATGAGGTGGTCAGCAGCCTCTGAGGGCAGTGTTGTCTGGCTAGACACAGTGTCTATAAGTATGTACCTAGAGAATATTGCTGTTTATTGAGAATCAACATTTTCAATGTGAATAGTCAAAATTAATTTTAAAATATTTTTTCAAGATAGGAGTCACAGCTTCCACTTAAGATTTATGGCTATCAGAGGCCACCATCTCCTGGACTTTAGGATTTCTGTTTGTTTTTCATGATGGGCAAAGCATGGAAAGGAAAATCTTGACAAAATGGTTCTTTTTATGGGAGAAATATAAGAGTTTATTCTTTTTTTTTTCCCCCTCTCAGAACACTTCCAGTATTTATACCTAGTATCCATTTAAAAAAAAAAACAAACCAAAAAACCAACTTTATTCATGTGAAGAATTTCTGTGAGAAAAATCAGCAGTATCAGTGTAATCTGGCAGGTCTCTACTCTGCAATTCTCCAGCAAGTCCTGTTTTGAATTGGCAGTATCAGAAGAGACGACATTATCTTTATATGGTTTTGAAAAAAGAAAACAAAAAGTGTCATCAGTGTGAAGGTGAACTTTGGTTGTGATGCCTGTAGGAGGAGTTTTCATGCCATTTTATCTTTGTTCAGCAACTCAGATTGTAAGAGAACTGTCTGAAGACAGATCTGCCTGGCATGAGAGTGTAACAAATGGATATCTCATAATTCTGTTTTTGGTTTGGTTGTTTTTTTTATTCCAGCCAAACCGTGTGGCTTCCTTCTGTAGTGCAATATATATATATTTATTTATTTATTTATTTATTTATTTTTTTCCTGCTCAGATTCATAAATTTTACTAGATTATTCAGAAAGAGCCTTGGTAGTGGTAGGAATAAACACTTTTGTGTTTGGTTTTTTTCCTGTTGTTCTTCATTTAAACAACACATCTTAAATTTTTTGGAGTTTTTTGCATATGACATCCTCTTGCTACAACGTGTTTTTATTTATATATCACAGTTATACAAACAGCTTAAAGAATGATTTAATTTATATATTTACTTTCCTTAGGTAAGAATTGTGGGGTGGTGTGGTGCTGTTGGCTGTTGTTCCTAGTTGAGGAAATGCTGAGCTGCCTCTCCATGGGCTGTGCTGTGTGTTGGGAAGGGTTGCAGAGCAATGCCTGTGTGTGTGTAGAGGGCTCACTCTCCAACACCTCTGCTGATTCCCTGGTTTGTGTTTCCCAGAGCTGAAGGGGAAAGGCAGGGCTGGAGGCACAGGAGAAGCTTGCTGTGACTCTGATGTCCTTGGAGAACTTTGCTTGTGACAGCATTGTTACCTTTCCAGTGAAAGAGTCTTCCCAAAAGTTTGAGAGTGCTTTTTGATTAGGAGCATGAAATATTGCCATAAATCACTTTGAGATTAAAAAAGAGACCCATTTTAATTCAGTTCTGATGATAAATATGTCTTGGGGAAAATTGATGAAGTCACTCCTTCAACTGGATTTTGTCTTTGATTGGATGGACTAGGCAGAATGATACAGAAAAAAAATATGCTTTATACCCCAAATGCTTATATGTATCAGATCTACTTTTATATCTGTGTTGTTGTATTTGTCTTTCATCTTTTATTCATGTCTCTTATACATGTGGATATAAACGTTTGTTGATTGCCATATCAAAAGGCAGAAGTAACATCATAACAGTCTGGATGATATGCACAGTAAGACTTTATGATACTCAGAAATTTGCAAGAATTATGCTCTTGATATTTCACTGCTTGAGCCTAGATCTGGTATGTGAGATCACAATGACTTGCAAAGCACAAAAGGGGTTGGTTTAGGAAGATGTTAGTTGAAGCCTTTCATGCTTTTCACTCTTGACAGTGATTATAATGAAGATAATGAAGTGGTTGACAATAGAGTTTGGAAGAATGAAATGCGATAAGAAAGGAACTGCACAATAGATATAAAAATGGTAGCTCCACTCGGTAGAATGTGGATAACCAAAAGAGTGATTTGGAGAGACAGATGATGTCTCAGAATTCCAAAGTCCTCAGATATCTTTCCTTATAGTCCTGTGACAGAACTCTGTTCTGTATATTTGAACTAAAAGTAAAATTACAGGCTTAAATCTCAGCAGGTCAGCTCTTTTTATCCTTTCAGAATAGAGAGAAATGATTGCAATGTACCTTCCTGGGTGAGATAGTGCAGAATTAAGAGCTACAATCACTGAACTTCCTGACTTCTGTGATCTGCAGGCTCCCAAGGTTAACATCTGGGTTTATTTACATTGTTTATGGAGGAGGAAGTGTCATTTCTCTCCTAGAGGTAGGAGCTGGCTGAGACAAGGTGAGCAACAGACACACCTTGAGGTTTCTTGGGTTTTTTTTGGACTATGAGAATTATTGTATTATACTTGAAGAAATGTCTCAATAGATCAGCCCTTGATAAATATGTGCTAGAACTAACAAAGTTTTTTTTGAGAGGGGGGAAAAAACCCTAAAAATGTGAGTAGAAAAAATGGCAAACCAAGTTTTTACTTTTAAGAGTGAAGGAAGCAGAATTCTTCCTCCATTCAAAGGAGTGCTATGTGTTTTAAACCAAAAATATGTGTGTTCTTTTGTCCTGGAAAAACCCCTGATGCACAGGAGGGTGAGGTGAACATGACCTTGATGGCAGCTCTAAGGAATTGGGGTTGGGAAAGTTCAGTGGCCTGAGACTGCAGAGAGGCCAGGGCATGTTTTGAAGATTTTGACATTGTGTAGGTGCTGTGGAGGCTGAAGTTGCACTCTAAGAGCGGTGAAATTGGGCGCAGGAAAAGGAACCCAGCCTCACTCATTTCAGATTCCAGAGCCTCATTTCAGATTCCAGATTCTTTGCAAAACAAGTAGGAAATAAAACATATTCTTTTCTGTTCATAATGAAAGTGTGTCTTAGGACAGGAAGTCAGAAACCCAGACCCTCAGTAGGCTGATTTCTTTACAATATAGTCTTTTGAGAATACTTTTTTTTTATCTCTCCCTACCCCATAGTATTGTACTTTTGTGTGCTTTGAGCTTTAGGGGACTAAAGCTCAAAGCACACAAAATAATTAATTAGAATTAATTATTAATTAATAATAATTAATTATATTAATTAATATAAAATAAATAATAATAATTAATTATTATTTATTAATAATAAATTAGAATTTAATTATTTCTACTTCCTGTATAAAGGTTTTGCCCAGCTTGGTACCCTTCAGAGGTTTTAAATCTGACTTTGATTTTGAGAGGAACCGAAGTTGTATTTGGAATTTATGGAAATCAAGCAGCTTATATTTGGCCATTTAAGTTTTAGATCCAAAGTTCTTGTTTTCTAATTCTAAAGTAAAACTAAAAAACATGGCACGGTTTCGCTCTTCTTCCCCCTTCTTAGGTACACGTGTCTATTATTTTAATCCTGATATAGTTAAGTTGCAAATAATTCTGACTCGAGTAATTGTGGAATACTTTGATATTTGGGGATTTTTGTAGTAACTTATTTTGCTTCATATATTGGTGGTCAAAGTTTTATCTGGTGAGCTACCTATTAAAATTAGCCACTTTGCAAAGTCCTACAGGACAAATACTCCCTAACTTGTAGTGAAAAGCTCTCAGGGACACAAGAGAGGGTGACACTTCTGCCAGGACAGTGGTGTTGAGAGAAAACTCGGGGCTGGTGCACAGCTGGAAAATGCAGTCATGCCTCAGAAGCACACAGCAATAATGCTGGCCCCAGAAATCACCCCTTGCTTGATTCCTCCCCAAATCAGGGATTTGGATTAAAGTCCTGTTGCTGATCACATGTTGTAGCTCCAGCTAAAGCTGCACAAATTGAGAACAACTGGACAATGAACCCCCTTGTTCTGTGATTGAGAGCTTTGTGTTCCCTTTAACCTGGTCTTTAACTAACAAGGATTCCTTTTATTGCCCATAAAATGCATGACTTCTGCTGGATCCAGAGGGCAGGTGCTTCATTACTCTGCACACAAATGAGGGGAGTGAGAGTGACACTGGGCACGGAGCACCAGGAGTTTATTTGTGAATGGAACCCTGGGCACAGGGGGCTCCTCTGGGGAAATGGAAAGCTGCAGTGGAAAGTCTGGGTGCTGGAGGCTGCTGCTGAGTTTGTCATGACACCAATTTCTCCCCAAGGCTTTTTGAGTCAGTTGCAGGTACGTGGGCAATTCTCCTGCACCCAGCTGTTGTCTCAAAGGCCAGCACCCTCTTGCCAACCTAGGATTGTGCTAGGGCTCACTTCTGTATGGCTCTGCTGTAGCTCCTCTTTACTGAACCCAACAAAATCAACAGGCTCCCTGCAGGGCTCTTCTGCTCTCTTCTTCCATCCTCTGCTGCTGACACTACTACCAGCTGGAAAACTTTCTTAAAGTACAATTTGGAAACCAATAATTAAGGTGCACAGGGCTGGCTCCTCATTGATTGAGAAACAGACACTGATTTCACCTCCCCACCCACTTCCCTGCAATCCACATCCCCAGATAATTGTTTTGATACCTGAAATGTGTTCATACATGCAAAAGGCTGTCACTGTAAGTTCCTGTTTAGTTTCTGGCACAACAAATGGTGTATAATGCTTGTTAAAGGATTAATTATTTCCTTTGGAGTCTATGCTACACAGGAAAATACCCCATCTTTTTAAACTGATTTTAACAGATAATCTTAAATAACCTTAACAAATAACCTTGATAACCAAAATAACCATACATGTGGAATATGTGAAATACATTTTTACAAGACCTATGAGTATTGGAAAATATATACATCAAAACCATACATCATTGATGTATATTTTGCTAATTTTAAGAAATCTTTCTGGTTAGAATTTAGATCAGTGATATTTTCAATCGATTTTTTATTTAAATAATTTGTTAATGCATTGAAAAAAAAAATAATTCAAAGACATTTACAAAATTATACTGTCTCCAGAACAGAGAACAGAGGCATAGAAGAATTGTTTTTTTTCCCTTGGGGTAACAGGACCTCACTGAGTTTATGGAAGGCAAAATTGGCCGTTTTGGTCAAATACACTTTTTGATAATCCATCAGATATGAAAGGGAGTTCTGTGGTGTCCTCCAAAAGCTTGCAAAATGAGGCTTTATCAAATGGAAAAGTGAATTTCAAAAGCAATAATCTGCTTTCAGTGGAAACCTGAATTAGTTAGGCTGTGAACCGACTTTAAATTCCTGGTGGCACAGAAGGAGGTGAATCCAGCTTCCAGCTCAAATTCTGTAGCAATTTTAAGGTATGGACTATTCTGCAGGAATGACTCACTGACTGCAGCATGTAGAAATATGGCTTCTGTCATAGGTCAGATCCTGATCATTTTAAACCTGAAAATACTGTCTGGCTGTAAAGGAGTGTGTATGGCATGAGATCAGCAAAATTAAGGATGTGAGTGGTTGACAATTTCATGGCACAGCACCCACATAATGGCTCAGTCATCACGGCTGGAAGTAACAAAGAAGTGTGAGAGGAGCAAGGCTGGCATCAGAAAGGGTTTTGGTGATTAAGGAGAAAATACTGGGAATTAATTAGAAAAATTCCAGGCCTGTTCTCTTTAAAACCTGTGGGATCTGACAGGCAGCAAGGTTAAGCTCACAGTGCCTTGGAAGGATCTGGGGTTTAGTGCTGCCTTTCAAAGTCCCCTCTTGGTCAGTGTAAGCCCCACAAGGAGCAGGCCCAGGTCACGCCACCAGGATGGCTCAGGGATGGCACAGCAAAGTCATCTCCTGCTCCAGGAATGAATTTGTTCTCTCTGTCCTTTCTGAGCTGTTCCCCTGGGCTGGTGCTGGTGTGTGGTTCTGAGAGCTGTTCTGCAGGAGGAGGGCTGCACACCAGTGCATTTTGTAACCCCTGTGGTGTTCCCACTCCAAAGGTGCAGTCACAAGTTTGGTGGTGGCTGCTCGTGGTTCAGGAGTGGGTGTTGGAACAAGTGGCACAAACTGTGCTGGTTGTGGTACAGTTAAATTCTGAGTATGGAAAAGCAATTCAGAGTCTGCCTAAACTCTCTGTGTGCTCTTTACCAGCTCTGGAGGAAAAGTTTTTGGAGGTCAGGACTGACCCATCAGAATGTGCATTCAAAGTAGCCAATAAGCAATCCTTCATTATTTATAGCACCATCATTCATAAATGTATTTAAGAAAAGGGATGATCTATTCTCTACATGTTCCTTAAAGGGATTCCATTTTAGCTTCAATTGTAATTTTTACCTTTTCCAGTAGAATTTATTGACACAATGCCTAGCACAAGCCCTAGATTTTGCATCATCCTTTTGTCTGCAAGCATATTCACCAGCCGCTTAATTTGTCATAGCCCTGGAGGTATCAAAACTAATGAGCTTTGTTTGAATAGACTTTTTCCAGTTCATCTAGCACACTTTGGGGTAATCATTCAGTTTCTGTTTGCTTCTGATGTGAAGCATTGTGGGAAATATAAGAAAATAATGGTTAAAAAAAAGCAGTATAAATTGTTAACAGCCACATTCTCTGAAAAGCCTAAAGATGTTATATTTTTAATTTCTCTATTTATTGAAGTATTGTGAGTACCTTAAGTACAATCATTACAAGATAATATCAAAGGAGAATCTGATAAAATGCTATTTTTCAATTAGCTCTGAGCTTAATACTTTGCTTTTTTAAGTATTTCACAGCTAACAAATCTTTAAACAATCTAACCTTTCAGGATTTGGAAGTGGACAAGATAATAACTATGAATACATAATACTGCAGCAGTGCTAAGGGTTTAAAAATCTATTACTGGGATTACATACAGGAATACCTTTTATTGGTCAGACAATTGCATTTTCATTTTTATAAAGCATTTCCCTATACCCAGTATTATACCACAGAGATACACAAAAATGGAATGCAGAGAGTGTGCACTGCATAAGTAATTTCTGAAAGTGTCAGATACTCTGTACAACATATGCTTTTGATCTCAAATTCCTGGGAAGATTTGTCCTTCTTGCTGAATAGGACAACATTTGCCTTATATCCTTTAGAGTGACGTATCTTTAACTTTTAGCAAGTTTCAAATTATTGAATAAGGGATTTCAAATTATTTTTCAAGTTAGAGCAATGAGAAATGATTTCCTAGAACTTTTGATTAATTTCTTCTGAAAGAAAAAAAAAAATGAAGACCCTGGTAGGCCAAGCTCTAAATTAAGCAGCTCAGTGAGTCATTATTTTCAACAGGATATAATAAGCAACTGAAACTTAACTGTGTGCTGAGTGCATCAGTAAAGCATAACACTTCTAAATAATCCATTACAGTCCAAAAAGGGCTGTTTCATATGAACAGTCCCAGGACCTTTTAGTATATTTTCACATTTCTCATTAAAATGTGATTTGATGAAATGCTTTTTCTGTGCAAAGCAGAGTGAGGAAGAGGGAAGAAAGGAGGAAGAGGAGGAATGGCAGGAGTTATTTGCTTTATAATTCAGTCTGCTTTGGAGCTTTTCTGCAGTGCACTGTCATATTAAGATGACTTGGTAAAAACCACTAGCAGGAGAGAGCACAAATAGAAATTGAAGTGGGGACTGTGACAAGGGTTGTACCTTTCTTTATTAACAGATTGTTTTGTGTCATAGTGTTGTGCACTATGGAGATGCCCATGCTGCTGTTGAGTAAGACACCCTGAGTATCAGAAGCTCTTTTAGGTTCCTCACCAACTCATGTTCCTGAGGTTAATTTTGCATCCCAGTTGGTCCAGGTGGAGATTTCCATAAGGCAGCTGCAGTGTTTCTGTAGCTGTGTTGGGTCTCCTGGCTTTGAGCCCTGCCAGGCTGCCCTGTGCTGTGCAGGGATGCACTTAGTGACACAAATCAGTTTGCAATGCAGGCTTCTGCGGGTTCCATGTGTGATATTGAGCTCTTAGGTGGCACTGACAAGCAGTGTTTGTCTTCTCAGAGATAGAGCTATAACTTCTGCTCGTTGCCTTCGCTGTCCTATTGAGGCTTTCATCACTGGTGAATTGGATTGCTGCTGTGAAATCCCCCCTCCTGGAGGTCACTGGGGAGGCAGTTCAGAATACAGAATGTGAAACATCTTGTGGGGATGGCTAAGTCGGGTTCACCACGTACAGTATTACACATACTTAAAAAAAAGCCACCTTTTTCTTTGTAGATTACTTTACATTATGACTCTGCAGCACTTCCATCCCCTCATCCTGTGGGAAGGCACCGTCCCTTTTCCTGCCTTAGTGCTGCTTAAAGGTTCAGGCCCAAGATGGGGTTTTAGGTCACTCTCTGCTTACTGCAGCTTCTTTTGTTCTAAACAGTGACCTGCTCACAAATCTCAGTCGTAGAAACAAGAGCTTAGAGGGGCTGCATTCAGAGTGGACAAAAACGTGTCTAAAACTTCTTGAAATGTTTTGTCTGAGAAAACTGCAGTGCTAGATCAAACTAACAAAAAATCCCCCAAGAAACAAACTAAGGAAAAGTGTTTTTGAGGCAAAAAGACACTTTGTGTTCTGTACTATCTGTTTTCAGGATTATGATTTTTTTTTCCCTGCTCTGTTTTTTCCCATAAACTATGCTCTTCATTATTTTCTTTTTTTCCCCCCCTCTTGTTTATTTTTCTTATATTTGATTATTTTCATTTACTTATTAATTTAGTATCTCTCTATAATGTCTGTTATATTCTCCAGAATAAATTCATTCAGGTAATCCATGTGGTTTTTCATATTCCAAACTATTTATGTAATTTCTTGGGATTAAACTGCTCTGATTTATAGGTTGGGTTATAAAGTGGAACTCCAAGTACAGGGTTATGAAACATGTCTTGAAAATACATCCATGTTATAAATAATAAAATAGTAGTTTTATGAGAAAGGGTGCTAAAATATTAAATGAGGCTGTCTATTCTTTATCATGACATGTATTTAATGCACTTTTTATTGTCTCCACCACTTTAAAAAAAAGCTTACTTCAAACTTTTAATTACAGCACAAGACCAGTTTTCTTGTTATAATTGCAAATTTGGACTCTTTCTTTAGCTCCCAGTGTTCTATAAACCCTTGCCCACTGGTTAAAGTTTATGCAGAATTTTTGGGACCCCTTAAGGTATTGTTGAAGGTTTCAGACAGATTTCTGTTACTTCCCCAGGAGCTGGGCATAGGAAGAATGTTAAACATTCTGTGTTTTAGAGTTTGCTTGATTTGTAGAATGTTATTTGGCTTCAGTGCTAGACAGATACTTTAGTTTATTGTAAACACCTGCATGTTTCTTTCTAAAGCACATGGCTGAGATAAGAGCAAGACTCATCCCGAGCAGAGGGATTCGTCGCCACTGTGAATTCAGGGTTTGAGGGGGACACTGGGTGTAGCTGAGTATTGTGGGGGAGTGGCTGACATCCAAGGAGGCAACACAACTACAGGGACCAAAAAGCCAAGGGATGGAGTAGAATTTGACTTTGAGAGATGCTGAAAAAGCAATTCTGAGCTTTGCTGCAGTTAGACAGGAGATGGAAACCAAGAATAAATGCTTCTGTGTTCCTTGTAGATAAACAGAACTGCAGCAGAGTAACTCTGTCATCAGAGTGTGCTTCTAAAAGAAAGAGCCTGCTTTTAAAAGAAAGAGCCTGCTGGAACTTCAGCTAAGCACTCCAGGAAAGAAAAAAATAAATCACACTTAGAGAAGAAGTATATACTCCCTGTGTTCAGGGAGTGCCAGGCAGTGCTGGGTCACACAAAGCATTTATTCCTGAGGAGAGCATGATGGCTGTGTTGAGTATTTACCTGTCCTTTCAGGCTCCAGGGGGTCAGTGCTTTTGCCAAACACTTGCTCTACTCTTCCTCCTCCTTTGGTGGGTGATACTTGTGGCATTTAGTCTTTTGGGGCTTATGATGGCAACTCTTGATTTTTATAGCAGTGGGTACAGCTATTGTTTTTGATAAACTTGTGTAAACCTGAAGATGGGAATATCTGAGGGGTTTTGCAGTCTGAAGTAGCTCACGTTCCTAAGTGCTGCTGTACTGATGAGTTTGAATACTCTGTTGAGTGCAACAAACACATTTGGTCAAATTGACTATCTGTCAGCTTATGTTAGAAATTTGGAATATCTGGTTTGGCATATCTGGGACAAACTTGCTGAAAAATGGTGGTAAATGCACCAAACATTTTCTGATTAGAAGCTTGGTTTTCAGGAGTAACAGAAAAAGTCCCCAAAAGGAACAAATTAAAGGCTGCAGCTGACCTTAGGGCTTTGCCTTTGCTTGAATTACTGCCTGGATTAATTGTTTTTGCAATGGTAGAATGGGGCAGCCAAGATTAAGTATTTTTGATGATGAGTTGCTTAAAGTTCTATATGAGTCCCCTCTACTTTCAAAATTTGTATTTTTTTGCTCTAAAATAAGTTTTTGTATCAGTACCCTAGAATGTTTGTAACTTCTGTTACTGGACCATTCTGCCTCAAATCCTTTATGTTTGTTCAGGGAATAAATTTCCACAGCTCTAAGTAAACAATTGCTTTAAAATATGTAAGGTCTTAGAGACTTTAATTAAGGTTTTCTAATTAGTACAGTGAATTAATTCCAGTTCTTAAAACAAGAAATGTATATATTTTTAATTATGGTAGTGAAGTCAGTGGGGGTAGTGTGAGGTGATTCAGGTGTGGGTTTTTTCCTGCTTTGTGTGTTTTAATGACTCAGGAGGGGCAAAGCACAGAACTGATGCAGAGGTGGAGCCCTGGGGGCTGGAGGTTGGATTGGTGCAAATTTGGACCTACAGTGGTAAAATACTTTCACCCAAAGATGTAAAGCAGCACTGGATCATCCTTCAGAGCAGCCTGGAAAACTGGGCACATGGAATGTATGCACTGAGAGAAGCAGCCAAAGAATGGCTGAAGGGAAATATTTATTTGTTTATTTTAAATGAACTCACTGTGAGATATGATTGTTAGTTTGATACAGCAGTGGATTTAATCCTGTAAAAAAGGCACAGCTTATAGCAACATTGTTTAGCTGACAAAAATATATTGAGTACAGTGGACACTGATTCACATTGGCAGGAATCAGCTTTAGGGAATTCTGCTTCACCAAACAGATCTCCTCACTCCGGATGTTTGACGGTACAGCCATTCAGAGGAATCAAAGATGAGAAATATGAAGAGGGAGGGATACTTTAGAATAACTACCTTCATCTGGAAATGAAATCAGATATTAATTCTTAGAGAAACATAAAACTCAAAACCTCTGAAAGAAGGAGAAAATACAAATGTATTTTTTATGAAGACTTGTGCTAAAACCTTGGTGGTCTTCATTCTAAAATCTAAAGGTGAATATGAAATTTGTTGCTAGAAAATTATGTATCATTGTGGAACTCATATAAGATGCACTCAACAGTTAAATGGATTTTTTTATCTGTAATCTTACAGAAGATTTATAAAAATTACCTTATAAAAACATGGTAATTGAGGGAAAGAGTACCAAAAAGTAATAACAGAATTGTCAGAAGGCATGAGGAAGGAAGCTTGAATAGTATGTCAGATGTATTCTGAGTTTTGATTATTCTACATGTGTTTTAAAAAATTCAAGCATGCATGGCTGCATATATTGTGTAATTTCTGGTGCTAGAGGGAATGCTCAAGGGGGAAGGAATCCACTGGTCTGTATTTGATGCAAAAGTAATAAAAGCATTTTAGAGTTCCTGAAAGTTTTTCAGCTTTTGTTTTTCTTTTATAACCTGAGGCATTTGTTCTCATACCTTATTGATTCAGAAAAAGTGAGCTTCCTAACAGTAATTTGTGAGAATTGTGGGAAGGTTTCTGGTGAAATACAGGTGTGACATCGTTGGGTTGCAGCAGGTTGTGGGCAGTTGTTTTCTGTTCTTCTGCTGCAAGAACTGACTGCATGTTCTGTGCTGTGCTGACTTTGGCTTTCACAAGGGGTTGACACAGTTTTGTCATCTTCTCTTAAATTTGCCATTTCAGCAGTGGCTTGTAGCACTTAGTTTGGTTTTCTAGTAAGAAATAACAAACATGCCCTTACACAGCTCAGCAGAGGACATTAGCAAGAGCACCAAAATAAAGTTCCTCTGCATCTTGCGGTGGAAGTATTGATTGCCTTTCTACTGCTTGTGGTGCTTCATGAAACAGCTACAGACTGGTTTCACACCTGGGGCCTGCTGAGCCTCAGAAGTGCCATCATTCCACCTTTCTGCCCCTTTTTCTGGTGCTCTGGCTAGAATGGCTCTTTAGTGAAGAGGGTTTGATCTCTTGCTGCTGAGCCTCTCTCGTGCCTTCTTTTGCCTGTTCATACCAGAGGAACAGCACTGATTTAAAGAGGGAAACATCAGTATTTGAACAACATTTCCTTACATCCTTAATGATTTAGCTATGCAAGAGCCAGTGTTAGAATTGCCACCTGTGGGAGCTGGTTACTGCTGGAATTTGATACGGGCATGTCCTCTTCAATAGCTGACTTTTCTTCCCAGTTCATTGGGAATCCTCCATGGATTTTCTTTCTAAGTATGGACACTGGCCATGTGATTCACTGAAAAACTAATGGAGCAGCTACCCTGCAGGCTGGAATGTAACTGAGTTCCAGCAGTGCTGGTGTTCATGGAGAATCCACGCAGAGCCAAATCCTGTTTATGGTTTGGGTCAGATTGTGTTTGGTCTTGTGGTACAGGAGCTGTTTGGTGCTGTTTTGTTCACACTCACTTGGGAGGAAAGGGAATCTATACATCCTTGTTGGAACTGGTAGGTAAAAACAAGTAGGGTTTTTTGTTTTTGTTAGTTGCCTGTTTTTGTTTTTCTTTTCTATATTTGAATTTAATCTGTAAGGATGTAAGGTCTTGTTTATATTGAATTATGTTAAACTACGCTGAAATGTATATATGTTTTGACTATTGATATTCAAATTAAGTCAAAAGAAAAAATGGCCTTTGGCCACATATACATGTAAAAAAATATATGTGTAAAAAAATATATGTGTAAAATAAGGCAAGTCTTTTGGCAAAACTTGAATAGAAAGTTAAAATGTGTGTTTGAAACAGTCTCAGTCTATTGCATTGGACAGTTCCAGATGCAGATGAGAAGTGATTAGAGGTGTAATATTTTAGAGACCTTGGCAGTTTTGCCTTGGTTATCCTGCTGGAATTCCAGTGTCCAGGTGTTGTCACACTGGAATTTGATTGCAGGTACTCAGCTGAAGCTGGGGGACATCACCCAGCCAGGTGCTGCTCATGTTCTGTAGTGTTTGTTTGGGGTAAGCTATCTCTGACCTGGGAGGGTGACATTAAATTGTCACTAGGGATATGAAATGGCTGGTGCCAGCACCTCCATCAGTGGCATTGGGGCTTGGGAATGACAAGAGTGGAAGTTCTTGCTGCGATGAACTCAGGTGCTGCAGAGCTGCAGGGATGGATCTCTCCTGGATGCTATCAGTGTCTTCCAAATTGTATTTAAACATGTGCATACACTTGATCCATGTGGGGTTTTTTGTTTGGTTGGTTTTTTTCCCCCAGTTTATCCTGGGGGAATCAGGATAAACATTGAATCTGCTTTTTTCCCCCCACTTTTCTTTGTTATGGCATCCTGTTCATTCTCAGGTATGTTTTCATAGGGGAGTTTAAAATGAGCTTCCTGACATATGTATTCTTTACCTAATTCTGAACATGACATAAAAAGGAATCTTTTTTGCTACAGTAAATATTTTTGTAGTACAGCATGCTTATTTAATGTAAGTAGGTTTCTGAGATACTGTGCAAAATGGGACCCGATTTTATGAGAGTAGCCTAAAGAACAGAACAAATCCGTTAAGCCAATTGTATAAAAATGCAAATTTAAGTCAAGCAATTAAAAACAGATAGAAATTAGAGATTTGGATTTTGCAGAGCAAGCTTTCTACAGCCACTGCCAGATTACTGTGCAATTTATCTGGATTCTGTCAGCGATAGTCAGACTAGATTTTGATAAAGAGCAGCAAATCTGTCCCTCCGTAGTTCCTGTGACTTGCCGCAAATTTCATTCAAGTTGAAGCGTCTGTACAATCCCTTGAATAATTTGGAGTTAATCATTTGTACTTCACAGCCTCTGATAGGCCTTAGACTTGGGGGGTGGGAACAGATTTGGCTTTTTAATCGCCTTGTATATTGTACAGCGTGAGATAAATGACACAGACTGTCTGAAATCTACATTCTTGCTTCTGATGCAAAACTGTAATTAATTTTGTGCAGTGTTTCAGAATTGATCGTGGTCACTTGAATTTCTAATTTTTCATTCACTTCAAAGACCTTTTTTTAAAAAGAATGTGCTTAGAGTGTGTGAATGCTCTCTGATGCTAGTGTACTAAATGACTATTTTACGCCTCCTTTTCAATAAGGTGAAACAGAGGTCAAGGCGTGTGGCTCGTGTTTATCTCTGTCCCAGCCTGCTTCAGGATGTATTTTCTGACTTATAGGAAATGCAATCAAACTTAGGAAATTACATCTAAATACTTAGGCTGCAGTGTCTTCACTTCTGTGCCTTGTAGAAATCCAAAAGGCTTCTTTCAGAAATCCTTTTCAGTATAAAACAATTAAGCACAGTTTAGGCAATAATTACCCTAATTAACTACACTATAATGTTTGTATTCAAGATTATAGAAACATTGTATCTGTTCTCTGCTGCAATAACAACAAGTCTTCCTAATTTCTCTGTATTGATAGTAGTTGTATGTGCTTCTTTGTTTGGTATATTTCACTGTAAAAATATTTGTCAGTGAAAGATTGAACAATATGAATGAATTTGATTATGCCATTGTCAAAAACCCCATGCATCACAATTTCTTGTTTTTAATCACTACTGTAAACCTCACAGCCTGAGGGCATAGTTTTAATTTGGGTGCCTTACTAATGAAAAGAAAAAAATAATTGTTTTGCCTGGATTTAATAATAAGCAATAAAATCAGCCAACCAGATTTTACCTCTGCATTCAATCTCTTTTTTATTATAAAACATTTTTGTCCTTTTTTTCAGATTACAGGCGTAGATACCGAACATTTTACTAATAAATATTTCAGTTTGCTTATGAAGGCTAATGCTGTCATCTGAATATGGAATTATATTTCTTTCATGCTTCATTATCATTTCATGGTAGTAATGACAGTGAGGCGATGGAATATTTACAGGCTTTTCAGAAGACATTTATCCAATACATTTCCCTGAAGGGCACCTAGGCTTAAAGATACATTATCCTTTTATAAAACACTGCCCAGAATCCCAATTTCTGAATCAACCAATCAGAACTTGTTTTGCAGCAGTTACTGCTAAAACCCTCAAGCCAGTCTCATATTAATCCTGTGAATTTGGTGGGGGGTGGGTGTGAGTGGAGGGCTGGGGAGAGGGGGAAGAGGGAGCACTCACTCCTTAATCATCAGGCTTGGTACTTTAAGTAAAATATGTTATTTCTTCTGTACTGATACAGTTTTTCAAACCTGTACTTGGGACATTTCGTTGAGATTGGGTGGACAGCAGCAGTGAAGGCTGGTTGTTCAAATTTGGGTGAATTTTTTAAATTTCAAATTTGTTAGGCTTAATTTGCATTGATTTACAATGTCTTTGTTGGATGTTGCACAAGCAGGTTCCTTGGATCTCTGTTCTGGTACATAAATACATCACACAAATCCATCTCAGGTTAAAAGGACTCGGGCATTCATTCATTCATTCAATCTGTTGCTCAGTGGTTTGGGCTTTCTCCCAATGTGCCCTTGTGCTTTGTGGAAGAAGCAGCACTTATTTGTATCTAGGTAAGAGTTCTTATTTTTAAATAAGCAAAGAAAGCAGAAGTTTTACACTGCTCTGGCATCAGTGTGTCAGTGATTACTTGTTGGAAGAGGTAGCAGAATCAGGATTTTGTTTCTGCTGCTGGCCCTCTATTCTTGCATGTGCCTGAGCTGCATTTGGCAGAGCAGTAGAGAGATTTCTTTTGAGATTCCAGAGGAGCTCTAGCTGAGGTACTGCAGAACTCTGTAGGAGCTGATGGCCTCTCTGCCCTTTGTTAAAGCTAACCTGAGGATCTCTGCTGTATGGCAATAAGTAATTTAGACACAACATGCACTGCACTGAAATTAATACAGTGGAAAGATCCCTACACTGGCAGTCCCTGGTGCTCAATGTACTCCAAGGCAGCCAAAGGTGAAATTTTTTTAGTGAAAGCTGTAGAACAAATCTTTATTAGAAAAAAAAAAAAATCCTGTGTAATAACAATGAAGAATTCTCTCATCTGAGAGATGCACATCCCGAGCTGCATGCAGCTTATGTTATCCTCCTCAAAGTGTTGGTTTTAAATTTCTCTGTCCAGGAGTTCTAACTTACAGCTTCAAAATCCTGAGGTATTTTGAAGTGTATGCAATATTTGCCACTAAACCAATTGGCATATACCATCTGTTACCACATGCATGTATCCAAGATACTGCATTTTATCCCCAGAAGGGGTGTAGAAAATGCATGTCTGCCAAAAAAAGTTGAGTGGCTGTGGTGAAGGAGTCTGAAGTTACATTTATGCACTTTGGCAGCCAATCTCAGTTCCTCTGGTAGCCCTGTGAGCAGGCACTTCTCCTTTTCTGCCTCTCCTGAAATGAGAGTTTTAAATTCACATGGGCAAGTCACTTTGGGGCATATTTTTAGTGGGCTTGAGACTGGTTCTCTTTCTGACAACTTGATCTTCATTTTTGCATACAAATTTCTGAGCAAGAACAACATGAAATAAATACCTGTGTATTTTCTGCTCTAACTGCTTGTTTTGTGCCTGAGAACAGATAATTAGAGATAAATGTGCTCAGATGTGCACCTGCATATCAATTTGGCCTCAAAAATAATTTCTGTTGTTCAGTTCTCAGTGTCTATCAATGTAACAGCCATTACACAAAGAGGACTTACCAGGTCTTGAGGCCCCAGTTGGTGTTTAAATAAAAACAAAATTTCATATATACAGAGTGAAGCTCTTAAGGTAAGATTGATACACTCCCTCTGACTGGATTAAAATATATGCATATCATAAACTGACCACTGATTTGCAAATTAAAAGTGATTCTTGTGCTAAAGTCAGCATCATTTAGAAGATTCTTTTGCTTCTGCAGTCACTGACCGTTTTTTTCTCTCTATCAATATGGGACCAGTCATGCCCAACACCAGGTAAAATGAGGATTCCCTGAGTCCCTTTTGTTGGCACTGAGCACTCCCACTTATTTTCACAACATCAGGAAAGAAGATGTTTGACGTATTTGAACAGAAATCAGTCTTGGTGGCTGTTAACGAAACCACAAAGCTGTTCAACAATACAATTAAATTCCCAGTTAACAATCTCGTGTATATCTTCACTAATGCCGTTGTTTCCTCTGTAATCTCCACTGAAATGCTTTAATGATTTCTAATGACTTCTAGATCTAAAGCAAGATTTATCTTGTAGACTGTGCATACTTGTTGATGCTCTGTAGATACAAACATAACGGTGAGTCACCATTGTGCACAGGCTGTTTGTGCTGCTTTTGAGAATCTCAGTACTGCTGACATTCCAGACATAGTAAAGTTGGTCTTTTGCATATCTGTCTTTGTCTGGAATGCCTGTGGCTGTAGTAGTTTGAGCTATTTACCTCTTGCTGCTGAATACCAGGTCTAGAGAACGGCGGCTGTGCTGCTGTGCATCAGCATTGGCAGTAAATTGGCACCTGCTGGAGGTGTTTGCAGCAGTGTCTGAGGAGAAGGTGCCAACCTGATCATGGAAAATGGATTCATAATGCTCATCATGGCTTGAGAGAAATGTGTGGCTCAATAGGAGTGGCAACTGAAAGGAACTGGGCTGATCTTGAAAACCCAACTTCTACTAAGCCTCTGCCCTTCTCACAAACCCATAACTGAAATTATTGGGCTAAATCTCAGCGATCAGATTCAGGGTTCTGGGGGGTGCAGAAAAAACAGATTTCTGTGTACAATTATCTTAATAAATAGCCTCATATTTTATCCCTGTTGGTTCCTCTCCCCTAAATGTGCAGAAATGTCTGTCCTTGAAGATTAGATACTTGGAGATCATATACTCTGGCTGCATGCAGATCCTGAGCTGCTGTAGTGGGAAGGATAAGTCTGCATGACAATTGCTCAATATATTAGATACATATAGGGTTCACTTAGTGTCAATATTTCTGAGAATTAATATTTGGAAGCATCAGCATGAGCTATTTGTGAGATCTTTCAGAAAAAGCCTTTCCTGCTTATGATTTACTTTGAAGAATGACACTCTCCTTCCAGAACTTGTTTCAGTAGGTTGGCTTTAAGAGCATCAAAGGAATGAGACCTCTCTAAAGTGAATGCTAAACTGAAGATGTATTTGATTACAAAGGAGATTGTGCATAACAGTAATTTGTATCTCTAAATAACCTCTCATGCAGTAGATTTACAGTTGGGATGTGTGAGGGGGTGTGCCTCATGCTGCAGGATCATAAAGCTTGTAGATAAAATGCAAGATATTACTGGAGCATGCCTTTCACCCCTGTGAGTTCCAGGTATCTCATCCTATAATGAAGCACTTAAATTCATTTTTTAAAAAAATTATTTTCTTTTAAAATTTGTTTGGTTTTACTTTGGGCTTTTTTTTTTTTTTAAGTAAAAAGAGCCCCCACAAAAATCAAAACCAAATTAGTCAGCCAAAACATGCAGAGCAAATACATTTAAATATAAACAATCAGGCTGAAACAATATTTAAAGAAAAAGTTATTTTTTTAAAACAAAATTTTGCAATTGCAACTTGGTCCTCCCTGAATAAAGACAATAACAAATAAAATCCAATAATCCAACCTACTTTCAGGTGTAGATGAAAAAATGTTGCACTGCCATTAGCACAAAATTGTTCAAACTCATTGATTACTTGCTCAGATCATTAGAGAGCCATGCAAAGAGAGAAAAAAAAATAAATTAGTAATTGTTATGGTGTTTTCAGCAGAAACATCTGTTGTGGGCTGTGAAAGATATCAGTCCATGCCTGAACAGGTAAATTAGATTTGATGCTACGGAATGTCATTGTTGTTTTGGTGTCACTACTCTGGCATAGCCTGTGTCCAGTTCTGGGATTGTTGCAACTTCCTCCCTCCCTCTGGATGAGCCCATTAGCAGGGATTGACTGCCCACTGTAATCTTGATTTCTTTTCTAGTTGCTGATAATAAGAAAAATGTTATAATTACGCTAGACAGGTTTCTGAAATTGTGATTATCTAAGTAATAATCTTGCAGCACAGGCTTTCTTTGTTTTTAAGAGCCAAAGACTACTTTTCACCTTGTGATTAAGCAGGAAAAGGGGGTAACATCAAGCAAATGCACATCCTGTCCCCATCCCTTAAGCCTCCTGCTAAATCCTAAGCAGCTGTGTATGACTCTTATTACTCAAGAGAATTTGAACTCATAACATTTGAGATGAAAAAAAGGACTCAAAGCTGCTCACCAATCAAGAATGAAACATTTCCACTCTGCAAGAGTTGCCCCGGTAGAGAATAAATCTGTAAATCATTACCCATGTTGTGTCCCCCCCAAGTGTGCATCAGTGTGCAGTGGTTTAAGGCAAACACAGCCCCTTGTACACTCGTTGTGGCTGGAATCTGATACAGCACTTGCTTTGAAATCCGCTTTGATCAGTGAACATTAACCCAAGTGTCGACAAAAGGTCATTTGGCCTCAGGGAGGAAATGGAAAATTTTATGTACAGAACACATTGCAGTGAGTGCAGGGTCATTATAACTATGAGAATAGCTGTTGTGGTTTTTCCTTTCCTTTCCTTTTCTTTTCTTTTTTTTTTGGGCTTGGCTACTATATGACTTTGAACTTGGCATGGAAGCTCAGGCTGCTGAAGCAAGAACTCCTCCCTCCAGTGATCACATGAGCCCCTGTGAATTCCTGACAGGGCCAGTGAAGAGCCTTGTCCCACAGCAGATATCATATTTTGACATAGGACTTCAATTGCAAAAATGTTGATGACCAGTGCAAATGCATCGATTTGTGTTTTTTCTCCCCCCTCAATAGACCAAAGTGTTTGTAGTTGGAAGAGGAGAAGAAAGCTAGTGAAACAGAGTTGAATCTACTTCTTAGAAGCCTGGGTTATCAAACTCATTAATCTACATGTCAAGAGGCTAGGAATGAATAATTGTGTGTAGAATTTATCTGCCAACATGATAGCTACTTTTCAGCTCTCTCTTCAGAGCTCTTTCATTGTGCTTGGCTTTATTATATGCTTTGTCTTTTCTATTTCTAGTCTGTTGGGGAGGTATAGAAATATGTACCTCAGCACTACAGAGGACAGTTGCTTTGAAACATGGCACTGGTTAGTTTTTTGCATGCACATTTTTTTTACTTAGGTGTTTAACCATCAGGGTAGCTTGCAAGATTTACCCTTTGTTCACATATTAATTCCTAGCATTATGAACATTATTCCACAGAGAGAAAAAAAATAATCACCTTAAAGGTAACATCTTTGCTCTGTTTTTTAACAGCTTTGTGGTCAATATTGGCTACTTTATTCAAATAGAGTTCTTGTTAGTAAAGCTTGTAAGTGATGAGAATTCAGGGCATTTTATAACAGTGGTGTTTCAGGAATCTCAGTGCTGTTGAGGTGTTCTCTCTTTTATTTGCTGTGTGGGTTTTCATTGCCATGAAGGACAAAATCCAAAACCAAAGCTGGTGTGGAGAGGGTGGTGGAAGCAGCTTTGGTAGGGATGTGATGCTGATTTGACTTCAGAATATAACTTTCTTTTTTTCTGAAAGAGCATTGTCCCAGTTCTGATCTTATTTTATGCCAGTTTGGCAGTACAGTAAATAAACTACTTTATCCAGGACTTCTATTTTATTTATACCAAATCTGCATGCCTTGGTCTTGTTTACTGTGGGTGTTTTCAAGACAAAATGTTCACGTAATTCTGTTCCAAAATTTAATTTCGAATCTGTGATATCTGGAAGCTGCTGTGCTTGATTCTTATAAAATTCCTGGGGGTGTGTGGTGTGTGTTATTTTTGTTTTGTTTGTTTCTTCTTCACTAGGGCAAATGACATATCAGAATTTTGTCAGCAATCAAAGCCATTCGGCCAGACTGGTCTGTATCTGCTGATACCCAGGAATTCACGGGGAGAATTAATAATTATTGGTACTCATAGCAAAAATGCTATCTGCTGCTATTCTTTCACCTGAGCTCTCTCTGAGGCATCTGTCCTGTTTCCTGGCACAGCCAGAGTGCTGCACAGAGCTGTTACCCTGGTGTTGCAGTTCTTTCCCTTTCCCCAGGAATCTGTGTGACACCGGTAGCAAAATTCAGCGTTTGGCCCTCGTTGCACTGGTATTACACCGCTGTGAATTGACCAGTGAGAGGCAAATAGTGTATTTTTTAAAGGGTCATGAGCAATGCCTTCCCATATTTTCACTGTACCGTTCGATGGAATAAAAATGTGTAAGGAGAAAGGGAGGGAGCTTTGTATTCAGTGTGTACATGGAAAGCCAGAACTCTGTTTATTGTAACAGAATGAAAGTACTGCGAGTCTAAGTGGTTTCAATGATGTTTCCTTCATCCCAGGAGCATCTGAACCCAGCTTCTGCCTTGTCAGCCACATTTATGATGTGTTCATAATTAAATGTCCACGAAGCTCACAGCATGCTGACCACAGAGGGGCCATAAGCAGTAAAGATAAATGAGAGAGAGAGATGTAATATTGCTTCACTTGTGGGTTTAGTCTGATGTTAAAGATTGTCAGTGATAATTATTAATATGTGACCTGGTTGAGTCTTTATGTGAACAATCACAATTTTAATAAAGTGTTAAACTCTGCTCTGTAATCTCACTCTTTATTTGACTGTTTTACAATTAATTCTAGAATTTCAGAAAAATTTTTAGTCACTGAAAAATAATATGGTGGCCTAGTAATGTGAACATGCTGCTACTGACGTTTTTATTTAAAGCTTAAGTAGGATTAAAATTTGAAAGAAACTGAAAAGAAAATCTATAGTCTAAATTGTGGTTTGGATCAAATCTAATCTGGTCAATTGTTTGTCACCTCAAAAGAGTCTTTGACATCCCCCTTTGTTAATACCAGTAAAAATCCAGTATGGTTTTTATGGTATTTATAACATGGTATTAATAACCCCATATATATTTTCACCTAAATTTCCATTTACTGCCGTGGGTCCACTAACCTGATTGTTATCAAAAAATATCAATGTTGTGGAACTGCAAAAATGTTTTTGTTGTTGCATTTGATGTTTAAGACTTGCACTTATCTTCCTTTGCTTACATATCTCAGTTGTATTTATTAACAATTGAGCAGGAGATATATTCCAGTTTTGATAATCAAAATAATGTAGAATATCATCAGTTTGTAAAGAAACAGCACCCTGTGACTGGCATGCTGCTAAAAACTGCCCAATGAATATTTAAAATGTATTATCTCTGAGGTTTTCAACATGTGATGGCAGGAGGAGTGCTGTTGTTTAGTTATATTAGGAATTAATGCTCCAATACAGAATTTTTCTTTGAAAGAGCAGTGAACATACGAAGGCAACAAATTACTGCGGGTAATGCTGTTTTGGTGTTAGAAATTTGGAACTATAGGAATGCCAGATATTTACAGTGGTGCATCTGAATTTTGTTTCTTTTTCTCCATCATTAAAGAGGTGGAATGAAAAAGTGTGAACTGAAGAAATTAGGTATTAAATTATCTTTCAGAGCCAGTTACTTTTTCTTATTTTAAAACAAATAATTTAGCAAATTTTCACACAATGGATTATTTAATTCCCTACCAAGAAATCAATGTTATTTTAGAGTGTGTATGTGTTTATCTTTCAAAGTCTGTTTTACAGCTGGAATTCCCTTTTACTTGGCTGTGTTTTCACATGCATGGCAGCTGCAGTTACTGGTTAGTATTTACCTGGTTACCAATTATCCCTAGAGTTCCATAAATTCAGGATCTGATTCTGACACTTTCACAAATATTTCATCTTCTCTTTGTATGTCTTTTCTGAAAGGTGGATGGAAATTGTCCACCTGAGGGATGGTAACTGTAAGCAGGTAGAACCAAATGAAGTATTAGGAATGTTCCAGCCTGCTCTTACTGAGGAATTTATTGGATTTATTTGTGAAGTAAGCTACTACTGGAACCGAAACTGTTTCAGAATTTTATTTTAATTTGGGAAGAAAGGTGTGAGCTGAGAGGTGAAAATTCTGTTTCTTTGAAATGACTGCAGGATATAGAGTGGGCACAAAATATTGCCAGACCATTTTCCTCTGCTAATAGAGGTGCTGGTGCAGGAGCAGCTCTGTGCTGTTCTGCTGTGTATTGAAACGTGGCTTGATTGTCTGTGCCCTAAAAGATAGTTTATTCCAGAATCCAGCCACTTCTTTAACTCTCCAGTGTATGCAAACTATTAATGATACTTAAGTGATGTGTACATCACAATGGATGGTAGTTTTATGATGTTAATAAAAGTAATTATATGCACCAATATGGTAAAAGAAAGAGAGTAAAATTCAAGGAAATGTTTATTAAATGCAATCATTTATTGGAAACAAATGCTGTAGTGTTGTCTTTGTTTGGTTGATCAGCCCAAGCATTTTATCAAAGTTGGCCTGTCAGGCTTGCATGTCTTTGCAAGCCTAATTGACGCTAATAGACTTGAAAAGAGGAGGAGTAAACTTAGAACATAATGCACATATAGAGATCCAGAGAATTGGTAACTAGTTATAAATGCATCAAAGTGCTTTCAAATGAAAAGCTTAAACAAAGGAATAACATTTGGATAATAAAGAAGTCCATTATGCTTAAATGGCTATGAACAGGTAAAAAAAAAAAGAAAAAAAAAAAGAGGTGTTCTGTCAAATCAATACTTGTTGTGCAAAATTAATCACACATTTGACAAGACATGGTTCTGTGTTATTTCCACCTACTGTATCTGATTCCATCTGAACATCCATTATTAATAAAATAGTCTCTCTCAAGAAATTCATGATCCTAAGATAAATACTTTAATTTTTTTTGCTAAAAAATTTGATTTGAAGTATTATTTCCTGATTCATTCAGTACAGATATTTCTTGTGAATATTTTTCTCCATCCCACTTCAATAATTTTATCCCACTCCCATTAGTTCTGTTCACATGGGACTTATCTTTTTCTTATTTTACACATGACTCTAACTATGAAACTGTGGCCTACATACAAAATGTCACTCAAGCTCACAGAGGCTGAGCACTCTTGATTTTAGGAGTATGTAATATCAATCTGTTTTCTACCAATTCATTTCTCCATTTATTTATTTTCTTTTTCATAAATATGAGGACTGTAGTAATTGATTACTGCTTTTGAATTCTACAAATAGAAACTTTATGAAAAATGCTGTTAGTGTTGTAAATGGTGAGAACTCTGGCTGTGGGGGGACACAAAATGAAAAGGTCTAGTCTGGTTCCTGCTGAAGTAAAGGAGAAAAAATATTGAGGGGAGGCAACAGTCACAACTAACTTGGATTAGGATGTTCAAGAGTTTTGTGAGACCAGGATCAATGGATTTAAGTTGATCTCCCAAAGGTAGGGATAGTAACCTCTAAACTACTTTGCAATGTTACATTTTAAACCTGTGTAAGAAAGTATTTTTCCTTGGTAACTTTTATTTTATATCTGTTTTCCATAACCTTTTGAATAATTTTTATAACAGCAGATTGTGATAACCTGCATTTCTGACTTGCAGCTGAAGATTTTAAAATAAATTGCAAAACTCCAGCCTTAGGTCAATACAACGATAGATTTTTTTTCTGTCCTTTTATCTTAAAATCTGAAAAGAACTTGAAAGAACACAAACATTTAGTGTTTACTTCTGAGAAATAAGTTATTTAAAATACAGTCATTCCCTTGCTTTTGGAATCAGAAATATTTGGATCCATTATTCAAATATGAAAGCAAACTGGACCATATCTACACCAGTGGATTGTTACTCCTACATTTTTTTTACTATTTGGGTAATAAAGCATAATGGCATAATATGTTTCAAGGAAAGTGTACTTCCATTAAGTTCTCATTGACAAACTTTAGAATGAAAATGTGAGTTAAACTCCATTCCTTTGTAGCAGACATTTGCAGTAACTTTTACATTATTTTATAATGTTAACAATTTTATGCTAGATATTCAGAATTCATTGAAATAATAGAGCATTGTTCATAAGACACATTTACCTATGTGTTAGATAATGAAATATGATAATATGCTTTGCAAGGCTGCAATATAATAAGAGTTCAAATTTGCCATATAAATGTGAAGGAGTAAATAAAATCACTGCAGATGATGCACATTTTGTTCCCGGTGCACATTATAGACAATAAGCAAAGTGTTCATGGTGAAAGTTTTGAATAGTGTCCAACAGACTTAGGAAGTTTTACTGGCTTTTAAAACTGGTCTCAGGAGACTTGTGATGGGTTTTAAATTTAGACTGATATAGGCACAAGTGCCATGGCCTATCAGCATTTAACTACCAAAATTGTTGGCTGACCAGGTGCTGCTAAAAAGAAAAGGCCTCCTTTCTACTGTTGTCGCTATCTGATAGTTCTCTGTATGGTAAATCTGAAATTCTGGCCTTGTTGAATTTAATGACATCTTCCTGACTTAGGTCAGGATGTAATATAGGGCCAACTTGAGCTGCAATTTAAATTGGAACAGTTGGTGTCAAAATCAATAATTAAACGTACTTGGAAAAGAAAACAACCCCAAACTAGCAGGTGTAAGCTGTCAGGAGTTGGCCACAGTGGCTGCAGTAAAGAACTGAGTGGAAATCAGTGTTTGGAATGAGTTACAGTCCTTGATTCCCTATGGCACCAAAAACGTGTAGGGTGTACGGGCAGTTGTGTTTCCTAACTCTGAGGAAGTGCAGGTTGAGTACTGAATCCCTAAGAGAAGGAAAGAAAGAGAGGTTTTTGGATTCAAACTGCTTTCTGCCTTTTGAGTGTTAGCTTGAGGAAATTCATTAGAGGAAGAAATGCCTTAAGTACTTTGATTATGCTAACTTTAGACAGACCCATTTGCCTATGCATTGTTATCTTATTTTTTTCCCCTCCTATTTTAATATTCATAAAGTAGCTTTCTTTTATTTCTGTATGGCATTGAGTAGCCTGCCACTTTCTCGAATTCCAGAGATGGTTCAGTTGTAATACATACCAATTCTGTAGACCTGTGAGTGTAGATGAAAGACGTAAAAGCGGACGTTTATTTTTAAATAAATCTTTCTTGCTGTCTGTATGTAATTCTTGGACCAACTGCATGGAAATGCTTGTATGGCAAAGGATACTCTTTAATCAAATTTTGGACCATATTCAGTAAAAGCAGAGGAGAGCTGTTCTGTGATGAGGTGAAGATGTCCACCACCTTTTTTTCGTGAGTGGTAAAAATGTCAGAATCCTTTAGAATCCTTGAGCTGCTGAGCAAACACAAGTTCTTGACAAAGAACCAGACATTTAAAGGTGGTGTGGCCTTTGGGGTTCTCTGAGTAATTGAGTGCTGGTTGCTTGAACCTCTCACTTAATCAGCCACATGTTCTTTGAAAGTCTGAGAAGCACTGACTAAATTTACCTGACTTTTTCATACTTTGGGCAGAGAAAAACACCATGGGCTGCTGTGTTTGAAATGGTAGAATCCTCATAAAAGGGAGTAATGTGCTCTTGGTTGTTGCAGGGTTCTGTCCCTCAAAACTTGGTGACTCTGCCACTGCCCTTGTGATCTGGTACATTCTGAACCGATGGTTCATAACATTGGGTACACATAAATGTCACTTTCTTCCTGCGGTCCAAAATAAGTAGACCTGGAGTGAAATGAGATGGGAGATTTGGGTAACTGATTTTTCTCAGAGTGGTAGCCAGATAAGAATATTTTTCTTGCATTTTTAATACATTCATAAGAAGCTTTGATGTTGAATAACAGAATGAATTTGAAAAAAACTCAAGCCCAGGTATTTTTTTGAGTATTCACCATTTTTTTTCATTTCTAACAACTGCACACATTGTGTGACCTCATGCAGGACTGATCAGAAATGAAGATTAACTATATTTTTAACATAAAAAGTGAACTAAAATTGAGACTAATGTAGGAAGTTTGGATTTATAAACTGTATCTCCTATAAGTTGTGTGGTTAGAAAGGAGGATTAAGTAGCTTTTTGTTTAGGTTTTTGATGTCATGTTGCTTGTTGCTCTCATCAGAATTGTGATATATTCATCTTCTTTGCTTCATCTTGAATGAGAATGCTCTACCAAACCTGTGGTTCTTATGGTCCTATTTTAAGCCTGTAAATTATGACAAAGAGTTTGATTTGGGTGCTCTAATTGTATTCCTGTTTTGTTCCAGTGACATAATAGAAGCAGATGTTGGGTTAAATGCAACTTTTCCCTTTTAGTACAAGGTTTTCTCTGTGCCTGCTCATCATGAGTGGTGTAGCAAATAACTCTTCTGGAGCTGGAATTTGATTAATATGGTGGTCATGCCCACTTGTCCCCCTGCTTGAATATATGTGCTGTCATTATAAAAGGAAATATAAATGGCATTGATCACAGCTGAAAACGTGGCTCCTCCTGTGTTGCTCTGAATGGCAGTTGTAGAATGCTGTCTGTGGGGAAAGCTGCTGATTCTTGATTCATAAAGCTATTTTTCTTTGTTAGAGATAAGAAGAACTCAAAGTGGAAATGGAAGAAGTGCTAGAAAATGCCGAGGGAGTTTCTTGGTTCAGCTATTGGGAAGCTGACAGTTAAATATACTCTTGTCCTTTTCACTAAGTGTTATTATTACCTCTCTGTGCTCTGATGATTTCTGGAGTTACCAATGTGCTGCTAGGGTTGAAGCTGAGAACTATTATAAATCCTTATTCCAAAATAAGATTTAATTTATTCATCAGAGCAGATATTTCTTACTTGTTCTGCCACAAATGTTGAGGATTTGTGCAAAGCTTTATTGCTTTGATCTTAAAACAATAAATAAAGAGGATATTGATTAACTTTGGGTTTAGATAATAAGAACTTAAAGTTGATTTTCTTTCTTGAGTGATCATATTTACCTTTTTCATTAAAAATTTGGCTTTGATATTGCAAGAAGCAGTTTTATTCCTGTAGGATACCTCACTCTTTTTTCCATTGTCCTGTTAAGGCTCTATCAGCCTGGCAGTTTCTCTGGATCTAGGAATGCAGGTAAGAAATATGAGAAGAAATATCACTGTTGTGTCAAGCATGACATACCTCAAACTTATTTGACTGAGACCTGTGGTGCATTAAATTCCTCCAGAAGAAGTTTCTCACTTTTAATAAACATTAAACCTACTTTTGGTTTTGCTCGTGGCCTGTGTGAGAAGACCTTCTTTGTATCCTGATTTTTCCTCCTGTGAGTTTGCAGTTCTCCATTCTGAAACTGAAGGATTGAATGTGATTTATTTCATGGGGATGTTTTATTCTTGCAAGAGATGAACAGATGTTTAGAAAACAAAGCTAGTAGTCACTAGTTTTGTTAAAGCTACCCTAGTAATCAATTGTATGAATTTTACAGCAGAGCTGCATTGGCATGATGTTTCAGAGGCATTTCAATCAAAAGCAGTGCCATTCTGAGCTTGGAACATAGGCTTAGATTTATTTTTCTAGCAGTGCAATCCTCAAAGATTATACTTCATGCACCATTTTCAGGCATGTCAACATCCCTTACAAAATAGGAAGATGAGCGTTATTTCATGGAGGTGGCACAAAGTAATACAATAAAATAGATTTATTTCATCTTAATTTATTTAAAATGTGCATAGACTGAACTGAAGTAAAATCTGCGAGATGAAATATCTTGTTCACATGAATACATTGGGGGAAGAAGATCAGCACTGTTTTAACTTTGAAAAGAGAAGTGGAACATGTGGCTGTTGTTACAGGCCTGGCTGGATATTGTTCCAGTGATAGGTTTCACAGTGTTTGCATAGAGATTTAATTTTCCAGTGTCCAAAAGTACATATCCCCTGAGCTGTCCTGTAAGCCCTGCTTGGCAATATTCCTCAGTGGCTGTTGTAAGTCAGGACTTCTGCTTCTTTCCCTGGCTGTGCTGCTGGTTTGAGGCAGCACACAGTGACATTAAGACACAACCTCTGATAATTAAGATTAAAGACAAAGCTTTCTCTTTAATATCACTGGTGTTAAGCACAGTTCTGAGTATAGAGCTGGACTGACCCAGTAGAAAATATATCTAAGCTATGATTAATCTCTGCTTAAAAACTGAGCAGTGTGACAGCACAGTAAGGCTTAAGTAGATAAAAAGTATGGGTGTAGTAAAAAACTTCTTTGTTCTGGGTAGTCACTTCTTACACAGGGTGGGCTGTGTTCTCTAGAGTGTACCTGACCAGATCTTAGCTGATTTTCTCTAGAGCTGGTTCTCTGCATTCACTTTGATATGTGCTTAGGTTGTACTTTAGCAAATGCATCATGTCTCCATCTCCCCATTTACAGCTTCTCCATCTTCTGTTTCCTATTTCAGCACATAGATGAATTAAAAGCTAGGCTGTTCAAATGATTGCTTTGTAGCCAGCTTTTGAAATACCATAATTTTTTTCAATTGAAAATTTATACTATCCTGATAAAGATATCACTGATATTTTTAACTGTCATGGTACTAAATATTTAAAAAAAAACAAAACAAAGAAAAACCTCAACTTCACCAAATTATTGCATTGCAAGAATTTGGTTACAAGGAAGTAACCATGGTGATATCCTAAGGTTGGGAGGAAACACTGATGCTTTATATTTTGTATTAAAAATAGTATTTAAGCACTGCTTTTCATAGATGAGAGCAGCACTGATGTTTTTCAGATAATGGCTTTGGGTTTGTGTTTCTCAGAGTTAGGCTGAAAAGCTTCAGTGCCCACAGAAGCAAATATAAACTGTTTATTTCTACCAGAGGTAAGTATAGACTTTGGCTCTGCCTCTGTCAGCCAGGTCTTCCTGAGGAATGCCATCAGTCTCCAGAGGCTTTTATGGATCTGGAATTACTTGAATTGTGCTTGAGTGCATTAAAAGATGAGAGCTTTAGGTGGGTGGTTTATCTGCCTGCAGTGATACAACAGTGAGTTGCTGTTTGTTACTTGCAGCCTACAAGGTCACTCTGTGGCAGCTGATGTGTGAGTGGGAATGGCACTGAAATAAGCATAGGAATAACAGGGGGAAAAATAAAAGGCAGAATTATAGAATCAGAGTGTTAAAGGTTGAAAGGGACCTTAGAGATCACCTAGTCCCAGCTCTTTGCCACAAAGGGGGAGACCTCTCCCCTGGAGCAGGTTTCTCAGAGCCTTCTCAGAGCCAGGGATGGGGCAGCCACAGCCACTCTGAGGAGTGAGCAGAGGGTGAGGAACTGACCCAGTGCAGGGGAACAATGCCCAAGAACCACAAACGAAAAGGATGCAAAAGTTGAGGAAAAAAAATTGGGGACACAACTTAGATTTCATTGAGAGCAGTATCATCAAACCTCTCTAGCCTTATGCTGACTGCCAGACAAGGTCTGCAATTAAGCATAATCACCCTCAAATTTGAAAAGCAACTTTTAACATTTCCCATGCAAATGCTGTTTAGTGTCCTAAATAATAATGGGTGGCACCAGGATGAGGTTACCTCACTTCATTTGGATTAAACACACAGAGTTCAGTATGTTTTTTAGTGGTTTGATTGAAAGGTAGGACTGAATGTCTGTAAATGAGGACAAATATTCAGTCATTTGTTCTGAACTTAGTTTCATGGCTTCTGAATGTAAATTTTTTTTTTTATGGTTCTGTAGCCTTGTGCACCTGGTAAGGTATTGATGGGGAAACATGGAGCACAGGGAAAATTCTAAAGTAGTTAGGAAAATGTTACCTCTTGAGCCCTGTGTTCTTTAGAGTGGGCTGATCTTCAGAAGGATATAGAGGGTACTCTTGAGATACTGTGTGTCAGTGATGTGTACAAAAATCAGGTCTGACATGAAGGAGAGTGGTAAAATAATGACATTGTACCAGACTGAGAAAACAGGAGCTGGGCATGGTCTTGTTTGTGAGAAGCTGCAAAATTCCAGTTGGGATACAACACCTGGGTTGGATATTACTTGAGCAGCAAGGAATTCTGTGGTTATCCTGGGTGCATGAGGTGGTTCAGCTGGGAGGACTGAGCACTGGGAGGATGCTTGCAATGCTGTGGAAGGACTGGAAAGCCCTGTGCCCTGCTGGGGTGTGGAGAGAGACATTCAATGCCCAGTTACAAGTTCTTTGTAGTGCAAAGATGGATTGATGATGGTAAAATTGCTTTGGTGGTTTCTAATGCTTAAGATCCCTCTGTGCCCTGGGCTCAGGGAGTTCTGGGGGCTTGGGTGGTCACCCTGTGGAGTAGGATGGGAAATGGTCAGGAGTTTAAAGGCAGTGATTTACATAACTTGAGCTTCCCCTGCTCCTGGGGAGGGCTCTGAGGAGAGGTTACAGGAGCTTAAATGGAAACAAAACCAGAGAAGAGCTGTTTTATTGTGGACTTGCTGACCTGGGAGGAGGGAGATACCTGAAAGTACCAGGAAATTGTGTAAGACCACACAGGGTTTCTCATCAGGTGCTTTTGATTTGGGTGATTTCTCAAGAGGAATATATACTTTTGGCCAAATAGCCTGCTAGTTCTGGAAAGATGCAAATGCCTTTTGCTGCTTGGTCTATTAATTTGCTGCATGAGAGCAAATGAGTAGATTATTCTGTCCTCTATGCATGAATTAACCTATGAGGGGATAGTATAGATGATTGGTTTTAACCTGTTAGTGTCTGTAAGACATTCAGAACAAGTCCTGAATTTTCTGTCATCTTCTTACATATTTTTATGTCCTAAAACCTCATTGATGTTTAAACAAAAAAATCTATATATTGCTTTTTATTCATTTGAAATTTTAATATATACATAGCTAAATTTAGTAATATAGTAACATAATATAAAAAGCAGTTCAATTTGTATTTTATGAAAATCCAAAAAATGCACCATTTTGGAACTTCTGTAGATATCAGCTTGGTATTCCTTCAAAATCAGCAACATATATATATATTATTTAGCATTTAAAATAGGAAAAGTTGAAATAAACATGAGTTCATATTTTAATTGATTAGAAATCATATGCCTCAGTAACAAAACCCATACACCTTCAAAACAAATTAATAGCTTTGTCACTGTTAGTGTGTCTTTCTGAGTGGATGTTTCTGCAGTGGCTTCAAACTTGGGTTCAGTTCAGTTGACCTTAAAAAAAGAAGTCTGAATAATCAAAAATGTCATATCATTTTCAGCAGGCTCTTGAACTTTTTTTCCCCTCTTAACACCAGAAAGAGATAATGTTAATGTAGTGTTTCAAGAATTATAATGCAGAAGCAAGAAAAACTCTTAGGCTTGCTTTGGTTTTAATCTGGAGAGGAATACAAAAGTCATAACTGGGTATGAACACAGTCATTGGCAAAAACTTCTATTAGTTTTAGGGATTGTGTTTTTCTGTTGTCACTGAACTACAGGGACACTGTACAGGGTTTAATGTGATGTATAGTGAAAAAAAAATTGTAGAGCTGCAGAGGGATGTTGGTTGCATAAATTCTTCTCTGATATGTCTTGTGCACCCCATTTGGTGGTAGCAGCTATGGAAAAAATAGTTAATTTCCCAAGAGAAGGCAAACTATACATGGTCAGTGACTAAAATATTTAATAGGAAAGTAGAATAACGTGGAATCCACAGGCTATTGTGCTACCCATTTTGTCACAGTCTTGGCTCAGCTTGGCTTTATGTTTTGTATAACACAATAACCAGAGGAATGTAATTAGAAATCCTCTTACCTAGTAACTGAAATATCCTTTAGAGGAAAATATAACACAGGTGGTTCAAATAAATACATTATTTTTAATGCTGCCTATCAAATAGTTTCTATTGATATTGTGCTTTGTCTTACCCTTAGGAGAGTCTCATTTGTTTTCAGACCTGTTCAAGTATCAATTACTTTGAAAGTGGACAGAATTTCAATGTTGTCCCTCTCATAACTCATGTTTACCATTCTTATGTAAGGAAGCAAAAGCTGTATTTGTGTTTGCATGAGCACACAGATATAGATGTATGTGAAAACATCACACACTCATTGACATTGCTACCATCTTAAAAGTCATACTGAGACTCCTGGAAATCTGGACAAAAATACTTTTCTGCAGTTCTTTCAAGTTCAGGACTCATAAATGTGATGGTAGGGTGCTCTGAAATTGAGTTTATTGGCTGTTGGGTTAATTTTATGGGTTATTTTCTCATTTGTGGTTTAAGATACTGCTGACATTTGTGGTTTGCCTTTCCCTCTTAAAAAAGGGACTTTGTTTCAGATTGTCTTTAAAAAATGATTAAATGTTATCAGGTGTTGTAAGGGAGAGAGGGTGGAGTTTGTTTGCACTTGATTTGTTCCTAAACTGTGATTCTTGCCAACTGTAACATACAAACTCTGGGGCTACTCCACTCTGTCAGCTTGTCATTCTGCAGCTTTTGTGCAGCAGAGTTGGTCCCTCATTACAGTTCACAAAGCATTTGTCATGCAGAGAGTGCTGCCGTAATTAAATTACAGAAAAACAGCCAAACACAAAGTAGAAGTTTTAGTCAAAGTTACATTTTGCCTACTAATAAGACTGTTCAATCACCTAATACAGCCTTATCTCCAGCTGGCTGCCCTGTGTTTCTCCAGCTGCTTCTGAGACCTTTTCCAATATTCCCTGTCAGTTTGTTCCCTGCTCCTAAGGATTGAGAGAGCACCTGATGTCCTCTTACTTCCACTCTCTTGTCATCTTTGAGCATGACATGATTCAGTTTCTGTGTACTGTGGCCTGGGATGTCAGAAAAAGTGAGAAAATACTAACAAGAAGCCTCCTTCAAAGAGCTGGGATCTGTGCAAGTATTACAGATATCATGCCAGTAGTTCAGCAGTTCTACTCTTGCTAAAGTGGATGCTGTGACTTGGGTATTTGTTTTATTTTAACATTTGCATCACAGTTTTTTTTTCTTTCTGTTCTCATTATCCTTATTTTCTCTTCCTGTTGAACAGACTATTAATTTTTTGTTTTACTTAAAGTTATAATCTTAATTTAGCATATCAGTTTCACCAAGCATTCATATGTCATGAATAGGCCTCAAAATTAATTTCTTCTCTGTTTTGGTATATATAGATGTGCATTTGGAATCTTGATTTCTCTGCAGCTGATTTTAAATTGAGGCTATGAAAATGAGAAAGTTGTGGGTTTTTTTTTTTTTTTTTCCCCCATAAGATTGTATTGTCCAGAAAGTGGGGCTTTTCATGAAGAGGGAAAAAAAATAGGCATGAAATACTCAGAAATTAATGATATATTTGTAATATTTGTCAGTACTGGGTGTTTCAATGTATATGATTGGACTAACACTTTACCATATAATTATAGTTTTGCTTTGCTTGTTTTACTTTCCACATTTGATTCTGAGTTTTAGAAGGAATTACTTTCTCCAAACCCCTGCTAAGGATAGTCAGATGTCACCTAGCACTTTTCTGTTGGTTTTTGTTTTGAATATTTAGTTTATCTTTGAGAGCAGGGACAATGTCCACCCTGTGTTATCCTTTCCTTAGCTTGTCTGGGTGTGTACCTGTTAAATACAGCAAGAATTAAACCATCAGTGTTTGGCTGTTCTTGAGTTGTGGCTCTGCTGGTTTCTCTTCTGCTTGCCAGGCCATTGGCACATGGTGCTCTGGGATAGACTGTGCCTTTTGTCAGCTGAGGTTCAGTGTTGCCCCTAAAAATTATGTAGGAAATTGGTCTGCCTTTGAATGAACATGCTGATTTCTGGAAAATGGCCCATTCTTGCTTGCAGTGGCTGTTTATTGGACCATTTTCCTCAGTGAGTTGTTCCACCCTCCAATGGCAATCCCAACTTGACATGAATCATCTTTGCATTGTATCAATTTTGCTGTTTGTGAAGTGTACAAATTATTGTCCTTTAGTACCAAACTCTTTGTCAGAACAAATATACATAAGCAAATCTTACCTGGTAAAATTTAGCTTCTTTCTGGACCTTTAACGTTATCCTGGGTTATTTATAGATTACCAGCTCGTACTCCACACTTACCTAATTTTTGTAAAATTCCTTCCAAGACTTCATGGAAGTGTGGGCAACCTTCTTTTGCAGTAATTTCTTCCCTTGGGCATTGAAATCGATTTTCCTCATCCTGGCATTCGAGGAGTCAAAGCCTGTCCCTTGCCCTGCCTGTCCCAAGAGCTTTCGGTGGCATCACAAACAAATCATCTGAAGGCTGCAGCTTTCAGGCAATTCACTGTGGCAGCATCAGGGAGAGGAGAAGCTTTTCAGGCAGTTTCCCTCTGTGTTGTGATAGAGTTTTGTTCAGAAACAGCATTTGCTGTGAGTGAGATTCTCAAAGGTGGTTTGTTTGGAGATGGGGTAGTAAGGGCAAAATGCTGCTGTAGCTGCTGTGGCTAGAGGCAGCCCGTGCCAGAATTCAGCAAGCAGGGTCTCTGCCCACAGCCCAGGAGGGTGAGCCCTGGGCTAGTGTCTGCTCAGAGCTAGAAAATTCTAGCCTGTGTGTCTATTTATAGACATATATCTAAAGAGAGAGCTTTATGGGTACCACTGAGCTGCGTGCACCCTCTTTGCCTGCATGCATGCAGTCCTTTGATGATATTACATTCAGTAAATTTAAGTTCTCGAGTGAGTGCCTGCTGTAAGAAAGCCTGCAATGACACCAGCAAGCAGCCTGACAATGGCAAAGCTCCTTGAGTGAATGTGGTGCCATCTGTTCACAACAGCAGTTCAGTGTGTGCTGCTCTAGTGCACGCATGGGTGAAAAGAGGTGTGTGCCTGGAAGTTGTGATGCCCAGAAATTTGTTCCTGGCTATAGCTGAGGAGTGTTCAGCTTCTTTGATATACAATGTGAAGAAAATGAGACATAATTTATCAATAAACTAGACAATCACATGTGCCTGTATTTGCAAAAATCTTCTGAGGATTTACCGAATCAAATAAAATATTACAAGGGAACAGGCCAGTGTGTTTGACTGGGGAGATTTTAATCTTGTTTGATTTTTGCAGGCACAGAAGGTAAAGGGAAGGGATAGTAGACAAAATTTGATACTGTGGAAGATAAGTGTTCCTCATTTAGTGGATTGTTTCTTTGAGGTTTGGCAGTGTGAAACCTCAGTTCTCCAGAGACCTTTCACCTGACTATGAACACAGTGGGCATCAGTGAAATTGTTTGTATGTGGGGGTGAGTGTTATTCCCGAATTCTGCACTCCCCTCTGCTTTCAGGAACTCAGCTTGAGTGGAGCTTGTGTGTGAGAAATCACTTCTTGGGTAGCAGAATGACTATGGATAAGCCAACTTGTAAGAAATAGTCACAGCTCTCTTTAAATTATGTGTGTAATAGTTTGAAAAATGAATATAAAATAAGCTGTGAACATTCCCCTTAATTCCAACCAACAAAACTGAAAATATTTCAAAGGGAATAGTTGTCCTATTCAGCACGAATAAACATATATTGGTGAGATGTGTGTTTCCATTTAATCTCTGTATTGATCAGAAGACAATTGATCAGCCAATATCCTGAAAAAATTGAGAAGAAAAACAATGGGGAGAACACAAACTGTACTCTTCTGGCATAAATTAGCAAAAAAATGTGGTATAGATGTGATCTATGTATATAATTCTGTAATAAAGAGATGCCAGTGGAAGAAATGAATTATTTGTGCAGGCAAAACTCTTGCTAACAGGCAGTTAATGGAAAAGAAGGATAACAGAAGTGAGTTGGCAAACTGAATGGGTGAATAACCTGTGTTAAGGTTTCATGATAAACGAATCTAAACAGCAGTCATTAAGTATAATTTTAACAAGATCTCAAGAACAACAGTATAAGCAATTGAAGAGGCAACAACCCATGGTGGGACTGTAGCATGGTTTTTCCTTCAGTGCTCCTGATAACACACTAATTGTAATTGTCAGTAACAACGTCCTGGGTGAGCAGGAGAGTTTCACCGTCATCTTTACAAGAATGTGTTGTGAAAGGGCAGCTATAGACAACTCCACAAAGGAGAGGGGAAGGAGGGAGGCAGGAAAACCTGCTGAAACAGATGGCAAAAGAACTTCAGATGACTTCACATAACTAAAATAATAGTAATATCATTGAGAGCCTTCTAGTCAGAAGGCACAGAAATAATATCGAAAACAATATATCTGTTTCCTTCTGACAGTGCAAAACTGAAAACAAAATCTTCCCCATGGCAGAGGGTGTGGAGTGTGATGATCTTTAAAACTCCTTCCAACCTAAGCTATTCTATTATTATTATTAACATTCTTCAATTCCTTGCTTGACTTTTGAAGTTGATTTTTACTGGACAATATTAAAACAACCTCCCTGTACAGACATGCTGAGTTACTTACAGGGTTTTTTTTTATGAAGATGCTAACTTAGGGTCTTTTCAAAGGTGAAGTAACTAAAATGTTGTCTTTTGAAGGACAAGGCTTTATAGTACCTATGAAAAGGTGGCAAAATCTGTCGTACATAGGAGAAAGGATATTTAAGGAGAAGAGAATGATAGAAGGCAAATTTACTCAATTGGACTGCATTTTTAAAGTAATACATTGTATTGAAAACTTGGAAGGCTTCTTTAAAAACCAAGTTGTACCTATATTTTTAGGGGCTCAGAGCCCTGGGAAAGGGAATTTCATACAAAGATCCACAAATTTGGGAAAAAATGCAGCAAAACAAAATTGAGAAGGCACTTAGCTTATATTTGTTCAAAGTTCCTGGTGCAATGAGACACTGGTTGTGTGAGTTCTGAAACAAAGGGTATGCAGTTAATTTGGGAAAGAGTATAAAACAAGAGAGGAATGTGGGATGAAAACTTTTCTGTTGGTTAGAATTACAGGAACCCATGCCAGAAGTCACGTGGGACTATTGTTTTAGTAGATGTTTTAGACATGCAGGTGGGCAACAAGAAGACCCAGAGCTGTGACTGTAAATTTCCAAGAAATATTTTGATATCATTCCTCATTGGAAGATAACTAAATACTTAGAAAAACGTTTTTTTTTCTATTATATTACATTATGACATATTAAGAACTTTTATAAACATGAAATGATTTGTAAAGGCAAGTACCAGGGAAATAATATTAGGCTGAATTGACCACTGAGGTCAATTATCACCCTTATATTGCTTCTATTATCACCTTTATGTTTACTGCCTGTAGAAGCTTTTTCACACTCTCCCTTCTTTTGATTTTTCTGTAACAACTCAGGACAAGCCAATCTTTTTATAAGTGCTTGAAAGGGAATTGTAATGGAGAGAGAGCCCTGCACAAAAGATATGAAGCTAAAGCAAAATGTTGAGTTTTGCTTAGTTGCTCTTTTTTAGTTTCCTTTTTTCTTCTAATGAATATTCTAAGTGAGAAGAAATAGTATCCCCTAGAACTACACATGAGACTTCATCCTTTTAGCTGAAGAAGTAATTAAATAAAGGAAGCCTTTCTGAAGGACCCTATGCTACTTATTTAGGTCATTTTAAACGTCAATATGAGTAAATGGGAGGTTATATATCATCCTTTCACTTTAAATTTACAGGCTGCAATGTGTAAATTTTGCCTTATGAGTTTCTTATAGCAGAGATTTAAGTTTTTTGTCTTATAAAAAATTGAGTATGCCAATGTGTCTGTGAAATAACAAAAAACAAATGAGTGTTTGTTTTAAAACCTAGAAAATAGGTTTCAAAAGGAAGAAAAGATTGGATTATGGTCCAAAAATACTTTCCCTAATATTATGGAAGAAAGCCACTGGGTCTCTGAGTCTCATTTGGCCTGTATAATGAGGGAAACAGTGTCTGATTTCTTCAAATCTCACCTTTGTACCTCAAATTTGAAATTAAATGTGGGGAGTATAAATCCAAGGCAAACCATTTCAGCCTATCAGTATTTAAAGCCATATTCTGTTTATTACAGGAAAATTGTTTTAATATTTTTTTAAAAAAATTGAAATGATTAGGATCTGTAAAGAGCTGTAAAGATCTCCAGACCTACACTGTTTCAATAAATCTCTGTAGCTCTTGACAGTACTGGGGGTGTACTCTTGTAATGGAAGTAGCTGAATGAAGCTTTTTAATCCCTGTTGCATCCCCGTCAGGTTGGATTATTGAATAGTTCCTGTGGTCTCGTGTCTCTAGAGTTGCACCCAAGTTACAACCATACAAGAAAGTTGTAATTTCTTGCAAGTTCCATAGATTTATCCCTCGACCTCCAACCCCCTGCCCTATTTCTCTTTTTTGCATCACAATTTGAGATAGAATATAGGTTAGCTATAGGTTAGCTATAGGTTAGAAGTTGTGTTTGGGTGCTGGAAAGTCAATGAGCAAGTGAAAAGTAAGAATGATGAATAAATTGGTTATAGCTGAAAAGGCAAAGTGAGAGGCTGGTGTCTGGAGGGCACGGTGCACTGGTGTGTCCCTGTGCTGTGTTCTTGGCAAATTCTAACCTTAGCCCTTATGATAGCAGCAGTATGGCTTTTGCCACTATGTGGGAAAAATAACTAGGGTTAAAATAATTGGTTTTCTTTTTTGTTGTTTAAAACTTGCCTGAAATTTCACAAGACTAGTTAACTAGTTTTTTTTGGAACATTTCACAAGGATAAGTTAGGATGTAGCTAATGCTGTGAGAAGTTGCTTCCAAAAGGATTTCCTGCATGAAGCAGAGGGGAAAACAACATATACAAAATCCCCCTGGAACCTCCAGTTGTAGAAAATACATACATTTAGCTTTTGTTTAGCTTTTGTTTAGCTTTTTAGATGTCCAATTACTTCCCCTGCAACAAACATTTTCAAAATATAGTAACCTATAAAGAAATGATCTTGCAAGTTACTTGCTTGTTTTATGCAAAAACATGCTGTTTGTGTTTAAATGACAGTAACCAATAATTGAATATCTGTAAACACTATCAACAGAGAACTTAAATAGTATCTTTGGAGTAGGCTAAAATTAGTTTTCATTACAACCTATTTGTAAATCATTTGGACCAAATATCTCAAGCTGAAAATGTAAATGTGTTTTTGTTTTTGCTGGAGAGATGAGGTCAGCAGAAGTCTGCAACAAATATGATTACTTGGGTGGAGGTGACATGATTTACTTAAATCAGGCAATTTCCCCATTAAAGCATTGAAGCCTCAACTCATAAAGAGACTGCTTAGCAGATGCACTATAATGTCTTCTAGCATTTGTTATATTAGGTGATTTGAAAGAAAAGAACAATTATAAGAATGGATGTATTTCTACGTTGAGTGGGGAAAAAAATACAGTTTTTACAGCAGGGGGTGGCTAATTTTCAGCAGATAAAATAAGCCTGCTTCATAAAAGCTTCTATATAAATATTGTGCAATTAAATATGTATGTATATTTAGATTTATATTACCAGGGTAGGACACTGCAAGGATGAATCATGTGAGTGGTTAGTTTCTTACATTTCTCCACTTTCAATACAGAAACAATTGTCTCCTTTCCTTTCTTCCCCACCCAAAGGGAACAGCACAGAGGCTTTAAACACCAGTACAGGTGGATTTTGGGTTTGTTGTTCAGTTTTTTCCTTTATTTTTCCTCCCCCACATGCCACTTAACATTAGGAAGGAGTATTAAATTGGCAAAATTTTATACTGCTGCTCTTGCTTCTCTCCAGTATTACAATCTGAGCCAGAGGCCACACCATAAAATGTGATTGATTAGCAAGGACTGTAGTTACAGGAAGAGATGCCATATTTTTCTGTGCATTCTGTGGACTGGGAGAGACTGAAACAAGGAGATTCAGAGCTGAATCTCTAAGGCTGAGCCCACTGGGGCACGTGCTTGCCTTGGAGGAGGTTGCACAGAGATGTTTCTCATGGGCTGTGCTGCTGTTGTGGTTGAAGCATCTTTTTGTTCCTGAGCATTTGTGTCTGCAGCTGGAGTCTCAGGTGCTGCAGATCCCAGCCCAGGCCTTTGGTCTGATCTAGTAAAATCATTGTATGCCTCACTCTGCTGAGGCAGATTTGATTTGGTAGAGAGGTGAATTTTCTAATTAGGCCAACTAATGGTTTGTTTTATAGTGTGCTTTTTGATCATTCCAGTGTTTCCCACCTTTAGTGTAAATCTGCTCCTCTGTTTGCCATGGTATGTAGGTGCATTTGATCCAACTAAAAACTGGGACAGTGGATCGTGACTTCAGTAAAAGTTTTTAGGAAATTCAAATGGTAAATGCTTTTGGTCTGCACCAATATTTTAGAAATTGCTATGCATTTTTTTTCAGGTGAACAAAAACATCCACCCCCATATACTTGGTTTTGGGCACTGTGGCTCTGAAAGAAGACTGAATTTGGAAATTCTCTCAGAGATTAGAAGTTCTGATCTCCTGAGCCAGCTGTAAGAGCTGAGTCTTATGCTCAAGGCTAAAAAATACTTAGTAAAACCTGATTTTAATGTAATTAAGAGTTCATTTCAGGGCTTTATTTGGGCTTTATTTTGCAATAGAGAGTGGTAAAAAGATGAAACTCACAAATTGATAAAAGTTCATTTTGGTTTTCATGTCGCTGAAATATCCCCTTCAAAGGGACCGTGAAAATATGCATTAGTTGCATAAGTGGGTCTTGATCTCGGTCCATGCTGCTTTGATTAGAGCTGGTGTAATTCCATCATGGTTTTTTTTTTAGAGGGGCAGAGAGGTTGCTGCAGAGGAAGGGGAAGTGTAGTTGCAGCAGACAGAGAAAAGGTTGAAGGTTTTGATTGTCTGCATGAGGCATTGCTTCAGCGTTCAGCTTCGACCCCAAACCTCAGCGCGCCTCTCCCAGCCCCTCCAAAACGAGCAGTGTTGGTCTTTGTCTGACATATTTGCTCTGATACCACATCTTACTGCAGCTAGAGAGGGTCTGAAAAGCTGTTACACATTTGAGTTTGCTTATTCACAGAATGACCAGGTTGGAAGAGACCTTCAAGATCATCGAGTCCAACCCATGCCCTAACACCTCAACTAGATCATGGCACTGAGTGCCATATCCATATTTTTTTTTTTTAAATACAGTATAGTGCAAGGAATCTGGCAGATTTAATTATCTCTAGTTAAAGCACCATTTTTGGCTTTGGGTATAAGGGAAAATAACTGCTTAATTCTGACAGTGAATGTCTCTTGGTATTGAAGAGCTACATGTAAGACCTCAGAATTCAAAATAATTCAAAGCAAACTTTTAAATTAAGCGAGCACCAATTAAAAATTCTAAATATTTGACTGTCTCTGGAAGGGGCAGTACATAAAAACAGTGCAGAGCAACTTTTTCTTATGTCAGTTATAACACCATAAAGGCAGAGAAGGAATAAATACACTGAAAGTACTGATTAATCCCCCTGTGTTGCAGTGCCACTTCATACTGTTGTAATGTGGACCCTTTCCTCTGATATTACTCAAGAAATACAAACAAGAAGCATTTATTATCTCCCAAGTAGTGTGTGCTATAGAGTGCTGAATAAGGAAGTGAGGTATTGCAGCTGTTATCTTCTGAACTAACTGCTACTGCGTGTTCCATGACCAGCCCTGGCAGGGTTTTTGTTCCCATGAATGAATAGGCTATAAATCTGTCGGAGCTGACACTAGCAGCACTGCTGGAGAGTGTAAAGGGAAAATTTGCAGAGGAATCTCGTGGTCTTTGCTTGCCTGGAAAATGAGTTCAATAAAATGGAGGTGATCAGTGCTTATTTATAGGCCAAGCTGATACATCCAGCATTGGCTGTCAGGGTTTAACTTAGTGTTTCCTCATTTATGCTCACTCTGTAAAGCAAAACATGGCACTGTAAAAAGCTTATATAATGCTGTTATACTGGGCTAGTCACTATTGTCGAAAATAGATAAAGCAAAATAAAGAGAGGAAAAGATAAAGGCACAGATAAAATGCACAGGAAGGCAATGGAAGAGGCTGGCCAATGCCAATACCCTGAGAAGGGATGTGGAGCTGCTCAGAATCATTTTGCTTGAACCCTAGGCTGGAGGTGCTTGGCAATTACTGCTGTGTTAGAACAGCAGATAGATCTTGAGAACTCTGCTCTGGAAAGACAGCATGGGGATTTTATTCTAGTGGAGGAAAGCACTGAGGAGCTGTCTTTATTTTATGTAGAGTTCCTTCTAACACCAAATCTAAAGGTATGCTGGAACTGTATCTTAATGTGTATTCTGTTTTATGTGGGGGGCTTGTATATGGATTAGTGTGACATGCAAAACTGTTTAAGTACAACAAATTTTAGAATGTAATTCACTGAAGAAAAGTTTTTAAAATCTTTTAAAGCAGGTGTTAACAAAAATCAAGTTCAAACCACACCCAGAGCATAGCATAGCCTATACTTAACAACTGAACCTGAACTGGGACTGGCTGAGTAAGTTTCACCTGTAAATAATTAAGATATTTTATGACCAGCTCACCTGATGAGAAGTAGGAATGACTCCAGGTAGCCAGTTTGTAAAATTTGCTTTGCTGGGTTAGGATAGCCATGGGCTTGGAGCCAGACTGGACACTCTGTGACCAGAAGTGCAAAGAATCTAAAAATTAAGGTCACTGGAAAACTGCTGTGAAAGACAATTTTTTGTCTCCTAATAATTTATCAATTGCTTTAAGCTTACTGCCTTATAGCTATACTTCTTGCTGTGTTCAAAGGAGTTGAAGTAAATCTACACTCTCATATTCTTTTCTTTGTGCCTTAATGTGCTGAAGATTTGTAAACTGCACTCTCTTGCCTTCTTTGATAGGGGTGACCTCTGCCTGAAAGCAGGGAAGAGGTGGAATAACTCCTCTGAGTAAATGAAGTTAATGCATGACATAATGATGCACTGGGGACATGTGTTGTTGTTTTGAATAAGGACTTTAAAAATGAAATGAACAATACTGCAAGACTCTGAGGCACCATTCTGTTAGTCTTTGGTCAGTTCTATTTCTGCAGCCCCAGCTCAGTTTTAAACATGGCTGAAGGCCAGGTATGTCAGCACAGTAAATGTTGTTTTCCTTTTATCAGTGGAATTTTGCCATGAAATGAGAAGCAGAAGTCCATTGAAATTTTTAATCCTTAATTTCTTTTGAAGATTTTTCTCTGTGTGTGTATTCAATTAAATGAGCACTGTAAAATGTCAGAATTGCAATGTTTCTTTAAACTTGCAAAAACTTTAGGTGTAGGTCCAACTTACAAAATTGAACTGCCTTGCCTTGCATCTCTCTGTGGAAGCTAAAATATTTACCAATTTTTCTCTTTCTTGGCGCTCCAAAATTTCTTTCAGTATCTCAATTAGTGCAAACTTATCAGAAAGAAAAGTACAATTTTCTTCCTATTATAGTAGTAATAGAATGTTTCAAAGGCATTTTGGGCTATTTCAACACACAGAGAGGCTTTGAAGGGAATTTCAAATAAGAATGCCAAATTAAGTGATAACTCATTACTGGACTGTTTCACATATCATTCAGACCTACTCCAGGGACAATGCTTGAGTTATGTATAAAAATAATACTTGACCCTTAGTGACCTATTCCATTTCCAGTGTCTTGTATTTTGTGATTTAATGAACGAGCCTGTAAAATTTCATGGTAAACATAAAAAAAATCCCAACAACCCGAAACAGAACTGAGTCTGTTGTTCCATCTTCATAATTCCAAGAAAATCTGTAATGTATGAGTGGTTTCTGAAAAGGTCTTTCTTTTATATGTTGCTGAATTAATAGAAATGCCTTCTTTTTGTAACAATAGCTAATGAACTAAATAAACACTTTTCTAGTGTACAGTTGAGGAATGGTGAATATATTTTGTAAGCAATGACCCTTCTGTTTCAGCTTTCAAAACAGGTATGGAATGTTTACAATATGGTTGTTGGCTCATTAGAACAAGTGTTTTCCTTTCCCTGAAGTTAATAGATCTTAGGTTTAAGTCTTTTTTTTCTGAAATGTGTGTAGGGATTATCTTTCATGATGCCATGCAGTTCTTCTTCCCTGGGCTGGGGATATTTTCTCCATAAAGAAAAGAGGATTCTGCAGAGGGAAGTTAGAATAAGTTGGAGCACTCCCTCATTAGACTGAAAACCCACAGAGACAACTGCTAAACGTGATTCTTTCCATTTGTGCTTTTTTCAGTCAGGTTTTGGAAGAAGTTATTGCAGTGAACGTCCATGTACAGAAGATGAATTTGTATTTCCTATGGTATAAAGATGCCTAAGTTTAGAATGCACTTCTGGGAATTTGTATTAGTTAAAATGGAAGACCAATACTTTCAGAAACAAAAATGAAGTTGTCTCAAAGTTGAGAATTATTTTTACTTGTGAATAAGTATGTGTACATTTTTTATTATTTTCTTGGTATGTAGCTGCACTGTCTGCAGGTGCTGCATTAAAAATGACAGAAACTACTCTGGATCCAGAGTGTTGCAAGTGTAGAATATGGAATTAAAAGAAGCAGCAAGTCAGCTGCTTGTGTTGAGCAAAGCTTAAGAAGTGAGGAGGAAAGAGACTTTTTCTAGTGTAACAGGAGTTGTGTGGTGATTATTAGTCACATCAGAGCATCAGAGTGGTACTCCTTAATTACCTACAGCTACAACTGCTTAATACAATAAATCACAGTGGAAAGCTGGTAGGTGATAATGACAGGCACCTGCTGATGGAGCCTGCAGTAATAAGGGTGCTCCACATGCAGCTGCCTTTCTTTCAATGTCTGGGTGAATGAAGGAGGAGTGAGGGGAGCTAGAGGAAAGACCTCTGGCAGCAGTCGGGTATCAAGGCTCAAGATGAATCTCACAGGGACTTTTAGCCAGAGATTGTGGGGTTGGGGTGGTTTTTTTTTGTTTGTTTTGTTTTTTTGTTTGCTTGTTTTTGACAGAGAAATAAAGGGAAGTGAGGCCAATAAAGTGAAAATGCTAACACTTAAAATATGTATTTCAGTTTTGGCACAACTGTAATGGTTGAAAGTAATTTTGTAGTTACTGTGTGCTGGACTAAATGTGGGACCATAGAGTCAACAGCGTACTTTTGAAAATACAAGTGTGCAAACACGAGCCTGCGGGTGCTGAACCCAATGGGAATGTTTGTGGGGCAAGGCAGGATGGCACGTTCAAGTGGTTGTAGTCACAGTGCCTGGCTGAAAATCCTGGTAATCCATGCAGCACTGCGTGACTACATTAACACTTCACAATAAAGGATGGCAAGAGGGCAGATTTGCATGCAAATTAAATTTTCAACAATATTTCTGCATGCAACTTCCATTACAGTTGGGCAACTTTACACAATTGAAACTGATGACTAAGAAAAAGCATTTACAATTTAGAAAATTACAGCAGCAATGCCTGTAATCACCCAGGTTAGCTGCTGAAGTGCCTCTAGGGGTTTGATTAGAAGGAGGAGAACCTTTAAGAGGCTGATGAGGCAGTATCAAGCACTGTGAATTGAAACAGAGTGAGAGAAGCTGTTATAGCCTGGATTTAGTGAAACAAATCTAAGACAAACCTATTTAATACAGACAACTTCTAATCAATGGAACAGGATTTGTTCAATCACACCTTAAGGAGCTGTTAATAGTGTGATATTTATATCTGAACCCAGGCCACATTTAATAAAATTGTATATGCAAGACAACATTAAAGGCCCAAGGAAAATACAGGATGGTTGATGACATGAAGGGTGCAAAGAAAGGGATTCCATTTGTTATTGTACCAGGTCCTGAGAAGTATAGAGAGTCCACAACCTCCACAGTCCTTTCCAACATGTGTCTATGTATTTTTACGTTTGTAAATGGTTTGTCTTCTATTTCCATCATACACACCTGGCTTTGTGTGAGATCTGTGTATAGGGGAGATGAATAATGCTGAGTAAAACTCAGAATATACTGCCCTCTCCTGACAGCTGGGTCAACCCCAGAGCCTGCAAGTAACATACTTAATTTTTCTTACAAGAAAATTTGGTGCTTGATCCTTCAGCTTTTTGGTTATATAAAATAAAAATGCTCTTCCACTGTGAAAGTGTGTTTTTTTGTCTTCCATCATGAGGAAATTAATGAGAATATTATTTGCTGATATTCATACTTTGATCATCCGCTCTTCCAAAATATATCTTTATAACATTTAAAAAATATTTCCCATATTGCCTGTTGTCAATTGACTTAGTTTCAGAATTGGCTCGCTACCAGATTGTTGAAGATATGTAAAATAATGACTGAAACTGCTGCCAAAGTGATAATGAAATTAGTTCTGGTCTTGTCCATAAACAGGTTAATTTTTGGGCAGGACACAATGATCAGTGACAGCTGAAAGTACAAAGCAGTGCACAGGAAGTTTTTAAGCAAGGGACTGGATTGTAAATATTGTATGGTAGAGGATTGGTTGGCAGTGTGTTGTCAGCCAAATAGGTGTCATAGTTTTTTTAAAATATTAATTCCTTCCACATATTTTGAGGCCAGGTTGCATTTTATGGAATTCCAGTTATAGAAAGTAGCACTGCTTCTGTCTGATGTTATCTCCTGACCTGTTCTTGGGCCATAGCTGAAAAAGACTGAGTATAAACCCTGATATTTTTTCCACCCAGTCTGGGAAGTTAGATGATGAGGAAATTAAAACCTTCTTGTGAATTATTTGGAAAACCTCAGTGAAGCTTTCTTTGCCTTCAGCAGGATGTGTCTGATATCCCTTTGAGAGTCAATGGCCCTATTATTTATGTAGTCTTTTTTTCCCCTTTCTCTGCCCCCACTCCCCTGCCATGTATGAGGTTGTCTCTTCCATTTCTGCAGATTAAGAAGTTGTCAAGGAATAGAAATTTCCACTTGGAGGTGACTGCATTCTTTTTTTTTTCCTGTACAGAAGACTACAGCACACTATCTAAAACACCTGTAAAGGAATATTTCTGCCTCATGTATTACACATGTGACTTTGCTTCTTGAAACCTCGCAAGTAGAGAGTGTATTGTCTCCAAAACATTTCTTTTTTCAGGGCTCATGATCTGAATTCTAGCAGAAAGCCACAGAAGTAGAAAGGCTGCAGAAAGCAGAGCTGGTCAGTGTATCTGAACACTAAAGATTAGTGTGGCTGGGAGGGAATTATGAGGAAAATTAAGTTTTCCCAAGAATGGCAAAGTATAATGGAAAGATGTGCAGCAGCTCTGATATTTTCCAGGAGCTTGGAAAAGACAATTGCTGGTGGAGCTCTCAGTGGACTGGATGAACTTGTACACAAGCCTCATCCAGTGTGCTTGCTAAATTCAGAGCTTCTGTAAGAGATTTTTGCTTTGCCTCTTTTGCTGAATAGTAAGCCACAAAATCCTGTCTTATGTTGTTTGGTTTGTTTTCATTTTTTTTTGGTCACAGTTCTGTACCCTGCACTTTTAAAAATGTAAATTCCTGACCACACTATGCCTGATCTCATGTTGCTGCTGTTGGTAGAATGCAAGGTGTGGGTAAGTGATGGGAGCTAGGAGTGTGTGCTTCTCCCAGCTAAGGGCTGCTGAGAGCACCTGCTCCCTCCTTCAGCTGGACTTTGGGATTGATGTTTGAATTCTATTCCTAAGGACTGAATGTATCATATTTTCTACAGCAAACTGCCAAGCCTGCTTTAGTAGGCATTTAGCCACACCATCCCTGTCCTTACCCCAAGCTGTGAAATTAATATTGTGCCTATATATATATATATATATATATTTAGAGTGGTGCTAGGTAGTTTTATAAATGAAGGTTTTGCTCCAGGTGTTGTCATAACAAATCTTATTAATATAAAAATATATATGCTAAGTTTTAAATCTGTGTCCTGTGATACTGGTACTATTTTTGAAGTGATGGTGTTTTCCCACAAAGGTGCTGTGTATGGACACTGAGGGAATGTGTGTGTATAATTTTTATGCATTGCTTTTGAGCATATTTATGTAAAGGGTAAATAAAATATGCTCTCTTAATCCAGTACAGATTCTGCTCAATCTCAATCTGAGTTTTGCAGCTCAGAGATCTTTCAGGATATCTCTGCTCCTGTTACTACTGAGCTGGTGGAAAAGATGTTGATCCAGAAAATACAGCTGAGTTTGGTGGGAGGTGGCATAAAACCCATTCAGACCCAAATGAAAAGGTGTTTTTATTTAATAAGGCTCTGGCATTGCAGTGTGCAGCAAACTGCTGTCCCTTGGTATGAAGATAATGTTGACAGTAAGGAAAATGACTTCTAAGACATTAAAAAAAAATATTAAATTCTTAATGAAATAAAGCACATTTCTCATTTTTAGATAATTCTGTTTTTTCAAGAGACCATAATTAATGGTTCTGGTAACTAATTTACCACTTCTAGCAATCAGTGAGATGCTGGACTGCTGATGGGTCAGCATTAATAGAGTTAATTGTGAACTGCATATGATAATGTGATTTGCCATGGCACACTTTTCACATTTAATTATTTGTGCAAATTTCACTAAGAGATACTGTAATATTGGTTATGCAGATTCAGTGCAAGCAGCATATTGGTGCAAATACTGTTTAGGTGAAATTAAAAGCAAGACTTTTGTTACTCATTCAGAGAACTGATTGTCAGGTTTTATGAATCCTAAAACATAGCCAAGATGAGAACAAAAAACCCTTACTGAAAAGCTGGAACACTGATCAATGCAAGTGCCATATTTTAATCCACCACTAATAGTTTTATTTAATAGTCTCAAAGGTTTTTTGATATAAAGAGCTGGGCAAAAGAAAGGTGTCTCTGTGCTTCTCAGTTTTATTACACATGTAAACAAATCATCATGAAATGAATAACACTTTAAAATAAGTGGATGTGAAATAGATTTAACTCCTGCTTAGTCCTGAGCTCTTTCTTATAGATTAACAAGCAATTGGCAAGGTAGCACCATGTGGTATTTCAGCCATGTAACCATTGTATTTATTCTATTAATGAAACCTCAAACTAAAGACTTACTAAGCATGGACCATACAACATAGAACACAAAGGAGTTATTCATGATTTTCAGCCAAAAATAAAAAACTTGCTACTCTGATCAATAAGCACAGCAGTGATTGAAAAAGTCTGGCTTTGTACCCTTTGTATTTAGAGAGGGGAATACTTCATAAAGCTCTGAGTTTCTTATGTGCTCTACTACTCTTGTATTTTCCTTATGCAATGCAGCCTTGTCCTGTTTGGGCACAAAGCTAAAGTGCTGAGAGCAGGTGAGATGTGGCTTCATGATAAAAATATAGGTTGGGCTGTAATTTGCCATCATAGAAGATAGAAATCACCAGCCAAGGATGGAATACAAGTTTCCTAAAGTCAACAGTTCAGGTTAAAACCCACCTGAGGTCCCATGCCAGTGCATGGTATTCACATTAATGGAATACTGGAATAATTGGAGCAACCTTCCTTCTCTGGTCATGGTTCCAAATATGTCCCCTTTGTTAGCTGAGATCATTTCCTCCTCCCTCAGATGTAAGCAAGGTTTTGCAGTAATAGACGGTTCCTGCTGAGAGTTTGCCAGGCAACACATTTCTCTAGGGAGGCTTAAAATGTCCTCCTCTTAAAAAATGTCCAATTTAACGGCTGTATTTAGGTGTTTGAGGCCATACAGTGTTTGCAACAACTATGATGGCTCTATTATGATAATGGAAGAAAGCTGCATTATGAAATAAATGCATTCTAGGTTTTCCTTGGCAACATAATGTAAGGATTGTTCTGCATGTTGGTACTAAAGAATCAAAAACAGTTTAGTAAGTCGATGTGAACACTATTTCTTGTCGTGTGGTTAATGGATCTACTGTTGTATTTGTGTTCTTTCCAGCTCTGCTGCCTTACATCAATGAAAAATTATGTTTTTTCTTCAATGCCACAACACTAGTCATCTTTATATTCAACATATTCCCCTTCAAATCTTTCAGTGTAAGATGTCTACCATTTTACTGGGTTAGAGTCATTTTCCTGGTCATTTTCTTGGCAGTAGAAAAGGATAATCTTTCTTGGTTATTGATGTTGCATTTAATAAGCTCAGTTGAGTGTAGTCATGTTGATGTCTAAACAAATGCACTGCTGCTTTTTTCTCTTTTTCTTTTTTTTTTTTTTTGTGTATAGAGCTGGCTGGAAACATGGCAGTCTGTAATTACTCTGGTTATGCTTCTGGTTAAAGCAACAATAATTTCTTTGCTCTTATAGTGTTTATACCCTTTCTAAGCCTTCTTCCCTTTCCCAAAAGCTGTTGCCTACGATTGGCTGGGCAGATTTAGGAAACAGTGAAAATTTTTATGATTAGCATCCACAGTACATGAATAGTAGGCATTCTTCAGATTTAAAGAGGTCAAATTGATTTTTTGTGTGTGTGTGACAGAATTTGTTCCTGGGGTGAGACTTTGAAGTAAAATTTCAAAGCATTGACTAGGGGTGCAGCTCTGCAGCTTCTTATTGACTTTGTTCAGAGATCAGGAGCTAAAACTGCATGCTGCACTTTGAAAATTTACCCCTAAGTATTGAGTTCTACCTCAGAATAATTTTTTTCCAATAATTTAATAAACCCCTGAGAATGTGGTTTATAATGGAAATGCTGACATACTTAAACTTAATGCTAATCACTGAAAATTAGTAAGATCTTAAACAGGACTTGGGCAAAACCTGCAACTCGTAAGTATCCTGTAGTTAATTAACAGGAAATATTTCAGAAATGCATGATCCTCAGAAATTACTGTGTTAGCAGTGGCCCTGTCAATAGTAATATCATGTTTAGTTTTATTCTTCAAACTTGCCATTATCCTCCAGTTTATAGGAGAATACCTAAATACTTCTTGCCTATTTCCCAAACATATATGTGCTTTGTAGAACTGAGCTTGTCAAACTTGGAAGCTTGTGGTGAGGAACATTCATATGTAATAACAACATGATGGATTCTTTAATATAAAAGTGTCAACAAGATTAGTGCTGTTACAATCTCCTTTGTTTGAGTAGGACCTCAGGAAAGAACATCTTCCAGTCTCCAAATTGTATTGACAGTGTCCAGAACAGTGATTTTGAGTTCCAGGACTGTTTGCTCTGTGACTTCCTCTTGCTTCTTCCTATTTCTACCTCTCATTTCTCCATGGTAAAATCACTGCCACGGCCATCTAATAAATACCTTTGAAAAGAGAGATGGGAGGGGAGCAATGTAAGAATTAGGAGATGGAAGATAAGTTTTGATTACATGGGGCAGAGGTTTGGGAAACAGACCTAAATTTCTGAGCCCTGCAAAAAAGACTGGATTTCTTGCACGTTGTGGTTGCTTTGTGCTGTGAAGGTGGTGGCTGTGTTTTGCTGTACTAGTTTGGAAGGTAATTCACTGGATGTAATTGTTGGCTGTAGGTCTGGTCACAGCTTTTTTGCTCTCTCTCCCATCTCCCCTGTTGTGCCACTCATACAGCAGACAGGGAATAAAAAACAGCTGCAACATCAAGAACTGAAATTTTGTATTGTGGGTTGATAATCTCAAGTCTTAGCAATCTAAATCAAAACACAGTATATGAAATAGCATCTCCTTAGCAGAGCATTTCAAAGAAGAATTTGAAGGAGAATTATGTGCTTGACCTGTGGGTTTTTGCAGAGCTTATTGAAGGCAGCGTGGGAGAAAGCATGTAGGTGAATTTGAAAAAGGAGTAAGTGCTTGTGTTTTCCTTTTAAAAAACCTGTTCCCCAAATACTAATGTTTAATATTTTTAGTCACAATGGAACTCATGGATGCCACAACCAATTAATACAATTTTCTGTAAGAAAAGCAAACAAAAACTGTGCATCTGGACTGACAAGCTGTATGCCAAGATTCAGCCAGATGCAATTTGAAATGTCCAAGACATTAAACATGCCCTGAAATGGAGCTTTTAATGAAAGTGCCATCTCAGTCTCAGCTCTAGTGAATGCCAGTGTAACACTGCAAGGAATTTATCATGCTAGATCTTAACTGTAAGTAGGCTACACTATTCTAGGAGTAAATACACTGGAAGTTAATGCTTGGGAGGTGATATTTGCATCACATATCCTATCCTGCCTGCACACTTGTTTATAGTATTGTATTTCTGATAACTACAGAAATTTTACCAAATTTAAAGCAAAAAAAAAAAGTAGAAAAAGAAATTGTGTGCTTGGTATGCATTGTTTTGCTTCTTTCATTAATTCTTGCTGGCATTGTGGATGCTCAGATGAACAATAGAGTAGCCTGTAAAGATCAATACCAGATTGCTGATAGTGCCTATCTATTCAGAGTAGATTATTTGATAAATGGTTTGGTCCATATGTTTTGACATTTGTTAGCTGTATAGCCCAGACCAACTGGTAGAACTGTAGTTTCATCATAAAAAGGAGGAGCAACAAATACAATATTTCCCTTTTTGTACAAAACTGATATGCTGTAGTTTTAAAGCTGCAAGTAAAATATTTCAAGAGAGAAAAAAAAAAAGCTGAAGCTGTTAAGAATTCACATGTATTTTTCTTAAGTTTTATAATTAAGGTCTATGAATACGGTATATATAACTCATACTTCATGGCTTTGGGGTTGACAGGATTCAGATCTCATACAACTGTAGTCATTTATGTCAGTGTCTCTGTACACTGGATCAAACAGGTTCCTAGGAGAGCAATCCTTTCTGTGTTCCCTCCAAACTTGCCCTCCTTTAAAAATCTGGGAAATTTAGTGAAAGATATGCAGAGACACAAGCATCAAGAGTAGGCTCAAAAGTCAATGAAGCTTCAGGTAAACATCTGGAACTTTACAAGAGCTCAGATTTTAATTCCTAGTATTCAGGTCAAAATTCTGTATTAGTTTATGCAAAAATAATTTATTTTCCTTAAATTCTGTATAACATTTGCTCAAGTGCAAAGTCCTGCACTTAATATCCACCTAAACAAAGGACACTTGCCATTTGAATGGTTGTAGTCATCCAGCTCTTCTCTTTTGTCCAGCCTCAGAGGAACAAACAAGTCTATTTGCAAAAATCATACAGCAGTGTGTTCTGTAGACTGAATTAAAATAATTTTTTATAGTTAGTGTCTTTATTTCAAGCTGTTAAAAAAAATTATTAATAAATATGGAAGTAAAGCAATAATTTAAAAATTGTAGGTAAACTTTTAGGTAAAAGCCCAGCCAAATTTAAGGACTAGAAAACGTTATTTTAGAAGTGATTTTCAGTCCTTGTACAGGTGAAAGGTAACACTGTAATAGATATGGCAGGGAAAATAAAGTGAAAAATTATACGTGACATGCTTCAACTTTGAAAAATATTTTAGAGCCTTAGAATAGGAAAAAAAAAAAGTGTTTCTCTCCCTCTTCACCTGTTTTATGACTCTGTTGGCTTCATGCCATGAGGAAAAAGATGGTGTTGGTTTAAATACCCCTGGTCTCTAGAAGTTTCTTGGGGGTACAGTGCAGGCATGACTGGCTGAGGGTACCTAAACCTTGATCCTCTCCCCCTTGCCATGTGTGCCAGGAGTTCCTTTGGCTGTTGTGAGGGCTCCTGTCCCTGCTGGGATTAGGAAAATTCCCTCTGTCCATACCAGGATTAGGTTGGTCCGTACAGGGGATGGAGGGGAAATTGCCCAGGGGTGATTTAGCACCTTGTGGATACTCTGGAGTGGGGCCTGTGTCTGGATCTCTGGGAGAGTAAAATGAGCTGGTTTTCACTGAAATAGGCTTCAAGGAAAAGAGGGAGTGGGATTAGAATTTCTGGAATGTCTGAGAACAATAAAGGAAGAGTTAGGGGCTGACAGTTTTCCTCCATCAAATGTAGAAGAGCACAAAGGCAAAGACAGCCTGAACTAGAAGGAGAGGTATATCTGGGTAGGTCCAGGGATAGATTTAACATAGTTAAATACTGTCCTGTGAATATTGCTCTCTTCCTACTTGTTTTGGACAACCAGGGGTAATTTTCTACAGAATGGTAGAAAATGTGTGTCTCAGCAGGGGCTGGATTGCTCACTAGAAGGTGCAGATATATTATTTGCTCTTTAAAGAATGGTGACTTGCTGTTTTGCAATCTGCTATCAGAGGATAATATTTGTCCTGGGTTTTTATAAGAGTTGCAGGAAGAAAATGTTAAATGTCACTTTCTCATGTAAGTAATTGGCAGTAAGTATAGATGTAGGATTCCTGAACCACTGCTCTCAGAATAATCTTAAAATAGCCACTTTCTTGTTTTCCTGGTCTATAGGTGAAACAGGTGTATTAACATATTAATGATCAGATGTTATATTTAGCTCTGCATTTTAAGAATCTTTAGGAACGTGGAAAAGGATGATTTGACAGGCTTAATTCAACACTGGGCAACAAATAAAGCTTATAATGAAATTAACATAAATCATTAGCATTAATCATTCAGCATTATTGATAGCCATATAAAGAAATGTATCACAGCCTGGAAGTAAAGAAGAGAAGAGCAATGTTTCTTGCCAGCTGTCCTGATGAGCTATGAGCCCATATGGTAGTGGTACTGGCTTTCCTTTCTAATTTTCCTCCTCTGCTTGAGCTGTCAGGAGCCCCTTTCTCCCCTTTTCTTTTTCCACAGACTGCAGAGATAGCTTCTATCTCATTTTTTTGAAAATGCCAGCTTTTTAGAACAGGTCAGACTCCATCAACATCTGACTGTCACTAGCCATGTGACCAACATGAGCAAACTAGCTGGGTGACAATTAACATGCAGTCTACATTCATCGTTTTCAATTTGGCAACCTTCACTTCTGCTTATACTTTCATCAGCTCCAAGACCTAGTAAGAGTTTTCCTCACTGGGAAACAAAATATTCTTAAAGTAGCATTTGGAAATCCTTTACTGGGAAATGTGTGCATTTAAAATTTGATGTGGGAAAAATGAATAAATGGGGTTGTTCAGTCACTATTCCCTGGATAGCCTTGTTCTGCTTGTGTGTTGCCCTCCCTCCACACCCTCCAGTCCTCTGTGCGTCCCTCTGCCCTTTTCCCCCCAAAAAGGTGAAAGAATTGAGGTTAAAGTAATAAACACTGCTACTAATGCTTGTGCTTGAAACATTTGAGAATCTGAAGTTACTCAGTCATCCTCATTTACTTGAAGCTCGGTGAAACATTAGGTAAACGTGGGTTCTGGGATTCAGGAGCAGGACTGACAACATATCCCAAGAGCTATAATCTCATAGGCACTGCATGCTTTCTTCTTCATGGTTTTGGCATTTTTTCAAGTGTTAGACAAATCTTCATGATCAACAGAGCTCAGGCTCAGTGCTGTGAGAACATGAGCAAAGTAGGTGCACTGGGGAGGTATCACAGAGGTAGAATCTTTGCATGGCAGTGATGAAAATTGCCTCATTTTCTATTGTTTCATATCTTTACCTGGTCCCATTCATTTCTTTGTGTTGTGTGAGCAATTGAAATAATTCTGGCTCTCATGAGCATCTCCATTTTCCTAGTTAGAAGGATGAATAAAATGGCTTCAAATTTAGAAAACCATTCATATGCAAGCAATGTTTACATTTCTCTGTATTTTTTTTACAGTTGGCTCTTTCTATTTATCTTTAAAATCTCCAAGCACCTGGATAAAAAGCCTTTTTTAGTCTTAATTCAAGATCACAAAATATATAATGTGGGATGTGGTTAAACATGTGAGAGCACTGCAAGATAGTACAGTACTGTCAGCTCTCCTTAAAATGCCTTTCTTTTTAAGTGTCTTGGTAAAAGGATCTGATGTACTTAAATGTGTACTAAATTTAAGTTACTGGACTTTCTGCTGAATAATTAAATATCATTCTTGAAGAAGCAGTTTCTGCCTTCTGAAGACTATAAAATAATCTTAATTTTCAAGTTTGTTCCCTGCAGAAGAGCAAAAAGAAAACAGGTGTTGAAGGAAACACGTATGAATGCAAAGAACCCCATACTTGGTCACTCTTGGGCAATCATTTGTTCACCTGTTAAATGTGCATGGGGCCTTAATCTCCAATACAGAAATACATACCATTCCCTTATGCTCAAAGTCAGTGTTGCAAGGGAGCATAACAGGCAGGACTGGTATCCTGTAGCACAGAGAATAGATCCTTTAATTTCATGGTTTAAAAAATACTTGAGTTGACCTCAGTATAATTCCTATATTTTAGTCATTTAGGTGTCATGGCTCAGTAATCATTCATTAACTATAGTGCTTTTCAAATGAAGAACTGAGATGAAAATTTTTCTTAATGATGACAAGTGATGTAATTTAGTTTTATTCTTATATTATAGTGGTGCCCGCTAGCGCCGCTGTAGTTAAGGGTCTGTCAGTGGTTCCATTATAAACCCCTATTTTCAGAGGGTTTATAATTCAAAAATTGATTTTAGACTTAAAACTGCCACCCAAGGTCTAAGTCCTGGAGCTTGTTTTTATATACAAATTGGCATTTTGGGGAGAAGAGGAGGAAAGGTTAATGGTTACTCAACTATAAGAATAAGATTGAGGGTTTTCTCTTTCAGATTTGTATTTGTGCTTCTATCATACTAAAAAACACTTCATCCATCTCAAAGCCAAGAAAAAAGGCCACTATCAAGTACTTTATGACCAAAGAAGGGCTGCAGATCTTATTAAGCACAGTGCAAGAATTGAATTGGGCTGAGGCTTGTAAAAGCAGGTCCATCGCTTTGAAAATCCCATGACATTTGATCAGAGGTCGAAATCTCTTTGAAAATAGTTATTTAGGAGATTGGGGTAGCCATGAATCAAGGCCTCCCCCTTCTCCACAGATGTGCTGTTTTGCCTTGCTGCCATCAAGAAGCTGTAACAAAACTGGTGCTAATATCATAAAGGCAATTTTCAAAGAGAGTAAGGTACTTATCAGGCCCTAAATAGCATCTCTGGAATTGAGAATAGGAAAGTAAGTACAGCAGTGGCTTGCTAAAAGCTCATGGGAGGGAAGGGGAATGAGTTGGTTCCTAACTGGAGCAAAATGAGGACTGTCCTGGTGGAATGGGAGCTCCAGCAAGGAAACCTCTGTGCCTTGGCATGTGGGGGCTGGCTGATGAGGGGAGGGAAGGATGGGTCAGGAATTGCTCAGACTCCTTGGAAAAGGGGGATATATACATTGAGAGGATACCAGGCCAAGTCCCACTCTACTCCCTCGATTTGTCTATAGAACCACACTTCTGAGCTGAGAAGAAGCAGGGGTGATCATCTTTAAAGCTGTCTGTTGGAAATGGCAGTGGTGCCTTTCTGGAATGACATTACTAAAATTAATAATAAATTTAAAATTATGCCAAAGAAATGCTGGAGTTATCATGTGTTTACTCTTGCCTACCTGATGGTCAAATATCATTCTGTGAGTCTTTAAATAATACCTCATAAGCATGAGGATTTAACAGGTGGAAGCAGAACTTGGAAATACAATGGCCTTGTGTTTTCTTGCAAGATTTGCATTGGATTCTGGAGTATAGTGGAATTTATGGTGTAGGCTCACTAGAGATGCACATGTTTTTTCTTACCATGTAAGAAACAGAAGAGCTAAGTTAAAAAGTCAAATAGTTGATTTTAAATCTTCTCTAACAGAATTACTTATCCTGTATCTATTGGAATTATTTATGGTCAATGGTCCTGTTTTTGTTTCCGGTCCAGGTTAGCTGTCAGAGATGTTGCTCTCAATTATAAATGGAAATATGAGAATTGGCAGCTGTTAAATATGCATCTCTCTCCAAAGAGAAAAAGAAGCATGATAGATTTTGAGGATGTAAAGTTTCAGACCAATATTATATTTCAGAGGGACAATGTAGTGGGTTGTCTAAAACAATGTCCTTTAAGCAGACCCACCTATTTAAATACCCACAGTTATCCTGTGGAGACAGTTGATACTTTTGATCTTAAGTAGCAATAATTTTTACTCTTTTCTCATAATCACAAAATGAAAAATCTTCAAGGTAGTCACATAAATGTTAGAAAGTGTTTTCTCGATAGCTAGTAATAATAAACCCTCCCACTAGATCCAAAGGTATCAAAACACAAGAAAAAACCTGTTTTAATCTTGTTCTCATCTCTAAGAGACTTTAGAGAAATTCTTTGTTTCTCCTGACAGGTTCTGGCGTCTCATCACCCATTTCAATGCTGCAGAGAGGATATATTTCTGTGCAGATGTGTAGAAACTGGATATTTCAGGGGATCTGTTTGGTGCTATATCATGTATAAATGCAGACCTGTGTGTGAGCCTTACGTTAGGGAAAGGAGAAGAAGAAAACTTTGTCTCCTATTGCTGATCCTTGGCCAACTCTGCCTGCTTGGCTACTCATGCTGGGCTGTCTGCAGGTTTGAGGGATGCTTGGACTGGAGAAGAGGGGTAGTATATGAGAGACCAGCTCAGGACTGGTGGTTAATAGCAGATGTAGTTGTGTAATGATGGCTACTAATGTAAATTTAGGTTTACCTTTATTTTCTTTAAATTCCAGCCATTTATAAACCATGAAATTTAATGGAACGCTTTCTGCTGGTTTTGAGCAGGTGTGTGCTGAAGCAGTGTATTATACATTTACACTGAGTTTTAATATGCATTAAAAAAAAAAATCACAATATTTCTAGCACTCTAAAATCCCATTGGAAGTGTTTTGTGTTTCCCAGAATGGGATTAACACTCCAGGGAAGGTAATCTCATGTTGTACCTACCAGAACTAAACTTAAGCTGCAGAATAGCAACTCCTTCTCTCAGAAGGAATTATGAGGGTTAAAATGAAACACAGCTCTTAATTCACCATAGAGTGCCAACTTGTAATATTGGCATGGAACTTTGGAGAAGAAAATTATAAACTTCCAATTATTTTTTTGTTATTGACAAGAAAATATTTTATCATATAAAGCAGCTTTATAATGAAAAATATTATTTTATTTTTACTATCTGTCACTGTGCTTTCAACTAGCCTCATTATTTAAAAAAAAGATATTTAGTGACACATCCATTTCAGAGGCTGAAACCCTTTTATTTTACCATTTTTTTTAAGAATAGTTGTGGTAATAGCTGAAAAAATTGTGAAGTCATGGAAATAGTACAACAAAAATAATTTTTGGTTAAGTTCTGCTAACTTTTGGATAAGTTCTGCATTATGTAATGAAACTAGTTTTGCCAAAGAGTTTAGTATTAGTTTGTAACTAATCAGCCACTCAAAGATGCCACCTGATGATTGTCTTTATCACAAGGGTAAAAACGTTGTTTTCCTTTTCTGGGAGAGCAGATGTTTAATTTTTTATTATTTTTAGTCCAGCCCTAGTATGCAGACAATACATGTGTGTAGATATTCATCACCCTGAGTCTTTTGTAAGTGCAAGCAAAGATCTTCCCACTGATCTCTTCACATGTAAGTGAATATTTGCTTCTTTGGACGTGTGTGAGAGCTCTGAGCAGCTGCTGGGTGAGAAGGGATTCATCTGCACACCCTCTGAGCTCTCCCTGCATTGTTCTATTCAGGATTTCACGAACACTCCATTTGTTGCTGAAACACCTGGTAGGCTGTGGAAATACCCCCCCAAGCAGGGACAGTACCATGGTACTGAGGCACATTCCAGTTTGTGAGAGTGATGCATTTAAATATTTGGCATATTTGAATGAGTCCTCATCACTGATGCATGTCTGGTTAAAACTAGAGTGGGAGATCAGCACAGGATGATACCTCAGAAGTTGCACATTTTTTTTGGTTTTGGTTTACTTTAAGGACATGTGTACTTCCCTAAGAACCTGTTTTTTGTTGTAGGCAATGTAATTAATTATGTCACTTAATCAGATACATTTTCCATTTAGAGACTGTGGAGAAGGCTGTATTGAGGAAAACAAGGTGTCTTAATTTGTCTGTTCTTATTTCCAGCCATTTGCATATGTGCAAGCAGCAGGAATTGTGCTGGCTGGGCAGGTGACCTGCAGTACCAGTGGTGATTATAGATGATGTTTCCTTCTCTTCTTGCATATTTAGGTTTGATCAATTCTCTTCTGTGCTCCTCTGCTGAAAAAGGGTATTGACTTCCTCATGATCTGACTTCAGTGCCTACCAAATCTATTTGCTGAGGATGGGTACCTGCCAAGCAGCACGTTTCACTGGTTTTCTGCAGGCAGCACTAGTGGCTTCCCAGTCCCTCATTCACTTTTCAGTGCTGCTCCTGTGTGATGTTGGTGTGATTTGAGAGCAGTCCATCTGAGAAAGCATCACTGCTTTGGAATCAGCAAAAACACTGTTTAAAAATGCTGCCATCCACTTGTTTGATTTAGTTAGGTATTGGCATAATAATTTCCATATTAAGATCTTAATTTGCTTCTTCCCAGAACTAAAAAAAACAAACAAGAAAAATGTTGACAAAATAAAAGCACTTTAGAGCATAGCATGGGGTCACTCTTTTCCTTGAGCATTTAGGAAGTTTCGAGAGTAAGAACTAGCACTAGTGATTGCAGGAATGTGTTATCCTCAGTTGGCTGGTTTTCCACTTTGGAATACATGAAATTGATGCTGACAAAACATGCTTTGAAAAACCTCTAAAGATGCTTTGGGTTGCAGGCCAATTCTGCTTTTGTGTTGCTAGTCTAAAACCAGCATAAAGGATAGGCAAGGCTTAGACCCCTGTCCCACCTGTTGTGTGGGGTTCAAGGAGACCCAGAATGTGCCATTACAGTCACAGGAGCATGTGAATCCAGTAAATGTGCTGGGAATGAATCATGGAGTTGTGAGTCATGGAAATTGAGCTCTTAGACTTACCTTAAATGCAAAAGTTTTATCACTGCACATGTAGTCTGGTGGGAATAAGCAACAGTAGCTACTCAGTGAATGCATTTGTGCTCTGGACCTTTTCTAATTATCAAACTGAATCAACAGTTTAAGATTCAATAATAAAGATGTCCAAATATTCAGATATCTGCTACCTGCTTCTACACATGGGTAACACCAAGAAACATGTGCTTTCCAGTGGCAAAATCACTGGAGAAGAAAAGCCTTTTTTTATTTTTCTTAAGGTTTAAAACCTCCAGGGCAGTTAGAAAACCATGTTTTTCATTGAACTGTGTCTTTTTGAAATTCACAAGCCTGACATGTCATTGGCATGACGTGTCTCAGTCCGTTACACAGAAGTGCCACATTACACTGTGTGACGTGACAGGCTGACAAAAAGGGACACGACGCACCAGCCCAATGGGATGTCAAGCCTGAGAAATTTAAGCCATGCTGTTGCTTAAAAAAAAAACCCCACAGAGCAGTGAGGGGGGCACACTCCATGCTGATATCCAGTACTGCTGGATTTTACACTTTCTAAAAGGTTTTCTTGGTTCAGTCAGGCTTCCCTGGTGTTTGATGATAAACCATGCAAATTTAAGTTTCTGCTTTTGTGTGTTTTATCCTGTGGCACCACACAGTCTTGAGTTCCTCCAGAATCCCTGGCAATCCTTTGCAGAAATTCTGTAGGCTTGGAGGGCTGGTGACATGGGGATCTGAGTTCCAGAAGTGCTTTGCTCTGCATTTGGGATTGCTGCACGCATAAACAAGGATTGTTCAAAGATCACGGTGATAACGTAACATGCTGTAAGTCACAGTTCAAAATCTGTGAAGGGTTTTAAAATATTTTTAGTCATGCTAGGCTTCAGAAAAAAGGCTAGTTAGAAGAAAATCTCTCCAGGCTAGGGCAAATGGAAGGGTGGGAGGGTTTAAATGAATTAAAAGATCATTAATAGACAAGTTTTTTTTTCCTGGAAAATGCTTTCCCTTGACACTTGTTTTCTTTAAGTAGCAGCAAAAGTATTTCAACAATCTCTATAGAGTTTAAGAACAATATACTTAATTACTATGGGTAATTTCAGAGCTAATTAATGTGATAAATCTCTATAGTGAAATATTCTTAGCTACTGATCAACATGAAATAGATTGAAGTCAGTGCAGATGTATCTTCCAGTTCATTTTATATTTGGTGTGAAGTGGTGAAAATGAGCATTCAGGCATATGTACACATCTTAGTTTAGAATTTGAATATTTGGGGTTGGATCATGTAGATATGATTTTAATGCAGTCATTTGTGTGCAGACTTTAGCATGGATTTTTTTTAATAGGTTGCAATAATGGGTTGACTTCAAATAGACAAATTAAATTTGGTATTCTTAAGAACCTGGCACGATTGTTCATCTATTAAAAATAATAATTCACTTATGGGCAGGAAGTGCAAGAAATAAATTACTGCATATATTTTTGTTTTTTTCTTTGTATTTTATGCATTGTAAAAATTTTATGTGGAGATAATCCACAATTAAATTCATTTATTCTCAGTTTCTAAATATGTGGAATGAACTTTGACTACAAGAGCATAAATCAGCTAAAGTACACTTTTGTAGTGATAGTGGTTTGTGACCTTAAATGTGAGTGCTTCTGTAATTCCTAGTGGTAAAGAATATCCTCTCATCAATATACTTGAAACTGATGAAAGAAGCTGGTCTGTAAGTGCAAATTCTGCTTTGCAGAAATATTGTCCATCATCTTTTTGCAAATAGACTTTCCTGAAACATGATTGGTTTCTGTTTGTGTCCACCATTTGCGTTGACTGAGGTGTGCTTTGGATTGCCTCCAAGAATATATTCTTTTTTCAAGGAGAAGTCTGGTTCTAGTTTATACCAGCAGTACTGTGGAGAATCTGTTTTTTTCTCCCCAAAATGTTCATAACCAGCTCCTAAGAGTGGGCTCAGAGTATGAATAATTGTCCATGGCAGGTCCCTCTGACTTTCCACACCTTTATTTGTGAGGGCAGACGAAGCATCTGAGGCTGTGGCCTGTGGGTGTCTCTGTCTGGTACTGAGGCCTCAAACTCCCACCTCTAGGCCATGCTCCTACCAAGGGCCAAGAATAATGAAGTATAAGATCAAAGAAAGAGGATTGAGCACCCAACACTTCCCCCCTTTTCCCCAGGGAGCAGGGGAGAGACTTGAGGAGGAAAGCAGAGGCCAGGAGTGAGTACCAAGAGATTGCCAAGCAGAGCAAACAAGCAAATGCCTCTTTACAGCTGCATTAAAAATTACAGACTGCAGACTGGAATTACCTGCTCTGTGAAGCTGAGGGCCAGAATTTCGGTGAGGGACTAATCTTCACCCAAATGCATGTGTGCATAGATGTTGACATGTGGAGCTGTAATACGGGAACCAGGGGGAAACTTCTGCACAGAGAGGTGTAGAAAGGTGGCTGTAGAATTGTGAGGTCTGGCTAACCAGCATTACCTAAACCGCTTAGCTTGTGTCTTTGTTGCAAAGGTTTTGTGGTTGAACTTGATACAACAAAACTAAGGTCAGGAGCTCAGACTTTTTGCAATTACTTCTGCTTAATGTGGTTATTGTGCAGCTGCTACTGTGGGACCTCTGGGCAGAAAGCTTCAAAACTAAGTTCAAAGCTATTAAAATATTTTTTTTAAGACTTTATGCATGCAGGTTCATGTGGTAGTGGACCTATGTTACATATTCATTGAGAAATGAGAGAACTATAGAGGTATCTATTTTTCAGATGGAAGCAATGACTGATGTCACAGTATTTCTGAAGCTGGGCTTTCAAACATGTGACTATTTTTAGGCAGATCCAGTTCTGCCATTCTCAACTCCTCAGTGTAGCTCAGCCTCTGAGCATAATGAACCTATTAGTATTTTATGAATTGAACTCTTTTTCTCTTGGGGGAGGAAGGGCCTCCTGATTATGTTAAGCAAAGCAGAATTCATATGAATCATATGGCTGAATTACAGTACATCTACCTTTGCCCTTGAACTTTATGATCTGCAGCAAAAGGCATGAACATTGTAAAGGTATGGAAAAGGCAGGATCTGGGATCAGCACTCAATATGTCAAACATTAATTGAAATGCAAGTTTGTTGTGGAAGCAATGAGAAACTCAGAACAAAATCTGCTGGAAGCCAAGTCCCTGAGATAATCAGGATTCCTGCTTTGAGAATCTTATAATCACCTTCCAAAATACACTGGTTAAAAGTTCTCTAGCATGTTTTCTTTATTTTAAATTCTATCTGTTTGGAAAATCTAGACTCCATTTACCTTTAAATTTAATGTTGATACATATTCCTGAAGCACAAGAAGGATTTGAAACTATGAAGCCTAATGATAATGCTTTGAATTTTTAGTTTAATGAATAAGACTTCTTTCATAGCTGAAGATATAGCTTGATACTTCTTGTTTTGTTTTTTTTTTCCCTTAAACTTGTGGGTGTTAGTTGTTTCTCTCCTGCCCCCTATTTTTGTTTGGTTTTTTTAAAATTTTTTAAATTTTTTTTATTTTTTTGGTGTGGGTGGGGGTGTTGTGTCTTTTTGTTTTTAGGGATTTTTTTTGACTTGTGTTCCTGTTACTGCCAAATAAAATTCACTGTAGCTGCTTTGGCAGAGGTTGTGCTATTTTGAGGACTTCAATTTTAGCCACATCCTTTTTGTTGTCATATTTTGAGGCATAAGATGTACTTGGAGTTTTTTGTCTATGACTTGTGGAATTTTAACATTTTAAACAATGTGTTCTTGGGTCTGAAAAACTGTTTTTTATGGGGTTTTTTTTGGTTTGTTTTTTTTTATTCAGAGCTTTTACTCTCCTTAACTTTTATTTACACAACATTATGCATGTAATATTCAGATTCAAATGGTAATGAAGGTGCTCTTTTTCCTGGATAAAGAATCTTAATATTTGCACCCTCATTTGTGTAACAGGGTGGCACATGAAATGAATGGCTCCAAATTCTGCTTGAGTAGAAGCCTGGTAAAGCACAGGAACTTTAAAAGTGCACGTATGTTTTCTTAAATCTGCACAACACGACACGCTGTGAAGACAGCATTCAGCTGCATTTGCTCAGGGAGCACACTGATAGACAGATGGGCTTTGAGAACAGAAGTGACAAATGTCATAAATTTCTCTTAAAGAAAAGTGCTATCATTTCTGCTACTTGCTTACATATGTTTTCAAGCATGACTGTCTTAAGTGTTGCTAAGTTACATCGCACTGATAATTCAGTTGCACCTTGGGGCTTCCAAGCAAGGGTTAAATTCTACAAGAATTCTGTTACTCTGAGTTCTCCTACTGATTTGCACTCAGTTGATGCAGTCAAAGCAAGATTGCTCAAGTGGCCCTGCTCTCTGGACAGATAATTACACTATAAAAGAATACAGGTTGTCATAGTTTGTTTGGTCTATTTGGTGTTTTTTTTTAGTTTTCAATTGGAGCAGATTGCTGTGAGTGTTGTCTATTTTGAAAAGGTTTTTCTGAGCACAAGTACAAACAGACACTTTTTTAGATTGTTCTCACTTGCTGTGAGCTCCTCCTAGCTCAGGAAGTTGATCACTTCTCTCTTGACTGTTTGAAGAGAACATCATAAAATATGCTAATAGAGTCCTGCCTACTCAATTGTATTTGCTCTGGATTTCCTTTGTTGGAATCCCCTCCTTTATTAGAGGAAACTTTGTTCAAAGGAAAAAAAATGCCAAGGAAACACCTCCCTTGTGCTCTCCCATTTCATAACCTCAAATGGTAACAATTGAATTTCTCTTGAACTCGTAAACCACCCGACCAAGTGCTGCCTCCTGCAATGTAGGAGGGGAGCAAAAAATGGAGCTGTCCTAAGATGAATTTTCCTATTTTCCTTCAGGAAAGATCAGGTGGAAGGTTACTCAGGCTGGCTGAACTTGCCCAAGGCTTCTGCTGGTTACCACTCCTGATTATGCAGCTGCACGTGTGTATACTCACTGTGGTTGTGTTTAAAGTAGGGCTCCCATCTGGAACTGTCTGGATATTTGTTCATTCCTGAGCCTGTAAACTTGTGGTGATGTGATGGATCTTCCTATTCAGACTGAGGAGTGCATTAACTTTTCAAACTCAAAAATATTTTCTCCATCTGACTGAGAGTGTTTACTGTGTTTCTAGAGTTGGTTTGATGGGCATGTAGACAAGTGCCCACCTCAACCAAGTGACACCCAGGGAATGTTGTGAATCCAGACAATTGAGCTGTGACAGGTGAAAGTGGGAATTATTTCACTTTCCTTTGCTTGAAGCATGCACAGGTTAAACAGCCAGATTAGATGTTTCTTGTGATCATTCCCCCTCTGTTTCTTCAGTGAGCACTGCCTAAAGGGTGTATTCTCTCTTGAATGTGTACAACTTCCAAAGGAGATACTATGGGATACTTGAATTTGACTCAGCTCTCAAACTTATGATTGAATAGTAATGTTAGTATGACACATGGGGAAGAAATGCTGTGTAGCCTGTGCTCATTAAAAGAAATTTTCAAATGTAAAGTGTATGATTATGACAGCAATTTGTCACACAGTGGAGATCTGGAAAAATACAGAGAATTTGTTAGTGTGCTTTGGAATTATTTTTTAAAATAATTTTGAAACTAAAGTGTGGTCAGATAATTACTACTAACCTTTGAAGCATTGCCAAGCACAATATGGTATATTAGGACAGGAATAGTTTTAAGTAGGAATCCAGGAGCTTTCCATAGCTATTTACTGATGACAAAAGATAACTGAGAGATGGAAACCTGTAAATGTGCAGAAAATGTGTTTAAATGCAATCCTCATGGACATCTTCTTTCTCTTAAATTTGGTCTTACGATATCATAAGCAATGTATGATATCCTGTGGGATAATTACCAGTGCTGATGTGCAGGGAATAACCAAATTACCTGGTCCAGCATGGCTGTGATGTAGGTCCTGCAAGATGTTTATAGTCCTTGCAAGGGAAATATAATAAATGCAGATGGTTTTTCATTTTAGGCGTGGTGTTCACTGGGGTTTTTTCCTCATTAAAAGGCAGTATTGGCCAGAAGGTAACAGTAGTGCACCTGACCTTGGTGTAAGTTAATTGTAGCTTCTGCTAAGGTGCTATCTGCATGGGTAGCTTGCTTTTATTTTTTTTTTTTTTTTTCAGTTGTGGTTTTTTTCTGTTGTTGTGCAAGTGTGGAAGGCAAAAAGCTCAGGCGATGACATTACTGTCACCTGCTTAAAACAGTATGAAGTTCTTCAAGAATCGGCTTAATCTCCAGGGCTCACTGTTTTCCATGAAAGCATTTATTTCAGTCAAAATACTTCACGTTCTTCTCTACACAGACATTTCAAGAAAAGTTAAAAACATGCCATTTTAAAAGGAAACCTTACCTTTCTTTGCAGATGTACCTGCTTTTAAGTAGATTGTGCCATTGTGGAATGAAATCACAGACCTTATTAGGCACATAGGATTCACATGAAAGGTAAATAAGCTGAGATGCTTCTAATAAAAGTTGTAATTGAAACTGTTTTAGATTGAAGAACAAGATTTTCTGTTCACCTTCTCGATTTTAATTCATTGTTTTATCTAGCATCTTCCTCAGTAACCTACCCTTTAATTCTGTTTAAATTAAAACCAAGATAACGTCTCCCTTTTTTTCCCCCCCCCTGCTTAATTTTATTTTATGTGTGATTTGCCCTCTCAGAGCAAGGGGAAACAATCTTGCCCATCTGCTTGTAAAAGCATGATGAATCTTTTGAATATGCGAATGTAAGATCTGTTGTTCAAGATGTCATGTTTCTCCCTCTGTTGTTAGCTGGGAGACAACACGGAATACCCTGATTTACCTGTGTAATCCCAGTGTGTCTCAGGTGCCAGGACTTGCTGTTGAGATCAGCATGTCTCCTGTCAGAAATGGTTGGAGTGAGACAGGGACGGCACGACCACTGGGCGCAAAAAGCTACAGAGGTCAGGTTTCAAGGACAGCCAGCGTGGCAGTGATGTGGCAGTGACAAGTTGTCAAGCGAGCAAATATGAAAGCGGGGTCGGGAGGGAGGGAGAAGGAAAAAAAATCTTGTCATTCCTGATGAAATATTCAGCGTAGCAGGTAGCAATGGGCTAGATGGGTTGCGCTCATGAGTTTGGGGATTGCATGCAGTGGAGAGGTGTCCTGGGGTTGTGAATGCTCTTTGCTGCCCTGATGGCTCTCCACAAGAGATGCCCAGCAAAAATTGCCTGCTTTAAATTTTTGATTAAATATTGCACTCCTTTTTATAGGAGGAGCAACATCAGGCTTTGATCAGACACCTTTTAGAGCCCTAAACTGCTGGTAAGTCATCCATACAGATCCTTGAGTTGCTATGGAGTGATGTGTCGTAGAGAAATTTGGAAGGAAAACTGTAACAGTGATGCCAGTTCTGAATGTTCATAAATAATCATCATTAACAACGCTGCTGTATAGTTTTGTTGGTTTGTTTTCGGACACTTTGAATTTTATTTTGAATTTTTCATATTGTATTGAGTTGAAACACTTCTGTTTGTGGTTCTGTGTATTCCATAGTATGTGAGATAATAGCATACTTTATTCATCCCTGAAAAAGACCACAGTAATATGGCGATTTTTAGCTCCTGGCATATTTGCAGAATTCTTGATACCAGTTTTCTTAATGGCAAGAGATTTTCCCTACGTGCACATTATTCCTGGGATCAGCAAGACTTTCCCCAGCCTATGTGTACATGCACACTAATCCTGCATGTATAGGCAGAATAAATGTTAATTTAAGCTTGATTAGTGTAATCTCATTAAGAATAAATACTACAAGAAGTGTGTCATGATTCCCAGTGAAGTCCTTGAAGAGCTTGCTGTAATATGAGGAAAAGTGGTGTATTCCTCTGCTGCGAGTATGCCTGCGTGTTCTGCTATGTGGGATTTAGCAATCATAGCTCTTTTTGTTAATATGCACAATTGTTCTTAAATTAGTAAACACAATCCAATGCTTCATTGTGGATATACATGGAAAAATGCTTTAAATATGTCTTGTGTATTAAATTTCTTCAGGGTGTACTTTTAACTGCCATCAGTTACTTTTTAAGTTTAACTTTTCATTTCTTTACATGAGGGAGCAGCTGTATATTGACAACTGGTGATGCTGATGGGAGAAATAGAAAGTTCTCTTTACTATTCTACTCTCTTCTTTCTATATAGAACAATTTAATTATTTTTTAATTCATCTGCAGCTGCTTAGGTTATAGTTGCCGTAGTGGAAGGATAGAATGACTGAGAACAGCGTAAATCCATAATCAATAAGTCAGTATTTAAAAATGGATAAATGTTACTTTTTAGCCTTACAGAAATAGGCTTAGTTGCTTGAGAATATAGATGGAAGGAAAAATTCCTGAGGCGAAATGGTCTTGGAATGAAAAGAGAAAACAAGTTTAACTGAAAATAAACCTATGAATATGTTTAATGATTCAACGTGGATTTGCCTCATGAAAAAGCAATATAGCTGAAAAATAACCTGAGGAGTTTAAATATAAAGCAGAGGCAGGAAAACTGACAGGAGTCAGTGTGCAGAGTGAATGAGAGGAGGGCCTGTCAGGTGGGATCTCGTTCACCTGAGGGCTGGGGAGCATCAGCATCTTTGCCACAGCAGTGCTGGAACAGCCGCGCTCGCAGCCAAATCACCGCGGCTGCCTCACTGCGGATTTTTGGCAGGGGATTCTCGGAGTTGCAAGCTGGCTCTCACACTGCCATGTGCTCTCACTCCCTGCTGATGCATACTGCAGGTGATAACACAAAGATATCAAAGACTTCTCAGTCAGTCTCCCTCCTCAGAGCGCCATGGCTTCCAAGTAAAACAAAATAAAATAAAATAAAAAAAATAGTGAAAGAGGTTTTTGAGGTGGACTAAAGCAAAGTACCCAAATGATAAATGTTGAAATCCAGCAGAGAAGTTGTTCAATATTGATAACCTGGGTATGTGAGATGTTCTTTTCTCAGCATCAAGTTGGCATCTGAAGTGCCTGTAAAAGAGAATTTGGACTCTGATTTTTAAAATGCAGATTTCTAGGGTTTTTTTACATGTAAAGTTTCCTTGGAAATGTAAACTCATGCTTCCCATTAATGAAAACCTTTTCAGTTACCACATTATGAAATATAAAATTTTTCATTCCTTTCATTTCTAGAAAAGGAGGAATTGTGAAGGACACTCACCTCCTGCTCCAGAGGATTGCTCCTACGTCTTTGTGCCCCCTCAATTTCACTGGTTGTTTAGGCACCCTGTAGGAAGCTGTACATTTGTATATTCCTTAAAAATTGTGACAAATTCCCTTTAGTTATGACTTACACATACACTTATTGACCCCTTAATTTTTGGTGTAAAATGGGATGACATTGATTTATTTTTTTTTTATTATTTTTTAAAATTTACCATTCAGAGCCTTTACACACTCCCATTATGTACTAGGGGATGTGGTGTAGTCTCTGATCTTGTCTGAGGGTAAATGTGCTTTCAGCTCTGTTAGTTTGGCTCTTGCACAGGAATAATTGAGTACTTGCAGGATTTAGACACTTGTTCCTGATGGGTCTTGCTGTCGCTGATCCTCACCTTGTGAAGATTGCTCTCACAAGCTTCTTTTTCTATGAATAAGTGATAAAGTGCCAGTCAGTGCTGTGTTTAGGGTCACTTTGGAATTCAGCTTTCTGAAAGATGGCTGGTAAGGGATATTTTCATTCACATGGGAATGAAAAGTTGCTGCAGCAATCTCATATGTATTTCTCCTGTGCCTGGTGCAAGCAAAAGATACAGGGGGAGACAGAAAACTCTGCTTGTCTGTGGCCTATTTACTTTGTTTTTAGAAATCGTGAATGTTTTGCAACCTTGTGAGTTTTACCTGAGAGAACTTACCAATCCTACCGGATGTCTGTGTACATTACACAGCAGCTGCTCTGACATTTGTGTGGAGAAGCCTGGCAGTGATTGTTTGGTATAATCTCCATAATTTCCTTATTTTAAGGCTCTGACTTGGTCAAGTATTTAAGCACATGCTCACTTACGGCTGTTTTACTTCACATCAATGAGTTTTCATTTTTTATTTATACTTTATTTTTAACCACAGCCAAGAAAGAAATCTGAGGTCTCTAAAAATCTAAATATAAGTTTATAGGGAATTTGGCAAAACTGTCATTTCACAAATCCTGCTATTGCTCAGTGGCTATTTCTTGGCTCTTGTTTGAGTCATATCTTACAGGAAAAAGATGCCTTGTAGGTAATCTATGTCCTGGCTTGCCAAGCTGCTTAAAAAAACCTCTTGTCTGCCTGCACTGTAACATTCAGTAGTGTATATTAGTAATAGAATAAAATGAAAAATGTATTTCTTTAACACTGTCATCTCTCTCTCTGACGTGCATCTTGAGATGATTTGCAAATGCTCAGTTGTGTAAGTGGCTTACAGAGAAAATCAGTTAGCCTCTAATATTATGCTGATGCATGGCCAGTTGCTTGAACCCATTAATGAACTAATCTCTGATATTCTAGTAAATGGTATTCTTGCATTTTGATACTGCACATTTTGTTTCAGGTAAAATCAGCATTAAAAAAAAAACAATTTGAAATGGATTATGGCCCTTATCCTACCTTTTTCTCTTATGTACTTTGAGAGAAATTAGGAAGTTTTCTATCCAAAGCAAAAATGTTGTCTTATCTTTTTCTTTTTTCCATGCTAAGGCAAGATTAGTAAAATCTTCACTTTGCTTTTGGCTAACCACTGAAGCTAAATAGCATCATCTACACACAGTACAATCTTTTAAAACAATAACCTAGGACACTTGTATTAAGCACAAGGTAATTTTTCTTTATTTCCCTTTCTATCATCACTGATTATGAAAATAGTTTTGTGTAAGTACAGATTCTCTCTCCCTTATAATCAGCTACCTCCTGCCCGATTCCTTAATTAATGACATAATTCAGTGTTCTGGACATCACAATCACTTCCAGGGTAGTGAAATATGATCAGAGCTGCCTGGAATGTGTGTAGCGAACCCCCCAAGCAAAGGTCGTGCCTCTGTTGTGTTTTCCTACCCACAGGAAAAAAATATCCTCTCAATCTGGATGATTTTCATCTTTAGATTAAAGAATGAACAATTGAAAACCTCCAGAGAGTGAGAATAAGTATAAAACTTCCTAGAAGCAGCAAAAGCTCTGGTAGTCTTCCTTAAGCTGTCTCAGAAGTCTGAGTGCCTGGCAGCACTGCCCAGTGTGGCACGCAGGTGGGGAATCAAATCTCTGTGGGTCACTTGGCTCTTTCTAATCATTATTTTTTTTTAAATTTTATTCTATTTTGGGATCTGAGAGGTCTGGACTGAGATGTTCCAGTGCGTTTCACTTTGCAGTGGCAAACCATTTTCATCAGCACTTCTGTCTGTCACAGTTTAACCCCAGAGCTGCTCACTCCCTGCCTTGCTGCTGGGACAGAGTGAGAAGTGGAGCAGGAAAATTGAGAAAGCCCACAGGTGGAGGTAAAGGCAGTGTAGAGGGTAAAGCAAAAGCTACACGCAAAAGCAAAGAGAGGATTTCATGCTCTAGGTGCCATGGACAGCAGGTTCAGCCTTCTCCAGGAAATTTGGGCTCCATTCCACACAGCAGGGACTTGGGAAGGCAAGCACAATCCTTCCCATCCTGTCCCCTCTCTCTATCACCTCCTTCCCCCACATTTCCAGCATGGAGGTGGGACTCCATGATCTTAGAGGTCTTTTCCAACCTAAATTACTTTATCTGGTGTAAATACACCTTGGGTCAGCTGTCCCAGCTGTGTCCCCTCCCAGCCCTGGTCCCGCTGGCTGCTTGGGTGCTGGGAGAAGCAGAAATGGCCTTGGCACTGAGTGAGCCCTGCCCAGCAGCAATGAAATCATCTCTGAATTATCAGCACTGTTTTCAGCACAAATCCAAACCACAGCCCCACAGCAGCTATGAGGAGAATTAACTCTGTCCCAGCCAAAACCAGCACACTTTGCCTTGAAGGTTTTTGGCTTTTCTGTTTAAATGTCAAGGGCAGGGAAGAGAGAGTAGTTAATGTTCACTCCACAGGTATTGACAGCCAACAGCTGGAAGATCTGGGGGATGTGTGTGTGTGGGAAATCCAAATCCTAAAATCATTCAGTATTTCAGTGGAGTTTATCTACACCACATATATTTTCTAGAGTTTATCTTTTCTTCTAGTCTTTAGAGATGTTTCCTGTAGAGTTCCAGACTCATTTACAGCAGTCCCCTAAAAATCTCCAAATCTATTCTGTAGTTTTGCACCTTTCAGTCTCTATCATGTGGTGCTGTTGTTTCACTGCTGGTTGAGTGTGTAAATGCATGTATTTCCTCAGTGAAAAACCCACCACAGAGCTGTGCAGAGCTCCTGAGGTTTGGCACTGTGGGTGCCAAGGAACCTTGCATACTGAGTTTCTTTTCCTTGGGACATGCAAGATGTACAGCCTCTGGTTTAGGTAAACCTTTTCAGTTGCTTCCTGTATTGATTAGTTTGCTCTAATGTCTGTTCACAAATCTAGCTGAAAAGGCACAAATTTTATTCCAATTTCCCATAATTCCCCTAATCTTAATATTTATTTTGATAAAGATGTAAAGGTGGATGATAGTAAACACCTCTCAGGAAAAATGCAGTGAATTTGGAGATATGTAACATTGACTTTTAAAAATGTTGTTAGTAAGCCTGGGGAATGCCTTAGAAAATAGCTGTTTGGTACTTTGCAAAATGTTTAGTTGCTCTTTTTCTTTGTTATTTATTTATTTATTAATTTTTCAGAGTTACTGTTTTGGCTTTTCAAGCTGAATATGCCTAATTTAATAAAACTGGTGAGAACAGAGAGCAAGAAAGATTTCATAAAAGTCAATGTAAAGCTTGCAAGCTTCCTTTTTTCCTTCTTGAAATAGTTAGAAGTGCATTAGGCCATGGCTGGGTTGGGGTGGGGTTTTTATTTCTGAGAGGGAAAAAGACGACTTATGGCAAATGTATCCTCCTCATGCTGGAAAAAATATTAGCAATATTTCAATAATTTCCCTGTCTATATAAAATAAGACTTTTTTTTTTTCTTCTGTCTACTTTTTTTTTCTGTCTACCTCAAGTCTCTGAACAGGTTTAGTTAATCACTGCTTATATCAATATGGAATTTAGATATGGTGGTTGCAAATTTTGATTCCCATTTCTTTTGAGTTGCTTGACGAGAACTAAGTAGCTGGGGAATGGTTCTTATAAAATTATACATCGAGAGTAGTGCAGGCGCAATGGAAATATTAATGAACATGATTGTTTTGACACATAAGAATTAGAGCATGTTTAAATATTATACATAGTGTATGAACTGCTGGCACAAAATTAGAAATGTGAGATTTTTTTTTTTGTCTAGCAAATATAGTTCAGCTTTAAGTTCTTCTCAGACTTAAAGAAGTCAGTTTACTTAAGTCAGCTTTTCAGGCCTTTTAAAGTCTCTGTATTTCAGATTAAATGCAGCCAAAGAGATTGCATATGAGTGGTTTGGTGAACTTCAAAACTCTGCAATGTCTCAGTTCTAAAACCCAGGTTGATCCACCCTAATTTACTCTAAGTTCCATTTTCATGTTTATAAAATGAAATTTATGGTTGTTTTTTGGCAGTGTTAAAGTTTACATTTGGTAAATTCTATACTTTTGGCATAATAGATATTTTTTGCTGCTTTGACCAGTATTTATTTATGCAAATAATAAAAAAAAAGAGTAGAAATACAAGTAATTTGTCTGATGTCCTGAAATATAATGCAAAATTTACAGGGTTATAAAACCACGGGTTAGAAAAGATTTAGAGGATCTTGAGCCAGTGCTATTTTCAGATGTTTGTATTGGGGTGCGTGGGATTTGCAGGATGTTTTATGCTAAGAGCTTTTCAAAGTGTTTGTTTAGTAATGCTGTCTGTTGTGGGTTTTTCATGTTTTACAAACTGTCCTTGTTTTAAATGGCTAGATATGATCCCAAAATTTTAATGGCCAAATGTGTCCTAGAAAGTATTAAAGTAATATTCAGCTGTGATTGGAACAGTCAGTGGGCTGATGAGTATATATCTTTTTAAATTTGGACTTCATGATGGAATTCTGTTTCTTAGCTTTATTAATGGAGGCTTTCAAGATTTTTTAAAAAGAATAATAGAGTTTGAGATATGGAAATGTGTGCTGCAAGGCTTGGTTTTTAAATATATGTCTTAAAGGATAACTTTGCTTAAATGACTGAAATTATGAAGAGTATATACTTGACCTGCTTTTAAAATTATTCATGTTTCTTTATAATAAAATGTAATTAATGCTGTTAGTGTGTCTTGCTTTTGAAAATTGAAAAATCAAGTATGTCCATCAGCCAGCTCACACTTCTATCCATAGGTATCTCTATGGAAATGTGTTATCTTGGTATACTGATCATTCTGGGATAGACTGAACTCTCTGAGTTACTAGTTACTCTCTGAATGACAATGGTGTGTAGCTAGCAGAGATATAAGTTCCTAGTAGGTGTCAAATAAACAAGGATGAAAGTGCAATATTACTTAATTTAATCTTATTTTCTTAATTTAAATTTCTTAAAGAATGTTATGCTTTTTTTTCCCCACTTTTATTAAAGTCAATAGAAATAGTTAACCAGGTGTCTATTCCAAAGCCCATTGATTTTAAGCAACAGAGTTTCTCTCCTGTTCTGTGCCAAAGTACAGACAACTTATTCATTGATTATCCTGTATTCAAGCTCTAGTTTCAAATGCTGCAAAACTAGGACAGCTGTGTCAGGGCTGCACAGATCTTTTGTGTGGTCTCTGGATGTGCCTCCTGGTCTGGTGCCTCTCAAGCCCAGGTATCTGACGTTCTGCTCAGGAATTTGGAGAATTTGCACAGCCAGTAGTTAAGATGCTTTTTACTGGCTTGTTCGATTGCCCTGATGATTATTCTACCTTTAATAACTTGATCAGCAAGGAATTGTCTTTGGAACATTTTAAGGAGTTTGAAATTCAGCTTTCTTTGGCAGAATTTCACTTGAGTGTTGTGTGAAGAAAAAATTTTAGTAGAAGATCTGAAATTTCCTTACCAAGTGCTGGATAGTGACAAGAGGATGTGCTCAGACCCAAAAAATATCTATGTAAAATACCATGGAATATCTTTTAAAATTAATCTTTTCATCTTCCCTTTTTCTCCATAACTGCATGCATTGTCAGGTGAAGTTTACTAGTAAATTCCACTAGAGGATGAGTTATGTGCTTCATTATGTTTCTGGATTATATCTTAGACTATACGCAATCTGCGTAGCAGATGCCTGTCCCGAGTTTCTGGTCCTCATCAGTAGTTCCAAAGAGAATTTGGTTGTTCAACTCCATGGTTTTAGCTTGTAGGAGGAAAGGCTGAGGAAGGTGAGATGATCTTGGCTTTCACTGTCAGACAGGTATTTACCTGCACCCAGAAGCCAAGTAAGTTATTAATTCTGTAAGTTATTAATACTTATTGTACAGGCATAAACAGTTTTGCAGCTCTCTAGGTTCCTGCTGTTTACTTGAGATGGATATTTCCCTGGTTTTGTTTTCTGTTTTGACAAGCTGCACTGGGAAGGGGAGCAGTGAGCAGACATGCAGAGATGAGCTGAACCTGGCAGAACCTCTGCAGGAGAGCAGCCTGCAGGCGTGAACTTACCTGTGGCCTGGCTTGAGAGAACTGGCTCCTTCCCTCATGTGAGTTCAGGCCTAGGTGAGGACAGGAGGAGGTTTCATGGTGTTTAATCCACTGAACACACACACAGGTGATGGCTGTGCCTCAGAGCAAGGAATCCTGGTAAACTGATGGATCTGCTCCCTGATGCCAGCTGTGGAGGGAGCTCTATGGTCCAGGGCCATGGGGCCAGGACAGGGCTCTGTGTGCAGCACGGAACTGTGCTGCTGGATTTTTGAATGCTTTTGCTCTGGTGTGTTTTTCCCATTTCTGAGATAGCTCTAATCTGTTTAGTATCTGGCATTTCTTTGACATCATCATGGTGTTCCTAAAAGGGTATGCTTTGCCCCTTGGAAAAATAAGAAATTCTTTTTTCTTGTCTGTAATTAAAGACCCCAAACCAACAAAACCAAACAAACAAAACCAAAATCCCACAAAAAAAAATCTAAACAACTATCCAAACAGAAATACAGTGACTCATTTATGTAGAAGTAATAATTTTTCTTTCTTTTTGATACATTTCTCCCTGTGGCATATGTATGTGATACCCTGAAGTTTGTGGTGGTTTATTTTGTTGCTTACATTCAAGATAACTGCAGGCACTGATGTTAAGAGTGAAGCTTGTTTGGCTTTTGTTTACATTCTTAAATCTATTGGCTGTTTGTTTTCAGATTGGTTTCAGTTATTTACTTTTTTTCCTAAAATGATATTTTGATGCTCTTTTTCTCTCTGCTGTTGCTCTTGATGGTTTGGTATTTACTGGAATGCAGGAATCATGGTGAGGATATTGATCTGTGCTGGTCTTTTTTTTTTTCCTCCCTTTCACATGGTCATTTAGATTGAGCCATCTGCTTGCCTAATAGTGGGAATGCTGAAGGAAGACATTTTCTATTCAGCTCACATATGAATTGCACTTTTATATAGAGGTTATTCAATTGCAAATAAAAAGATTGAACTACGATTTGGTGGCATTATGTATGAAATCATGAAAATTAATGTTCCTCCCAAATATTTTCTTTGATGTTGGTTCTTTGTCTCTGCCCCATTTTGGATTCAAACTGTGGCACATGAAGTGCATCTTTTCAGTAATCGCTGCTGCAAGTGGGCAACAGAAAGGACCATCTTTATTCTGCTAATTTTCTCACGGTTAATGTGAGAAAAAAGACTTTGATAAATGCCCTTCATCCAAGGGTCTGAAATGCAAGATGACTTTGTGTAGCATTGTTGATTAGGGGAGGGAGGAGGACACACCTGGAATGCTGCTCTGTGCTGGAGACTGCCCGGTGAGCCTGCACAGGAATGCAAACACAGCCCACACAACCTGACTCCTGGGCCCCACCTACTTCAGAGAAATGAAATTTATTTTGAGCAAAATTTATGTAAAATAAATCCTCAAGCACTTGAAAGTCTGAAACCAGTCAAATGTTTTTTGTCCACTCTGACTGAATGATTAAGTGGGAAAATAACACAGGTAGGAAATGTTGTGGTGGACGTGGCTTAGCCTAAAATCTCCATTTTATTTTGGTAACCTGAGCAGGCTCCTCTGTGCATTGGTGACAGAACTGGCCATGGACAGTCACAATGGGGGCTCCAGTAGGTTCTCCAGAGAGGTGCCACAGACAAGTTTAATAGTTATGAAATCGCAGTGGGGAGTAGACAGGGCAGAGGTGTCCTGCAGGATGTTCCTGACCTCTCTAGGCCAAAACATGGAGGTTTCCTGGGTTTCTTTGAGAGTCTGGGGATGGCAAGGCTCTGTTGACACCTGTCTGGAGTAACCCCATTACCAAGCTCTAGACTCATAATTGTCCTCTTAGGAGGAAAATTTTCCCCTTTGACTGCAGAGGAAACCTGTGCAATCTGCCCAATGAGATGTGCAAGTTTTGATTGTCAGGAATATGTTCCTGACATATGTATGACATCCTTCAGTAGTTTGACTGCTGCACATAATGGGTAAATCTGGTTCATATTTAATTTCCACTAGCAGTGTCTTTCCCACCTGTGTGCTGTCTCATTATTCCCTGGTAAAGCTCTCTAATTTCTAGCCCAGGACTTGGGAAGACTTCTTGGCATGCAGTGTGGTTGTCTTAAAATTCATGTTCTCTGTAACATCTCAGCCCTCTTGCATGATGTCTCTCAAACTCCAGATTCCCTTCTGATGTGTCCAGTGGAAAAGGGTGGGAAAGCATGTCTGAAATTCCACTTCTGCAAATCCTTCTGCTTGTAGTTACTTCTACAAGTAATCCCTTTGAAATCAATAGGGAACGTTCCCAGCAGTAAAATTAAGGAGTCTGAAATGTCTTACACAATAAAGCCTAAGGCTGGGAAACACTGCAGAATGTTGTGTGACTTCATTACAAAGGGCATCACCACAAAAAAAAAGGAAAAAAAAGAAGAAAAAAGAAGAAAAAAGAAATAAAAATAAAAAAAAAAAAAAAGAAACCCCATCTTAAGTAACCACTAGTGAATTTATGATCAGAAAGTGAGACAGTAAGTAATTTTGGAAACTATTTGATTTTCTAGTTGTCTTTATTTACAATATCAACAGGGGTTTTGTTAAAATCTCAGCTTAAATATTTCAAATTTGAAATGGTGATTGTTTCAAGAGCACATGAGAATATCAGGTGTGATCTTTGATAGATTCTATGCAATGTTCTCTGTTACAAGTTCACTTAGAATTTTCCATGGCCACTTCCCATCCATTTTTACTTCATTCCCTCCCAACCAATTGACAACCAGCTGTTCTGGTGGGTGTGTAGCTGTGCTATCTATTAGCATTCTTTTGGATTTTTAAAAAAATTAAATAGGTAGAGGTATTTTACAAGTGTACTATTTAAACCAAATATTGAAGTAAATAGGAGTATTTTGAAAAGCAGCTCTGAGTCAGGACTTCAGTAAATTACAGTTTAATCAGCAAGGCCAAATTATGTCTATTTGTAAGTTTTGGTAGAAACTGTTCCCATGTATCTGGAATTAAAAGTTTTGACCTGCTTTTTCGCAGCAACAGTACACAGGTAATGTACATTTTTTATCTAATAACAAATTTTCAGAGGCCACAAATTTTGGTTTAAATTTTTCTCTTTAGTATAGAAGATGCTTTTCATGCTGCTGGAGAGGAAAACATTTGGCCCAGATTATTCATTATGTGAAATCATAAGTGAAAATACAAAAATCTCTTTCCAAATCCTCAAAAGCTGAATAATGACTCAGTATAAATGTCCATGTGCAGAGAACGGAACATAAAGCTTGTTGCTGAGAACACCTTTTGGATGAAAAAATACATGTGGAAATGCTGGTTTCTGAGTGGTGAAATAATTCTGTGCAACAACAATTCTGCAGTTCGTGTTTGAGCCTGCACATTTTCATTTTATGACTCTGAAGCAAACCAGAGAATTTGTAAAGGAAAAAATTCTACTCTATTTTTAAGTAGTCATTTCTATAATGCCCAGCTGACAGCCCATAGAAATATAATACTATAAAACTGAGGTGACAGATATGTACGAATGCCACTAAATACAATTTAATAATGAAAATTTTGTCTTATGAAGGTGAAACTTTTAGATCATATTAGAATTCTAAATTTTTTATGCATAGCAATCAAATGACCTCTCCATATTGCCACATAAAGTATAGATTTAAAGTTAAATGATCCAGTCAGTCATTTAGCATTTTAGGCCTTCTTTTGCCAGTAACTAGAGTTGTTTACATATGGTTCTGTTGTTTCTGTGTTTGTATTACTTACATTTTAAGAATTGAAGAAAGAATGACACTTTAAAAAACTGTTTTTAATAGCCTTTGTTTATTTTTAATACGTAGCGTTCCAGGCTCTTGCTCTAATGATTTTTTTCACACTGCATTGATAATTAAATTCATTCATTTCCCTGGCTGCACAATTCTTTTTAAATAAAAAGTTATGGGTAATAATACCTATTATGTTAAAAGTACAGAGGAGAAAAGGGCAGATCCACAGCTTTTAGTTCAAGGAGAGCAGATGGATTTTGCAAGTTACAGGTTTAAATAAAATCAGAAATCCCAAATCCTTTCTCTACACTGCAGGAACTGTGGATCTCAAAGAATTGTGATTTTTTTTTTCATGCAAGAGTGTGTGCTGTGCTTTCCCCAGTAAAACAGGAGCTGTGGGTATGTGGTGTGTGATCCATTGCAGGATATTTATTTATAGTAATTTTAGAAGTGGTGCTAAGTGTTGGTCCTCTTGGATGACTGGAAACTGTTTGTGTGTTGCTATCCCCTCACATACACATGGTAGCAATAATCTTCACACCTCTTCCACTCCCCCTGCCAGAGTGATTTCATGTCAATACATTGGGGAAAATATTGTGAACATGTGAAGTGCTGGTAACAGAAGATGCATATAATAAAAAATCACCCCATTCTGATCTTATTTATTGGCTTATAAAGCCTCTGCAATTTTTATCTGTTTAATGAGATTTTAGATTTTGCAATTTTTAATTTATGCAAAAGGAGTTTACTACTTAATTACTAATAGGGAAGACATTCTTAGCCTCATATTTATTTTTTGTCATGTTTACAGAACTCAAGAAGAAAAAACATTATGTCCATTTGGTCAAACATATACTTTAATTGTATTTTGAAAAAAAATCAGTGCAAATGAGTTAAGAATTAAAAAATTTAAAATACGTAATCATCTTATTTTGTAAAATTTACTTTGTGAGCTGGAATATCACCAGTTTTCAAAAGCAATTCACAAAAAGTATTTTAAAACTGTGATAAATAAAATGCTTGAATGAAAAGTAAGAGAAATCTCTGTGAATTTGTAGGCATTGCTTTATTGCTTTTCATCATCTGAACTCAGGCTCATGAATTCTTTTGGACTCAGTTGGGTGGAATTTTTTTTATTCTTGCCTACTCCCATGTACATGGTCCTTGGTAGGTTTTTATTCTTTTAAGCCCTCTTCTTGTCCTTTCTGTCTCTTTACCTTTTGCATTTTATTTGTATTTCTTTTCATGATGAATCCTCAGTGTAAGTCATTTGGATTCTAAGGTTAATAGGGCTGGGAGAGCCATTGCAGTAGAGTCTTTGGGAGGCCCTTGGTGGAATTTCAACATTAAAAGCCCCTTTAGAGGTTTTCCTTCTACCTGCAGGTGTATGAAAGATATGAATGATTGCACAGGTGTTCATCCCACTTTCCTCTCCTGTTGGAGGGCTGCTGATTCAATTTTGTTCCAGCACCGTGTTCCATGAGATTTAGGTGTTGACCATTGATGATGAAAATATGCTTTGGATGAAGACTGCTACCCAGCCTTATCTAATTTTATTTAATAAGAGTACGATGTTCCAGTTAGAGAGTAAAGATTAAAATCTTCTTTTATTTCAGGAATTGAAAATGTTTTGTTCCTGTCATTTTCTCACTTAAAATACATCTGCTGCCTGTATTACCCTCAGTAATTCTCACCAAGTGTCTCATAACTTTTCATACATACCTGTAATTAGTGTGGAAGGTTCTGCCTTGGGTATCCTCAATCCACAAACTTGTTAAGAACAAATGAGTGACTTACAGGAGATCTGAGCAATAATCACTGATCCCCAAGTTGAACACCACAAGACCTGTACCAGTGTCAAGTGCCAACACTGATGTATTTGAAAAGGCAAAGACTGAGACGCCATCTGAGACACTTGTCCTGTACAAAGGAACAGGATGTTCTCCCAACTGTCTAAGGTCCATCACAGAGGGAGTCATGAGGGAGCCCAGATGATCTTTTTAACTCATCTGCTTGTATGTGCTGGTATTATGATCTCCTGTCTCAATTATTTCTGCTAGACATGCCTGAGTGTTCTTTCAGGGCTGAAGACAAGGGTGTTATGCTGAGCTCCTGCTCGTGTGTTGGTGTAGATAATGAACTCCCAGATGCTGAATTTTTGAGTTTGTCAGAAGTTGTTAGTGAAATCCTGTAGGAGTACTGAAAGCATTCCTCATGGAAGCCTGGAATCAAAGTAGGTTTGAATCAGCATCATCAAGTTGGATGCATGGCTCCTGTTTGGGTCGACTTCTAATGAAGAGCTTATGAATTAAAAAGAGTCAGCCAGAAAGGGAAAGGGCAGGTAAGAGGAACCAGGCTCAGGGACACTGAAAGTATCAAATTCAGTAAACTGGAAGCTAACTTTTAATAAATGTGTTGCAGGGGACCTCAGATTATTAAGTAGTGTGCTATTGAACAATTGTATTAATAGTGGCAAAACTGGCTTTTCTGAATGACACTTGGTGACTGAAGTGAATGTCTGCTTGAAATCCTATGGGAATGTGATTTCTTGGGTAATTCTAAGAGGGAATTTGACCCCTTTATCACAAAAGACTGACCATCTTGTAACAATTCCAAGCAGGGTTGAGGTTTGGCAGAAATCACTATACGAACTCTTCCATTTTTTAACTGCATATTGTCGTTCAAAGGGTGAGAAAACTGAAAATTTCAGGTAATTTAATTATTGGTTTGTTTTTCTAATGGCTGAAATTGGTACATACTCCAGAGGGTCATTGTCCTGTGAATTTCCTTAATGATACCCTATAAAAGGGATTTTGGTGCACAAATTAGGTAACAATTGAGGAAAAGTGAGCAGATGCTTTGCAGTGAGAGGTGTCTGCTGGCTGCCTGAGGAGTATCCCTGCTCCTTCAACAAACTGCTAAGGTCAGTTTAATGTGGAGAGCAAACTTGAGGCATCTAGACCCATGTGTGTATATATGTGCTTGTTTCAAACTGTAGTTTACTGCTTTTTAAATAATTAATTCTTTTGAAACAATCTCCCAATACCCGCTGCCAAATCTCTTTATTCTAGTGAAGATGTGGGGAGCTATGTATTCCCTTCTGCACCCTTTCCTGTAAGTAATGTTCATGCAGTCTGTACAGCTCGTTTGATCTAAAATATGACATCTTTTTGTGGAATATGCTTTCAGGGATAAGTTTTAGGGAGGTGGGACTGGACTATGGCATTTGAAAGTGAAACATCACTGCTTTCTCTACAAAGTGAGAACCAAGGCCTCTTTGGGTGGGAGAGAGGTCATACCACAGTACTGGAAGGGCTCTTCTACTGACTGGAATTTTCCTGACAGAAAGAATTCTGGATAGACTCATTTTCTTCCCCCTTTACACGGGTAAAGATTTTTTTGGAGTGTGACGTTGGCTCCTACTGAGGGGAAAGGCTCAAGGGCCTCTGACCTCCTGCAGGTCCTGCCTGAGCCTTCAGCATCCTTACAGGCACAGTCCTGGGCCCTGAGCTTTCCTCAGCCTGCAGGAGATGTCCTGCCTTACGGGGGATTTTCACTTAAAAACACTAAGTTCCTTTGACAAAAGGGAGTCTCTTCCCATTTTGCAGAGTCTGTAAAATCTGAAGTACCAGGACCTGATATCACACTATTGTAAATATTCTTAAAAAACCCTCTGTATGTTTGCTTTGCAGAAATGTTATCAAGCCTTGAAGAAAAAGGGAACATACTGAAGAATTCTTAACAAACATCACTATATTTTTCAGGCTGAAATGCGATTTTTTTGTTACATTTGTGAAAACCCAATTCTGCTATTCAACATTGCATTTATCCTAATAACTAGTTATTTCACTGGCTTCCTCAACAAAGAAATAAAAAAACCAGGAAGAAATTATCCAGTTGGTGGTAAAATCACAGTGTAGGCATACTTACAAGAGCAGAATTACTACAAGTCTTGTTTCTTTGATGAGGGAGTTTTGTAAATTAGCTCATTTTTGTATTCTTGCAACAGACGCATGCAGAGAACTCTCCCCTGCATCCTTCCTGCATTAATAAATAATCATTCTGCATGTTTTTGGCTCTAATCACTTATACAGACAAAGGCAACTTTAGTAAGAAAAATGTTTCTGTGGAAGGTATTTGCGTAAGTGTGACTGCAGGTGAGAGATCTGTATTCTGTGCCAAGTGCTTGCTTTTCCTCACATTTCTGGAGCTGGATCTGTGCTCCGGTGACTTGGTGTTCCAGTGCATCTCTCACTTCTCAGTTTCTCAACTTTTCTTTGTGAGCAATGAGTGTCAGTCAAAAAGGCAAAACCATTCCCTGCAAACTACCTTACTTAAATCTACTCTGTGGCAGCATTATGATTCCTTCTATCTGGAGAATTTTTTTCCAAATCTAAAAGAAATAATATGTTAGTTTGTTAGTTTACTTTATATTAGTTTAATGCAGTGTTTAGAACAAGAGTGTATCAAATTCCTCACATTTAAAGTATCTGGCTAATAGGCTGTTAAATGATTATTCCATCAAAATATATGATCAGTTAACAGTTCATAATTAGCATCCCATGTTTTATACTCAAAGTTTATGCCCATGTATATTTTTAAATGCTGTGTTTAAATTGCTTATTTCAGCCTTGGAAATACTGCAAGTATGATTAGCAGGCAGATAAATATTTTTTGTCTAAGAAGCAACTGATTTTTGGCAATATGAAAAAGTCTTATCCTATATCTTTATAATTCTAATGAAGGTGTACAATTGATAGCTGAATTTCTCCTGTGAATATATTTCACTTCCATGCATGCTGTTCCAAAAATACAACTTCAGCTGTTTCAGAATGCTTTAGAAATAAATTCCCTTCCCCAGTTTTGCATGATTTTTATAAAATTAGGTCAAAGAATTTTCAATTGAAAACAGTACTTTGTCATATTATCTACAACACATGTCTAGCAAATTTATAAATGCAGTGCTTATTCGAGTAAAGTTCCAAATCATAATGAATGGTTTAGACAGCATTATCATCAATTTCCTACAGGTGCAGCTCTGGAAATCAGTGACTTCAATCAAAAGCCTCTGTCAAGTTTCACTGCACTGTCATTTTTTACATTCAGGTTTTGCTGAAATTAAAAAAAAAAAGAAAGAAAAAAGACGATTCTGTAAATGTCTTTACATCCATTCTACCTTTGGGTGGTGCTTTTGAGCAGTGCTGTGCGGTTGTTTCTGTTCAAAGAATTTAAAAGCACTCATATTTTTACACTTTATACTAACACTGTATTTCTTTCCTGATATTATGGAGTTAAAATTGCACTGTGTGTTTTAACACACATTACAACAACCTCTTAAGGCAAAAAAGTAAATTCATGCAAATGAGTTATGGAAAGTGAAAAGAATTGTGCTGCTTCATTCATTGCAGGGATAGTCATTGGAAATAGGCTTTTTCCTTCTGTGGACTCTGTGCTTCCTCTGTCTCATGCAAGTGTCCATTGATAGTTATCTTTTGAATACCAATCTTTAGAGAGTATAGAAGAGGACATGAAGAAAAAATGCATGGTCTATATAGCTTGCTTTAAATAATTTCAATTTTTTTCACTTGTGTCTTTGACATATTGTTGATACAGCTTGTTCCTGTTGCTTTGCTGGTATCTGAAAATTAGAATAAAGGAGAAAATTCATATTATTGAGTTAGTGGGACACTTCCTAGTTTATAGTACTTCACATGCCACTGGTTTTCTGCAGCCTTCCTATAAAAGAGACACTGCAATTAAAATCCAGTAACATTCAATAAAAAAATATAATGCTGCTCCTTTTGAAGAATTCCCAGTGCAAAGAACAGTGAAGTTATACTGAGCTGACCCACTGCACCTTATGACATCAAAGTTCAGGGCTTCTCCTGCCTTCAGGTGTGCCTGAAACAACCTGCCCTTCCCACCAGAGCAGCTTGCAGACTGACACCTCTGTCTCTGGGACCTGGGAAACCACTTGTTGCCAGCAAAACATTTTGGTAAAGCTGTAGAAACTTAAATCCTGAGGGGTTCCTGCTCTTTCCCTGTGGGTGAATGGTTAAGCTCTGTTAAATTTGAGGGGTTGACAATAGGCTGTGAATATCAATCTTTATTTTGCTAATTCTTTCTGACTTATTTGTTGTTTTGTTTTTCCAAGTGCTCGTATAGTTTCTGTCTTCAGGCAGTGCTCCTGTAACTTTTTGACAGGAATTTAAAAAGTTTTATTCTGTGAACATTTAAATTTTGTTGCAGATGGAAGAGTTTCCAAACTTCTTCTCTTTTAGGTTTGCATGTAAAGGCTATAAATTGTAAATTAGTGATTTTAAAAAACCCAAAACATTTATATACATAAAGCTATGATAAAATTTCAATTTTTATTATCTGATAAATATTATTAACTGGTATATATTATTAACACCTTTCCAGTATTGGAGTAGGGTTCCTTTCTGTGTAAAGTTGAGGGTTACCTGTCTGTGTCTCTACTTTTCACACCCTCCTGGAGAGAGCAGCTAGAACAGCCAGGCTCCTGTGATTTCACCTCGACCTTTAAACCGTCTGGGCCACTGTGGAGCTCCTCTTAATCAAAGGGAAGCCTTTAAAAGGTAAAAACCACTGAGTTTATCTATGATTAACTTTTAGAATAATCAGTTTCTGCTGGGTTTTTCTGCAGCTAGGCAGTGATGGCAGCTTTCCTCGGGGCTGCACTGAGAGCTGAGGCAGAACCAGAGCTGTGCGCTGGTTAATCCTTGCAGGGGTTTGCAGGATGGGGCTCCTTTTTGCATTTCCAATTCTGTAACATCAGGACTCTTCTGCAACACGACAATTCTTTGTTTTGTGGCCTTGCTGAATTCAGTTTCATGTTAAATGATCTTGCCTGTTTGTCTCGTGTCATTCAGTAACAACCCTTTGAAATTTCTCTTAACTGCTTTGGTTTACTTTGTTACCGTGTTCAAGTTTAATCTCAAAATAATGTCTGATTCCTTCATCCTCCCTAATGAGTTATGAGTCTTCTCTGCCTTTTTTTTTTTTATGGTCAAAATATAAAGCATCTGTGTGCTGTAATTCTCTTAATACTTAAATAAATGATGTTTAAGAACTACTTGGAAGAAAAATTTAGTGTCTATAAATCAATTAAACTAATGCATACAAAATAATCAGAAGTATATGGGGCCAGGCATTTCAAGCATATCTTTTTTTTTTCCCTGAATATATGTTGATAATTCAGTATCTCTCTCTTTTTTCCTGCATAAAGTTCATAGAGTTTTTTGTGCTAAACTGATGCTGTCTCAGTTAATGGGTGAGGAAGAGAGGTAATACTTTAAACCACTTTAAAGAAAAGGCATTAATGTAATTTCTGAAAAATAGTAACCCAAAGTAATGAATTTGTCAAACTAAGCATTCAAAGCAGTTTATTTAGTAGGGTCTTTTTTGTGGGGGGAAAAGCCCCACTCCCTCTTTAACAGTGCAGCAGTGCCCAGGTATGCTGGGATATTAACAAAAGTGTTGACCACGCAGAATGTGACGAGACAAATGTCTTCTCATTGTGTGAAGCATGAAGGCCATGATAGATGATTTCAAACAACAAAGCGCAGCCACTGAGACAAAATTAGTGTTGTTTTAATTACCAGTGTCTGTAATGTTATCTATCCATAACTGTCTTGAAATAGACTGTCAACAGAACAGAGACTTAATACTTCCATGTAGTGTTTCTTAAGTTGCAGCTGTGTGCCTTTATAAAAAGCATTTAAAGCTTTTTTTGAAATATTTGTTTATAGCTCAAGAAAAAAAAGTTCTGTACTTTAAGAAAAGTGTCATATTCTCTTTCTAAGAAAAGAAGTAAGCAGTTCCTATTAAATGTTATTTGGAAGTCAGGGTAAGGGGTAGAAAATGGAACTTGGCCTGACATTTTTCAAGCAAAGCTTACACTCAGTGAGCTGTGTTTTTTGTCAGTCACAAACAGCGTTATGACATTAATAGTAAAGAAGATTCTTTATTCCTGAAATATTCTTGAGTTGAGATGGGATGTTCTTCATATATTACTAAGTGTATATATTGTGCAGATGAAGCATTTCTTACTTTCTGGGCTTGCAGGAGATGAAAGATAGGCCAGCTTTTGAAAATGGTCTACATGGCACCTGCTACAAATGAGCAGGGAAAGCAATCGAGCTAATAGATTACAGTAATTATCCAATCTTTGGCTAGTTTGTATTGGCAAACTATAAATACAGTACACATTAGAACAAGGTGCTTACAGAATGTACATGAAAGGTCAATGTAATTTGCAAGTCGCTAGTCATTAGAATATGCTAAAAACCATTGCTTCAGGGCTCAGATTTTAATGATGAATACATTGATTATTAAGTAGCAGAGGAAAAATGTAGCAGAGCTACTGCAGTGTAATGATAGGTCGCTTTATTTTGGGAAGGAAATCAACTAAGCTTCAGAATGCATGCATTGAGAAATATAATTGCAGTGAGGAAAATTCCTCAGAGGAGCTTGGCACATATTAAAAGCAAAAACTTGAGACATGTTTGTGATAAGATTACTAATAAATCTCTGGGAAGTCTTAGACTCCTGACAATAACCCAGCAACAGAGCACTTCATCTTCTCCATGCTTTAGAATTTAAGATCGGTCACAAACAATCTAAATTACGACTGATACTAGGCAGATGCAGTACTGTGCTGTGTTGCTCATCATAAATCTCCTGTTCCTTATATGCAAATTAAACTCCATTTTAAAAGATAATTTTTCACATGGTGATCTCCTTTATTTGTGAAATACCAGTGATTCTTAAGGTTAGGAGAGCAATCTCAGGAGTACAGTGTAGCCATTGCTTAGGGAGAAGAGAAAAAGGTGGGAAGTTTGTTTGGAATAGTTTGGACATCAGTGCATGGGATATTTCAAATAACTTATTAAGTTAGACACAGCACTAACCCTGTTTGTAGTTTAGCTGTGGCCTTGTTTCCTTCAGCAGCTGCCTGAGTAACTTATCTTTGACTTTAAAATTCTGTCTTGTTTATATCAAATCTTCAAGGTTCTTTAACTCTTACAACAGCAGAACAGAACATAACCAAGCTGTGTAGACAAATATGTTTGTCTTCATCAGCAAACAATAACCTCCTTCAGCTCTTCGTTTAAAACAGCAAGATTATCTCCCTTCAGTATTTTGAAAATAGTTGTGTGTGTATTGCTGGTTTTCTCCCTGTCTTATGCAGATTCAGAGTTATGGGAACAGATATAGAGAATGTCAATTTAATTCATTGCTATGCAGGTGTTATCAAAACAGGCCACGTCTACAGGAGAGAGATTGGAAATACAAGACATTTTGCATATGAGGGAAATGATGTTAAAAACTTTATGAATTTCCTTTAAAAAATTATTTATAATCTGTTTTCATGAAAAGACTTTAAATGCTTCTATGAATCATAACTTGTGTACTGTAAAGGGAAAGAAATGTGTAATAGCAAAGTACAGTACATATCAAAACTGTTCTTTCACTTGGCATGTTTGATAAGTCTTAATAATAACTCATGCTAAATTGAATCAAGCTATATGTGGTACAATCTGAGACACGAGGAGAGAATGGATAGGATTGAGGAGCACTTAGCAGAACATTAATCAGATAGGCCACGTTCTCCTTGGTATAACTAATTCTTGCTCCTTTGACATCACTGGTCTGCATCACTTAAAATTCTGATCTGGCTAAGATGGTTTGGTCTGTGAGGAATAGTTGATGTTGGTGTCAACACACTGAGTGTTTTGTATTGTGCTGGTTTCCTCTCTATTGCCTGGAAACTGCCACCTGTATTTCTTAGGAATTGGAATAAATCCTGTCTCTTAGTCATGTTTTTAGAAATCTACATGTAATAGCTGCAGGTTAGGAAACTTTTTAAAGAGTAAGAAAAGTGAAAGTATCTGTTGAAAAACAAAAAAACTCCTACTTCTGAAATGAATTAGAATCATTCTTAAGTAAGCAGTGTGAGATCAGTAACCCAGTATAAATCTTTATATTTTCAGATTGTCATATAGACAACAGAGATGTTTCTCACAGTGTGATGTCCTTGATCAGGGTTCCAGTTTTTTCCTTTTGAAACTTGTTGGCAAATCCTTAGTTTTGAAACAGCAAACTGTGCTGTAAAAAGATTAGATTATGCATACTTAAGAGTGTTTTGGGAAGCAAATGCAGGCTGTTGCTCTCCCTGAGTGATTTTGTTGTTGACTGTCTGGCTGAGGTGGGTGTGTGATTACAGTCACAGTAAATTTCACATTCAAAAGCAAATGAGCACTGGTTTTAGTTCCCTTGTTCCTTATTTTCCCTATTGAAACAGATACTCCTGTACCTAGTGCTGTGAAGTACAATGATGTGAATTCATCAAAACATGCATTAAGGGGCAACACTACACAAGGGTAAGGATATAAATATATTTTACAATTCTTAGGTTCCTATCATAAGAATAGTTCATGAGTGAATGTAAATTTACAGTAGGTGCTTATCAAATGTGAAAATGCTTGCAAATTAGAAACAAACTTTGGGACTGTAAACATATTTCAATGATAGTTCACACAAAGAATATGTTTGATAGTAAGAACTAATGTTCTCTTTTAGTTTCTACATGAAGGAGGTTGACACATGATTGTATATGGAGAATTATAACATTTCTGAGTCAGAACATTGCACACAAGCTTTAATCCTTTAATCAGAATGCTCATTATTAGGGAACATGTAATGACATAAAATATTATTATTTATTTATAAAGCAAGAAAAGAGCATTATCAAGCATAAAGGGACTATAAAGAGAAAGCACAGTTAAATCAGTTGATTTTACTTCTGTCTTCCATACAGAAGTGACATACATGCTATCAGTCGTCTATGCTTTCTAAAATGCTTAATAGAAATAGTGAAACATGTTAATTTCTTGCATAAAATAAAAGTTACCTGACTTTTGAAAGTAAGTTTTGAATATCACTGTGACCAAATGGTTTTTAAAGTACTCGATAAAAATATTGAAATATGCTAATGAATTGCATAAAAGAAAGTTATCTGACTTCTGAAAGTGAGTTCTGAATATCACTGTGTCTTGTGCATGTGTCCCATGTACGTGTGAGTTGGAATATTTTACTCCACTAAAGCAGAACCCTATAAAATCTTTTGGGTTTGACTGTAAGATGCACTTGTACAGACAGTAATTGGCCTGTTACAGAGATATTAATTAACATGTTAGAAATGTTTTCTTTATTAATGAGAAATTCACACATACTATTTAAATTAATTTGTATAGTTTAAAATTAATTTATTGTGGCCTTCGATGACCTCAAATCTACTAAGACAAAGCTGGAGTATTGTACTAACTGTTAAACCATTCATTAAACATTTTATGCAAATAGTGTTTGTTTATAAACAAATTAACTGCAAGGATTTTCAAAACAGGTGCTGTGTTGTGAATGCGTACTAAATGATGTGGTACTGAAAGAATTAATTAGACCTTCAGATGTAATTAGTTGCAATAATTTGCGTGATTAGCGGCTTGGTTAAGAAGTAAGACACACACATTGTAATGCATGGAAGAGTCACTGCAGTAGCTTTGTCTTTCATACGGTGAAGATGAGATTTCCTCATGTTTAGGAAATTTTTCAAAAAATTGCTGACATAGCTGGAGTTAATTGCCAAGTATCCTGTAGGGGGTAACCTGGGTTTTTTTTCCCTTGGCTTGTTGCAATGCATATGCATTGGAAGCAATACCATTTGTTTGTACCTCAATGAATTTTTAAAACAGAAGGCTGTTAACCCTAGATCTTCAAGTCTCCAGAGAAAGAACTGATACTTAACATGTTCAGGGTTAAAAGATGGGCTGTGTAAGCCATATGAAACAGGTCCAGTGTTTCAAGATCAAGTTCTAAATATTCATGTAATTTTTTCCCCCCCCTTGCAACCATAGTTCTGATTTTTCTTCTTGTGTATCCAACAATGCAGTCATCCATTGGAGGTGCATGGAGAATGCCTTGGAAACTGGCATTAGTCAAAACCAATTAAAAAGAAAGTCATGATTGCTGATACTTAATTTATGATGAGCACATTCCTAGTTATAATAAATGTACAGTACCATTGTGACTTACAAGAAAGGTTTTCCTCTTGATAATACCTTGATGCCCAGTGACAATGTTAGTGAGTGGGTTTGAAATGAATTAATATGGGGACTTGATCTTTGTTTTACCTGCTTGAAAAAGGTGGATTGACAGCAAACCACAATAGATTCACTTTACTGGTCACTGGTGGAAGTTGCTGCTGCTTTGCTATTTGAAAAGAAAAGGTTGAAGATTTTTGTGCCTTGAGGCATCAAGAATGCACAAATATTAAAGTAATGCGCACTTTGGCAAAATTTATTCTCTGGCAGAACCCTCTTAATAGTTAGAAACACACTTGGGGGGCTTGTATGTGTATTTTGGAAGAACAGGTATGTTCTCTATAAACCACATTGTCAGAAAAAGAAAAGGTTTCTAGAAAGAAGAAGAGTACAGAGGAAAAAGAAACAAAGTTTATTAAATCAGTTATAAAGTAAATAAGTTAAATTAGCAGTGTAGAAAATATGAAGTGATGAGAGGCTTCTCAGAATAACAGACTTGCCTGTGGTGAGTGTTAGAAGCATTCCACAGAGGTGATGTTGAATGATCCAAGGAATTTGAATTTAAGCTTTTTTAATACAGGATTTTATTTGATCAGATTAAGCGATGGCAGTCTGTGAGATGAGATGTGGGGGAACTTTGTTTCATCTCAGATGGAAGGGTCTCATTACACCTTGTTTGCTTTATGAATTAATGTAATGATCCTGAGGCGTGAAGTAGAGGAGACCTTGTTTAGAAGCAACTGCCTTGCTGCAGTTACCAAATTGTTTATGTTCTTTTAAGTTCTTGCTGTATGATTTCCAGTAGTTTTTATGTAGCTGCAAATCTGACATAAGCAGCAAGACCCAGCAGGAGATCTCTGGTTAAATGATGACCACAATGATACCGTATTTGGATTAGTGACTGCGAAGTATTAGTGGTCACATATCTAAGAGAAAGTAAAACCTGAGCTTTTTATTGCAAACTCAGTGTGGAACACAGTTCATCTTAGCACTGAGGCAGAACATAAGTGCAGTACTTCTTGCTACTCCTCTCCAACCAAATAGCTATTTACACTTTTAATTTACACTCTTAACTTTTTTTCTTTTAAAAGCATGGAAAGGAAATTGAATAAAATAAATATTAAAAATGACAAAAGAAGAACAAAAAGCATCATTAACTGCTGCACAGCTGCTGTGTGTCTGCTGTCACGGGGATTACCCTTAATTACTATGGATGAAGTTTGCTATCATTGGTTCTTTGGATGCCTCACAATTGGTTTATTTTTAAAGGAGTTCTTTCTATGTACGTTTTAATAGAATATGCAGCTGTTAAAGTTTGAAGGAAAGAAATCACTGTCTTAGATTTGAAGAGCCTGAAAATCATTTGACAGAGCTAACATAGGGATCCACTTGAATGAATTTATTTTTTTTCCTTTCTGTAGTCTGTTTAATTCAGTTCTTTTAAGTGTGATGTTTGCAAAGTAGTCTTTAAAATGGGCTCTTCTCTATTGTGTTTGAATTTGAACAAAATTAACATTTGTATGTCATCAGTAGCTGCAGTGCATAGCTCAAGGCAATGAAGGATAGAAAGTCAAAGAATATGGGAAATTTGATTAAAATGAATGAGTAGTAGAAGGTCTTAAGGGTGGACATAGCTTACTTGTTGATTTATTTGTATTGTTTCTTGAGGCAAAAGAAGCTAATTCCATGGGATGTTTAGAAAAAAGCTCTTAATTATGAAAATGAAAAGGTTTTAAGTCAATAAAATTAGGTGTGAGAAATGTAATCTGGAGATTTCTATACTTATGTATCTAAATCCTAGTCCTACTTTGTAAAGGGGGCATAAAGCTGAGCAGGGAAATGTTCTCTGACAGAACCTTTCTCCAAAGTGTTTTCCCTGTACCTCTTCTTACCTGGGCTCAGTTGGATATTTATAATGTTTTGCATCATTTTACTCTCTAGGACATGGATTGCTTGGTGGATACTTGTGTAGTTTGCAAGACCCCCCATTGTCTTGAATTTTGAGGCTTGGCTTTCCCTTTTGTCTCAGTATTCTGAACAGTACCCATAGCAACTTTTATACTTTTGAGTCTCCTTGATGGATTGATTTAGGTGCCTTTTCCATGTTTCAAAAACTTTCTTGTCAACATTTTCTTTCCTTGATATATCAGAGCTGGAAATCTGAAATGCTTTGCTTGCTAGTTTAATGCAGACGTGCAGTTTTTGCAAGAGAATTTTAAATTAAAAATAATTTAAAATGAAAATCTGAGGCAGAGGGCCCATATTGCTGGTACTAGTGAAAATCCAGTCCACAGCTTAGTCAAATGAAAGATTCCTAAGTAATTTACCTACCATAATAATATTTGAATTAAAAAAGTGGTTAGCTGGTTTGTAACACCTTTACGAAATGACTATTTTTTTCCTAAAGAAACAGAATAAGAAAACATTTGGAAATGTGTGAATATTTATCAGCGGATATTTATTTCTGATATGGATATTATTTCCTCTTAGTCCCTTGTTGTATTCTAAAAATAAAGGACATGTAGAATGCAGGTGCTTAATGGACCTGGAAAATGTTTTTATAGATTCAGCTCTCCCAGACCTCCTCCCCAACCTCACAAAATAAGCAGCCCTAAGAACCCTAATGGACGTGGTTGATTGCCAAAGTTATTTGGGGAAATTTGACAATTCTACTGTTTGTGGAAGAGCCAAAGTTATAACACTGCCCAGATGAACCCTTCCCATTTCCATTTAATATTTAATGCCAAATAAAGATGGCTTAAAATAAAGTTGATGCTAAACAAACAAAAAAAAAATTAAAATATCCCCTCAAGACTGTACATGATATCTAATGCCAAAAATATACAAATGAGCTGTTGAAGTTCTTACAGGAAGGATGATGATGAATGTAGGATTTTACACTTCAAAGACAAGCTCAGCCCTGGAGCTGGGAAATGACTTCCTTATGTTGGTCTTAAGTTTTTGTATTTTTGTAGCACAAAGAGCTTCTTCCAGTGAAGACTCCTCTCCCATCATGGTGAATGTTGCACCATTCCCTGATCAGCCCCAGTGAGTTTGGGAAAGGCAAAGAAATGTTATTTGGAGGAAGTGTGTGAAATGCCCGTTTATAAAGGGAGGAAGCTGAGTCAGAAAGCTGAACTGTCTGGAGTCATCTCTGGCATTCATATTGAGAGGGTTGTGCCACTGTCCTACATACAGCAGGTAGAACTTTCATGTGGTCCAAACTGCTTAACAATCTTGTACTGGTTCGAAATGGGACAATTTCATAATCTGAAATACGTGTGATTCTGGGTGGATGTTTCTTCTGCATTTTTTTTTTTTATTTCTGAGGATCTAGGAGGACCCCACATACCCAAATTCTCAAATTATAGGCTGTCTGATATTTTTGCATTTATCTTTTTCTGATTCTGTCATCAAACCTGGAATTCAGGTTTCAGAAGTTTACTTCCTAAGTCCAGATTTTTTTTCCCACTGATTGCTAAAATAGACAATGTGTGTAACAGTTCTCCATTACCAAGGAATTAAATGCATGAAACTCAAGCTATTTTTTTTCTTAAATCAGGTTAGTGACATTTCAGCTCTTTGAAATCCATAATTTTCCAGATACACTTTTGTTTGGCTGAATGCCTTTAGAAGCGATCACTCTAAGAACAACCTCACAACCTGGGCTTCTTTTTGTATCCCCAAATTGTTGCCATGAAAAGAGAAAATTGCTAAAACCTAAAACATGTTTCTTCAATGGGAAAACAGTATGTCCAGTATAGTTTATATTCTGCTTTTGTTCATATTTGGTTATGTCAGAAATACCAGTAATACACAAACACAGAGGGGACCTCAATATTTCACTGGCAGACATGAATGTAAAACTATCAGACCAATGTGGCATTTACCTCTCCTATTCAGATATTAATGTATAGAAAGTGATGGCCTTTGTGTGCTAGGCAGTTTGTAAGGGAAGTGAGATGATTCACAATCTAATTTTATGAGTTACAATCCTCAAATTTGTAATTCTGGTTACAGCTAAATTATTTTGCAGTGAATTTTTCCATTTAAAATACTTAGCCCTGAGATGAAACTACTGTACAAATCACTTTGTGATACTACTGTTCTTCATATGCCTGGACATGTGGCAATTGTTGCAATCCCTGTCTTGTTCCTATGAAGTGTAATTTTATTGCACATTTGCCTTTTATTGGAATTTTCCATAAGTATAGGCTTTTATGCTCAGAAACAATCTGTAAAGAAACCTGTAGTGTTTAAACATACAAAGAAAGCTGCAGTCATATTTTTTCCAATGCTCTGATACTTCTGACTCTTTGTGGAGAACCTCAGCCTGTCCTTCCTTTCTGTTTCTAAATGCCGTGGGCTGCTGAAAGCAGCAACTTCACCAAGAGTGAGTGTCAGACAACTATTGGCAGCAAACTAGCAGCAGTTCACTGGTCTTTTAAACTTTATTTTGCTTTTAGTGACATTCAGAGTTGAAAATCTTCAAGTGTATTGGCTGCTCAGTGTGTATTGTCCCTATTTGCAGCTGAAGTATCAAGAATTTTTAGGGAAACATGGTTGGTTTAATCAAGGTATAACCACCAGCTAAATGAGCTTCTTGTGTGTAGGAATGGCAGGTTTTGGTCTAAATAAGGTTAAGTTTTAGATGGAATCTGAAATTGAAGTCTTCACATCTCTATGAAGGCAAAGCTTCCCTGCCAGCTGGAGCCTGGGCAGGGAAGCCAAGCAGATGATCACTTTGTGACTTTGTCCATTGCATCTTTTCCTCAAATACCTGCAACAAATTGAAGCACTGCAGCTTTTTGCAGTAGCTGGGGTTTTGTAGCCACTGAAGAGTTCATTTCACACAAGGCACACTTCTATTTTTCAGTTCAGAAATATGGAAGATGGGAAGAGCTGAGGTCAGCTCATCTTGCATTAGTATGGGTAGAACTCCTAGCTAACCAGGAACGAGGGAAAAATTGAGGTATTGTCAATTTTTTAGTCAAGAATAGTGCTAGGTGCTTATGACTAGAGCAGTACATATAATTTACTTCCTGTTCTTGGCTGAATAAAGACCCAGAAAAATATTTTGAGTGTTTTACAACTATTTTTAACCACAGATGTGAAATTGCTTTGTTTACTTTCATTCTTTTGCTTAAACATCCAAATGGAAGCAAGTTCACACTTTCAGTTGAAATTCAACTGCATTTCTTTTTTGATCAAACCCCCCCTCACCTCATGGCAAATCAAAACAATTTGTAAAGTATCTGACCATTACTCCTAATGCTTTCCATCAAATGTGGCAAGGAATGTGGCTTGTAAATATTAAGTGGAGATGTCTTTTTTGGAACCCAAGGGTGCCTGTGAACTGCTGGTTCACGTTTCATGTGCATTGTGACTCTGCAGAAGTTTTCCAGAGTTCAGAGGCTTCATGTTTTGAATTAATCTCTGACAAATAAGACCATGGAAACGCAAACCTGTTGGTAGTAAACCATAAACCTGGTATAAAACAGTGGATAAAATGACTCTCAAGCAAAGGATAAAACAGAGAGGAGTATCATATTCTTCAGGGGAAATTTGGGAGGCAAAATAGAATCACTCTGATTGGAATTCAGCCAATCTACAGTTGAATAGTGTTTATTGTAAAAAATACATTGTCAACATCTGAATATTTATGATAGCAATACTAATGATTAAAAGAACCATGGAAATATTTAATGAGCCCAAGTCAGTGCAACCACATTTTATCTCATTGCAAGTTTGGCACTGTCAGCTGTGGCAGCCCCATTGTTTGTCAACATTCCAAGATATTGGTTCAATGCAAACAAGGTAAAAACAATCTCTGGATTTATTTGAAAAAATAAAGTTGGTGCAAAATCAAGATGTTTTCTATAGCCTCCATACAAAGAGGTCCTGACCAGTTCTGACAGAGTAAGAAAACCAAGAATGAAGTATTAGAGCTAAAGAGTTTTTTCTTAATTGACGTGGATATTTCTGATTTGAGTTTTGAGCTAATTTGCTACGTCAAAGTGTGTTTGGAAAAACTATTGCTAGACAGAATAATTGCAGGCTTTTTCTACATGTGCCATATCAGACTTCCATTTCATTCTTGTTTTTAAACCTCTTTATAGTCATAAATGAAATACTATATTTTAGAAAATGAGCATAAATTCAGGTTTGGCATGAGCCATGGTTAGTCCCATTGACTTTGGTGAGATTACATGAGATTTCCATGGAGAGAACTGTGCCTGATATATTCATCACATCCTATTTCTCTTTTTAGGTTCTTTACAGTGAAACCACTCTCAAAGCATTGGGTACCTTTGTTCTAATAGAATTGCACTCAAAATTAAAGTGCGTGTTCCCCTGACAGACATTTTACATGCAAATAGTTTTGTATTGATATAAATACTTTGTATCTTAGAAATGCAGTGTTTGCTATCTGGGAGATCATAATTTTTGTGGGCTGAATTTGCTCCAGATGATAGAGAAATTATAGGCTACGATATGTGATCAAACAGCAATATGGAAAGCTTAAATAGAATGCGCCCTAAGGACAAAGGCTGGGTAAGACTATGGGGGATAGAATAAATGGGAGTTTTAGTAAAGCTATCTCTGATTCCAACAGATAAATTATGCTCTGCCTTTTTTGTATCTCTTTGGGACTGTGCTACATAAATTATGACCAAGTATAATTTAGGCTTTCAGCCTATATTTATGAACATCCATCTTGTACATTTTAAGTACAAAATTACCATTTTGCAGAAATATGAAATTGAGACAAATTTTTTTCATCTGTGCATTTAACTTCTGCATACATGATAGCAGCCAAAGGGTTGGAGAGGACCTTGTTGCTATCCAGAGGGTGATGCTGGCCAGATGATTGCATAACCATGTTAAGATCTATATAAGCATGAAATCTGGGGGACAGAAAAAGTGTAGAATTGGTTATTATTTCAGAATAGATTTTTACTGCAGCTTTAAGTAACAACATGCTTTTCTGAATAAGTAATCCTTTGTAAATCCAAATTCTTTTCTTGTTATCAATTACATTAAGAAGTTATACATAAAATTTCCTCTTGAAGTGCAGTTGTGTGACCTGTGCTTTGGCACACCTGGAGACCATGCCATGCAGACCTTCAGGGCACTTGTGAGGTCACAGCTTGCATGGGAAGGTCAATGTGTGTGTAGGAATAAAGCAGTCGATCCTAAGAGCCCTATTTTCTATCACTCATTCCAGTAGTTTGAATTTCTGTATAAAATCATCTGGGAATTGTAGATTTCATTTCTCCCATTGTAGCATACAATGTTGTAACACTAACTGGAATTCAGAAACTAGGAAAAACTACATGGTGCATCCTGGTGTGTGTGTCTTGCACAGGGATAGAATATAGAAAAAAGAAGAAACTCCTCTTTTGAGACAGGTCAACTTGCAAGAAATGTATATTTTTGACAATGAAGCACAATTTAAAACTGACCCAAGATAATTTTAAACAGCATTTCAATAGCTTAAAATGAAATTTATAATCCACAGAAATAGGGAACAGTCCTCTTAGATCTGATGTAACTTTTTCTGTATTTGGTATAGGAAATATCCATCACTTTTGCCCATGCACACAAGGACTACATTTGTACTTGCAAAGATTTGAAACCATAGGACTTGGTAGATATGTGTAGCAAGGTGACTTTATTTGGCTGGGTTTTGCATGTATCTGACGATCATAGCTTTGGTAATTCAACATTAGCTTTCATGAGGTGGGAAAAATGAATAGAGAAAATGTCTGTTGTAGAAGTGAAATGAATAATAGTGTTGTAGAAGAAAATTCACCCCCTAAAACAAAATAGGCCAGATTTTTCTCCGTCACAGATTTCCTATCCATTAACTTGCTCATATATACAAAGTTGGGCCATTGCAATGTTTACCTTTTTCTGTAATTGATATTCCATTTAAATCCACTGGCATTCACTGGACTGCTGCCTTTCCCTGCTTTCTTCAGTAAGTAGAGGCAAAACTGAAACCCAAGCAGTAATGCTAATTGCTAATAAAGATTTTAATGGCAATCACTTAACTGATGGTAGAGATTAGTCTACTATCACAGACACCATCAGAGGCAGCACCAATAGTTTGTCACCTTACCTTCTGTGAGGAAAAAAAGGTGTTTCTGTTATCCAAGTGAAATGGTGAAATATTTAAGTTTGAATAGTGTGAGAATGTTGTCGATTCAATCGTAATTTTCACCTTTCATTAGAAAAAGTAAATAGAGGAATAACAGAAAGTAAGATTTCAGTACTGTTGTCCTCCATTGTTTAACCTTTTTCAACACCTTCTTAAGTAAAAGTGGAACATAAAAATGGAGTTGTTTCCCTGGTTCCTTCACTAAAATTTTTAAAAATAGTCTTTATTCCTTTTTTCACTGAAAAGTGAATGAAATTGGAAAAGGGAATTGCTTCACTCTAGGACCACTGTAATCTTGCTGTTGCTTGATTGTGTTTTGTGGGACAGGACCAAACATTTTTCTTTGAACTGTGCATTGCATCTTCAGTAGTTACATTTACTTTGGTTACTCTGTCTCCTGAAATTCTTCTGGTGAAAGACCCAACTGCTTAAGGACGTTACTGTTGACATTACACTATAATCTTAGTTTTTCAGGAGGTATTCTCATATCTTCCTTCAGTAGTCAAGATTCTTCCCAAAATAATGTAACATATACAGGCCTTATCATTGATTTTTGCAAATTATGACTGGGAAGATGATCTTGTGTCAGAGGTCAGACTGTTCCAATGTGTGGTAGAAGAGGATTAAATTAATTCTGTTAAATATTACAAGCCCCTTTTGTCATTAATTACACTGTGTCTTTTAATTTTTTGGTCCTGAGCTTTTAAACCCAGCATCTGAATGTAAAAGGAGGTCTGAGTTAGCTACAATAGGGTTAAATTCTATTTGAGTTTTTACAGAGTGATTTCGTATCCAGAGAGCCTTCAAATCAGGATGTGTAACATTTATCTGCCTAAAATTAAAAGGAAATGAAAAAGATTTATTAGGGCTTGTTTCTTGAAGACGTTTCTCCATTTTTGGATTGGTTGAATGATTGAGGATAAAAGGCTTTCATAACGATGTTGCAGTGTACAAATGAGCTCTAACCAGAAGTGCTGTCCTAAATGCTGCTGACTTAAGGATAAAAGTAGTAAGAAGGGAGGATGGCCTCTCTGTAGTTAAAGTTGTAACCGGAATCCTCTTCTGAAATTCAAATTTAACTGGTATATTTAAGGCTGGGGTAATAGTCTGTATGTGAAAAATGACTTGTTTGGACTGAAGTTTGAGGAAAGAGATTTAAAAAATGGTCAAATGATTTTTGAGGTACCAACAGGCTGATCATCAATCAGTAAAACTGGTGGTGTGGGCAGTGATGTTGCAGTTTTTGGACTTAAGGCATCCAGAAAGGACAGAGCTGTTTTTAGAGAATGTGGGGGGAAAAACCCAAATGTTATAAGTGAAGCTAGAGAGAAGTATGTGCATCTTTACCTTGAAAACCTTGTTTTCTTTAGACATTTTAGACATTTTGAGGGGTTATAAATCCTTTCTTAAGATGTGAAGGAGAAATTCAGCATTCAAAAAATCAGCAATACAAAAGTATATTGGGAACATGAATATCATAAATTTCACTCTCCTCACATAAATATGGATTATTTTTTTTTGCAAGTAACAAGAGAAGTATGTGCCTCATAAAATCACAATTCCAACCTAAAAAGAACTTCAATTTTGTCTTTGGCTGTTGTTCTTTAAGGGCTTCTTGATAAAAAAAAATCACACTGTAAAATATATTTATATCAGTTTCCTAGGCAAGAGCTCATGTAACTTTATCAAAATGATCACATAAATATAGTAGGGATAGTTCTGAAATTTCTCATGAGCCATAGATAAGTGTTACAATTTCTGTTTCCTGAGATAGAACCCCTTTTTCCAAATTCTACTTTTTGTAGCCAAATCAGCTGTTTAACTGCAACCTGAACTTTTCAAACACTAAAATGAAGGTACCAAAAGTGATGACAAATGAAATTGATTTGACTGTGTACCATATGCCTTTCACTTTGTGACAAACACATCTCCCATCAGAGTTTGCTGCTCCAGTCCTTGTGCTCAGTTTGGGTCTGGTAAGGGCTGGAAGAGTTTCTGCTGTGGGATCCCAATGCAGATCAGGTGTGGGGCAGGCAGTGTTCTGAGCAGCACATGCACTTGCTGGTGCATGACCTAAAAAGGGCTGCTGCAGGTGGTGTGGAAGTTGGAAAACCCAGGTGCCAGCTAATTTCAGGAGCTGGGAAAAATATAAAAGTGGGTTAAGGGTTTGGTCCCAACTGCTGTGCTACAGAGGTGGGGAATTAGGGTCAGTGTATGATGATGTTTGTCATAAATTCCTTGGCTTTACTGACCTTTTAATTTTATTTTCCTAATAATATTATAGTATTTGATGGTAATATAATATGTTATACTATTCAACAATATAATATATTGTGGCTAATATTGAGAATATATTCTGAGATATGTATATAGAGAGATGCTAAAGCAATCTCTTTTTTTTATTTGTGCATTTTCAATATACTCATGAATGTCTGGGCTATTTGCATTAATTAGCATTGTTCTAGGTTCTATGGCTACTATTTAGGTGAGGCTTTTTTTGTGAATTTTTAAGGTGTTCACAATTCAGTAATTAATTTGTGTAATTTGTCACTCTTCCCAGTTTACCTTCTGACTGAATGTTATAGCATTGATTAATATGTGTACCCCTGAATGTCTTCCTGAGGGTTGGTCCTTTCTCTGTGTAGGCATTATGAGGAAGATGTATATGAAAAAAAAGTCTAAGGAATATTATGAATTCTTGAAACATTCAGTTCTAATTTTCTTCCAAAACATTCTAATTTTCTCCTAGTGACTAATTTAAATATATGATTATGATTCTAGCAGTTACCTCCAAGTAAGTGCAGATGCAAAGATTCAGAGTCAAAGCATGAAAAAGAGTAGTTAAGTTGTGTCCTGAATGCCGATGTGACCTTTACTTGATGGTTAAAATGGTGACATCTTTATGGCTGAACACGATTTTTAAAAACAGAATTATAAACTTAACCTGTAATAGTATTTAAATTCTTAAATTGCTTTAAAAAGATAAACTGGACTTATTATTTCTTGATTTTTATTCATAAAATAGTATAATGTCAGTCTGCTAATATAGGTCGTGGTACCTCTCATAATTTCTGTGTAGCTGGGCCTGATCTATAGATGCAATCTACACCTCTGAGTTTGCATTTGGGGATGAAACTCATGTGTAACATCACTGTTTTGTTTCAAAAGATATTAATCAAAAGGATTTCCTTCTTGTAAATATCGTGCAGCATAATTCTCAAGTCCTTTTTTATTTTTGTAACACCGTCTTCAGTTCTGTCTTTTCCTCCCATTGTTTAATTATTATTGTTACTGTCAGATGGATGTCACTTAATGATCTGTGCTGTGTGATATGGCATGACAATAACACATACTGCGTTCAGCAGGGTTCTCCTGTGGGATTTACAGTGTGTTTGGCAAAAAATATTACACAATTAAGATCAAAGCATATACTATTAAAAAGGTGGATTACTTATTGAGAAATACTTAATGTGAAAATCCTGAAGAACCCCCAAACCAGTGTGTCATGAGTGGCACCCTCCTAAAATTTCTAAAGGAGAAAGGTGTTGTAAAGAGCCCAAATGAAGTGCTCCTGCTCATGAGCAATGTTAATACCTGAGTGCTGCTCCAGAGAGGAGCAAGATCTTTTGGAGTATTGGGTCCAAACCATGATTTTATGTGATGCTGTGCAAGTTTCTGGGGCTGCTTTTATATCCCTGGAAGAGATCAGAGAGCCCCATGTGTTATATTGCTAATTCATTGGGTTAGTAATTTATTGATCTTAAAATGATGAGCTTGATCTGGTCATCAGATTGATGTTTTGCATGTGTAGAGAACTTCCTGGGTTTACTTGGGAGGAACACAGAGTTTTGAATAGTTCATCTAGCTCTGCAGAAAAACTGCCATTGCCAGTGAAAGAACCTCACAAATATGCTCATGCTGTTTATTGAAGTTTGCTTTTGCCTGGCTTCTGCTCGTGGAATGGGGGAAAGTTTGCCCAGGAAAACACTGATAACAAGTGCCAAATCAGAATTTAAAAACTGCTTAAAAACATGACTCTTCTGAACATGCTCAGGAGCACAGTTTGATCTGATGAGAATCAACAATTTACTCATCTGTGTATGCTTTAAGTAAAGCTGAAAACTTAAGTAGCTCTAATACTGTATTGCGTGCCATAAAATTGCTCTAGGCCTATTAAGTGGCAGCACTGAAAAATGCAAGTACTAAAATGGGGGAACTCAGATTGGAGCCTAATAAAATATCACCCCGTGGTTGTTCCTTGTATAGAACAATGACCTCTCATAAGCCATTGCTTTCTTACTTTTCTAAGGGTTACTCTGTTGCCTTGATTCCTTCCCTGATTATCTTGAAGCCTGTCAAGTTGGAAAGCTCTCCCCTCCCTTGCTCTTTCTTCCTAATAGACATGAAACAGTCCAGTCAATAATATTTTACTTGTCTTCCCACTGCGTGTCTCTTCCTCTGATCAGTTTAGGCGGGTTTGACTGCAAAGAGTCAGAAGGGAGGTTAAGATCTGAAAGTTCAGCCAAATGTTATCAGCCACAGAGATGTTGCTAAGGGAAAGGCCTTACAGCCCCTAAGACCGGAGCCAATAATAGCTGCACATAACTGATAACATCAACAGCTGTCAAAGATCCAGGCATTTGTGGTTCGTCTGTAAACTCAAACACCTGTATTCAGTCAAGCTTTGATTGTTATCCCCTCTTTTCCTGTCATTTTGATTCGTTCCTTGAAGGTGCTGCCAGGATATTCTAAGCTGCTAGTTGATTTATAAAGTGAAAGAGCCCTTCGAAAGTTTGGCACAGTTTGAAAAATCGACTGAGGCTCTCATTCATAGGGTGACAAGTTACTTTGACATTGATATTGACAGCATTCTTTTAATTAAGTTTTAGACGACGTAAGGCCGGGTTCAGATCCTTGAAAGCACGGGTTAAAAGTAGGATAACAGCTTCAGCATGTGTCACTTAGGAGAACATTATGTACTTTAAGACGGTTTCTTCTGTGATGAATTAGATCAAAGTGACTAATAAACATTCTCCATGAAAGCTCTTCAGAACACAGTATATACATGTTTGAGATATTTAAAAGATAGAGTTTCAAGGACTGGGCTGTAAACTAACCTAAAATAACTTAAATGGACAGCTGATACTGTTGTCTCACTATTATAAATTAATATGCAGCACAGAAGAAAGGAGAATTTTTATGTTTAAAGGGAAGGTCGTGGTAAATGATGCAAGGGTGTTTCTCCTTTACTGATCCTGTAGGGAACTGTGCAGAAATGTGTATACTGCAAACTGACAGAACATGCAGTTTTGAATGGCTGGACTAAAATGGTGGGATTAGATATATGAATTATGATTCTTTTGAATTAAAGTACTCCAGTTCTATTGGCTTCCCCTGACCTATGCCTTGTAGTAACCTAAGGAGTGTGGTTATAATCAAGTGCAATGGAGTTTGGTGTTTTGGTTGTCTTCCCAAAATCTCTTTTTTGTTTGTTTTTTTATCAGTTCTTAAATAGTACAAATTTCCTTCTTCCTCATCTTCATTGTTTGTGACTTGAACACAAAGGAGTGATGGAGACTGAGAAAAACATAATTTAAAAAGAATGAATTATACTCCTGGTCTATATTGAATTTTCTAGGAAAAACCTTTCCAAATAGTTTTATGTGCCTTCAGATCTGAAATGTTTCCTTTTTAAAGAGATTGTGGTGATGAAAATGATATAAATGTTACAAAAAAAAAAAAATCATGGGAGAGATTGCATGGGCTGTTTTTGTCTCATTAACATTACTGGTTTTTTGTCTGCAGTTTTAGAGGACCAATCTTTTGCAAACTGAGTTCAGAACATTAAATGAACTTGTGTGTGGGGCTGAGCACAGAGCTGAGAAACTTCTCTGAGTTAATAATAATAACTGTGAAATCATGCAGCTGCAAATTGCAAACTGATTTTTTTCAAGTATTTCTAAGTAGAACAACAAAGAAACCATAAAAGAACAACCTAATTCTTAGTCTGGAAACTCTTTCTCTGAGATTCATTGCTGTTCCTTACTTGGTGCCTCTTTTACCTCTTAAGTTGCAGGAGTGCAGATGAAAACATGGGCTGAAATGTTGGGAACCTCAAAGTCACTGAGACTAAGACAGGCTTAGAATTAAAGGTCTGCCTTTTGTTCTGGTTAGAAAACATTGGTTTGCAGCTAAAAATGTCTTATATTCTGAAATTTGACAGTGTGCAAGGCCGGTCTCATGGTGAATGCATCCCTGATTCTCCTGAACAATTCTACAGTAGGGTGAATAAAAAAGCTTGGATTGTTTGTGTGTGAAAGCATGAAGAAGTGTGAACTGGGGAATGGGAAGAGAAAATAAAATATTTAGAGCTTTCAGTAAATTAAGTCTTGATACTTACCACCACTCTAGCCTGGGAAGCCAAACTCAGTGAGAATGACTTTAATGGTGGTGGCAAACTCGCCTTTTCTATGGCACTGAGCAGTCCTGCTCATGTGGAATTGCTGCACAGCTCTCTCCTTCTTCTGCTGTTTCCTTTTCCTTGTTTTCTTTTCCTTGTTTCCCCTTCTGGCTCCAGAGGGACAGCTCAGATGCAAGCCCAGCTTGCTGATGCAATTTCTGACTGCAACAAGAAGTTGTAGTCTCAGAGGATCATGTGAGAAAAAATATTTTTCAAATTTTCTTTCATTTTTTCCCTTTTACACTTCCCTTATCATGAAAATAAAGTACATTATGCATCCTGCAAATAAGACTGTGGGAAAAGTGGAAAAAAATTGCTGCAACTCATATCTTGAAAAATAAATTTCAGGAGAAAATATGTCAGAAAAATCAATGATATACACTAAACCACTATTTGGTATCATGGCTACAGTAAAAAGAAAGTAAATAAAAATTCCAGTGTATTTGAGCAGATGTATCCCACCTGTTTGCATTTATCTTTATGGAAAGCTAAGGCCAGAATTGGGAGCTTGCACACTGTCACTGGCTCCTGTTGTACTGCAGCTGCCCGTCAGCTTACCATCCATGTGGAAAGTACCCATCAAGGTAAATTTAGGAATACTATCTCAACTCCTTATTTGTACTGTTGTTGGTGTGGTGTTTTGGTTTTTTAATCCATGGTTAATGGTGTTGAGTAGAATCTCAAACATATTCCCTGATTTTCTTGAAATAACTTCCTTTGTGTTTATTTTTCAGAGAAAAAAAATCTAGAAAAAAAATCTAAAAGTGTGGATCCATGTGGTCTGTAATTATTATATAAGCAGTAATTTTATTGGCTTTGGGTGCAGCAACAACTCAGGCAGTCCTTTAAGAATGTGAACTCTGACTTTAGGGAAGCTTTTTGATTTTGGATTTGGTGGCATTCTGCAGGAGTTGGGGTCTTTGACATGGGAAAGACAACAGAAATGTTACTGCAGTGGTTTATAGCCATCCTTCAACCTTTGCAGCATGGGAATGTGTTCATAATACTTTTGTCATCCTTCCCACAGAAGAATTAGTGTGACAGTATCATACAATATTGTCCTCAGGTAAAGCCCATATTTCCTTGGGAATGTGCAACTTATTTCCAAACATACTGAAACCATCAACTGTGTGTCTAATTTTCTGAAATTGTACTTAGATTCATAGATGCTTCTTCTGTTGCAAAAAATAAACTGAAGAGTTTTCCAGAGTGCCCTTCCCCTTAATATTTTTAAAAAAGTTTACTTGTATGTTAATTTTGGTATGTTCTAGGACTCTTCTGAAGTGACTAAGTGACTGTATGAGGGAAAAGAAAGCAAGTTTGATATGCAGTTGAAATAATTTTATAAAAGGAATTACTATGAATCAAGCTAGGGAACATGAACTGGGCTAGAGCAAACCTTGGGGATTTTTTATGTTGTTAATACATTAGATTTGTCTATCTGTACTCTGTTGTGAGGGTTAGGTTATATGGGTTCTTTAACATTTATTTTCACTTAGTACTTTGTGAAATATGGATGTGCTGAAATGATGCAAAAATCATTCCAAATGATTACATTTTCCTATTTTATTTCACATAGGTGTTCTAATTATCCTCTTGCTTACTGCAGAAGAGCTCAAAAACCAGTTTGAATCTTCCTTTGAAGCTATTTGATTGCAAATGTCCTTTTTTAAACTTGGAAAGCTCAAACCTTTCTATTCACCCAGCATGTCTGTATAATGCTCTTGAAGAGAGTTTGTGAGAGAGTGATGAGACTTGCAGCAAAACCCCCAGGAGCCAGGGTGGCTGCCAGGATGCTTCTCATGCCACCAAATCCCTCAGTTGAGGCAGCTCATCTGAGCACCTATTTATTTATTTGTTTATTTGGTTAGAACACTAGTTATTTATTTATTTATAATTGGAACTTTTCAAAACAAAATGTTTTAGAGGAATGGCAGGTCTGTGGCATGAGGATGAGTTTTCAGCATTTATCTTGCACACTATGCATTTGTTACACATAATGCACACTCTGGTGTTCTGTACACCAGAGACCGAAAATACTGCTGGGTCTCTTCAATGGGACACATTAATTCTTTCCTGGGGTTCCACTGAGGTGGGTGTTCAAATCCCACCATCTCCCTTGTGTGAAGATATTCTTACATTGCAGCAGCTGGGGTGGTGCACTGACACAGACATTGTATATTCACTTTTAATACATGGAATTTTTAATATCCCATTTCCCACATATGATAAGTGATGGAGGGAACTTTAAAGCATTTAAGTGACCATAAGATGGATTTTTTTGGTAGGGAAAATGTTGAATTTCATGGCTTCTTGTCTACCAGAACCTATTCTTTTAGAATTATGATTTATTTGTAAGATGTTTTCCATCTATCTAGCAATATACCAATTGAAGTGAAGTATGTGTGCATAATATTAACTTCTTATAGGGCACATATAAAATTCCAGGTAAGTGGGAATCATGTGACTGGCAAGGGGATAAAAGTTCTCTGCACCATTCTGCTTCAAAATAGAATTATTGTGCCACCTAATTTGTTGTTTTTCCTATTTCTTACAGAGAAAAAGAAAATTGCATGACAAAGGTTAATATAACAATCTCCTCTTATTACAGTGATTTATGTATGCTGAGCATTAACAGCAGAATGTCATCCAGCTCTCCTTTAATTTGCAGACATCTGGATTTTTCTTTGTTGGGATCACAGTGGTAGATGACAAAGCTGTACTCTTGAGAAATAGGAGAGAACACTGTCATTCAGAGCTTGTTATACCACAAACACTGAACTCTTAACAGTTATCTCTGGCAAGTCAGTGGACTTCAAAAATAGAGCTCTGTTTTTATCCAAATGATCCTCACTAATGAAATACATGGGGAAGAATATTATATTCGTCTTAAAATTATTCTGATCCTATAATATGTCAAATGACTGTAGATAGTGGTTCAAACAACCTAAATGTGAATTCTCCTGCAATTTTAATTCAGAGGTGTCAGTGCTGCAATTTGCAATGATTATGGTTTAAAGCAGCCAGTTTTGTTTCTTTCTGTAATGAGAGATATAATTTATGTTTTAGAAATGTTTGAAAAGTGAAGGGCAGGGTAGTTTGATTAAGGTAAAATGCATTTTGACATGTTTGAATCAATTGTAATGAGAATTTTTCATTTTATTGGTGTTTTAACCCAGAATGATCTTGATGTTGTGCAGAAGTATGGCTTGTAAAAAACAATATTTCATTACACTGAGTTTCACTGCTCCCTCTGTAGATCAGCCACCTCTGACATGAAATGCAGATTTCAAACATTACACTTCAATGGAAAATGATCATTTAGCAAAAGGAATATTCTTATCTGAGAAGCAAGATGAGAATTTTGGTTTGCATTAAATAAATATATGAGCTGAAATTTAAGTACAGTATAAATGCTTACAATAGCCTCAAAATGTATCTTAGCACTTTTAGCACCTTCACTCATCAGTTATAATTCTTGTAACAACCACAGGCTTTGCTTCTTTTCCTCAAACTCATTTATGATATTTAATAAGGTAATAGCTTTTAAGCTGAAAAGGATCCTCATCTTGAAGGACTGTCCACATCAAAAATCCCAGTAACAGTCAAAGAATAGAGGGAAGAAATTATGTTTCATATGTACATGGGCCAGAAAATGAATTCTCCCATTTGCTCTCAGATGAGACAGTCTTATTGCAGGTTGTTTTTGTTAGGTTTTTTTTATTTATTTTAAATATTTTTATGTATAAAGTTTTCTCCTTCGCAATGTGTAATGAAGATTTGATGCAGCACAAAGTTCAGCAACTCCAAAGGCGTCCTTTTCAAATATGACTCCAAGTTGAATCCCTTTTTGTGGGTGTAAGTTTGGCTTTCAGAATGTTTTAGCCAGTGTTTAGCACCCAGGTAGTTTTGAATTTGTGGTTCAATTCCTCTAAAACACAGTGGTAATGACTACACCAAAATCTTTTCAGCAGAACTCTTTCTGATGTCATCGCAAAGACTTTTAACAGAAGTGAGAAAACTAATTTCTCAGCTCCCAAAATGCAGTTTATGACCCTTGAAGTGGAAAATGGATGTTGTCTGCCCAGGTCTGCACACTTTGTTCCTGTTTTCTCTTTACCTTCTGATTAGTTCTAGAAAGTTCCTGCCTTTCTGGGATCTGCTTTAGCTTTGCACTACAGGCAGTGGGCCACAGGTCTTCTTACTTACTGAACAATATTTTGAGTAGTATTTCTAGGTTTTGATATGATTGCACAAAACTTCTCTGCTCAGATTAAAATGTAGTTTAGAAATTCTTGAAGTCAAGACTGACATTAAGTTAAAATAATAGTAATGAAGATAATGAGAGGCAGAGAGAAGATTTTTTTCTTATAATTATTTTGCTTTGATATCTCTCTAGGTCTGTGAAAAAAAAATTCAAAACTTTTTCATAACAAAAGTAGTAATCAGGAATGTATTTTATAGCATAAATGAATAGGTAAATTAGAGTGTAAGAAAAGAGCACAGACTGTTCTTCTCTTTGAAATAAAATCGTTGTTGCAGGACATATGTTTCATATGTAGCTAATCTGTGCAGTTGGCTACTGTTTGTTCTTTAACACTCAGTGTGTGCTCTGTAAGCATACAGCTGTATTAATCAAATCAAAATTATTTTGCTCCCATACAAAACTTACTCTTTTCATCTATAGACTATTTAGAAAGAGAAAAAGAAAACAAACTCACCTGGTGTTGCAAATGAAAAAAGATAATTTAACACCAAAATTAGCTTAAGAAAATGCAGCACCATGAAGTGCTGTATGAAGTAAGTACTTTTGGGTGGAAAAGGGAAAAAACCAGCTAAAGAGAGATCTTCCCTCCATGAAATACTTGATGTGATGGATTTTTAAATGATCAGGAACACCTGATAGAGCAAAACACTATGCACTTATCCTTGTTTTTTAAGCTTTTCCTAGGGAAAAGTTACCTGTAAATCTTACCTGTGCTTCTCTGGTAAATGTTCCATGAGCATTTGAATCCAGCACATGCATAGGCTGAAGTTCTAGATAATATTGTTGAAAGTATTTTAGTTAAGTTTGTGTCAAACAGTGCTTTATTATCTCCCTTTACTTGTAGGCCCTTGCTGTCGTGTATGGAAAATTTGGGAAATTTTTTTTCTTATTAGACAGTGAAGAAGAGATTACTTCTGACAGTCTTTAAGAAAACAATTATATGAACCTTAGGACTAAATAGAAATAAGAAATTAGAGAAGTTGCATCTGGTTTCATTCAGGAGAAGGTGTTTGTTGCATAAATAAATCTGGATGATATTGCAACTTCTTTCTTCCTCATCATCAAGAATGTAGTAAACTTGCTCTGCCTGTCAGTTCACTAAAGGGAAATTTTGCTGGCTAACAATAACCCTGTTTCAGGAAAAAAGTAGAGAAGTCTGAACTCTCTCTGTTTGGGGAATATGAAATAAAGAAATAAGTATTTTTATGAAATACATCCTGACTTATCCCCCCACTCTCCCTATGACCCCTCTTCCCTCTTGTCATAGTAAAATAAAGCCCTTTCCAGCCTAACGTCATGTTACAGCATTAGTGTGATTCCTTTAGTAATTAATAGAATTTGGGCTCCAGCGTAGTCAGTTTTGATTAAGCAAACATTAAATTAATTCAATCTGCAGACACTTAACTCTGTTAGGGCTATTGAGGGGAGAAAGCATTTGGATGGACGGCGGGACGCATCTTCATCGGATTGCTCGCCACCTCCGAGTAGTTAACAGTGGGATCAATACAGCTCCTCCAGCTATAATAAAATGGCTTCGACAAGCTCATCTGGGGCTGAGAACACAGTATACACATTGATTTCCTGGCCTGATATAACCCATTTACCTATTCAGCTAGTCCGTTAAGGAAGGTGTAAGGCTACAAAGGCCCAAGGGAGCAATGATGCCTGTAAGTAGGTTAGCAAATACTTGGAAATGTCTTAATTTGTTTTACAGTTACTACTTCAGGGAGACGCATTTTTTATTGTTTTGGGCTTTTTTTAAAGGAAAAGTTTTACATGTAATTTCTTAGTATTTTGTAATTGCTTTTAAGTTGGGAGATATAGAGTACTCTTTGCCTATTTTTTGTCTTCATTCAGGTCCTCACTCTTCTCAGGACCTTGAATATTTATGGTCCCCACAACTTTGACTTCTCTCCCTTCCAGCTCTGAAATGTACACACTATAAAGAACATACCAAGCCAAAATTTGCCCTCTGTCATCCTCTACTTTTTAATTCACTTGGCTTTCTTTCTTGAGCCTGAGAGAGAAAAGGGGATAGAAAGGGATTTTCTCTGTGGGGATTCGTGAATTGGCAAAACATTGTTTCAGGTTGAGTTCTTGCATTTCTGGTTATTTCTGTATTCTCACTTGCTGAGCTCCAATTTGCACAAGTGGAAATGGGAAGGGTATTTCTAATCCAGCTGTACTACCAGACTCTGATGACTTCTGCTTTACTCTGCCTGTGAGAGCCTATGGCTACAGGAGAGGAGAAGCAACCAGCACTTGATTCTGGCCTCTGGTAAATACTGAATTTGAGTGTTCCAACCAAGGGTAATTTCCTGTGAAAGCAGCCTGTTAAGTGGCTTAGAAACCTGTCCAATTCTTCCCACTTTCCACTTTTATGCCATGTATGAAGTGACCAGTAAAATTTCCATTAGCCTCTCTCATATAATTTCAAATGTTGTACCATGAAATGAATAGCAAAGACAGATATTTGTGATACCATGTCCTAAAACACAGGTCTAGGTATGTGAAAAAGCCAGGTTTTTTTTCATGATTATTCATTTCATTGCTCCCAAACTCAGTTTTTTATTTCTGTTTCATTACTGGCTTGTTTTATTCCCTCTGTGCTTCTGCACTGGGCGGGTGGATACTCAAACCACTCATGAGGAAAGATATATTGAAAAAGACAGAATGGTAAAGCAGCTGATAGGCAGTTATTAGATTCAGATAAACTGTAATCTTAAGTCATCTTATGAGCATGCTAATTACACAATGACATTACCTACATAGAGTGCCATTGCTTTGTTAGCATGTTATGCAAAGTCCGTTATTAACACTGCAAGAAAGGACTTCCTCTCATTAGATGGTTATGCAAAACTGTAATTATACTTGCCTGTGAAAAATGGTGAAGTTATGAAAGGCTTGCTTCTGGAGGGCTTTACTGCCCCCCCTTGCAGATTATAATCACTCTTTCTGTGGAGTGAGGGTGACACAATGTAAAGTAAGAAACTTGTTTCCATCTCAGGTTTAGAATTCAGTAATCTCTTTATCTTTCTCCTAGAAAACTATCATCTGTGTTATTGTAACATTAAAATAATAAGAATTCTGTGGTAGCTTGGCATCTGTAATTTTGAAGAGAAATTTGGGTGCTGTCACTGGAGAGAAACTAAACAGTGAATGACTCAATTTTAAAATTTCTTTAAAATAGAAACAAAATACTTTAGATGTGATAATGACTAGTGGTTTCAAATAATGCTTTTTTAGAACTGAAATGCATTTTTTTGCTACTGAATACACCTTTGCCTTTTTAGGTGTGTAAAACTGTGATATGGCCCTCCTGTGAAAATCCTGCATTGTGCAAGAAATACCCCCAAGCTCTTCAGCAGTAATGCAGTAATAGTCATCTCTCAAAAGCAGTATTACTGTAGATAGCCTCAAACAGACAAGAAGAGGTATTTCACATCAGTTTTCACCCATAACATAATGGCCACGAAGCTTTAGCTGTTTCCTTTGAAGAGTTCTTCTTCATAAACAGAGCATTTGCCCACACCTGGTTTTCCTGGGATCCATTCTAGAGACCAGGTGGTCAAAATGGCTTTTGCAGTTTTGCAAAAGTGTGCTTAGATTTTATTTATTTATATACTTTTTATTTTCTGTTTTCTTTTTCAGGAAAAGCCTGTGAAGCCCCCTCTTCAAAGTTTTCTTTTTTGGAGTTGTCATGCCAAAGGAGGATTTAATTAGGGCTCTGTATGTGCATTTCCAATGGAAATGGTCACACTTGGGTAAGGAACATTGTGTTTCTATTCCAAAAGTATCTCTGTATTTTAATAGATTTTTGTCCACATAAATTTTACACCTGTTATGAAAATATTCCATGTCCTTAAAATCAAACTATCTTAAATTTAATTAGAGATTAAGGGTTTTAGGTTTATGCTATCAAGTATCAAAATTTGGTTTCAGCATTTTGTTTGAACCATGCATGGGTTTTATACTAATTATGTAAATCAGAAGCACTACTTCTTCTACTTTTACTTTATTAATTATGAGATGAAATTATGGTAATTGGAGTTTGAAGGCAGCACACTCAGAAATTTTCAGTATACTTCTGAGGCCAGAGAGCTGCACAATGAAGATGCTTTGAGAAAGGCAGAGGAATCCTTTGATGTTGTGATTGAGCAAGTTTTGTCCATATCTTCTATATCACTGAGTGCAGGTGGGCAGGTGGCCGTGTGCTGTAGGGCAGGGTGAGGGCTGGAGGCCTCTCCCAGGATTATGGAAAGTGTAGATATAATTTCATGGTACAAAACAGGTTAAGTGGACAGTGAGCAGCTGATGCTCCTTTCTGATTATCCTAAAATGTAAAGGTAAAATGAAACATAGCAGAAGAATATCCATTATATGAGATGTTAGAAGGCAATCAGGTATGAAATGACAGCAGGAGAAGCCAAAAGAGAAGAGACAACTGATGAACATTTAGTGGTACTGAGGAAATAATCTGGGCTGGGGCCTAGGAGCAGACTAGAAAATGTTACAGCACTCAGTGCAAGTGGAGATGAGAATTTTAGAGGAATTTAATAGCTGAGGGAGAAGAATATTTGTGCTGTGAAGTTTTGAAGTGCCAGCTGAGAGACTTGCTTCATGGGAGATGCTTGGGGGTCATTAGCAAAGAATGGAACTGAAATCAAGGGTGTGATAATACTGAACACTTCCATAACAAAGCAGAAGGGTTGTAGAAGAATTTCTAGGATGCAGCCTGGTGAAAATAATCCGAAAATGGAAGAGAAGGTCTTACTTGGATTAACTTGCCTTGATAAACTACACCACTGTTTAATAATAGAGCTCATGAAACTCACTCAGGCTCTCACTTCCTTTCATGCTTTCCCAATAAACATTTAGTTTACTGGCTTTAAGCACCTAGGTTTTTCACATAATAGGGACTAACATTCTCAATTGTCAGTGGCAAAAGGCCACACTTATTTCAAGTGAGTGCAAGGGCTACCCGAGACAAAATGGAAACGACACAGAGCACTGACACTGTTGTGGCCTCAAGCTAACACACAAGTCATACACCAAAACAGTGCATTGCTAAAGGCAACCAGCACAGTACTAGAACAAAATCTAATAGGCTGGAAAAAACCAGCACTAAGAATATCCCTAGTGGCTTACAGGAGTGCACCTCACTTTGTTCCAGGGCCACGTGTAACTCAGCTACAGGACAGGACTGAAAGAGAAAGTGACACTAAAAGTGGGAAGAATCGGAGCGAGGAAGTTATTCCTAGAAATCTGGCAAAGGCAGAAAGGACATGTGAACCCAGGAACATCAACCAGAAGTCTTGTCTTTCAGCACATGACTCTAACCACAACTCCTTTGTCTTTGAAGTTGTTGGGGATGTGAATAGCTTATTATAACAAATATGTTGATTATTAGTGATGAAAAGAATGGAAAATTTTATGACAAGGTTAAAGGTTTGAACATATGAATTTCTTAAATACTCTGTGTGTGTAGTTTTATGCTGGGCCATCAGGTTAAAACATCAGTGAAAATTTAAAAAATGGCTGAAGCCCTTTCCTTTTGTAACTTATGTTGTAATCTAAAATTTTCATGGAAGATTCCATTTTTAGCCATCCTGAGTTTTAGAAGAGGACGTCAGCACCATTTGAGGTAACAGATAGTGAGATATCTCTGCTTTTGCACAGAATCACCACCTCAGCAGCTTAATATCTATTGAGAATGTTAGAAAATACTGAAAAAAACAGGGCTGTTTAAAATAACAGGTCTTTGGATTGTTCCAAGAAACAGAGGATAACCTAAATTTGGCTTTCACTGTCTAAATTAGGTCACATTGCGTGTGAGCTGCTCAGGCATGGCCAGGTTTTATATCTGTTGAAGCTACTTTTCTTTTTTGTGTGGAATGACTTTTGTGTACAAGTTACTATGGCTTGGTTCACTTAAATGTTTTACAAATCTCCACAGACCTTTCTGAACTATCTCATTTTTTAGGGCTGAGCTTATGATTTTCGTGGTTTAGAGCATTTTTGTGAATACTTAGCATGGTATACTCAGCCTTTGTGAGTCTTAGGTTGCAAATATAAGTGATTTAACTTCTGCTTGAATAGTACCCATCATACAAGCCAAGACATTCTTTTAATAAGTGAGACTAATAAATAAAGCAAAAGGATTGGAGTCAGAGGGTCCAGAGCCCTGCCGTCAGTCTGACTCAACTCAAGCAATTACCTAAGTAATGCAGCAATAAACAAAAAGAAATCAAATGGATTTTTCACTTCAGAATTAAAAAAAAAAAAAAGTTTTGTTTCTTTTATCCTTGACTTCTAAGGCCACAGCCACACACAGAGCTAGGGCAGCAAAAGCACCTCGCACTTCATAGAGTGAGGCATACGTTCTGCCTGGGAAACAAAACATCTTACTCTAAAAAGAGTGGTTTGAAAATTAATAACCAGGAAAGTACATTTTCTTTCTTCCTTTCTTTCCCTCCTTCCTTCTTCCTCCTGAGCCCTACAATGTATAAAAGTGGAACAATTATTATGCATAAAAAATATATAATAAATAACTTCAAGGGCAAAAAACTGAAGCACAGATGAATGAACTTCTCCATGCATGGCAGTGATGCATGGACAGAAATGATACATAATTTTCTGTGGTGAAAAATTTGATGTGTAAAAATTAATTCATCAAGAATATAGAAATTTCAAGTCAAATTGTAACTTTGTGGTGTGTTTTCTTAAGATTTTCTAGGTAGCTCCAGATCACGAATTCTAAATCTGACTTTGTTGTTCAACTTATTTTATTTTTTTAGTATGGGGTAGGGTTGGTTTTTGGTTTTTTTTTTTCTTTTGTTTGTTTTTTTTAATTAAATATCACCTTACAAACGAGTCTGTTGATTTTTTCCAGAAAAGAAGAGATAAAGACCCTCTTGCTTTGCTCTCCAGAGTTAATTTGGAGAACACTTGGTATCTCTCATAGCCACAGTCTCAGCACTGAAAATGTCTATGCAGCATTCTCATGGGTGGAAACTGGTCTTCAAAAGCACACACTTCAAGAAAAAAAACTTAAAGTAGGAAAGCTTTTTTCATATTCCTCAAATTCGTGGGTGCTTTTAAAATTGTAGTTTTCCAAATTGTCCTTTGTTATGTGTTTTTTTAAATCATAGTTTTCAAAAAATGGCCTTTTGGGAGGCTTTTCCCAGGTCACAGGTCTGTGTATGGTAAAATGAGTACAGTAAAATGAGTTTGTGACTGGCAGACCCTAGTGTGACATGCCAATATACTTATAACATATACTTTTTACTTTTTCCTGAGCATGCCGCCATATTTTTCCTCAAAATTTTGAAATAAACCCTGAATTCTCCATTTTTCTTGTCTCTCACCTCCACTCCCTGTTTCTCAGAGGTGGGACCATTCTATTCAGTAAGATTTTAAAGATTAAACACACAAGCAGAGATATAGGTAGCTGATTGGGGTAGCATGGATATAACTGGGTCATGGGAAACTCTTTTCCCAGTGTCTCTTTTCCCAACGGTGTCTATGGGAGCAGGGAGCTTAATGAGCTGGTTATGACACAGGATGCGTGGGCAGGCCTTGCTGTTATCTGTTTGGTTCTGGAGAAACACTCAATCACAATTGAATGTAAGAATTGGCGTTGGAAATTTGGCAGAAAGCAATACTGTCCTAATGGCAAGATTTAAAATGAATATTTCAATTTTGGTGCCAGAATATAGTAACTAGTGGATGAAATTGCTCATAAAGCATTCAGCAGCCTCATTAAGATGGGTCATATTGTCTGCAGGCAGGAGTAGTCTTGGAAGATGAATCTTTCTCTGTCCTTAGAACTGTTGTTTAAAGAATAAAATCCAGCATCTGGTACTAATTTAAAGCCTTGTCCATGATGCAGAATTAAGGTCCTAGGCAATTATTTGAAAGTTTTCATTTTGGTTTCTAATGGGTAATGGTGCAGCTCATAGATGTCTTAGTAATTTAGGTGTGTGCCACAAAGCCTCAGGTAATTGAGCCACAATGAGTTCTGCACACGTGTGCTTACCTTTAGGTGTATGGGTAGTAAAATGCACTGCAATGGGGTTATTTTACTTTTGTGGTAAACACTGTCTCTCCCTAATTTGTGCTGAAATAATAATCTTGTCAGTTCCACAGTAAGTAAAAATACTTCCAATAATTTTGTTTTATTGGCATGTCCAAAAAAAAAAAAAAAAATTTCTTTTTGGTGGTGAAAAAGCGACACAGGGAATTTAAACCATGCCCTCTCTTATATAGACTATCCACGTAAGTTTTAAATGCAAAGCTTATTTATTTGAAGACTTCTATAAGTTCATAGCCTTCTCTTTCCGCCAGTGTCATGTTGTTCCATGGAGAAATCTCTGGCGGCGAGTTGAAACAATTTCTTCTCTTTGCTAACTTTCCCACGTAGTCATGGATCACTCTAATAAAACTAATAATAGAAATTGAATATGTATGAGATTCCTGTTCCTGTCCCCTTTGCAGTGAGTAGTGTAAGCAGAAGCCATTGATATCTGGAGAGTATCAAAATTAATACAAGAAAAGCTCAGTTAAAATGTTTACTTAAAAATATTTCAGTAGCTTTTATTGAGCTACCTCGTGGTCCCGCTGCAGCGAGGGAAGTGCTCTCACACATGCATAGAGATGTCATGCTGAGCTTTGCTGCAACGTTCTGGGGCTGCCTCAGAACCCTGCGCTGCTATTAGAGTAGAAAACATGTAATGTATTATTTGGTTTGAAACCATAAAAGTGATTTTTGTTTGTCATGCTCTGCTCTGCATGGTCTCAAGGTATTTTGCTGTTTAACTCGAATTTCAGATCCTTATGGCATGTGGTAGAAATGTTACAGTCGTGGTTTTTTTCCCTCTTCTTCTTCTTTTTCTTATCTACATAAACAACATAACTTTGTCAGAAAATTGAAAATGTGCACTTTGTCCCATCAGCTAAAATGGGCTGTCAGATAATGCTATTTTTTCTCCATTGCATCAGATGAATGATGTAAATGGTTTTTGGCTTTGGAGTTTTTTGCAAGGCACTAGAGTAAATGATCAGAGTGGTAACATTTTTAACCTTATCTATCATACTGAAACATTTTTTCTGCCTCCAATAAAACATGTCAGAGTCGATTAAGGACATTCTTCAATGAGGTATAATTCACAGATTTTAGTAGCGAATCCAAGAGCACTGAAGTATTAAAGAGGCTGTGAATACTTAATTATGGATATGTTGCTATCCTACCTTTTACTGAATTCCCTTAACACTTTGGTGCTCTGTATCTGAAAATGCTCTTTTCCTCTGATGGTGAAGTAAAAGGAAAAGCCAGGTACAATGGCAGAGCATATGTCACATTGTATCTAGTGACAGTGCAGTGAGAGATACTGCTGTTCTAGTACATTCAGCTGTGCTTATCTGGTACATGAGTGCACATTACTTTCCATGGGCTTGGATCACTTTGGACAGTATCATTAAATGCCACGTCATTACCTGTTATGGAGTAGTGCTTTTGCTTGAAGTGCCTCCTGGGATACATGCAACAGTAGGAAGAATGATGGGTAAAGATGGAAGCAGCATTAAATTTTCAATGGAAACACTATTGACTTTGACTTTTCAGAAGCCTTATCTTTTAGATGGTGTTTGTCACAGAACCTGTAAGGCTGTGGATGTTCGTCAGCTGAAAGTTGCAGGCAGTTGAACGATATGGACAGGTGAAGGCTCCAGAGGGATCAGCTGGGCTAGCATCGAGCTGGAGGGGGTAAATTGAAGGTTTATTTATCCAATTCACTGTCAAGGTCAGCTTGCTGGAGAGCTGTCCTATGTGTGCTTACAAAATGCCAAAATCCTGGCAAATTGTCTGAAAGAGCCTCCAAATCACTGACCTTTGTACAACTCACATCAGCATGCCACTGTCTTTTAACAGTATCCTTAGAGTGCATTAAATAGTTTGTAAAATCAAGGTTTTAATGTCAGCAAAAGTAACTTTTTATTTTCAGCAATAAGGAAAAAAAAATAAAAAATATCTAATGATGATAGAAAGAAACATATGAAATAGAGAGGATGTTTCATCTGAAATACTTTTAGAATCTACTTCTTTTTCAGAGTGTTCTTCAGAGCATGTTTTAGAGAGGCTGTTTCTTTTCCTCACCAGATAAAACATCTAAAATGTTTGGACTTTTTTTTCTCTTTCAATATGTGGTCTTTAGCATACTTCTATTAAAAAATCTAGATTTGCCTTTAGCCTTCTTTAACTCTCTCAGGTGAGCTGCTCAGATTTTAAGCTAATTAGAGCTTAATTTATTCTTTTAATTAGTTACAAGAGAGTTTTTAACTGTCTAGTTTCATGTGTTTCTCCAGTATCTGTGTTAGGCATTTGTTAGAAACAGGTCAATTTTTTTTTTAAAAAATACTGATAACTAGATATACCTCTAAGTAGGTTATATGTATCCCTTTGAAAACTTGTATATATATAGGGGAAAAAGTGGAATATACCTTAGTTTACTGTGAAGCATTTATCACACCCCCCCCCCCAAAGCCTTTTAAATTGTCTATGCTTAATTGAAGAAGCCTGAAAATAAAAACACAGCAGGTTTAACCATAATTGGCTTAGTCTTTTAAAGGGGTAATGGTACATTTGGCTATTTTACTGAATGGTTTTTCACTTGCTTTGTAGTAGGTCTTGTTTCCATTTAACTATACAAGGCTCTTCATAGCCAAGTGAAAGACAGATATTTGTGGAGCTTTTGTTTTACATTTTGGTATTTTGCAGTGTGCTTCTGGTCTTGTTTTCTCATTTTTCCTTTTATATTTTCCCCCCCTTTTCATTAATGAGATACCCAAATGAGTGTTTTTCTCAATTCAACTTTGTAATTTTCTATTTTCTTCCCTGTGTTTGTTACCTCCCCGTGCAAACTCAATTTTCCAAGTAAGACAGCTCAACTTGGATTTTTCCCAGAAAGGAATATTAGTGCCAATACACCACACCTCTTGTGGCATGGGTGAAAATTATTGACCAGGATGGATGAACTGGAAAATCAATTTTAGCTCTATTTTGAGAACCTTCATGTGGAACTCTCTTACTACTTTAATTTCTAATTATACTTGTCTGTTAATGAGGAGTGTATTTCCAAATTGTATCAAAATCTATTTCAATGTTTTGATACCCTGTTGTTGATTTGTATTTTATTAGTATGTATATATCTCTGAATGTTTACAGAGTTTGAAACAGGAATAGTTTTTGTAAGAACAAAGAAAAATATGAGCCCTTGAAGTTTCTTAACTGTGGCAAAAATATAAATTTTGGTGTATGTAAAAGTTTGGAATATATGTAATTCCTATTAATTTTATGACTCGTGTAAATCATTGTTTAAGTACTTTTTAGACCATAGAGATTTTATCTGATGGCTGCTGAGGTCTGCCTTTGAGCCATAATACATGATCATGTGAACCTGCTGTAGTTCACAGATCACTGACTTGACAGAACTTTATTATTATTTAATATTTATGTTACAATATTGCCCAGAGTCCCCAGCCTTAGACAATGCCCTGTTACAGTGGGTATTGTACAAACATTGATGTAGACATGATCAATGTCTCAAGGAGCTCCTAGCTGTTGTAGTTATAAGGTCACGCTGCAATGAAGTTAAAGTCTGTGTAAACTTTGCAAAAAAAGTTTTGCAATATGCCAGCTTTGAAGTAGGAGAGATCAAATCAAAGAGAGTGGAGAGACAAGGATTCCACCTGTGTGACAAAGCAGAGCCTGCCTTTATCGTTGGTGAGTACACATTTAGACAGAACAAAAGCAAGACTCAGTTATGATACGGTGCCTTGGGGTGCATGCTGCATTTCAAATCCAGGCATTAGCCTATGTTGTATATGCTTTACATTCTACTTTAATGGAAATTTCTGCATTTTCAGATAGAGAATTAGCAGATAAAAGAGGAAAAAAATATTTCCCAGATAGTATGTCTGAATTTCATGACTGTTTCTCTGCACTCCTGGCAGTCATGGTTTGCATTAAAAGGGTTAACAGGTATGATTTACATTGGGCTGGCCCAACGAGAAAGTTTGTATATTGAGTATGTGTTCTGTGCTGGAAATGTTGGTCATGGAAGCGTTATTGAACAGAGTTTATTTCTCTCTCTGACTGTATTTTCAGTTTAAACCTTACCTTTTTACACAGCATTAATTAGTAAAAAGCAGATGCAGAGTAGATATACAGAGCTGCCATATTTTCTAGCCTTCAAGTTTTGTCTTAGTTATTTTCTCTTGGTCTAATCTTTAGATACTGAGTAAGGAAGATTCCCTTTGGGATTTTTTTTGTTTTGTTTTTTTTCTGTTATTGAAATTATTAGGATTTGGTAGAGCTTCCTTGGCTCCTTGGTGTCCTAATATTTCTCTAGCAGAGTGGGAAAGTTTCTCTTTCAGGGAGAGACATACTGCCTCTCGCTAAGAAAGCTAAATGTTTATGATGAAATAGAGAGGATTTCTTCTATTGTTCAAAAATACATTGTTTACTATTTCTTTTTATTTATACAGAACTATAAGTAATTAATCTTCAGAATCTGAGATCCTTGGGCTCTAATTTGAAATATACCATTTTTTGCTGTAATTCTAACTATGTAATATTTTAGTGGCAACAAAGTATGTTTAAGGAATCTTGAACTAGCAATAATATTATCTTTTAGAGGAGTCTTGGTTAAGCAAAGGGAGGAAATTGTCTTATGGTGTTCTCTGGATGTTGGAAGTGAATTATAGCAGCTCTGAGGATAACTTAGTTGGCTCCTTTCATTTTTAGCTAACCATCCAATTGACTTCTGCACAAAAAAGTGTTCATATGTTTTTGAGCTCTTCCTCTTGTTCTCGCTGACTATCTGAACCAACCAAGAGTTTGTTTCAGACTTGAGACACAAACATGGTTTCTGAAGGCAGTGTTTTGCTGCAGGGCATCTGATTGCTTCCATTTACTGGGTGTGGGATATGGGTTTTGGTAGGAAGAACTCAAGGGCAAGGAATGCTGACAGAATACCCAGCCCTGCTCAGTTTGCTGGTGGCTATTCAGAGCTCTGAAATGCTGGTTCAACAGTCCATGTTATCACACAGCATGAGCCAAGTTTCTCTTTTACATGCATGATCCATGTGCTAATCTGTGGAAATGTATAGAAACTTATGTGCCTGCCTGATGACCACTATGGATTCTGCAATCCAGGGGTCTCATAAAAACACAAAATGTCTGAGCCATAGAGAATGATACTTTTTCTTTTTTCTCTTTCCTGTGAAATGTTAGGATATTTTGTTTTCCCCTTAAATTTGGATGGAACAAACTCCTTTGACATATCACACATTCCTCCTCTTGTGCTTGCTTCCTGTGACTTTCTCCAAGTGCAATTCTGCTCTCACTGAGCTTGAAGCCCTCTTTCAACAGCAGAGTTTTAAAGCAGAGAGGGACTGCTGTTTATGAACACTTTCCTTTTGGACTAGTGTTTGTAGAGGGAAAAGGCAGTGTACCTAAACTGAGAAATTCTGTCTATTCTGCAGCAGGCAGCAGTGCTCCCTGAGCTCCTGCATTGATGATTTCATTTTTGGAGGCTGATGGTGGTGTGAGCACCTTGGTGTGTGCTGTAATGATTGAGAGCATCCCTTGCTCCTTTTGCTCAGAAATCTGCAGAGGTTTGAATAACAGATTATATAAGCACAATGGCTTTTAGAGAATGAGGACGTAGTAATAGGGCCATCAGGAACTTGCTGAGTATCTGTCCTAATAATGCACCATAAAATTAATATGTACCTTTGCAGTAGTTGCTGAAGGTGTCTGCTTCTTTGCAGATCAATTTGATATAGTGTTCTGTCTGTACAGAAATTGTGCAGTTCATTTTCTGTGGTTAAAAAAACAGACATTCTGGTTTATATGACAGAATTTGATGATTTTGATAATCCATTAACATTTAAAATAAGAGGAAAGTACAAAGCTGAAAAGAGACCTTAGTATGAATTTGAGGACATTTGATGAAAGGTCTAAATTTAATATTATATCTTATTATTGTCTGAGCCATCTGGGGTTTTCTTTGTACCTTCCACATCACTGAATGTATTCTCATCATACAAGTCCTTTTTTTAAGTATGCAATTTTATTTCATGTCTGCCAAATCTGCCAAATGTAGATATTAGACAATTTCAAGAATGTAGGAAATGGGAGAATTACCTGCAATGATTATGGAATGTGAAGATCTTAATCTCTTGGGCTGAACAAGAAACAATGGATGCATTACATCTTTAATAAAAAAAAATAAAAAAATTAGATGTATACGTATATGAAGCTTTGGAGCTGAACTTGGTCTACTTCATGTACCCAAAGTGTGATGGATGTATCAGTTTCTTCATTATCATATAAAGAACTCCTAGACCACTGCGTGAAATATCACCAGAGTTAACAGGGCCAAAAGGAGAAATTGCCCTGTGAGCAGTGAATTCAGGTTTCTTGAAACAAGTTTGCTGGACTGATGATTTTATTGAAAAAAACCTAAAAAACTCCAACAACAGCAAAACCCCACAATAAATCCCAGCCCTCCAGCTGTTGAGGATTCCTTCCCAGGGAGTCGGGGCACAGCAGGGTGAGGGAGCCCAGAGCCAGCCCAGGCTGAGCAGGAACATCCCAGACTACAGAGCTTTAGGCTGCAAGGGGATAAAGCCCAGCAGTTCCTTTTTTGGGGTCCCTCAGGGGCAGCAGCTCGGGCTGTTCCTTGTTACTGCTCTGTCATTCCATTGTTTAAAGGATGCAGAGCCACTGGAGCCACCCTGTGAAGGTCCCTCAGCCCCAGCAGTGCCAGTCTGGGGTGGAGGGGCTGTGACAGGGTGGCTCCTGGATGAGCAAACAGAGTTATTACCTGGGCATGGGTCCTAATCACAGAAGCTGTGTTAAGGAAAGCTTCCTGCTTTATCAGATACACCTGTGTCTATTCATAGCACGGTGCTGGGGCTGAAGGAGAAAGAAATTCAGATCTGTAGGTGAAGAATCAGGAAATGCATCCATTTAGTTCTGATTTTAGGAAAAATCAAATGACAGATACATATACACTTGGAAAGACTACATGTTTTATGACACTGAGAGTCTCAGAAGAGACTATTTGAACATTACAACTTTATGCCTAACTGTGGTGCTGTCAAGACAATGCATAATGTTTTCACATCTAAAATTTAACTACACTGTATTTATTGTTTTGCTCAAGAACATTAAAGGAATCTTATCTGTCAACATACAAGAGCAATGAATGAACAACTTAAATTACAAGAGTAAATTAAATGTCAACTTTATTTCACCAAAACAGGCTGTTCTTTTCTGTTAGCAGAGGTTATAACCACTGTCTTGAAATATTTGCTGTTGAAAAATGATTGACAAGTGTGGACAGAAGTGTGTAAATGCAACAGGTTTTTAATTTACTTGATTACCATATTTATTACAAGCATACGGGTAAGTTTGGAAAAATAACTTCATTGTTGTATTGTGTTAGCTCAAATCCCCTGTATTCACTGTAGTTTCAAACTTTACTGCTCTCTCTGTTCTCATATTGTCCATGTTTTTGTAACTAGAGTATAGCTCTGTGTTTTATTTTATACAAGTAAATCACTGAGACCCAGTAAAAATGTAAAAAACCCTAATAGATAAAAATGATATATACTTTTGGCTTGGAGTACATGATCTATTTCTCCAAAGTATTTTGAAGACCTCTTCAAATTCTGTGTGTGCTTGTAAATTGCCTGTTATTAAAATAACTCTTTTAAGTGTAACAAAAAAGAAAAAGAAGTTATAAAATAACGTACATATTGCTGTTGAAACCTCCCTCACCTGTATGTCTGCATTTGTTTGCTGGTCTTTGAGAAGAGGATTTCTTGGAGCAAGACTGTATGTGGCTTTATACTGGGATTAGAGAATTATAGTTCTTAGGGAAGGTTCAGAAAGACATAACAGATAAGTGAAATGTTATTTCACAAGGTCTGCTTCCTTGTGTGGGATATTTCTCCTTGACGGGAACATATAAAAGTGTTTATCTAATGTATCCACACTGTGTATAGTGAAAGAAAAGGGAGTAACAGGTCTTTATCAAAACTATTCACGTGGAAGGGCATGATGTAGCATAAACCAAAGGAGGAGTTTATTTGTGGCAAAATTATGGGCATCTCTCATGCCTTTCATCTCCAACAAATGCACGTTCGCCTGTGTTGTGTTCATAAATGAGTGCTCTGCCTGCCTGGAATATGGACTCCTAGAACCAAACAACTTGAACTGGATGAAAAATGAGAGGGCTAAAAATTATGCTGCTGAAGCAAGGCAGTATTTATTCTTGTGGTCAGAGCTATATGAGAAAAGCCCTCAATCTGCAATTTTCAATATATCTGTTCTGGGTGAAGATAAAAGAATTGCTAATTGAGTTTACAGTATGTAAGACTCTGGGCTATGTAAGGGTAGGTTATCATTACCTCTGTGTTGTCAGTTGTAAATCTATCTGCTTCTGTGGTCTAGAAAGTCTCTTCCCATAAAATGATGGTCCAGTATTTTTTGAGCCAAGATGTTCCCTCTCCAGCATATGTCAGAAATAGTGACATAAGACAGAAACTCTCATAATACTAGCCATGAACCAAAAGGAATGTGTCTTGTTAACAACTTTGGAAAGACTCAGTTCTCATTGTAACTGCCTTCTAGCAGCTACATGCAAGAGAGGATAAAAATTATAAAATATAACCATGATGTATTTTCCACATGAAGCAATAGTTTATAATGATAGTCACTATAAAGTTAATTTTTACTTGAACAGAGCTGAGCTTAATGGTTTTCAATTATACTAATTTGAGTCATGGGTTTAGTTCATGTGGATTTTGCAACCCCTGGGTTTTGCTTTTATGTCTTCTCCCTTAAATGCTTGGCTTCTTTCTTTTGCATTATGCCCTTCCCATTCTCTTTTAGCAGGGAACATCAGGCAGTGATGGGGTGGCTCCATCCCCTTCCATTTGCATCAGAATTTAATTTCTGTGAGGAAGAAGATTAAACACGTAATTTGAAAATAAGGTCTCATGTTCCAAATGGCTTTGTCATCCGGCACATGCTCAAGGAAGAATATCCAAAAGTATGTCACCTTTCTCTGACAGAGGATGAGATCTCTGTTCCACCTAAGTTTTCTAAAGCACTCTGTATTGGCAAGGAATTAAGCTCCTTATGAATGCATCAGTTTAAATTGATTTGTGCTGAGACCTCATCTGCAGTAAGTACGTTTTGGGATTTTTTACTTTAGACTATGGTTAGTGTGGTCACTGGCACCAAACATCCCCATCCTGATTATATTTGGAGATGACTGAAAAACAGTTGTTGATTTGCACCTTTTACTTACATTGACTAATGGAGCACATCTGGTACACATCTGGTAGAGCTTCTGATTTTTTTAAAATTTTTTTTTTTGGCCTAAAAAAAGGAATCCGGAATCAGGTCATCAAAACAGTTTTATTAACAAAGCCAACTACAATAAGAGGGAATAAATTCACCCAAAGCTGTACCACTGTTCTGGACTGAAAAGCTGGTGTAGGTACAGCCTCTGACCAGTGCCATGGCCATGTGTCTGAACAGAGGGTGAGAAAATTCTCTGTTACATCTTCTGCCCTTTACGCCTGTCTGTGTCACTTCTTTCTGATTTTTCATTTGTTTGTATTATAAATCCCATGTCCTTTCTTCACTGTCTTGTTCCTTTTTATTTTTTTCTAACTTCATCCCTGACCTCCCCCCAGTGGGGGCTGCTGCAGGCTGTGTCTCTGTGTTTCTGTTCAAGGGTGGAGTTGGTCAGTGCTGGCCACAAACCCAATGGCCACTGTTTTTCAGAGTGTACATTGCATTAAAGACAACTGGGCACCTCTGGGGCTCCACCCATTGTGAAATTTGAGGAATTGTGGTATTCATTTGCTGATTTAAGTGATCTCAGTCTCAGCTTTCATTTTTAGAAAGGAGATATTAAGGGGTATGGAAGTAAAAGAGAAAGGAGGAAAATCAGTCTGCCCACACAGATGTGACTGCAGAGGCATGATCACTCACTTTGTGTGAAGAGATTTTGGTTGCTGAAGCAAGGAGGTCTGGTTAAGATCTCTGGTCAGGGGTGTCTGCAAGTCTTAACTTCAGCCTTTGTCCTTGCATGTAACAAAAGCTTTCCACTGGCATAACAACATCTACTACATACTTTCAAAATTAATTTGCTATTTAGTCTCATTTTTATTTCATGTTTCCTTAGAAGTATGCTTTTTGCCTCATAAAAAATGTTAATAAATTCTATCATTATAATTTGCTTTGATGGCGTATTTAAGGGTATGTCCTCATGGAATGTCTCTTGGAGAGATGATACCCTGGGAAGAATATGTCTAGAATGGACAGTACTGTCTGACCTCATTAGCCAGCAGTCCAGGGAGCAATTGCAAAAGACCTAGATTGAAGTAAAACCTTGTTTCTCTCCCAGACAGGCAGTAGATTGTGTGGCTGGGGTGTCACCTTGGTTGTGTCCTGCAGCTTTCAATCTGCAACACATGGACAAGCCTTGAACAGGCACTGTGTCAAGCAAATAGCGTCAGAGTTTGTCATGGGTGCCATGGTTTATTACTTTCTTGATGAAATGGGCATTTGTCCAGTAAGAACTTCAGATGTACCTCTGAATTATTTTGCCTGAACTATTTAAGTTACCCTACCTGGTGCAAATCTGTGAATTTGTGCTACAAGGGAAAGGCTCCATGTCTACTTTTTATGTAACTGTAATCTTCAATCCATGGTTGGCTAAAACATTAGATGTGTTCACTGACCTCTTTGACATCAATAAGAGTATAGTATCTAAATCAGTTAAGATTCCATTTATTCGTATACATTAAATGCATTTTAATATCGACAAGAGAAGACAGGTCTTATCATTAAAGTGATCTTGGATGTAACGTTTTCAAATTGTTACCATAATAGTTCATGACATACTGGATCTGTTTTGAGTGCCATAAATCATAGCAACTGATTGGAAAGGAAAGAGCAGCAGTTAGAGAAGTATGAAAGAAAGAAATAATTTTAAAGAATAGGTTTAATATTTACTGTCAAAAAGAGGACAGGAATATGATACTTTTCAATTACTTTTTTGTCCGTTTCATGAGTTTATCTGAGTTTTATGTTGATTAAATGTGGCAAAAGGTGGGGTATTCTTTTGGGCTGCATATTCACCTAAAGCTGAGAGCATATGGTAACTGTTGCTTTTATTTTGTGGAGAGATCTTTTTGTCCTAACCCAGATCATACTGTGTTTCCTGCAAAGATTTAGACTTGCTCTGTTTAAAATGTATATCATCTTCCTGATAAACAGTGTCTTTCAAAAGCACATTTCTTTTTGCTTGCAGCATTTCTTTGAATGATGTGGGTATTATAATCCAAAGCCAGTCCTATTTTCTTAAATGTGATCTAACTTGTAATGCAGATCAATATATATCAATATAACCTTTAAGACAAACTCTGAATATCTGGCTTTGAACTTCAAGGGATCCTTTTTACTGGGTGAAAGAACAAGCCAAACAACTGGAATGTTATTAATACATTTTTCAGTATTTTTTGGCTAAAACTTAACTTGAACTACACAGATAAAATGCTCTGATCATTTTAAATATTTATCTTGCTGTGTGAAGAAACCAAAGTTAGCAAAGAGATTTGGGTTTTTGGTTGGCGCTTCGTTGTGGTGGTTTTTTTTGTTTGTTTATTTTGGTTTTTTTTTTTGTTTTTTTTTTAGTAGCTGAAGGCAATTATATCTTTATTGACCCTCTGTGTTCACCCCCTCCTTCAATGTCAGGTACTTGCTTATTATTATCAACATGACATCTCCTTTCTTTGAAAGGTTGTCCGTCACACTTTGAATCACCTCTCTCCATGGTTACATTTTCTAATCAGTTCACATGATTGAGCCTACATCAAGTGATGCTTTACTTAATTCCTTTCCGTTTGTATGGTGTGATTCTTGGAGGGACTCTCGTCAAAATTTTGGAGGGCCCTGTCAGTTTGAAAAGAACATGACCTTTAAATTGTATCAGTATGTTTGCTGGTGCATAAGGGAAAGGAAAAGGTTTGTAGTGATGGAAAACCACTCTAAAAATGAAAAGTAATTCTCTCAGAAGCAACATGCATAGGAAGTTAATTTGTTTATATTTAACTGATTTAAAAAAAAAGAACGAGGGGTACAGGTTCTTTGAGCAATAAGTGGTCTGAACAGCGTGTCCTTAAATTTGGCTTAGAAAATGTTATCTATTGTTCTTGCTTTTCTGCATTTATAATAAAAGATAAAAGTAGAAATATTCAAATATGACAGAATAAAGGTGTAATTCTTTGAAATTATCAAAGCTATTACTTTGCTGCATTTTCATAACTGTATCTGTGGCCATGCTATAATTAGTAATTGACAATGCTAATTATTGTACAGTCTGTCACTGACTAAAGTGGCAGAGTTAGATTTTATGTGGGTATAAATATGCATACATTTATGTGTGAGAATACTTCAAGTTAACACAGAATTTTGCATTGTGAATGCAGGCAGCCTGAAAACAAGGAAAATCCGTCTGGAATGCCTAACGTGGATTGCTGAGGAATATAATACAGATTCATGCTGCTGGAGCTGAGTAATGCTGGGAACATAATAAAGTTTTGCAACATTTATTAAGTATACAAACTGTAGATGATCAAATACCCTGCACAACTGAATCAGGGATATTGACTGTTCTCATTTCCTTTCCTCTATGATTTGAGGTAAATTACTCTTAAGTAGTTTTAACAAATTTTAAAATGCATAGTTTCACTGAAGCTGTTGAAGTCTGGTTTGCCATGTATTTATACATTATTATTACTTGATGTTGATGTCCAGAAACTGTTTGCTTTCTAGCTTTTTTTTTTTTTTCTATATTTGGAGTGTTTTCAATCACAGCACTACAGATTCTTTGGTATCTGATAAGGTATGAGGTCATTCTGAAAGTGTTCCCAAGGTCAGTAGAAGGATTTTTCTTTTCTTTGTGGATATGTCGTGCTCAAAAAATGTGTAGGAACTTGATTATCTTTGAACTTTTCACCCTTCTGTCAACTTTGTTGAAATGAGCCTGTGGGTTCAGAAGTTATAGGGTGGAGATGCACAGGCAGGGTGTGATCACACAGAATCGCTGTAGTGAAGGTGTTTGTGCTGCTCCCTTGTCACCCTAAGTCCCCTGCCACCTTCTTCCAGTTTAATAGCGTTCTCACTGAATCCTAAGAGGGACCTAGGCTTTCCTGCCAAAGATCTTGTTTTCTGGTACTGGATCTCATTCTTGCTTCAGGAAATCAACCCTCCTCGAGTCAAAAATCCAAGTTGACAGAGCTCTTCTTTTGGGTGTGGCTGGAAAGAGATGAACAGGTTAATCCTTACTGTGAGTTTGTGTTTAGACAGCTCTGTGTGAGAGTCAAATTCTGGCCTTTGTTGTCTCATTATCAGCTTAAGGAGTAGAAAAATGGACCCCAAAAGTTAATCACCTTCTACTTTTTCACTCCTACCAAGGAGTGCCCCTGTGTCACTTGAGCTCCAGGCTGGAAGGCTCGCAGGCTCTGCCCCTTTAAAACAGCAGCCTTGGGCAGGTCCTGGGCCTCCAGAGCTCACCTCTGAAATCTGCCCTGTCTCACTTTAATTATGTGGCTTGTTTCACTTTCCTAATGATAGTGGCAAAGCTGTGGTTGTTTGCATCTAAAATTGAGGCTGTTCACAGAGTTCAGATTTGTAGGTTTTTGCAGAATTAAGGTGTGCCAACTTTGGTGCTGGAGTTGTGTAGTTCATGATACGCAAATTGCAGGTGGATGTGACACTTGGCAATTGCACACACGCTATGCAGCATTAGATTTCCCTGTGCAAAATTTGGAAGGACATAGTTTGTGGATTTGAGAGACTAAAGGAGATGAAGGCAGCTGTAGCTGGGGTACAGGCATGCGTGTTATCTGCATTTCACAGAGGCATATTGCGTAGGATTTTATTTTAGCATTTTGTGCTAATTCGTATTTCATGATTCATTCATACATTTAACCCGTTAATGCAATTCTAACCTTTCCCTGATTGCTCAGATAAAAGCATTTCCTCTGTGTTTCAGAGAGTATGAAATAAGGTGGCAGAATGATAAATACCAATAGCGGATTTCTGGGTTGGTAGCAATACTCAGTAGCGTATAACATGGCTTTCACTTACACAAAGAAAGGTCATACATTTTCATCTGTGACGTATCATTGTTGGCTGAGACATGAGCTTCACAAATATGTGAAGCCACTATATTCTACAGTTGTTTTCTTCTGGGCCACAACCTCTAGGTTTTAGTTACTGTAACTTGATGTAGCCCCAGGCTCGTGATATTGAGGACAAATGATACTTGGAATCTCCTACTGGAAATCTCCCTTTTGATGGGATGCTTTGATTTTTAGGACACGTGAAACCTCAGAAATCCTGCAAATCATATTCTCCGTTTGAAAACAAAACCAAAACCACACACCACAAATTAAAAATTAGAAATTAGGCTGTGACTGAAGCAAAGGACTTTTGGTTTTGAATGACAATGTCTGTTATTTTGTCCTACAGGAGAGGTGAGCTCACATGGCATTAAATTTTTTCAAAGAGCAAATAGAACACAAATTCTGTGCAGCCTTAAAATACTGATACACATTTTAGTCTGTTCTCCCTTTCTTCCTTAGGAAGTTGATAATAGAAACTGTGCATCATTTCAGGGTCTTGTGGTATGACCTCAAAACATTTGTTTATTTATTTATTTATTTACCTCCTCCCCCTCCTTCCCACCCCTGTCCTTTTTGACTCCTGCTCTGGCTAATTGCTCTCCTCTTTCCCTGGAAAGAATAAAATTGTGTGTTTTAACACATTCCATTTCCTGCAAGCTAAGGGGCTCCCATTGTAATGCTTTTCTCACTTTCCCTCTTACGGATATGTGAAATATAATTTCATATATTGGATTGTCTAGCACATGGAGTAATAGCCCATGTTCCTACAGCCTTATCAACTTGATTGGAATTTTCCACATGGAGCAAATGCAGAGTGGAACCCATAAAGAGCATCATGGGGACTAATCCCAGAGTTCCAAGCTGCTCCTGGCTTAATCACAGGCAGTATTCACTCAAAAGTCTCTCTTAAATTAATTGAGAGCGTTGCCTGAGAGGGGTCGAAAGATTGGGATCACTCTGAACAGCAGTGTAGTTGTTCTACTGTTAAAGGATGCCATGTCTTAAATATACTGTAAGTCATAAACACAGCATTATAATAAATTACAAAGCAGACTTTTGGAAGATTTGTTCTACCTTTCACAAAATGCTAATGTTTATTTTGCTTTCATTTCATCGCATTGTCTTTCATTTAAAAATTACAGCTTTACTACAGTGAGCTAATTTCATAATACTGTATTAACTTAATATTATATAAATTATGTTTGTCAGATTTGGGCATTGTTGTAGATGTACAAAGCCCAAATTTACTACCAAAGCTCTCCAAACACATGTATTCATAATTTGCTACAATGAACCATATGCCACAATATAGTATTAAGGAATTACACATTCTAATGCCAGGCACAAATCCTGCTGCTCTTTCTGCAACTGTTCTAGGTACAAATAGAAACAATATATTTCTAGCCTTTTTTCCCCCCTACATGCAATTATGAGCAAAAAATGTTACAGTGTGGGAATATTTTAGCCACCTGCACTTTGCTGTCTGACTAATTTTTAGCTGCGTGTTGCCTTTGAACATTATTGAAAATATGCGGAGATTGCAGCAGTTCCTGGGTATATTTTCTCTGCAGACTATTATAACTTTAGGCCTGGAAGGAAAAGGTAATAGAAATTGGCACAACGAATATTACAGAGTACGGAGAGCTACAGCTTTCTTTTAGTGGAGAATGGGAACGCTCCTGCCTAAGAGGTTTAATTGCAGCTGCCTGCAGTTTTGCATGTGGTGCTTTCCACTTGCAAGGTGTAAGATTCTGCAGTGTAACCTGGTTTATTCTCTCCATTCAAACAAAGAGCAGAAATGCGCTCTGTGAAGGGAAGGGGAGAGCTTGTGCAATTGTGGAACATCTATAGGTTTTTAAACACACACTGTCTAATCAGCCTCTGACAGATCCATTGTAAATCAAAGGTCTGGTAAGTGGGGATGCCAGAAATGTTTGATCTCATTCCAAGCCTTGAAACAACTTGCTTATTTTTTCTGCAGTTTGGCTCCTCACTAAAATAAAACATTGAGAGATGAATGTTCTGACAGGTCATTGTGTGTCAAACTGTCACTCTGTAATGGTTACATATTTCAGCTGGATTGAGGTGGTGGTGGTTGGGGGAGGTCTGAGAGAAAAAGAGGGAGAGAAAGAGACAAAGAATAACAAGATTTCTGCTCCTTCTTATGGCTGATCTTCATTTAAACCAAACACTTGTCATGTTCAGGGGAAGTTTTATAAATTTTTAATGATGTTGCGTACAACTGGTGCTTTGAAATTTGCTGTACTTTAATTTTTTCTTCGTTAGCAAAGGTTCGCTAATGCATTGAAGTGCTAAGAGCGTGTCCTAGGGATGCCATGATAATTGTGTTGTTAATAATATTGTGGCACTAGTAATGTTCTCCTGGTAATCAAGCCATGAGATTTTTTTTTAATATATTCAGTTATTACACTGCATCTCGTACAAATCATGTCAATTACAATTGCCAGTCTATGACAGTTAAAATAATTGTATACGTTTTCCAGAATTTTCTATTGGCTTGGCTAATCAAGCTAAAAAAAAAAAAATCAACACATTATTTGCATTAATTTTGTTTCTAGTCTATTTCTACTCCTAAATCATTTGTCCATCTACTTCAAAAGGCGGAACAGTAAGTATTTTAATAATAAATATACAAGCATATTCATACTGTAACATAATATAGGCATACTTCTGCAATAGTAACACAGGACGTTTCCTAGGATTAATCTGTGTGTGTGTATAGATATATATTTGCTAAAATTATGCTCATGTAGTGTGTGTGTACTCTATCAGAGATTTATGAAGATAGATACTCTGAGGTGTTTATTTTCATGGGTTTGGAGTGTCTGTGTGTACACCTATGTAAAGATGCCAGCCTGTCTGTAGACATTGATATTTATACCTCCCTTAGAGATGATTGTGTGTTATTGCATTTGAATATTTATTTGTGTTTAAAAAATCAATTAAATAGTTGCCACCTGAAAGAGAGAGCAAGTTTGGTGTCCAAACATTAGCCTTCTGTAACGCTGGCATCTCCTGTCTAATGCTGTCGCTTTGTTTCTTTGAAAACAAGAGACAAACTGCAAAAACTGGCTCAGCATTCTGTCACCAGAACAGGAAACATGCCATTGTGTGGTTGAGAACCATGTCCTGGTGGGGAGGGGGAAATTTGAGCTTATTTTCTCTATAATAGATTTAATTTTACTTTTTTTCCCCCTTTTTTCTTTCATTTGTTTGTTTTTAAAATTATTATTTTTAAAGACAATGGGAACACATTGCACTCTCACTCCAAACTGTGGAACTATTGTTTCTTCTGCAAGAGATTTGGTGTTTTTCAGGGTATATTTACAATAGCTACTAAATGAACACAACAGGGGTGCAGAGGAAACAGGGAGTCAGTGTATGAAATGCAAAAATACACAGAATGATAATATAATTTCCTTTCTCAGGGAGGTACAGCATGTTGAAGGAGTGGTGAAAATGAAACAGCAGAGAGGAGGATCAGTAGTACATGAGCACTAACCAAGTACAGCCAGGGGTAGTATATGAGAGGGAATAACAAGTAAGGGATGTAGTAATTACACGAGGCGGAATAACGAGTAGGCATGGAAGCATTTGAGAAATAACAAGTCAGCTGGCAGTGGTATTTGAGGAATGACAAGTGAACATGACAGTATTATTTGAGGAATAATAAGTGAGCTTGGTGATATTATTTGGAGAATAACAAGAAACCAGGGGTGCTTTCTCTAGGCACTTTCCCCTGCTGTTATCTTGTGAAGGAGGTGCACAAAAGAATAAGTGGTCACAGGTTGCAAGGGTCAAGGAAACAAAATGTTTTTTTATGCAATAAGCTTCTACTAAACATGGCCTGAACAAATCATCCCTCAAAATGTAGAATTTATTCCTCAACTTTGCCTGGAGGTAAAAGTGAAAAGAACAGATTTTTTTTTTTTTTTTTTCCCACTCCTCTGGCCCTGTGAGTCCTGACCATAGAGAATGGATGGCTTTAGAACTGTACCCAGACAGAAAAATCAATGCTTCATATCAGGAGGCTTCAGGGGTTAGACTCCCATGTTCATGTCAACAAGGCTATTGGTTTTCTTAATACTCCAAAGTTATCGTTTCCCCGCTGCAGGAACCTTCCACTGTGACTTGTGTGGTCACAGCTTAACAAAAGCACTTTCCCTTGGCCAACCACCAATTGGCAAAATGGCAAATGGCAAAAAAATTAATTGTTGATGAGGTCTATATTTTTCCAAGCCATGCCATTAACAAGCACATGGAAGTTAGCATTTGCTGATGGGATTTGCTCTATAAAATGATACTGGTTTGTGTATGCTATGGGGGTCACTACGGTTTCACTGATGTGATGATTCATGTTTTGAGCAAAACCATTACTGGGATAAAAATTAATAAGTATTGGGAAACTGGAATTAAAGAAGGTGGGCTTTTCTTCCTCCCCCTCCTCTCTGCCTTGGCTGGATATTCCTGCAATTTGTGTGGAGAGGCCGCTGCTTCCTCGGGACAGACTCCTCCAGGCTTGGTCGTGTCGCTGTTTTAATCTGAATGGGTCGGTTTGTTCTGCACTCATCACTTATATGTTAATCACTTCTCCCTTGTCAAGAAAGTCTTACAGTTTGTCAATAGAATTATGTTACATGAGGCTAAAATCATGTTGCTTCAAATAATACTTTTTGTCATCAGAAGGTATTAAATGGACTACCTGAAAATGAGACCCTCTTTGAATCTTTGTCAATTTAATTAGTGTAACAACTATATTTGGCTTGTTGGGCAGGAAAAAGCCAACCTTATGAGCTCTAGGAGAGAAAACTGGCTACTGTACAGTTCCAGTGTCATCCTGGTGTGCATACAGAAAGCTGAGAGGCTTAAATGTTGCATTGGGTTAGAGGGGCATTTTGTGGTCTGGTTAATTTGATGGCTTCCCCCTCCTCCAACCCCCCTTTAAGTATGTTACTGATGCTTTTCTTTTTTTCCCCTGACTTTTTTTTTCTTTTCCTGTGCTGTCTTTAGTGACACAGTACTAACACTGAAAATGCTGGCGGCTACAGTGAGCATTGCTCACCCAGAGCAATCGGATGAAAAGGCAGTGCAGATGTAATTTGTTTTCAATGGCTGTTTCAAAAGAATAATTGTGGTGACATTGTGGGATCAATATTATAGATTTTTGTTTTCAAGTACACTGTATGTGTGGTGCTAAGGGGAGGCAGGAAATATAACACTGCAGCCTGAATACAATAAAAATGGATTGAGGTCTGTGGGTATTGTCGGCTGGTAGCCATCATGGGTTTGGAACATCATTGGTGGGATTACAGTGCCTGTCCTCTGGGCTGGGATTTCATTGTGAGTGCACACACACATTTGCTGCAGTTTTCCTCCTCAGCTCCTTAAGGGACCTGCTTACTGCACTTGTATAAACTCCCTGTGAATGAGGCTGCAAACGCTGCTGTGGCTCTCACCTCTAACAAGTGGCAGGATTGACAGGCTGGGGGTTAAAGTTTGCTGCCACCTCCTCTAATTTGCTGCCCCATGCACAGGGTACTGCAGCAGAAGCTGGAGTGGGGAGGGGTGCATGGCACACCTAAGTGAGCATTTCAATTCTCCTCCTGTTCCCTGTCTCTCCAGGCCACCATGCTAGATAAAACTTCTTTAAAGCACCTGAGAGAGAGAGAGAAAGAACACCTCCAGAGAGCAGCCTGCTGATAGAACCTACTTCTAACAATATGGTGAGTGTCATTTTAAAATACCATGAGAAATATGATGTGGTGATCAAGGACTTCCTGCTTTAAGGGTTTCATGTATCAGGGTAACTAGACAAAAAATGTAGTTCCCAGGGTGAAAATTATATTAACAAAGAATTAGTAATAAAGCTGAATAAATGTAATGAGATGTGAAAGAGAGTGCATAGCACATTTTTTTTCTGTCTTTCATAATTAGGCCCTGAAAGAAATGGAAATTCAGACAAAACACCTTCCTCATTACCAATTTAAATATTACAAGTTAAAACGTGTTGTTATTGGACAGCTGATTGTTTTGTTTCTTTATTCAAGAGGTAAAGATGCTCCCTTTGGTTCAGGTTTCTGTTTTAGAGGAAAGAATTTTGCACAATGGTTTTGGCTGATTTTCTTTTCAGCTGAGATAAAATTTCAAATTTTCTCTCTGCCAGATTCTCCCCGTTCTCTCTTGGCTGAAATGATAGTTACCCAAACTCTGCTGACAGTCTGTGCACTACAGGGGTGGCCCAGAATCATCCTTTGTTATTCTCACAAGCCATTTATCATATTTATTAAATCACATAGATTCCTGCCATAAGTTGGAAAAACAGTATGTGCTTAATTTGGACCAATTAATTCCACAACAAATACACTCTCTCTTGGCCTCTTTTATAAACCAGAACATCAAACAGCTGTTCTCTTATCCCAGAAAAACTAGTATGCTACATTTTTAGTCAGCTTTTACTAGTGAGTATTGGATTAAACAAGATAGCAGACGCTTACAGAGATCTATTTCAACCACTAAATCCTGGTAATTTATTAATGAATTAAAGCATCTAAAAGTAACTCTATTTCATGAAGTTTTTATTTCTGAATTTTATAAATCTTCAGGCTAACAATCAATATTCTCCAGTTCTTTTCTGTGTCTCAGTGTCACGAGCATAAAACGCCTTTCTAATACCAAAATGTTACATGTTTCTATTTGAAAAACAAAATTTGCAAAACAGCATTGTGCTCTGAGGGCAGTTTCAAAGCTCCAACATTGGTTCCAGAACAAAGCTACCCTTGCACTGCCTGCTGTGGCTGTCCAGTCATCCCATCTTTGCCATGGCATCAACTCCTGTCCCGGGAATCTCTCTCTGTATTTATACCCTGGGTTTTGTCAGAAGCTGAGGAAGGCAGGTGACACTGTGTGTTTGCAGATTATCCTAAGAGAAATAACACACAGGCCTGATGAGGAAAGGTCAGAGGAGCACTGAGCAGCTCATGAGTCCGATGTGCCCTGTGGGGGCTTCAGGGGCTCCACTCTGGCTCTGGCACAGAAGCTTGGTCTGTTTTATCTCTCTGTGTCTCCCCCTGGTTCTATCTCTCTGATTCCTGCCCCGTGATGAGAGGAGGTGGCACATGTCTGGGAGTGGCACCATCAGCATCTCTGGATTGCTGGCAACTGGTGCAGCTTTGAGCTGAAGTGACCTCAAGTTGCACCTGGTCACAGACTAATGCAGATGTGCTTCCAAAACACATGGGTGGAGCAGGGGCTGTGGATTCGCTGCTTTAGGTACTGACTTGTCATTTTGAAAAGATTATGAAATGCTGTACAAAGCCTTGAACTTGGAAAAGATAAGGGTTTAGCCAGCTACTGCAGAGCTTGTAGGAACAAGTAGGAGTAGCCTTTCCAGTCTTTGCTTTGAATTGCTTTTGGGTTTGTCTTTTTTGTTTTTGCAACCTCCAAGAGCAAAGGCTATTTGAAAGTGGCCCTGGGGTGTGTGTGAATGGTCTACAAGAGGTGGGGGAGTCAAAATTATGGTTCACAACAGCTCTTTCTTCATGCTGCCTGAGAGAGACAGGTCTGCACAAATGGGATCCACAGGATGTGCAGGGATTACTCGGGACTGCCTCTCCCTAAAGGTGAGGAGGCAGCAAAGCAGGACATGGCACTCCCAGGCTGCTCCCTCAGGTCTGTACCCTGTCAGAACGTGACTGGATGTATTGATCACGGTGTAAAACATAGATGCTGTCTTTGTGTTGGAGTTTGGTGATGGTTTGGTGCTCTAAAAGTTTGCCACTAGAGTGCTCCAGCTTCGAATGTCAAACCATTGAGGTATCTGAGGTGCTGCTAGAGTGATGGCTTGGGAAGGGCAACAAAACCTTGTATTTGAGGATTTCTTCCTCCCTGGTATACCAGGAGGAACCTGGAATGGGTTTACCTCAACTCTGTGATATCTTTGTACTGATTGCACTATTTCTGCCTGCAAAATCTGGCATCTAGATTGAGTACAGAGATCTTTGTTGCAATGAGCCTTTATCCATTTTGTCCGAAAGCCTTGCCAGCTTTTTCTCTCCCCATCCCTGGCTTCTACTATCCTTCCCCTTTTCCTTTGGTGCCCTTCACCATCACAATTTCTTTAGTAAATCCCAAAGTTGCTTGAGGCAAAGCTGACACACAGTAACTAAGGATCCTCACCTTGCCTCTTCTGCCTTCTGAAAAATAAAACAATACAGAAAAACTATCCTCCCCCCAGTGCAATTTCTACAGACTTTTCCTATGTAATATATCTTTCAGTAGTTTCCTGGTGTCTGTGCAGGGACATAGGTAGAGAATCTAAGTTTGGGAATCAAACCTGGATTTATGGAAAAGCATGCAGACCAAGTAAATGGCTTTGTAACTGGAATAAGTCAAGTGATTGCTATCTGCTGACTAGTAAAAAAATTGAGATAATGCAAAGTGTTTGCAGAAGAGCAGGTGATGTTGTTATCCTCCATTTCTTTAACCTGGTGTTCCCTTGCTTCTAGACCCAGGAGCTGAAAGGAAATGCTTTTTTACAAGGAGAATTTTTTAGACAAGTCAGATTACCTTAGCAAAATAAATATCAAATAATTGATTTCCATGTTCAGGCAAAGTACTTGGGAGAAAGCCAATGCTCTCTCTACCAAATTTTCCCCACCTGTGACCAGCCCTTAAAAACAACAATTTAAGAGCAATTTTGTATACAGTTAATGCAGGCTATCAACACCTGTGAAACTATTCAATACAGGTACATGTATTCTTGATTGTAGGCAAAACTCTGCCTCAAAAATTTATGACAGTAAATTAATTTGATGCCAGCTAACAGTTTATCGCAGTAAAAATTATTAAAGAAATGGAGAAATAGGAAATGTTTAGAGCATTATCAACTGATAGGATGAGATATTCTCAAAGTTGACTCTGAAAATACTCTGTGCTCAAATACAGGAATTTAAAATAAAATGGTGAATGCTGTGTTAGTTTAAAACTCATGAAACTGATATTCCAAAACAAACTAAAGTTATGCAAATAATTATAATCTTTTGGTTATGTTATTGTATATCTATTGTATATATTTACCTTGTGCTCTTGTGAAAGTTATGCTGTGTGAAAAGAAAGGGTTTGTATGGATTTTCCTCTTGTATCATTAGGACAAGGCTTTGTTGGTTGTCACTGGCAGAGAGATCAGGAGCTTAAGATGATCTTAATGGCCACAGCAGGTGCGTGTTCTTCTCTTTCCTCCAAACTTGTGTGAGCAGGGGAAGTTCCAGCACAGACCCTGCACAGCTGATAGAATATGTGGGGTAATCCAACAGCTACAGCTGTGCAACAACAGAACAAATAAAGGATTTGGAGAGTCACCCAGCTCCAGAAAAATTGAGTGTTTACCATCACAGGAAATAGACTTTCATAGTTATTTTTCATGGCCAACATTACTTCTTGAAAGTCATCATATTTTATGAAAACTTTTATTAGCATTTCCGAATGACCTTACCCCCATTGTTTTTTTATCAGTCCCAAGAGCCATAACCTTTTTAAAATATTTTTTATCATTATAAACACAATAAAGTAAGCTGTCTTGCACATAGATTTGTAGATCTCATTAGAGATACTTTTAAAAAAGGTACTCCATCTCTTGGGAAGATAATGACAAGTAGTAATCTTGGCATGCAAAGTTTTCAGACAGGAACAGTTTGTTGAAATAGATTGTCTAATCTTTCCAGGATTGTTTTGGAGTGGATGTACTTTTTAATTGCACTTTTGCAGAGTATTATGATTTGAGTGGGGGAAAGACAAGGGCAGCTGAAAACAAATGCTGTGACAATATCAGATGGTATTCCAGGTGAAAAAATAGCCAAGTATTTGCTTAAGATTTCAAGTGTTATCAAAGTCAAACAAGAAAAATGGCAGTTTTAAAACTCATTAAAGTTAACATTTGTCTGTATTGTAAATTAGGCATATTCCCTAGGGTAGTTAACAGCTTTGGTGGCACAAGATGGGGATAATTTTTCAGATCTACTGTTTCCAGTGGGGCAGTGTCCTAAGGCTTTGCTTTAAATGGCCTTTTTATGCAGTAGGATAATGGGCAGTTTGTGCATTGCTAAATCAGCCCTATTTTGTTAGGAATGTTACAGTCAGAGCGCTTACAATTTGTCAGAGGAAATGCAGAACATCTCTACAGGAGTCTGTTTAAGAGGACATCATTTCTCGATAAGCTCTTGCTTAGGTCAACATGCAGCACTGCTCTTCCACTATTCCCCTGTTGCTTCTGCCACACGGGAATTCTCTGATTTATTAGGATTGCACAAGTCATGTCCTCCGCCTGACTGAAGCCACAATGTGGAAATTTTCTCCTCCCTCCCCCTTTTGAAAAGGAAATGTAGAAGGTTACTGTAAAGGCCTCTCAAAGTATTTCTGAGGGGATGGTTTCGAGGAAGGGAAATGCCCGGATGCTGCGCGGGATCTCTGTGCCACAGCTGCATGGCACAAATACATCAGGACTAACATCCTTTTAGAGAGTGTGCTGGTTGAGAGGGCTGACTGTATTACTGTTATCAAACCACTGTAAAATGTTTGTGATGATGTGCAAAGACAGAACAAGATTATGAACCTAGTGAATGTGATACAAAAACATCTGGTGACTAATGGCATTAGAGGTTTTTTTTTAGCAGAGCATACAAAACCCTCAAACATCATCAGAAAAATACAGAAATCAAAGTGAGTTTCAGTGGTGGGTACTTCAAATGTATGTCCTGTCTACTTTTTAATTACATTCAAAATTGTAGAGACATTTCTCCTGTGGTACTGGCTTAATGAACAGTGATTCCTTAGTCAAATCTGTTTTAAAAACTGTGTGCAACCCAGTGTTGTGTTAATTTCCCGTTTGATAAAGGTGCTAATACTCTGTCATTCAGGTTGCTATTACTAAGAAATTTTTGGTTTGTTTCAGCATTGTGATATTTTAAACTCAATGCAGCCAAGGACATTTTTAATGAAAAGAAAAAAAAGTGATGAAAAGCCTTAGTAATTTTGTGTTTGATGCCAATTGTAATATGAGAAGTGCAGAAAATATTTTGAAGGGGTCAGAGCTATTCGTCTTTATTGTTTTTCTTTTTTTTTTCCTCCTGTAACACAGAATTTAACTGTCTGCAGGCATTTAAGCCCAGAATATTCTACCTTCTCTGCAAAGAGATAAAGCATTAGAGTTTCTCTTGAAAGACATCATGGGTGGCTGTGAATAACCTTCCCTACAACAGAAGTAACTCCATTTTTCTGATTCACAGGGACTCATTCGTTATGGTTTCTTTTCCCCACTTTTCAAACTGCTGTTTAGCACCCTTACTTCACCTCTGTCTTTCCCTTTGTGGATCCTCTGAAGATGCTCAGGGGTAGGAAGATTTTTTTTAAAAATGTGTGAGTAGAAGTTTGTGTAGGCTTCATGGATTTGCATGAGCCATAAAAAGACCTTTCCTTCTTTGTAGCACTTTATGGTTGATCCTTGAAGGGCTGGAATGATCAAATGAAGCAGGGAAGGTAGTCTTGGAGCTGGTAGAGAGGCAAAATCAAGAAGAATCCCTTAATGTGACTTGTTCTATCTGCTGTCTGCAAGGAAACATTTCTGCAAGTGCTGAACCTGAAAATCACAGAGGACATTAGTTACCCACAAGGAAATCTGTGAGCAGTGTGCTCGAGCAGAGGGCAGGGCTGGGCAGTGGGATGCTGCACCATGGGCTGTGCCATGGTGCACAATACGAGTGGGTATTCCCAAACCAGGGCTGAGTGCAGTGATTAACAGCACAAGTGCCTTCTGCTGGCACTGCAGTGCTGGGGCTGCACTTCAGTTTGATATATAGGTAGCTAAAGCAGTGTGATTAGACTGTGCAAATTAAATTGATGTAGCATCATATAAGCATTGCCTGGAGAAGAAAGAATTTGATTTTCAGAAATACTGGATACTTGCAAAGTTCAGCTGGCTAAGGATTGCTTTAAAAAAATTGAATCCTTGGTGTGGAGCCTTTGCTTAGCCAATGAAAAGGAACTGATTTTTAATGTAAAGAATAAGGGAAAAAGAAAAGAATTTATAAGAAATTATGAGAAATAGAGACAAAAATCTCAAAATAATATTTATACACAGGCAAAGTCTATGAAATAGAATAAGAACACATGGCTAATACCCAGAGGAAAATTCACTTTATTAAAGTAGTTGTAGCAATTTTGTGTGTTACATGAACATATAGAAAGTTTATATTATCTTAGGAAACTTGTCACTTTAAAATCATTGCTTGATGTTCAGTTATTTTTAGTTTACTGTCACATACAAAATTCTTCTGATAGCTACTATTAATTTTTTAGAGTATTACAAAGGACACTATTTACGCTCCCTTCTAAAAGCCTTAAAAGAAAGAAAAAGTACAAGTACTTTCCCCCAGAAATCAGCTCTCGAGGCTGCAGTTAGGGAACTAACATTTTTATATATCATCAACTTCTGTAAAATCATAGTTTCCATTAAATGTATCTAGTTTTTTTGTGTTTTTTTGCCTGTACTTTTGGTATGGAAATGTTTCAGATTCAGATTGCTCTTAGGTCATCAAGGTAAAAGATACAGACTTACCTCATTTGAAATTAATTAATGAATTGTTAACTCAGTAACCTAATGATGATATTAAATTGACACTATCCTTTTTATGTCATATTGTGTCCTTTTTGCAGAATCAGCCAGATACTTTAGTATCTGTTCGTTAATAATGCAGCTCAGCCTCCAGGAGTTGGGAAAGACAAATGTCTTCAGAAATTCAGTAAAACTAAATCTTTTATTGAGAGCTTTTTAGAAGCCCCCTTTTTACATGGCCTGAGTAGATGACCCTCCTTTTCAGGAAAATACAAGCTGAAAATAATACACATTTCAGCAAACAATATATATTGTTTGCAGAATATACCTCCTATTTTATGTTTATTTCATCTTTTAGGACTGTGTTAATGAAGTTTGGCAATCTTTCAGATTTACTATGCCTTCATTACTGAATATATTATTAGGCCATAAAGAATCTTTTTTATGCCCAAAAGACATTGGATACAAGCAAAGGAGCAGTAGAAGTGCCTTTACGGAGAGGTGACATGAGCTCTACCTGCTCTAAATCAAGTTGAAATTTGGGCTGTTGGAAGAGTGTGGTCAGTGAGAGGAAGCAGCTTTAGGTCACTGAGCTCAGCTGTGGAGCCTCCACAAAATGTGCTCTGTGTTCAGACTTGGTGCGTTGTACAAAGGGTAGAGAGGGACTCTAGAAGACATCTTAGATGCACACAGAGAGAAATGACAAGTGTTAATGCCCAAATCATTCCATTTCAAAGGAACAACCCATCTGTACAACTTGGGAAACCCCTAAGTATACACAGAATATTTAGGGATTCTGCTTTAGTAAAAATAAAAAAAAAGAGATTGGTGTGTAAAAAAAGTTTAACTGAATTTAACAGCACTGGAAGTAAAGCTGAAAAAAGAAATGGGCAAGCAGAAGGTGTCAGATCACTCATGATGTGGTTGTACATTCCTCCACGAGTGACGTAAACACTTTTTAAAATTTTATTTTCAGTTGCATACGGTATAAAGTGTTCTAGTGAGCTCAAGAGGATGGTTTGAATCAGGCACTGATTCTGAGCCCAGAGGGAGAGTCATTCCCTTCCTGTGCTCCTGCCTGACCTTGTATTCTCTGCACTGCTGGTAGGCAGCTCTGAGAGCTGCCAGTAGTGCCGATGACTCCGCTGAGCTGGAGGGGGCAGGGGGGAAGAAATGCAGCACTGAGCTGTTCTGCTGCCTTTTTACTCCTGACACACCCCATATGCTGAGATGGTGGGTGGCACTAGGAGAGCTGGCATGTTTGCAGCACTGCGTTCCCCGTGCCAGGGGAGTAATCTGTTGGCTGGTTAAATCTCATTTCTGATTCATCTCTTCTTCCTGAGCAGCGCTAAGAGGCGAGATCCTGACAGAAAACCCAGCTCTTGGAGTGTGTGATAGTGCAGTCTAGAGGAGACTCTGAAGTTTGTGCCTTGAAACTCTGTTTTGAATACTGATTTTAATATATTTAGAATAACCCCCAAACTCTAGACTTTCTAGAACTGCCGTGCAGTAGCAATTTTTATGGAAATAATAGAGCTGTTTGCCCTTGTTAGGTTTTTAGATATGCACATGCACGGGAAAATTCACTACACCAGAAGATTCAAGTAGGCAAATCAAAGCAGAAACAAAAAAACCTTATTTTCTCTGTTAATAACATTGCTTGTTAAACAGAAGTTGGCATAGAATCCCGGTGTGAAATTGCCAAGAAAAGATTGTTAATTTGGCATAAGCTTTAAGTAGTTTCATTCAGTATCACATGAAAATGAGTAGAATTATATGTGTGTTTGTACTGCGCACTGCTAGTGAAAAGGAGGATTTGCAACACAAGGAAAATAGGTGTGCACCATCAGGGGGAGTTCCTGTTCGTTTGACAACCCCAGGACTTGGCAAAGAAATGCAGCAAACTTGGAGGCAAGCAGCAGAGAAAACATCCTGCGATGTTTTGCTGGAAGAAGCAAAATAGAGCAGAATCAATCATCTTTTCAATGAGAGCTTGAGGTGACTTGGGCCCTGCTCTCGGCTCTGCAGAGGACTTGGACACCTTTCTCTGTGACGTGCAGAAGACTTTCCTTCCAGCAGGATTGGTACGGGGGCTCTTTTACAAGCGAGCCCTCCATCTGCCGGGGCTGCTTTCCCCTCGGTGGAGCTCCAGAGGCTGCTGCAAAGGGAGTGGTCCTCAGTGCCTGGGGGCAAGCATGTCTGCTCCTCATGTGCCAAACTCTTCTTGTCAGCTTTAGCAGTCAGCTCAACAAAGCTGCAAAACTGGAGACAGGGGGAACACCCTTCAACAGCAGTTATTAATTGACTTTTTGCCTTATTGTAATGCTGTAAGTATCTAGAGGTATTTGTCTTCTTTTTTTTCCATCCAAATATCTAAATTTTCCTTTCTTTGTGGCTGTCTGTGGATGAAACAGAACCCCACTGGCAATAGTGCAGAGTTTCTGCTCAGTTCAGCTTGAATGTGTACAAGGCTGGTTCCTTACACCTACCTTTTATATGAGGGGTCAAACCAGAGTAATACCAGAAAAAACACGGAATAAAATCTGAAATCCACTGAAATCAGTTTGATTTTTCAGTGCTGGATTCGTTTGGAGTAGGATTTTAGCTGAAGTTAGCTGGAGGTAGGATCTTTTTTGTAGCAGATTCCTGGTGCTGAAATATCTTTCTTCACACCTGGAATAAGGCTACTGATAGCACAGGAGCTTGCAACAGCATTTAACGGATGGCAAAAGTAAAAGCCATCCAAATTAAAAGAAAAAAGAAATAAATAAAAGGACTGCCTTACTCATCTCCAATATTGTTCCTGGTGTGACAGGTCGTCTTCATTCTGCAGAGCAGTGCAGCTGCTCTGCAAGGGCACCTCTGGCTTTGGGGGAAGTCTCTTCCTCCTGCTGTTGGAAGCTTCCATTCTCCTGCATTATTGGCCCCCTGGCCCTCTGTGTGTCCTGATGGAGGAGATTTTGGCTGAGGGCTGGGCCTCCACTGCAGATTGTGCTTGGAATGAGCTGTCTAATTCCTCCTCAGCCTTTCTGGTGCTGTGCAGCCTTCCCAGCACCTCCTGCAGCTCAGCCACCTGCTGCAGGGCCCTTCCCCAGGCTCACCTTCTGCAGACAAAGCTCCAGGCTCATCCTGCATCCTCTCCCTTCAACATCTCACTGCGAGCATTGGCCACTGCCAGAGTGGATGGTGCTCTTAAATGGTAAACTCTAATTATTCTTCATTCACTCTCAAACACATTAATTTAAAAATAAAAATCTTCCATTGGTAATGAAGTGGAGCAGCTGCAGAACAAATTTTTGTTTTTTCACATGTGTGACAACCGGTGGTGGAGCAGCAGAGAGGAGAATTGGAAATTATAGTCTCCTAAAGCGCTCCAAAAGGATTTATTAAACCACGTCAGTCAGAACCAGAAAGTGGAGTTGTAAGAGCTGTGGTTTTGTATAAGAGGAAAATTCTGTTGGTGTAAGAGTTGTTGCTTTTTTCTTAAGTGTTTGAAGCATGAGGAGACTGAAGTCTTGTTTTGGGTAAAGAGAAATCAACAGTTTGTTCTGAAGATACAAAGAAGTACTGGGTATTTTTGTTTAATATTTCAATTATTTTTGAGTGGGGAAGCAGTACAGCAAAGGCAGATGGTCTGTTTGATCCTAATTTTGTGGTAGGAATGCTTTTTGGTACCTTCCTGCAGACTGGTATATGTAGCATCCAGGCTGGAAACACAGAGTGAGATAATGGAATTGTTTAGGAGAGACTCGTGCCTGCCTTTCTGTGTGTGGGTTGGGCTGAGATTCTCTATCTGCTTTATTTTGTTCATTACCTTGTTGTGTGCTGCAGAGAGTGAGAGCAGTGAGTTATCAGGCACAGCACTGAAGGGGAAGATGAAGATAGCCTTCTTGTCCCACAAGAAGTGGGAGGTGAAGCAGCAAAGACAGGAAGACTGATTCAGGAAGATAATGCAGTAGCTTACAGCATGGGGGACAGGAGAGCTCCTTGGAGGTAAAAGAACTGACAAAATATCACAGCAGGCTCTGGTGGGAGATGAGAATCCAAGGGAAACATCATGCCATGAGAGAAGCATGTTTTCATAGATCACAGCGTGCCAGGATGCACTGTCTGGAAACCATTAACCGTGGTGAGGAGGAATAGGATAGCTGACAACTTTCTGTTTTAAGAGGTAAACATTAAAAATACATCTAACGTATGGGACACAAAGAACCTAAATAATGGTATTAAACTTCTGGTAGATGTGAATCTCGAGGGATGTTTGCGTATGCTTTTGAAGAAAGCTGAAAAACATTAGATTTTGCATTTCCAGGCTTAATTCATAGTTTTATTTTGTTCTGTTTAAAGAAATCTATGCAGAATTATTAAGTTGCTCAAAATAAGCCTAAAATAGAGGACTCAGTTTTATAAACATTTTAAATATTTGTGTTTAATTTGTTGAAAATAGGATAAAATCTGCTCTCATTTGGCATCCCGAATACAAATATTAGGAACCCAATCGCCTGATGCAGTATAATTTTTAGCAGTACAATTTAACAGTCTTCCAAAAGATATTGTGCACACTTTTATTTTACAATAAGGATTTTTTTATTTATATTTAGTATGGAAAAGTAATTCACGTATTTGTACCATATGAACTGAACTGCTGTGTGTTGGCTTCTGTGCACATCTGCATTCACTGCAGAAGAAAAGGAAAACAAAGTTCCACCAGCAGTGTTTGATTTGGAAATATATTTTTTTAGCTGGCTCAAAAAACTAGGTTGGGAGATCAGTGTGGAGGGTCTTTTACTTCTAAAATATAAACCTTCTATCTCCCAGTGCAGGAGTGTTAAGTGCAGAGCTTTTAAGTTGAGAAAATATGCAGTTCATGTGAAAGGTTTGATAGCACTATATAGCCACCAAAAGCTTAAATGTGCCTGACTGGTTTTATGGAGGACAGTAAATTAGTCTTTCCTTTACCTCTGACAGGTGAGCAGCAGTTCTTGCATGACCGGTGGCTCTCACCACACGTCGCTACCACACAGGTGAGGCTTTCCCTTTCAAAATGATGACTTGTAAGAAAAACAAGATGTCTTTGCTGGTTATAAATTTAACTCTTCTATGATTAGTCTGGGCCAATTAGGACACCCCTGGGGTTCAGACTATGGCTCAAGTACAAGCTTGAAAGCCTGATTAGCTGAGGTCTCTTGATACTTGTTCTTGGTAGTAAATGCTGGCACATATAGTATTGATTTTCATTTAGATATCTTAATGTTTCCAGACAATCCTAGCAGATGTGGGCTGAACTCAGATCTACGAGAGTGCTGGGCTGCAATCTGCAAGCATTTTTCTTGCCATTTTGTTTCATTTTTCCTAAACTTAACTGATTTGGAATCAGGAGATATAAATGAAAAATGCAGAGTTTGCCTATCAATCATGGCATGTACAAACATTGCTACTGCCCTTTTCTAACATCCTATTACCACTGGGTAGTTGGCTAGTCAAACAGGAATAAAAATTACACTGCAAACATCATAAGTTAGGCTTGATTTGTTGAGCAAGAAGCCTGACAATTCTGTAAGAGTTATATACCTCAGCCTCGCTGAAAATCAGCCTTGTTATAGCTCTGGTACGTCTATAAAGATTGTTCATTTCATATAAAACAGCTACCTGCACTGAAAGGCCTGAAAGGAAGAATGATGCTGGTTATAAATATAGAGGAAAATCTATTTGTCTGCCCCTTCGTGCTGTTAGCAAGTCACACGCCGCAGCCCGGCCGCGGTTCCTCGGCAGCAGGGGGAGTTTGCCATGGCCACCTTTCGCTTTCATCTTCTGGCCTGGGCTGAAGCACATCATCTCTCTTTGTCATATGAGATAAAGCAATGAAGTGTGACCAGTGCCACTGCATTGCACTCTGCCCACCAGGAGCACGTTAATGATAATGAAAAACTATACTGCACTGCATTTAAACTAAATGTGAGCGTAAGGCTGTCTGTCGGCAGACTGGTAGAACAGTTAATGTCATAAAAGATAAATAGAAATTATTAGAATTGGCTTGGAAGGGATTTTTTATAGAGCAGGGTTGTATTCCTTTAAAGTTATACATTATCAGACTGTTAAATCTAATTTCAGACTACTGGGCAATTAAAATGATTAACATTATTTACTCATATAGTTCGATTCATTAAGGTTTTAAACACCCTTTACACACTATTTATGTTGAAAATAGAGAAATAATGTGTTAAAATGTCTTGGATCATTAATCATTCAAATTTGCTGTATAACTGCCTTCTCAAAACCTCAGCACCACAGTCAATGTTTACAAATCTCAGAGGCATTTTGAAAGGATGAGCAGAATCAAATTCCACCCACCTCTGATATGTTCAACAGACCTTTGGTAGTTTCCAGGCCTATTGTGTTTGCAAGAAAAATCAGGGAGAAAAATTCTAAAATTGTCTTGAAAGTTATTCTACCCAGGGGCTTGTACAAGTACCCAGGGGCTTTTACAAGTGCTCACCTGGGGGTTTGCTCCCCCTTTGCTATGTGAGGGGAATAGCACGGATGCTGTTACTGAAGGTAATAGGAGCTCCATGGATAAAATCTTGTGTACTGAAATGGAAATAGACTCAGAGTCTGGCACTTAGTTTTCAAGTGTGTCAGATGGAATTTCGTATTATCTACTGACAAACCAGTTTATTAGATGGATATAAGAAGAGATCTTCAGGCTAGTAAATGCTGCCATTAGTCAGAGGTGAAACACCCACTTCCCTTCTGTGTTGGCATTTATAACAACCTCTGAAATACTGTGGGAAAATTCATGAAAGTCTGTATACAGTATGTGACAAGACAATTACAAACTGCATATTGATGCTGGTCTTTTGAAAAGATTGTCTATAGCCTTTTTTTAGTGGGTTGAAACATCTGGGGTTTGTTTGTTTGCTCATTTGTTTTTATTCCTACACGCACCAAAAATACCTTTTTGAAACAAATGCTGTAAATGGCAGGGGCAGGTGGGTATAATCCAGACTGGGGTCCCATGTCCTGGGAAGGCAGATTGTTGTGTCTGCCTGTCCCTGGAAGCCCTGGAGGTCCATGAAGTGGCTCACAGTGCACTGGGCAGGGATGTCAGTCCTTGCCTGTTGGAGGCTCTGAGCACGCAAGGGGCTGCTGGAAGCTGCTGAGTCACCGACTGTCCTGTTCCCCAGAGGCCAGGTCTGCTGAAAAAGTGTGGTCATTACTCTTTTGTGGCACCATTAGTAAGAGGAAGAGGTGGTTATAATTAGCCTCTTTGAAATCACCCAGGGGCTCAGCTGATGTGTCAGAAATGTAGATGGTATTAAATGGATGTATTGTCCCTGCTGGCAGTGTGACCCCAGCACCAATGCTGTGTTTAGTATCTAGGATCTCCCACTTTGAGAATATCCAGGAGTATTCAGACTCCTCCTAGATGCTATTTCAGGAGCCATGTGCTCTGGATAGACACTGCAGAAGTGGCTTCCTAGTTTAGGTGTTCTGGATTAGGTACAGTTATTTTAGCAGATTTACTATGGAGCTCTGCCTTCTAAGTTATTGATTTACCAGGATGTCCAGATGCAGTTAGAGACAAGTGCAGCAATCCCAGGATCATTAGGGAATGGTGTACCAACAGCAAAGGTGTGCCCAAGACAAGGGGCTCATCTTCCAGTAAGACCTGGAGAGGAGAAAGTCAGCGAGCTCTTGAGGATGCACACAACTGTCCTGAAAGAGGCCCTGTTTTCCCTCTTGAATGCTTTTTCCCTTCATTCCATTACTCTTAGGCTGTGTGTGAAGCTGCCTGACGAAGTGAGGGACTCACAATGCAGCCTCAAACTGTGGTGTTTTCCGGGTCCATGTCCTGTATCTGATTCAGTCCTTGCTCTAGAAAATAAAGGCAACTGTCAGCCTGTATCACTGAGGATGTTTCTAATGTTATTCATCATTCATTTCAAGAGCAACACTAGCAAAGCCTGTCCCTTGAGGGACTGGCAGGTGTTACCATCTTAGCAATACTCTAAGCTTTTGCTGACTTCAGGGGACAGAAAGCTCAGAGTTACTCCAGAATTTCATGTCAGTGTGTGGTGGTCCTAGCCAGCCCACCAAAATGGCACACAGAGGCACTGTACCATTGCAGAAGGCTGATAATTAGCAGCTACTCACTCACAATGAATATTAAGGACTTATATCTTTCAAGGAGTAATTTGCTTAAGTTTTTCCTACCCTAAATCCATATGGAGGGAGGTGAGGTGGAGAAATAGTCCCTTTAATTTGGACTGAGAAGTCTACCTGTGTTCTTAGTGCTCTCTGCTATCTCCTGTGTGTCTGTCTTACTCAGAAGCCTGGGAATTTGGCATATTTGTGATCCCTGGCATCACTGTGGTAGTCACAACTTGTGCTTCTTCTTCCTAAACTTCTCAATTTGGATGGCAGGTGAGGTGAGGAAGGTGATCCAGAGGACTGAAAGGGGCTTGCTTCCCTTTCACAGTGGCAAATTCTTCTGTTGCACTGGGTTTATACATGAGAATTTATCCATCCTTTTGATGTGTGACAGAGTTTTGGCCTTCAAGTTAACCTGGCTGTGTTTGGTCACAAAGTATTAGGATTGATGCCGGTGCCCCCAGTACCTTTGCCCAAGCTGAGCTCTCCTGGGGGTTGTTGGACTTGTTTCCCCACGGGGCTGCAGATGAGTTCTGCCCAAATGATCAGTCAGGAGAATATACTGAGCTGAAAATATAACCCCAGAATACCACAAACCCTCACAGATATCAGTGAAATACGGAATAAAAAATTTAGTCCGGGTCTCTGCGTTTTCTATTTTGTTAATAATTAGAATTATATAACATGGGAATGACTTTTATTGCTGGTATATCTGGGAAATTATTTTTCCTTTGAGTTTTTCAGAGTTCTTATACCTCCCATTGATTTTGATTATTTACTGTTTGACAAGGGGAACACAGGCAGCCCATGCTGTGCGAAAGATCAGAGGTGCCTTCATTCCTCAAGGCTATTGCCTTCTTTAATTCTTCAGTGTAGGATCAGTGAACTGATTGCATTTTCTTCTGTTTGACACTTTGTATTTCACATTTCTTCATCAAACTATGGTAGCATGCTCTCTTTTAGAGCAAGCTGCTCTGAGAATATAACCTTTTTGTCTTGGCCATTATTATAACCCTTCTAACAGCAACTTTCAGCCACGATCCTGATTCACTGTCTTTCAGTTAAACTGGATGGAGTTGAGTATCTTGTTAATCCACTTTTTGTGCTTTTCTTTTATTGGTGTTATATGTATTTCATATTTAATCATTGCATGATGTGGCTTGAGGGCAGTTATTCTTTGATATTTTTTATTTTTTTTCCCTCAATCAGGATAGTCTTACAGGCCTAAGGGGAGATTTTTAAGCTGCAAACACTGTATGCCAAATCTGGTAGTAGAAAGCACAGTTCAAATATTTGCAAATAGAAACAAATAAATGTACACTCTATTTGAGCACATAGCTATGTGTATGCATTTTTGAAAAACAGCTCCTTGGACAGAGATGTTTTACAATGGTGGGAAAGAAGCCAAAGGGATATGAGTGTTTAGAATCACTTTCTCAGTGATCCACTTCCTATTAGAAAATAATTAATGTAAGTATATGAAGTAGAAAAAACAGAAGTTAGTTCTGTCAAACCTGACTTCAGGTTATGGTTCCAAATATTTTGATCAAATAGGCTTCTCTCTCCTTTTCTGTATTGTAAGATATGCAATGCAGTACATATTTCCAGTGACTAATGTTTGTGCTGTGAGTCCCTGTAAGTGAAAACCTGGGTGATGTTAGATCAAAGTCTACAGTAATTTCATAATTTCTTTAAGAAGAAATTCTTGTTTTCAGCTCTAGTTGGCATTACTCTAAATGAATCAGTAAAATGGGATGATCTCAGCTCATATAAATAATAACAGCCCTCTCCTATTAGAAATTTCTTTCTTCTGGAAAAGCCAGTTGTCCCACATTAATGCATTTCCAATCAAAAACACTAGACCCCATATGGTATTTTTTAACACATTTGAGAACCCTGCTTAAGACAGAGCACTAAATGTACTGGAAACCAAACTTCATTGTTTTTCAGCACTCAAGAGAATGTGCAAAAAGTAGACCCTTGTATTTCTGTCTTATCCTGCTTATTAGTTTTACAGTTCTGGGTCTAATTCTTTTTCCTATTCCTCTTTCTCTGCTTCCTTTCTCATGTATGAAGTGACCTTCATGTTACCGAATAACGAGGTTCATCCTCTCTCTCCTTCTTAAACATAATGAACATGAAGAAAGCTCTCTGAGACAGGAACAAAGACCAGGAGGGGACAACCCAGAGCACCAGGGGATGGTGAGAAAAGAGGTCCACAGTACTTCAAACTAGAAAAATTATTCGAATTGAAGATAGAGCTTGCCTGTAGAAATGCTGCTTGAAAAGAGTTTGCCCACATTTTTGTGAAAAAAAAATATCTATCTAATAAGATACTTCAGGATTAAAACATATTTTTGTTTCTGTTTATCCTTTAAATGGCATCTATTTCCTCTGAGCCATCATTAATTGCCAAAATTTCATATTGTGGTATGTAGGGTAGGAAATAAGCATGAGTTACTAGAGTCAATGTATATTACCTAAAATTTCTCATGCTGTGGAAGCCTTTCAAGATATACATACATCCAGAAAAACTACACTTCAGGTTTAATTCTGAATTTTTACTGGTTTAAAGCAGATCTTTTCAGCACCAATTAAAAGTGTTATCATGGTGTTTTCTAAAATTTGCTGTTTTTCAGCACGGAATCCTCTCAGAATGTAGGTGTGGAGGTCAGCCCAAAGCAGGGCCAGCTGTGTGAGGCTACCCAGGACCACATCCTGTTCAGTTTTGCTTTGTTTCAAGAGCCTCACTGGGTCCTTGGGTCAGTATTTGACCACCCTCTTGTCAAGTAAGCAAACAATTTAATGAAGTTTTCCCATGTTACATCGTTGCATGTTAATGAAGTTTTTCTCATGTGGAAACCTGTGTCCAGAATTTCCACATCAAAGTAGAATGGAAACCACTCAGTACCTTCACTCCCTCTGTCACTGGATCTCCTGGAAACACTTTCCTTCCTTCCTAATATCCCTCACTAGTCTTACTTTGATTTCTGTGATCCATCTCTGCATTTTGAGCAATATTTCTGCTTTGGCAGCATGTTCCCACTGTCATCTTGTGTGTGTGCGTCCTTTCCAAATCAGCAGAAGTTCCTTGTTCATGCCTGGTGGCCTTCAGACAGACCTGCTCAAATTCCTGCATTTTGGAATGGGCTGCTTTGAGGAGGTTTTGTGTCACAAAAGAATCCCAAGAAGGGGAAAAAATAAATAGTTTCTTGCTCTGGCCTGGCAATTGCAAGGTAAGCACATATATTTCTGTGTGTATGCTAGGAGAAAAACCTGCCCTTAATGGCAAATTTGGCAACAGAAAGAGGAATGACAGGGAATGGGGAGTGGTAATGAAAGGGTTTAATTTCAGCATGCACAGTTCAGAGCTTGAGGAAAAGAGAGATAAAATTCTGTCTTGACAACCTATAGTTCAACTATCCTTCCTAGCAGAAATAGGTCTTGTGCAGAGTGATGGTCTGGCTGACAAACAGGTCTGTGTCACTTCATTATACTGAACATCTTTTGCTTCAGAGTTTTTACATTGATTTTTAATAAGTAGAATGTAAAGAAAAAATAATTACTGGCCACTACATGGTGTTTTTTGATGGAACTATCAATTTATGGGGAGGATAGAGCTTCCCCTCTCTCTGGGTGAGCATGAGTTTAAAACGGGCTCGAACATGCAGGATGGAAAAAGACCTTTTGAGAGGCACACTCGGGGAGAAGTAACAATCTGAAATTATTGTTCAGCACACCTGGAGTCTCTTTCAAGCCACGTGAGGCCACTTCCCGCAGCATCAGCACCAAATGGTTATTCCAGGAGGATGAGAGCAGCTAGAAATTTAGTTAGCAGAAGGAAAACCAGGCATGCCAATGCGCTTCCTTCAGTTAACTTAAATTGCCCCTGTGACCCTGCAGCACTTTGCACTGATGTTCTGCTGTAACATTACTTGAATGACATTTTGTCATTTGCTGAATGTTAACCTGCAAAAATGCCATCTTTGCTCCTTTACTTTGAGACAGGATGACATGAGCTGCAGCCCCCATTGTTGGGGGGTAATTTTCTGCTCCTTTCCTGACAGACAGGATTCCAATAGCACCATATGTCAAAAACTCCAACCCATTCCAGTCATGTACCCACACCGTCCAGCTGTCACAGCTATAATTATTGAAACTAAAGCCCAGAGAAGTTTCTAGTTTTGGAAATGCTCTAGTCTCCTTAGATCTTTACTACTGATGTTATAGCTGATTAGGACCCTGCCAGCCTTCTGTTGGTCTCTTGAAAACTGCTGTAATTCCCATTCATCATGGAAGCTAACCAGCTGCTCCAGAGCCATCCCCTCAAATGTGTTGCTTGATGTTGTACTTTGCTGTTGTCCTGACCTTGATACTTTGGATGTTCAAACAAAAGCTCCTTATTTTGTTGAAGCTGGTCCTAAAGGAGCCAGTAAACAGAAAAATGGAAGCATTTTTTGTTGCTACCTGGTGTTGCTGTACAGGCTGATGCTTATCCACACTCTTCTTGGTCATCCTGCCACAGCTTCCTGGCCACTGCAGGCAGGAGGGAGAGGCAGAGACCCCTGGAATTCTCTCCTGTCGGGCTGACACCGAGCTCCTGGCAGGAACATCTGTCTTGTCTCCCAGCAGAGACAGAAGGGATCCTGTAATCAGGGCTTTGAGCCTTTACAGCCACTTTTGTCACTTTTAACCAAATGTAATGAAGTTCAACATCTTTTGATTCTATTTGAAACTTTGGTCTGAGTAGAGAGTTCAGCTATTGGCTTTTCCTATTAAAAACTTAAAGCTGGAAGCTTTATGATCTTGAGGTGTTTATAAGTTTTAGGCTTTTTTGACAGCCTTTGCATTCATATCTCTTGAACTGCAGATATGTGTAGTACATAAAGTAGCACCTTTTTAGATTGCATTTTCACACCATAGTCTTTATTTTTTTATTTTTTTCCCTCCAGAATCAGCCCCCCTTGCACTCATTTTAGTAACCTTACTCATGGTAGTAGTTATGCTTTTCTCATTTGTTATTCACTTAGATGGCATTTTTTTATTCTAAATGTATGAAAGCTTTTATATTTAAATAAGAAACAGGTAAATTATCTAGCTTATATTTTGATCAAATAGCAATTTGTAATCTAGTGTCTAGACTCCAATATGCTGCTCTCAACCTGGATTTTCTAAACTCTTTTGAGCTGCTAGGTAAGAAAATGTCAATATCTCTAAAGAATAAATGTTTTATGGATGAAGTGAGATTTTTAAAATGTGAAAAGCAGGACTGAGTTGGAATTCCTCGACTGGAACAACTGACTAATTTGATGAAGAAAATGAGAAGAAATTTGCGAAACATATTCTTTAGCAACTGTCTTCTAATAATGAAGAGGCTATTCCAACAAAAAGCATCACATGCACACACACACACACACAAAAGGGAATTTGATATTGCTGCTGAGAAAGCTCAGGATGACTTTGACTATTGGAAGAAGATCAAGTGTGTTGTCATGCAGATCACTGGCTTCCTTTCACAGGCAGGATGATGTTGATTTAAAAAACAGACCAGGTTTTTCAGAACACACATAAGAAATTATCCCAAGTGGAAAATAAACTGTGTCTAATTTATGGTTAATTCATAGTTTTTAGATTTTATATTTTAATGGCAAAATTAGGAAAGAATGAAGAGACTTGACCTGGTGGACCCTGAGGTCCTTGTTTTCTCCCAAATCTCCAGGTGAAGGATCCTGGTTTTTTCTCATTAACCAGCTCTGTGTGGAAGCCTGAAGTCAACAACTTCTAGACAACTGCTTGCACCTGAGCCTACTTTTGGGAGTCTTGGTAGCCACCTTACCCTGAGCTGAAAAATAATTGAAATGTGACTGTTAAATAGGAGACTAAAGGAGAATAAAAAGGGAGTCATCAGCTGAAGAGCTCAATAAAACAGGATAACCAAAAACAGAGAAAGAAAGTAAACAGAGGCAAAAAAAAGATCAACTGGAGAAGCAACCAGTGTAAAAGCAGCAGAGGGATGTGTAGAGAGAAATGTGGCACAGGGATTGTGTCCCAAACAAGGGACAAGGACTGAGGGGGACACTGAGCTGGGGGTGCCAGTGCTGACAGACAAGACCCTCAAAAGGCTGAAGACAGCCAGCAGGGAATAAAGGATGGAAACAGCATGGTGAAGTGCCCTGCATCTTGGGGTGCAACACATCAGACAGATTTTTAGAAAATTTCTGCTAAAACTGAAGGAGAGAATACATGTTGGAACTCTGAGACATGGTAAAAACCTCAGTAAAAAATGGCAAAGAAAAAGGTGAAAGCACAGGATCTGTCAAATGGAGTGAATATTGAGTAGAACACAACTTGTTCAGAACAAGGCTTACAAAAAACATCCAGGTCGGAATGAGCAGGAGAAAGTAACAAGAATGTAGATCTCCTTCAGAAAATAATAAGACAGAAATACTTGCAGAATGTATGAGGAAGGCACAAAAGATGCTTTTTTTGTGGTATTTTTAATAAGATGGAAATTGGTGTAACTGCAACATAGCTGAATCTACTAATATCTGCCTTGAAAATAGGCTTAGAAAGTCACCTCACAGAAATGCCATGTTTTGGAAACCTAGGGCCACCAAAAGCCTTGATTAAAGTAATAGAAAGCACGTTTTAGGAGAAGCCAATAGAAGGAATTTCCATAATCACAGGAGTGGGATGATCCAGGTTGCTGTTTACTGCTGTTCTGTTTAGCATTGGTTTCGAATTAAAAGTTGAAGGGAAAGCGGGGGAAAGAATCATATTTTATGAGAAAACAGTGAAAACACAGCTTCTCAGAGGGATATTCATCTTATGGCTTCATTAAAGAACCATCAGAGCTTCTTTGGAGGAACTAACACCAATAAGCAGAAACTCAGACAGAGGTTCAGCATGCAGAGATAAGGAATGAAGTCTGAGACAACTTAAAAGGGACTGTGAAAAGACAGTTTGAGGAATTTCAGATAACTGTTCTTTTGCTTTTGCCTCTTGTTTGATAATAGTGCTATTTCTTTTTACCAAACTGAGTCTCCTGCTTCAGGAAAACTATCTTCAACATAAACTTGTTAAAAAGGGAATGTGTGGGCAGCAGCACTCTGCAAAGCTCTACATCGAGCTTCAGTCTAATGGATCAGTCTTAAGCAATCTGGAGAGGCTGACTTAGGGGAGAGTGCTCTGATGGCTAAGGTTCTGCAACTAATTTATGCCAATTTTGAATGCAGTTGTATGTGTTTGAATGATCTCAGTGATAGGGATATCGAGTCCTTTTCCCTCTTGCTAAATCTAACAAATAATTAGGAAATTTCCCACACCCCTTGATCCAGGTAAATGATAGTCAAGAGCCCAATTTTCCCCTGCTATGTGTGGCCTGGGAGATTGTGGGGGTTTGATGTTTTGATTTAAATGGAAGTTGGAAACATTTGCAAAAATCACTTTGCTTGATTAACTTTCTTATCTTTCTGCAATGTTGTAGCTGGAGATCACACAGAAGGTGCTCAGTTCTCTGTTGTGCCATAATATTGCCCAAACAAACACAGGCTTAGTGTCTTGCAGCAGAGGTGCTGCAAAAAAAGTCCAAATAGGGAGTTCACTGGCCTAGTAAATACTGTGTTGGATATGGAGCCTGTACTGCATGCAAGAGAAGAAGGAAAGGGATTTTTATTATTTATTGTACCTATGCTAACTGAGGCAAAGGATGATCCAGCTCTCCTAGGAAGAAATAGAATTATGCCAATTTTTTAAAAATTATGTTTAATATTTAAAAAAAATCTGATATATGAAAATTTATGATTTTTGCTTTTAGATTTTTGAGTTGACATGTAAAGAAAACCTTGTTCCTATAAGATATTTTGAAAATTATTCAAAGATAGCAGTACTTTTATAAACCTGTAATTTTGAAAGAATGTAGCAGTAATCATGTGAAAGCAACGATGGACTGATACCCATTTGCTTAGTTAGGAAGAATTGCTACTTTAGACTAATTTCATAATTACCTTTAATTTTATATAATTCCAATTTTTTATTTTTAAAAATTTTAGCATGTAATAGGAAAATAAAACATTGAAGAGCTAAGAAAATAATAGTTCAGAAGATGCTCCTTCTTGTCTTGGTTCTCTGTTGTTAACTGACAGTGTGGTACAGAATTCTGCTAGGCAGAAGCATGCCGAACTGATTTTTATAATCATTGCTCTTATTACTGTTTATTACAATAATACACTTTAAATTTACAGTTTTGAGCCATGACTGGTATAGAATATGTGCTATATGTGTAGCTATACATACCTAATTATTTGTGGAAGGTATTAGTATTGTAAACACAGCTTATCTTTGCATGAGAGTGGCATTAATAACAGAATTTCATAAATGCCAACATACAGTACGATAATTTCAATACTCTCTGAAAATATGGTGTATTGTAGCTGAAGATGTTCACAAATGCATGTTGTGGATGGGGAGGGGGAGGAGGGCTGTTTTGTGCTTAGAATGCTTTCTGATGCATAAATATTAGCATTAAATAATTTTGAATACCTTGTTTTCTAAAAAGATTAGTAGCTCTTCTCTGCGTGATAAATTGTGCAAGAGTTATTGTTCACACCAGTCTTTGTGCTGTATTATCCTGTGTAGCTCTAAATAACCCAGCCCAAATTACGCTCAGCAAGCTGTTGGGAAAGCTTGGAGGAATCTCAGAGCTGAAGGGCCAATTTGTGCCCTGACTTACATCCTGTGCAAATGCACTGACTTCGAGCTGCCTCGAAAGGATATAAGGAAGGAAAGAATTTAATCTGTAGCTTTTGTTTTATTATTTTTATTTAGCTTCATTCTATTTTTCGCTTTATATTTTTTGTTTGTGTGTGGCTTGGTCCTCCTGCAGAGGAGCCTTTTGCCTGTGTATTGCTGGCTTGTGGATAGCAGTATTTCACCCTCTCTTGCTTGGCATCTTAAATGTTACGTAAAAATCTTATAAAAACAAAAAAGAAGAGAGAGAGCTACATGCTTGTTTACCAAAACTCTGGTTTATATTGGATCACATTTGGAATCCCAAACTTTACACTTGAAAATATTGCACAATAGTGTATTGTTTCTTTAAACTGGTAAGTCTTAAATTGGTGTGTGCCAGTTCTCTTTTTTTAGTACATCAGGACTGTCTCTTCTCAGTGACCTTTTTGCAGTCCATGTTCTGATTTAGGAGTTATAGGCACTGGGGAGACAGGCAGTGTAAATGTGGCTTCTCTAAATTTGGTTTGAATCACCAAAGATCCATCAAGCCATTGTAATATGAAGAGTCAGTGTTTCATTTTTGCCTGGTATTTCTCCCTATCTTCTAATGGTCTAGGAATGAGTTTATACCAGGAAATAAGGCAAGTGAAGTCCCTGGAAAAAATGAAAGTGAAGTCTTCTTTGGAAATATCAGTCATCTCACTTAAATGTTTTCATCTGATTTTGCTCCCTGATGACTCCTGCAGCAAGAAAACCTGAAATTCTGGGTATTGTGAAGTGATTGGCAGCAAGTAAGACAAGCAGAGACGTTCAGACATAGACCTAGTATTAATTCAAGCTGTGCAAATAATTAAACACACCAAGTGAAAGAGGTGAACTGAGCAGTTTCCACTGAGTTTAAGGACAAGTTGAAGAATTCCACTTTTCTTAATGACCTTAGGAATAAAGAGTATTTTGCAAGGCCATCCATCTTACAGTAATTAGAACTAAATCTGTTTAATAAGGAGGGTGTAAGGCCTGATGCTGCATTTGCCTGTTTGGTCCCACCACATGCCTTGTGCACATTCACTGGTCAGAGAATCCCACTGAAATGGGTGGGACTGGTTTAGCTCATGGTGATTCATCACAGGGAAGTGGACTTTGTGAATGGGTCCTGCTGAACTGCTCTTTTATTAATCTGCTCTCTGTACTTCCAAGTGCCGAACGTTCACCTCACCGTTGATTCATTCAGTGAAAGCAAGAATAATTTCAATGGAAAAGAAAAAAAAACAACCCAAAGCAATGTGTAATTGGTGTCTTGTGCACAGGTCCTCCCATTGTTATTGTTATTTCCAGGTGAGGAGGATGCTCACCCTGTTCAACTGCTAAGTTATAGAAAGCTGGTGGATGACTGGAGAGTAGAGGAGATTCAGGAGTGGAAGTTGTGCCACTGTTCAGTGCTTGCCACAGTTTGTTTTCACAACAGTTTAATTTGTCAGTAATTGAATTGGAGGAGCAGGTTCAGAGTGGCAAGAAACAGAAAATAAATGCATTTTTTTGGTGATTAATGGCTTCAGAATAAACTGGTTTAAGATAATTTGCTGGCTCTAACCCTTCAGTTGGGTTACTGTGGAAGCTGAGTTTGGCTCTGCATTTTCTGGGCAGTCAGTCACAAGTTTGACTGTCAGACATTTTGGCAAAATTATAACAATTTGAAAAGTTCACTGAACCTGCAAAAACAGTGTGTAAAATTGCTGGTAGATATCATAGACTAATGAGAAAAAATAATGTGGGTCAAACATAGCTGTGGTTAACCTCTGCAACACATCTCAGATTTACAATCTTTTACTAATTGATAGGAAAAAATTGTAATCTCCACTTGAAATCCAGTTGAAAGTATAATGTACAAAAATGCTTCCAAAAGGACAATAGCCTTTATCTGTCACATCATAGAAAAGCAGCTGGAGAAAACAAGAGCCTTCTGCTTCTAGATCAGATCTTTTATCAGTGCTGTAATGCCATTTCCACTGCACTGTGCAGAAAAGGAAAAATCTGTCCTCATATCATTTATCTCCATCAAAACCATGGAGTTTGTTTCCTAGGATTCCTCCTTAAGTGGCCTTTAGAAATTTTTGCATAACCTTGGCACATCTTTCCAAACTGTTCTGTCATTGCCTTCATTACTTCAGACTAAGTTTTCTGCCTTCTCAAGAAGTTAGGGTATCAGGTGTCAGTAAAAAATCCCACTGACACTTTCTTCAAGTACCTAAAAGTTTAAGCCTTGTGTAGGAAAGCTGTCATGAAAAGAAGGATGAAAATTTCAGTTTGCTCCAGTTACAACCCAGCATTAATAGGTGTCTTGGTTTTCTGTTTCCTTACAGAAAGTTTTGGAAACTTACTCCTGTGCAAGCATAATTTTTGAAAGTTCCTGTAAGGAAGCCTATTAACTCTGCTGGCATATGGAGAATTTATAATTTCTGCAAGTGTTATATAGGAAAGACCCTCTCATGTAAGCATATGATGCATTTAACTCATGTTATGAAATCTGCCTCTATATCTGGCAATGATTTCAAAATTTCCTGAGTTCTCTGTTTAAACTATAACAGAACTTCCAAGCACAAACTGTCACTGAAGGGGGGCTAAAGTTATATTATGTTATACTGAGGTAAAAAATATTAACAGAATATTTTAATTGTTTAGGCAGAGCAGACACAAAGTGATGATGTGCAAATTTTCCAAAGTTGTGTTAGCGTTTACTTTCATATTCCGCACTGATGGTCAGCCCCTCTCTTTGTTCTCTATCTCCCAGAGACTTTGTCTGATGTGTTTCTGAAATGCATTTTATCTCATGCAGATAACGTACACTGATTCTGCTGGACAACTTTTTTAACTTTTGATTTGGGGTTTTTTGCTGTTAAATGCCAGCTGCATGAACTGAGACTCTCTTCCCCTTTTTCTCCCTCCTGCTCCCACAAAACCAGTCCATGCCATATTTTGGTTTTCCTGAATTCTTTAATCCTCCCACATGACCACTCACCCCAGACCAGCTACCCCACTTCCACTTCTTCTAAAACAGGTGGTTTTGAAGTGTTTTTCTCTTTTCCCTTTGGAGTATGAAAAGCACATCCTTGATGAGGGGCTTATGGATGCCTGCACAGGGAGGAGTGTGATGACTGGTGAAAATAAGGACATTTCTGTTCTAGTGCTACTGCACGTGTATCGAAATCACAGACCTCCAGCAGCGTAGTTTCTTTGTGAGATAATATCTGTGATTAGAGTTTTTATTGGAACTTAAGAGTTACCAACTGGAATAATTTCCCCGAACCCTGTGTTTGCTTTAACCAAGGTGTTTACCTGCTTCTCTCAGTGTTTGGTGGTCAGCCTGTGGTGACTCACAGAGAGCTTTGCCTGCTCATGCTGCTCCCTCCAACACTGTTTAACTCTTCCATGGGTCTAGAGCAAGTTCTGCTAGGACACAAGGACTAATAAGTGTCTTTTCCTAAAAAATCCAAAAAGTCCTGGCTATTATGGAATTCCTGTTGAAGACTGTTTACTATGCTGCCCCCTAAAGAATCTTCATTTTAATTTGTCTGAATTAAATGCTAAAAACAGTTCAAATATTGGATTTTCTGTCAGGAAGCACATATATAGGCCTGCTACTGAAGCTGACAGGGGCTTGAATTATTGCTGCAAAAGGTTTTACGTGTTCTATAAGTTTATATAAATTTCCTTGCAAACTTGGAAAATTTCCTTTCCAACCTTGTCCGGTTTTAAAATGAGAAAGTGATTTTTTATATTCCTGTTGCAATGGAAAGGTTGACCTGAGTTATCGTCACATGAATGACTTCAATTAATCAAAAACGTAAGTAAATAATGGAATTATAAGATTCTATATTATTCTGTGAAGTCCTTAGAAAACCAGCATGATAACTTCAAAAACACAGCAGATAAAGATATTTACATTTAGACTTATGTTGATTCTTTGCTGCTTTCCTTTCTTCTCCTTAAGAAAAACCTGAACAAAAAACACCACAAAACACTGCTTTAGGCAAAAGCTGTTTCCATCATATTATTTTTTTTTCCAAGGTAAAGACTCAGTGCCTAGACTTTTAAACAAGTGCTTTATCCTTGAAAATTAAAATAAAATATTTTCATGTAATCAGTAAATTTTGTTATGAAACTTTACAGCAGCTATATTAAACGATAAGAATAACTACTATTTTGAAATTCTGAACATCTCATAATTAGACCAGCCTTTAAGAAATATTCAGAGTTAAGGCACATTAGAATGTATTCCACAACATGGAGACAGCCCTGACAAAGAAACATTATTCTTAGATTTACAATTAATTACCCTTATGTCTATACCTTGCATTCAATTTGCATATCTTAAAAGTGCTGTAAATTTCATAGCACTCCCTTGTTATTTAAGATCATTCTGCTTTAGTAAAAGTTTCCACAGTGATAACTTTCTCTTGATTATGTAGTTGTGAGGTCAATAAATTTGGCTTTACTTGGCTCTACAATGTTATAATTTTTCTTTTTTTGTGTTGTTTTTCATTATTTTGCTCCTTGTTCCTCCTGCCCTCTCATTTATAATCCCCTGAAGAACCAGCAGATAGAGAAATCTGGCTCGAAGACGAAGTGAGTGGTCAGATCTTCAGATGTTATCTTTTTCCCAGAACGCACTGGTACTGGGTGTCTGACATGTTCTATACATCTTTCTGGTGTCAACCTCATTAAACAAATACACCTTGATGTATAGCTCTCAAGAAATGAAATTTCATGCGATGAATTTGCTCTATATCAGCTCATGCTCGCCCTCTCTCTCCCTCACTCTTTTCTACCCTGGGAGTAATTTTACTTGTTCTTGATTTCAAGCATAATTTTAGAGGTGACCATCCATAATTTTTGCACCCTTAGATTTGTTGGTGATTTCTGATATTTAAGGAATGTCTGTGTTTTTTTCTCACAGCTTGGTGTTTCCTGCTCTCTAAACATGGAATCCTTGCCTCTGGCTAAGGTGTGGTACATCCAGGAGCTGGGTCAGAATGTTTACTTTGGTCAGATACGTGCAGGGATTTTCTCTAAATATTAGACAGGTTGCAGCATGTTTGTTGTAAATTCCATAGACTTCTATGAATAATTATATAAAAATGTCCTTGACCTGTGTTTTATGCTCTAATTCAAGGTTAACACAATATCCTGTGAGTCAGAAGGGTGTTGAACACTTTGCCAGAATAGTAATTATTACTCTCATCCTTTTTTCCTCCTTTCTTCCCCTCTTCAGTTTAAAAGAATTTTAAAAAGAAATGCAGTTTCAAACTAAAATAAACCTTCTTTAATGAGACTATATATTATTTACAGAAAAATGCCACTAAAGTCAATTAGTACTGGTCTCACCACTGGGTAGAATTGAAGCTGTTGAATTCTTTTTTTAATGTAGTTCATTGAAGTCATTACTGAATCTGGGGCAATATTCTATTTTTAATCAATTTAAAAGATATAATGTATGAGAAAACAGCAACACACTGTATGGATTTTTATAGATTCACTGCTGCAAAAGATACACAGACAAATGTGTAAAGTTTATGCCCATCTTTCTTTTTCTCAGAAAAATTATTTGAATGTTACTTTAAACAGGTAATTCCTTATTTTCACCCCCTGTATTGTTAATTGGTAGTTTATTAGAGCTATTTAAAAGGTTATTATTGCAGCTTCTTTCATTTAATATTTTACTGTATATCACTATTATTTAAAACTACTTTGCTGGATAACAGCAGCCATCCAAAACATTGTCTGTTGCTCAGAAACAGAAATAATATATTAATGGAAAGCGGAGCTATTGTGTTAAACTAATGACTGGTTATACTTCATATATTAAACAAATCCTCACAATACAGTACTATGAAATGCTTTCTTATTGAGTCATCCGATCATTGTGAACTTTAAAGCTGAATATATGTTTCTAAAAGGGAAGAATCTGTCTGTTTTCCCTTGGGATGTGATGTTGAAGTTACAGGAGAGAACAAGTTGCGAGGTTTAACAGATATATTCATCTCTGCTTTTCAATTTCTCTCAGGCCTTTTAATATATAAATAATTTTGAAGAACTAAAGTAACCACTTTTAACCTTATTTTAATGGGCCTGGTAAAAGCAAGTGTTGAATATGGCACTATTCTATTAGATTATAATATAACTTTACTATTAAAACGATTTTTAAAAACCTTCCCAAAATTCCAATAACAGTATTTCATGGAATAGAACATGGTAGTGGAGATTAGCTAGCCCTAGAATACCTTGGCAAAAGTGTTCAAGTAGCAAGAGTTTTTCTAGTCTTATGTCCTATATACATCTGTTAAATTACTCAGCGATCTCATTAAATAAAGCTAATGTACTTGTAAAACAGTAGGGAGAGACAGTATATCATTGTAACTGTTAGAAAGAGCCATTCTGGCAAGGAGGGAGCCAGGAAGGCTTGGTGTATGCTGGTCAGTGGAGATGTTTCTAGGCCATAAATCTTGGCCCTTTCCTGCCTAGTTATTGTGTATTTCTTTAGGTGAGAGATTGATTGTAGCAATGGAAGATGAATTTGCCCATAGACCCTTTCTTTTTTTCTGTATACTCCTGATGCCTCGCCAAGGTGATAATGCTTTTTTTTTTTTTTTTTTTTTCTGCAATCATTTGTTTCAGATTAAAAGCGTGAAACTGCATGGGGAAACACAAGAAGGCTTGTCTCTGCAGACAGGCAAAGGTGAGGGCATGAAGATGTATAACTGTCCCAGGTGGGAGAAGAGTACACTTTACCCCCTCAGGATTTGAATCAGGTCTGTCTGAAGGAGAATGAAATAGGGTAAAATTGAGAAAGAACCCTGATGTTTCTTTACTGTGCATTTTGAGGATTGTATTTTTATTTTTTCTTTCAAGTATGGCTGTGTTATGCAACTAAAATATTTTATGCTACTAAAATATTCCTTACCTGTATTCTTATTTCTGAGCAAAAGGCCCTGGAACTGCCCTCTCTGTGTCCTGCCCAGCTGTTTGTGCTACAGACTGAGCAGGGGATGCTTTTCAGGAATATATATGGATGCTGAATTTATAAGGATCAATATAGTCACAAATGTTGTACAACATGTCAGGATATCATAAAAAGCAGGCAGTTCTATATAAAATATCAGCTTAATCTCAGAGATTTTAAAGCCTCATTAAAATGTGGGTAAAGTCCATATATGGAATGGCAGCATTCAAAAGGTTGAAGTTGTATATCTGTGGTGCAGGGGTTTTAACCATTTTATCTGAATGTCAGTTGACTCATTTGATCACAGTTGATATTAATGTGTAACAAGCTGAGATGATGGGATGGATCATATGCATCTTACATCCAATGGGATTTGTTGTTTTAGGTTTGGGGAGCAGGATGTAAAAAAACTTGACCCTTAATTTTTGAAGTCAGAGGTTCTAAAATAGAGATGACAATTGGAGATCTCATAGCAATTAAATTTTACATCACAGGACTTCCAGGCAAATTTTGCAAGTCCTAATTGGGCAGAAAGATGGGGTGGCTCAGTGCCTTTCCTGGTGCCAGAAGGGCAGTGAGGAGTGGGGTTGTGGCTGGACTGGGAACCTGGTCAGAACAGACACCTTAAAAAACAAGAGGCAACATCTGCAGCTGCTAGCAACCTTAACACTGAAAATTGAAAATATCCAGGTTCTTGCCTGTCTATGGAATTTAGCTGTTCCAGCTTAGTTCTAGTTTAATGTTTTTGGGTTTTTTTCCACTAAAAGGTTGTGTTTGTTCCCACTTGCAGTGCTGTTTGCCAGATTTGTGGCACTCTGAGAGCTTGCTGTACACATCTGCCCAGCAAAGTTATCTGGTGGTGAGAAATCCAAGGATTCTGAGCATTTTTTCATGGAGAAACTTTGAAAGTCAAGCAAATACTTTTATCTTGACCTTTCTGCAAGGCTGCCCCACATTCACTAGTTGTCAGCACATGTTTGTCTGGAGTCATTCGTCACTGCCATCCGTCACTCCTCTGCCATTCCCATCAGTCCCATTATCTGCGATCAGGAGAGAGCTGAGGATGTAGCCTGAAGGATCATTAAACCTCAGCTTCCAGGTACTGCAGGTAGTCCAGGTGGTCTGTTGTTATTTATAATAAAGAAACAACACAGCAGAACTGCCTGGCAGTGGCCCATGAGGCCCAGAGGAAGGACGGGCTGAGGGATGTCATCACTGAAGGACAGCTAAAAGTGGACTTTCTTCCTCCCACACTGTAAGCAGAGAGGATTTATTGAACATCTGTTCAGTACATGGCTGGGAAGATTGATTAATTTAATTGCTCACACTTTGCTTAAGTAACATTTGAATACTTAATGTCAGGTTTGAAGGATATTACAACATTTACTCGCACACCTTTTTAAAGAGGCAGAGTTTCTCATTGCTTTTTGTGTCTTTCAAGGAAGTTGAAATGCATCCTGAAATTTACTTTGCCCAGAGGTCTGGGAAAACTGGAGAAAGTGGAAAAAGCTCCTTTCTTCATAAATGCAGGTAGATATTTTTTGTGTTTTAATCACTGTGGTAAATTATTAATGTAATGAGATGGGATCATCCTTACTGAATGGTTGTAATTTTCTTTCTGGTATCCAGGATAAAGATAATTCAGCATATTATATATTTCTGTACCCTTAACAAAATATCATGGTCACATTAAAGGAGTAGATAAGTTAAAATCAAAATAATCTACTGGATATTCTATTCAGAGAGGGTACTTGGGAGGAAATTCCCAAGATCCTCTTGAGGAATCCTACCTATGTACCAAGGGGAAAACATTAAACAGTGAAACATTTAGTGCTGCTTATTTCTATACATGCTGTACACATCTGAAAATTTCTCAGCTGAAAAGTTTATCTGATCAAAGTCTGATCAAAAATGATAAAACCCAGCTGAAATGTAACAGGCATGTTATAATATTTGGCCCAAAACCTAAACCCTGAGCAAGCGTACCGCAGTTCACAGTACTTACAAGAGCAGCAAATGCTGATATTATTGCCTGTATGTCTGTAGCAATGTCTGTGGCTACCAGCAAATGCTTATTGTTTAAAGGTGAAACTTATTCTTTCACTGCAGTGTAGAAGTGCCTTTACATTTGTCACCACCAGATGTTAAACTGAGAAAAAGCAGACTGATAGATAGGGGTGCATGTGCAAAAACTGATTCTGTATGAATTTTTCCCATCCGAAAAGTGATTTTTTCTTCTCATCCTCCATGCTCTAGTAAAGATGTTCTTTGATCTCTTAGTACAGCTGTTCATATTAAGTCTGATAAACAGTCAGATATTCTGTTAGATACAAGATCTTTAACTATTTGTCTTTGTGTGTAATTTGCTTTGGAACTCTTTGCCCAATAAATAGTAAATGATACTGACTTACAGCCATGTATTTTTATTGTCTAAGATACCATATATAATGTTCTCACAACAATGCTTAACTCTGAGAGGGTAGGGATTAAACACTGCTACATGGCTAATTTACTGCCTTACAACATAAAAAGCAAAGCTTGGAGAGAAAGGCCTCATGTATGAGGCTGCATAAAGCAGAGCAATAGTATCATGTAGTGGTACTTAATAATGGCACTGGCATTTTGTTAGCATCTCTACAAGAAAAAAATTGTTCTAAGAGAAGGATAATCTACAGTCAAATCTGATTGAAGTCAGAAGAAACATTGGCTGATTTCTTTGAAAGATGCCCGTCTGTCCCTGAATTTGACTGTACACAATACATCCTGCAACAACGAGTCAGATTGTCAAGGCCAGAACCAGGTGCCTATGTTACTTGTATCCTTCTACATCAGTCATACTGTAGGGAGCAGACAATTAATTCTGGAGCAAAATTGAAAGTCAGAGGCAGAGTGTGAAAGAACAGAATGACAATAATAAAGTGCCCCTGCCTCACATTAATCTCCCTCACTTCAGGGCTGTCAGAGGCGGCCTGGCGGTGACTAATGCCAAGCTTTGCATACAGTGGTCACAGACATGAGCAGCATGCTCCCTTTACAGCATCCGCGATTCGCTTTGTTGAGTTTCTGACTCCTGCGGAATCATTGAGAAAACATCGCCGCTGGTCAGAGGGAGCAGGACCAAGTTCCTTCATCATACACCTATTGATCGATGGGCAGCATTCCCGGGCCTGGCTTAAAAAGGAGGGAGAGGGAGAAAAAAAAAAAAAAGGAAAAAAAAAAATGGAAGAAAAAGAAGAAAGGAATCCTGACAAATGCAGGGAGATTAAACTAACTTTTTGAAGGGATGAGCTCAGCAGAAAAGGGTTAATAAGTTTGTCTTTGGGTAAGCGCGTATAACGCGCAAGTCCAAGCATCAAGACAAAATGATCTTATGCCTCTATAGACACACTAATCCATTAACATTGCAAAAGACTTTGATGCACATTTGGGAATTGTGTTGCATTGATTTTATTGTCATCTTTTTGCACAAATAGTAAATAGGGTAACATTTAAGGAACAGTGTAATTATTCCCAAAAAGCAAGACATCAATGTAAAGTTTATTGTTGTAGACCAGACATTTTGACAGGAATACTGTAATATCCCAGAGGTGTCACTAGGTTACTGAAAAGGTTAAAAATTGGTGCATTGTGTCGGAGAAGAAAGGCAGTAACAACAAACAGCATTCAAAAAATCACAGGCACTTCTGTAAGAAAGTGGAAATGTGTCATGTAACAACACACAGCTTCTGTAAGTGGATTGCTGCACTGAGGAAGAAAGTGAAACACACCTAATGAAAATGCTTTCCTCCACTGCCAGCATTTCAAGGCTCGCTCTCATTATTGAGGTTGCAAAAACAACTTTCCTCTCAGGTTCCTCCTTTTATTGTATCCAAACCCCACACATGCTGCATTGTGGAGTTTGAAAGGGCTGTGCCTGAAAATTTCACTTCTCTTCTCTGGTAGTCATGGGAGAAAATTCCCACTCAAGACTTTATTTCCCAAACTCTTCTGTTTTTCCCCTACTAGCCATGTATCCTAAATCAGGAGGACAATAGTATTTTTTATAGAGTGCTATTTGACAGGGGGAAAAGTACTTTCTGTCTTGTGTTATAGTTGACCAGCAGAGCAGCATTCATTAGAATCTGAATGAGAAGAGAGAAGGGGATATATGGCAATTTATGGTATGTAACCAAGAGCAACATGTTTTATGTTTAAGTATATTGTTGTTTAGCATTCTAGAGGACTAGGAAAGAGGCACATAGGTCCCCTTGTATACTGAGTATAGTATGTCATTGGATCAGGATTAAAATGTATTTACAGTGACATTTTGAGCCTTGTACAATGTCAAGAACTGCAGGCTTTGATTTCTTTTTCTAAGCAAATTTATTTCCATTATTAGCTCCCAAATCCTAGTTCTGACTTAGAACATTTTCTTAGGATTTCCAACAGTTTTTTCAAGCTACTCAACTAGATGTGCAATTGTGTTTACTTCAAGAAGGAAATAGGAAGTGTAGAAAATGTCTGTCATTGAGGCATCAGTATGGTTTGAATTTGGGAACTTAAATACAACTCCAGTGCTTGTTTGTGCCAAGGGAGGAAGTCTGCTATCTGGCAGCAGTGACTTTTACCCTGCACTTGGATTAGCCCTTTCATGCACTGCAAAACATATTTTACAAGCATTATACAAAAGCATAAGATGAAACATGCATATGGTATGTGCCAGACATTTCCAAGAGTACTGATATGAATGCACTTAACAGCATGTCAGTCCCTCACCTTTGCGCTCCATTTCCATGTTATTCTAAATTCTAGGGGTTTTAAACCCAAAGCAATTTAGTGCAGAGGTGGTAGTTTGGAGGCTGGTGAACCCACCTTTCATTTATGCAGTCCTTGGAGGTTGCCATTCAGGCTCCTGCTGGCAGAAAGGAGCCTTCAGTTTCACACACACAATGCCCCTTCCCCTTCCCCTTCCCCTTCCCCTTCCCCTTCCCCTTCCCCTTCCCCTTCCCCTTCCCCTTCCCCTTCCCCTTCCCCTTCCCCTTCCCCTTCCCCTTCCCCTTCCCCTTCCCCTTCCCCTTCCCCTTCCCCTTCCCCTTCCCCTTCCCCTTCCCCTTCCCCTTCCCCTTCCCCTTCCCCTTCCCCTTCCCCTTCCCCTTCCCCTTCCCCTTCCCCTTCCCCTTCCCCTTCCCCTTCCCCTTCCCCTTCCCCTTCCCCTTCCCCTTCCCCTTCCCCTTCCCCTGTCTGCTCATGGATTGTCCTCTTCTCTGGCACCACAGGAATGAATGAAATCCCAGGGCTGATTTAAACTGCCACTAATATATGGGATTATGGCATTCCCTGCTTTATATCCATTGCCTTTGGAGTTTTTGAAATGAGGTGGGGATCTGTTTTCCAGAGCTCTCTGAGGTGTGTATGTAGCACGGTGGCTCTAGTAGCTCTTGGAGGAGTCACAGCCAGGAGCTGTCACTTGAAATGCACTGTTCTAAAGTTTTGAATAAATAATTGGTGTGTGAATCCTGCATCCTCAGCTGACCTAGATGTGGTAGATCTAATTATGTCAAGGCTGAACACTTTTTGCTGCTTTTTTTTTTCTTTTTTTATTCCCCCCCCCCCAATACATTTATTCTATTTCTTTTTCATTGACCAGGGCAAAAAAAGTTATTTCCCCATGTTTTTGTTTACATTTTTATAGGCTTGTAAGGTGTCTGACCCTTACTCTTCTAACATAGGAAAATCTTGGTTTTATTTTACAGAAACTATGAACAGCTCATGTATAAATGGAAAAACAGGACTTCAGTTGTTCAAGAAAACCAGAATTGTTATACAGAAGACAATGAATGAATCCTTTTTTCTGCCTGCTTGTAGAATATGCGAGCTCTGCTGACCTCAAATCACTCTCAGTTTAGGAAGCTGTGAAAAACTCTTCCTAAACTTCCCACTGAAGCTGTGGAATGATATTGCAGAATGATACAGAGCTCTTTTGGCTACTGATGGGGCATACTGCTGATTTCAAGTCCATGAAATCTGGAGAGAATTCAGGGCACACAGACTGGCTTTCCTTCAGCCAAGATGAAAAAGCCTGAATTCAGTTCTCCAGATTGGAAGATTAAGAGGTGCTTAGCTGCCCAGATTGCATCCCCACTTCCATGCACAAAATTGGCCCTTACTATATTTATATCATTTTGCAACAGAGAGAAATTAATGCAGCCTCTAAAATATTGGCCATTAGGGATACATTTGAAGACAAGTTCTATAAAATTTGGGAAATTAACACATTTGCAAATAACTATGACATGTTAATAACCATAAAACAAACTCAGGAGAAGTTGTATTCCTTCAGTGAGTATTCTCACTTTGCCATTCGTGTCCAGATCATATGGGAACTATTTTGGTACAATCCGTAAAAAGCAGGAACACTTTTCCATAGTGGGAAAGTCCATAGCTGGGACATGGATGATGTTAATTTCATAAAGTGGTGTCTTCTCACAATGGCCTGTTCACTGTTAGGTTTCTGTGGCATTTTTTTTTCTTTCAGGGAAATGTGAGCCCCTTCACACATTACCAGCTTTCAAAGGAAAGCCAAAGCTTCCCTTTAGGTGTAATTAATATGTTATTATTGCTTGTGGTATGAATATGGGAGATGTCCTGTGATCTTAATGGAAACAGGGAGTTCTCTTAACTCTGTTTCAACCACTTGTAGCACTTTTCTCCTCAGGGCCTGTAATGTGCTTTGGCAGGCAGCAGTGACCACCACTATCCACTCTGTTGGACTTTGCTCTGATTACAGAGCAGTGAAGAATACAGAAAAAAACCCCTGAATTAATAAAAAAACTGATCAAATAAGGTGGCAGTTCTTAGAATAATTCAGGTGAAGGTGAGGTCACCTCAGTCAGTCTCCAGCTCAAGCTGCTCTGTCAGTGTTTATGGCTGTTCTTATTTCAGCACTCTAAAGTTCTGAACCTGGTTCTAACTCTACATTCACTGAAGCTGTGGGGACCTGGGTTCATCTTCATAGTGAGCACTTCTTAAATGTCTGTCCAATCTGCCTGTGAAGGTTGCATTCAATTCTCTGTAACCTTAAAAGAGTTTTTATTTGGTATAGATACAGCAAAGACAGACTTGTCTTCTCATTCAGCTCTGAAAGCTTTCGTTTTGTTTGACAACATTTTATACTGAGCTTGGCTCACTTTCTCACAAGGAGAAAGTATGCAAACTTTACATAGAAGTGGGCAGAAAATTTGGCTACATTTGTTTGCTATAGCAAACACCAACTCACAGAGAAGCAAACATTGTACTGATTTTGTTGAAACTTGAAGAAAACATGTCTGGTGCCCAGTATGGAATTTTGGATCAAAATGACAAAGGAAAATGCAAAAGCAACTGCAGTTTTACACCAGAGTATTTATATAGATGCACAGAGTATTTATAGGGATGTTGCCTATTTTGATTTTTCATCTTGTTTTATTTTATACTCCCACCATCTTTCTCTCAGCTCTATGAATTAGGCTTTCTCCTTTCTCCAGGTGCAATATTTTTGAAATTTCAAATTTTTTGTGGCTTAGAACTAAAAAAAAACAACTCATCATTTCCATCTGTACCACATCTAGATATGAAACCTCATCTTTCATGGGCAGAAATCCTGCTTCCAGAGAAGCAGCATGTGGCTATGCCCATTTGATGACCATGTGCCATCCCTGGAATACTGGAGGAGACTGCTCAGAACATTTTGTGCCACTCTGGAGTGAATTCCACAGGCCAGGCCCTGCACTGACACATTTCCATCCATCCCCTGCAATGCATGTGGCAGCAGTATTCCATCTGTTTCTAATGAGGCATAGCGGGGGAGGAAATCTTATGCATAAACATCTCCCACATCACTTATGATTCCACTGAAGAACATCTCTGCAACAGTATTTGTTTGTGAGGAAGATTTTTAGCTATTTGTTTATTTTAATACCTATGGATGTCAAACAGAAGAGATTAGCCAGTTCCTGAACCTGGAAAATTCCTTGGCTGAATTTTTTCCTGTATTTTGAGAGCCAATTCCAGCACAAATTCTTGTTGTAAAGGTCTTGTCTATATTCTCCAAAGAATAGATAATAATTTTGTATGTACCTATTCTATTTTAGGGGTGAGGCAGTTGTAGCTAGATTTAGCTCTAAACAAAGAGCAAGCTGTTCTTTATTTAACTCCAGTTATAAACAAGTTATAGCAAAACATAAATGGAGGGGAAACAAAAGAACAAAAACTACCACTTTGCATAGGCATTCTTTTAAAATGTACATTTCTTTGTATGGAAGAGCACTGCAGTGTTTTTTTAGAGGCAAATAGTTTGCTGTGATGTGTATGAAATAGAATTTTGATAGACAGAATAAGCTGCAATCCAGTTCTAAACTATAGATTTTCAAGCAGATTGATGCAACAAATTGTTAGCAAATAGCAGTTTGCAATTTGATGCTAATTAGACATAAGGCAAATATGTGCCATGACAAATTAGCAGCAAACCATACTGAAAAGGATTAGCAAGAGCTGGCACAGAGACTGCTCGATTTTGCATACTTCCTTGTCTTAGTCTAGGAGGTCTGAGCCAGTTTTCCTTCTCTGTAAATAAGAAACCAGAGCAGAGATCACAGGCATGCTAGAATGCCTTTAATTGCATATTTGAAATGTTTTAACTCTCTCTTAATCCCATGGAGGCTTTTCTCCATACCACCAGCTTTATTATCCTGGGAGATGATCAAGTACTTTATCCATTTAATATTATAACTAAATACATTATGAGGTAAGTAACTCACGGGGTTATTTACTTTAGCAAGTCTATTGTACTTATAGATTTAAGAAAAAGCCCCATTCTTATTCAAAACACCTTTGCTTAACTTCCTGCAAATGTGTTTTTCAGCGGATTTAATTATTCATTTCATTAATAAATTAATTTTTGCTAGAGGATTATCACATTTCTTTATTGATGTGCACAATGCCATTGTAGTAGTTAGTGTAGATCAAACTTATCACCATATCCAGATGAGATAATGCAGTTGTGTTTTCAAGCTAGAGAGAAGCAGGAGGTAATTTTTCAGCCAGTTCTTCAGACCTAAGCCTGAATACCAACACAGCTGTAAGTATGACTTCAGAACTAAAGCAAAAAGCGCTCTTGCATCTTTGAAGGGTGACACAATTTCATTAGGATCAAGAATGCTAAACAAAAACCACGGTAAAAATACCTGTTTGTTAAATTTAAACAGTTTATTCTTTCTTCATGTGGCTGTTTGTTTGTTTAGTATTTAAAATTAAGAGTTTCCGAGGCAAGTCATCACATTCCCCAAGCTTTCTACTCATATTTGCTGGTGTGTGCTTCGGTTTGGATATGTAAAATGACATGTTTATACTTCAAGGAATCTTGGGTAGATCAGAGGTTCTTAAATACAGTTTCTCTTTCAAATCTGACTTTCTAGGGCATACAAGACATTTAACTCACTAGACTGATGGTTGTTGTCTAAAATTATATGTATATATTACATTCCCAACATTCCTATGTCTAAATATGGATCAAAAAGATTGTTAGAAATAGTTCAAAGGTGCTAAAACATTATGTAGTTAGATATGAACACACATTTCAGTTACCAAAATAAATGAAGTGGGAGAATAAAAGGATATTATGCACAAAAGACTGTTCTTTCATAAGTCTTAGAGAGAATTCCTCAGACAATTTAAACCACGATCAGTAACAAGTTTTGCCACAGCACTGTCTTCCCACATAAGCAGTATGATAACACACTATCAAGGATTTACAAAAAGGTGATGAAAGTAGTTGTGCTGTTTAAAAAGAAAAAAGTGAAAACTCCAGGCTTTCCCTGTAATTTCTCATATTATTCACATGAAAGGCACTGTCCTGTGAAAGCTTCTGTGTGCACTGAGGCCTGGAAAATGTGTTTCCAGTATTGCCAGGCTGTCTCACTGGGTGTTTGCCTGCTCCCTTTTGCCAGAATTTTTGCCCACTTGCCACACCACAGCAGAAATTTGGGCAATGATCTTTATGCCGGTGCAAAATCTTAGAAAAGTGAATTGATTGCCCTCTGGGCAGAGAGCTTAATTTCCTTTTTGCTGTTCCTGCACGGACTCGTGGTGAATTCTTGGTGGGCAGTTATTTGCCTGTATTGAAAGAGTGCAGGAAGCCACCAGCAGGCAAACACAGACTGAAAATTGTAACACTTAAAAGGGATGTTGTTAAGAATTTTAGGATTATATGCAATGTAAAAATGGTTGTAATTTCCAAAGGGCAATTCTTTTCTACTCAAGCCTTTTCACATGGTATCTTCCCTCAAAAAAGCATCACAATTTTTCTGCCTGTAATGTTTCTCCCAAACACCCCCACTGCTCAGTTCAATGACAGCTTTCCTGGCAGTGCCTAAGCAGATTTTACATTTTCCTGTAGATGCAGTGTCAGCCCAGATCCTGCCTGAGAGCTTTGCTCCTGGCTGCTGTGGCAGATCTTTGTGCTGGAGAACAGATGTTCTACACGGTGCAGGGAGTCTGGGTCAGGCAGCAGCACTTGGAGCATGTTGGATGTTGGGAATCTCCTCTCAGGCACCTCCCAGTTCCAGGCCTTAGCACCAGCTGTAAGTAGGGTGTTGCCTTTTTTTTTTTTTTGTGGGGGGATTGGGCTTGAATTTTCCTGTTCTGGTTTCTCCTACGTGGCTTTTGGGGAATAGAAAGCAGTTGTGAATTTTTTGAATGTAGATTTGTTTCTAAATGCGAAGAAAAAGATAAAAAATCATGGGGCAAGAAAAAAAAAATACTTGATGAAAATGAAACCTAAATAAATTTCTCAAGGTGCTAGAAAACAACATAAGCATCCAAAAAGCCCTCATAAAAAAGAAAGCAGTACTTTTGTGGGTTTGAGAAGGTTATTTCATCAGGCTTGGGAAAAGATAGCACATGTTAGGTTAGAGCAAATTCATCCTGATAAAGCACGCATATTTTCTGACAAATGTATTATCTCTTTAGATCATGGGATTAATAAGATACATTGTTCCAAGGAAAATATGTGCACTCATGGAGAACCTTATTGACATTGCTGCAGAGAGGTGAGTTCAAAAGGCCAGATATTAAAAACAGTTCTTTTAGGCTGTGAAGACAAATTTTTTACTTGAAACCATGTAAGTTTGCATTTGGATCACTTATAGTGCGTGACTGTACACTTACCTAAGTTATGTGCACATTTACTTGTGTAAAGATACATAAACATGAAAAATGCAGATGTACTGTAAATTTGACTCCCAAAGTGCTGTTTGTTTCTGTTGCACCTGGGGATGAGAAGCAGAGGATGGCTGTGGCTGGAAGGGATCTCTGAAGATCACCTGGAGCAGGTGACACAGCACCATGTCCAGGTGGGCTTGGGATGTCTCTAGAGAGGGGGACTCCACAAACTCCCTGAGCTGCTGTTCCAGTGCTCTCTCAGCCTCAAAGTGAATGCTGATGTGTGCTTAACTGAGTTAAGAATAACTTTGACAGTTTTACTCTAAAAAGTTACTCTAAAAAGTACTCATTCAAGTTATCCTTATCGATATTATTAGTATTTACAATGGAGATAGTATGATGGACTCTGACATTTCTCCCAGACACTGAAATATTTAGGGATGTCTGGGGATTCTGGAATGCTCATAATAATCATGAAACCATTATTGTCTTTATCTGCAAATCCAAAATTAATCAATGAATAAAATCAGGAGAATCTTTTAAAAAATAAAATATTATCCTGCTGTAGTTTGTAGTTTCTTTCTTTTATCTGTTTAAGATGCTTGAATTCACTTTGTTAGTAAATTTCTCTTGACAAGCACACCTATTTATTATTACTAAGCATCCTTTTTAGGAATGTCTGGAATGACACATGTATTGTTTTAAATAAGATCATAGAGTTAATTTTTAACCACACATGCAATGCAGTAAGAATAGAGTGAACAAAATATAATTAATAGTTTTATGCCATTCGTCGGGATAATTTTATTTGCTGCCAGCATATGCCAAATGCAAAAACATTTTAACTTCAATTAAATTTTTAAACAAGATTAAACCTGTTGTCATTGAAATCATAAAACATATATACTCCTAGGTATTGTGTGCATTCCTGAATATTTGCATGTCTTCAAGCAAGGAAATGTCACTGGGACAGCAGAGGTGTGTGAGAACTTCACCACTCTGCAAAGGAGAAGGTAATAGCTGTTTCTGCATTCCCCCACTTACAGTGACACAGCTTCCCTCTGGCCCAAATATACATTTCATTCTCCTCTGGAAAAGACAGTGAAAGAAATAGCACTGCATCTATATTTTGTGTTTTACAGAGAAATTATGATACCACAGCCACAGTATACTAGGTGCATGAAGAAACTATTTTATACTACTCTGTGAATGTGTTGTTGGGTTTTCCCCCCCCTTGCTTAGGGCTTGTTTATTATTATTTTTTAATTTTTAATTTTTTTTTAATAAAATAATTGCATCATGTCTCACAATATCTGTATTATTGCCGTCTCACTCGATAGGATCCTATCACTGCCAGGGACCCAGCTGTCTTGCTGAGTTACTGTCACAGCAAAGGATATTTTAAACACCAGAGACCTGTTTCATCCTGAATTTGTGACTTGTCAAAGTTTGAGTTTGGGTACCAGTGTCACCTCAGCAATCTGAAACCAAGAGCATGACCTAGAAGAAATCAAATACTACATATTGTCTTAAACTCCTGTTTAGTAAAAACACTTTAGTGCTTATTTAACTTTAAACATGCCTGAACCATATTAATTCCTTATTAATTGCTGATCTGTTAATTTTAGTGGATTTATTAAATTGAAGAGTGAAGAAATGAAGAACCCCCATAGGATGATAGGACTAAGGAAGATCCATACTGAATAACTGAACTAGTTCCCCTAAGGGCTCACAGTTTACTCTGGCACACACCAACATGCAGATTTCCTGCCTAGTGTACTGCAGTGCATGGGGAAAATCCCAGATTATTTGCTACCAAGCTGGTACCTTTGATACTGTGCAGAAGCATCTGAAAACAATTAATGCCCTGAATGAGGCCCCCACTAACGAGGCTGTCAGTGTCAACCTTCACCATGCTCCACCAAGAAATGGTGCTGATAACGCTACCAAAGGTTATGATGTTACTGAAGGTTTGGAACCCTCAGTTTTGTGTTCTGCTCCTTTGCCTACATTGCTTAATTCTGAAACTGATGGCTGGATAAGCAGCAGATGGTAGAGACTTCTGCAAATGAATGGTATTTTTAAATTAACTTAAATACACTGTATGGGACTGAGCCATAGAGCAGCATTGTAAATCAGAGCTATGCGCTTGCAGATATGCAGTGAGGACTGCAACTTCCAGTTTTCTAGCTGCCAATTTAGCTAGAAAATTCTGAAGCAGATCAGAAACTTCATCAGTTTGTGTTTTTAGCAGAAATGGGGGGAAAAGATAACTGATTTTAAAACACCAGCAGCAATAATAACAATTAAAAAGTACTTATAAGAGGGCACTTATAATAGGAATGGGGACATTATCATAAATTATACCTCTCATGCTACTAAAAATATTTGTATTTGCTGAGGAAAGGGCAGTTCCAGAAAAAAAACAGCTTAATGAATTGCATTTGGACACTTGGGAAAATAACAGAGAATGCAGAACTGGCCAGTGTTCATCACAGGTACAAGTTAACAGGGCTCCCAGAGACTCAGGATTAGCAGTGACGTAGTCAGTATATTTATTGGATTTATTTGTATTGTAAAGACTCAAATGAAGATGTCTATGAAATGCAAAATAAAAGGCAAAAAATATACATGACATCAGTTTTTGCTTAGTCAAGTCCATAGCAACCTCTGAGGAATTCTGGAGATCTGATTCTGATTTAGGCAATTAGGGAGCAGAAATCCAGATATACTCAGTTTTGACAAATGTCCTACAATGTAAATTTTGTAGAATTATTTGCAGTATTCATAACCATTGATTGAATTTTAAATCAGCTACAATGACTCGATAGAAAGAACTTCAGTGAAATTCAGATCCCACTGAAGTCTCTGGGAGTTTTGCTTTTTCTTTCAGTGGGGATAGAGTTTCCCCATGATCATCATTACTGCAGACAGCTCAATAGAGAAGGTTGCTCTGTTCACAGCGGTGGTCTGAGCAGCCAGCAAAATGGTTGGGTGAATAAAGAATGGGTTGGAAAATAATACTGCAAATATTATGATACCTATCAGTGATATCCTCTTGCCTTGAATACACTGCTGAATTCATACTTTCCTGCTTGAAAATATACACCATAAACAGAAAGGGTAAAGCAGTAGTCATAGTGTCCAGAAGCATAGAGAATTTTATGTGCAAAGAGTAAAAATAGGGGAGCTTATGTTAATGATAAGAAGATAAGTTTTTGTAGGAAAGAAATGATTTACACAAGGTAAATCTGATTTCTTTATTGGCTTTGTCCCATACTGCAGAGGGAGAAGTGTGCCAACATGTTGCAAATTGATAAGGAGGAGGTTTTGGTGGTATGCAGGATAGGACTTAAAGCTGAAGGAAGTCTGAGTGAAAAGTGTGGCAGGATTAGAAAACAAAATAAAAATGGATATCCATGTAAGGCAGTTCTCAGAGATGCAGTGAAATAAAGTAGGAAAGTACAAGCTAATACTTATCCTTTGACAAAATTTTTCTGTCTCCCTTTGGGTTAGCGATGATTTTGTTGGTTTTTTTTCAGAAATCCTGGAACCTGTTTGCTACAGGCAATGGGGTGGGATGCTGAATTAGGTCACTGACTCGTGTGATTTGTGTAACTTCTCCCTCCAGAGCCTGGGGCTGTCATGGGGGTGCAGTTTAGGGGAGGGAGACAGGCTGCTCAGAGTCCCAGAGTGTCACAGGCTGGCTCTGCTCTCCAGAGCTAAACAGCTCTGTGGAAATCTTGTGCTGAATGAAGATTCTCTTCTCCCCATCAGAGCTCAGAGAATCTTTAGCCTTTGATGGAAAGTAGGATTTACACTTACATACTCATCTTTTGTCTTGGGACAGTGAATGAAGTCCCAAAGTAAAGACTACAGACTCTTCTGGTAGATAACTTCAGTCTCTAAATATCCTATTTTAGCTTTTCAAGTAAAACACATTCTGATTTGGTGAATGCTTGTGTCACACAATGTAGTAGGAGTGGGTTCATAGCATCCAGATGTTGTCAATATGCAGGTTTGCTGTCTTTTAAATTTTTTTCAACAAGAATTTCTTTTTTCTAAGTCATTATTTTTATGCTAAAGTACAGTTTTGTATAAAAACCAGTAGAAACAACTTAGAATAGCTAGAAATGCTTAATGATTAGGGTGGTGCACAGCTGAAGCATTACCAGTGGAGTTGCTTGCTCACTGATTTGTTGCCAGGTAGCGAGCCAATTAGCAGTGCTGGTTATTATTTAGTTTTCATGCTATATATCACTAAAATTGTGCTGTTGATTTATCATTTATGTTGCTGTATTGTCAGCATAATTTATTCAGATCATGCTGAGATACCTGGGAAATTAAGTAATAAAGAGAATGGCATGGAATGTGTCTGTATTCAGAGATATTTACTTTGCTTTTAATGAGAATGCATGTTCAGGTAAAACATAGATCATTTAGATATTAAATTGTTTTTTAAATAAACCTGTTAAAAGTTTGTACCTTGGATTTTCTATACATAAAAAGGCTTGGTTTCGTTTCTTCTCTGAATTTTACCACTAAATAAGAAACTTTTAGCATATTAGGTTGAATAGCAGACCAGCTAATTGTGCCAACTTAGTTGATTAATGATTTTCAGGAGGCTGTACTAGTTGAGATATTATTGAGGTATCCAGTGTTCTTTATGTATTTGATACTACTTCAATTTTTTTGGAAAATACAAACATATATTTTTTAGTGAAAATCCTTCTTAATTGCTTGAATTATTTTAAAAAAAAAGGAAGGAAAATTGAAAGCCAGTATTTTACAATAAATAAAGATTTTGAATACATTCAACCAAAATTAGAAAAGTCCAATGCTTTGACTTTAGAAAGCTTTTTGTACATCTTTTCTTTAGCTGGGACTAGAACTTGTCAGAGGTCTTTGTATAGCTTCATCTTATTTCTTCCTCTTAATCATGTTATCTAGTTTTCAGAAAATCTTCTGACTGACAAATAGGTCTGTGTGTGGTCAGTAGCCTGGCTCTAGCCAGGAGTGCTTCTCTCCTGAGTGTTCCATACAGGAAGAAGTGCCTGGTGCTTCCAGTGGATGGAGGTACCTTTCCTTTATTACAATGGTGAAAATTAACTTCCAAATGAGGCAATGAAAGCAAAGTGGAAGAGGATATTATTTTCCTTAAGCTGTTAAAACTCCCTTTTTCAGTTGCCTTTGCCTTTAGTTTCTGTTTTCAGTGATAGCTCTAACACACTGGTTGAACCACACAAAACTTTATACAGCAATCTTTTAAACAGCCCTATTGACTCCAGAACTTGAATTTTCTGCCAGTCTTGTGCCATGATTTTCAGTTTTCACAACATTGCTCCTTTGCAGTGACTATCTTGGGTATGGTCAGACCTGAGAATGAATAAACCCAAGGAGTAAATAAGTGTAAGTAATCTCTGAGCAGCCATCCAATTTCCTGTTTGCTAACTTATAGTTGATCATCTTTGCACATATGTGGTATGAAGGAATTTTCATGTGCCTTCAGGAATTGAGGGGGAGAAGTTTCTGTCAAAGGACAGAATCCTGCAAATGGTGGTTCTTAACTAAAGTATCTCTGATAATCCCCTGTATGAATTTTGATACAAGATTGAGGTCAGGTTGTAAAATGGCAAGAATGAAAAATGTCAAGTAAAAAATGACTACTGAGCCAGAAACCTCGCAGTGACAAGGCTCAGAAAAATTTGGATCAATCCTGTGTCCTTACAGTTAAAAAGTGTGAAGGGAAATTTAAATGATACTTGTCTTATTTCACTGCTTGTAGTAGGAGACACTTTTACTCTTCTGCAGTCTTGTATAGCAGAAGCACAGCACTTGCTGTAAGTAGGTGTAAAAGCATTTTCAGAGGCTGAAATCATGGGGGGTACCGTGGTTTATGAGTTAAATTGTCTTAAAAGATACAAGGTATGTGCATTCACCTGGATTATCTAGAGGCTAAATAACTTTGTAAATTAAGAACCAGCAGACCTCTAGTGAAATGTTTATTGTATTACTAAGTAAGGATACTTCATTTACTTATTTTGACAACCACAGGTTAGTTTCAGTTGGAAGTTACTAATGAAATATGAATGCACTTAAGTCATATTTTATGAAAATATTGAAATCTGAACTTGAGACAGGCAGAGCAGTGCACAATAAAACATTGTGAGCCTGTGTGTCTGTGTGCAGGGGATGGAAAAACTCCTTTATTTTTGCCATAAGATGTGTGAGTCAGCTGGGAGTAAGTGGCACTCCACTCTGCAGGTTTACTGGGTGTCTGCTATGAGGATTTCAGGAGGACAGGAGGTTTTCTGCTTTCCACATTTCTCCTGAAACCTCTGCATGTCATTACACAGCTGAAACAGAATACAGGATGGGCTGTAGGAAGATGTAGCATTATTCCATCTGTGAGAGAAAAAAAAAGACACTTAACTTGCTCTTAGCTGTGTTATTTGAGATTCACAGGATCTCTCCTCACTTGAATGATAAATGTCAAATTCCCACAGAATCCACCCCTTATTCTCTTTAAATATAATGGCAAACATTTGTCTGAGGTAGTTGTGGTTTTTGTATTTTAATGTTATAATATTGATGAAATTCAAGTGCTTTATTTTAATGCTATTTACCACAAAAGTCAATTGCTTAATCAAAAGCTGATTCCTTTAGGCAGAAAATTTGCTTCCCCAAATTCCAGACGTTTTAGTGTTTATTCTTTTGAACTTGGATAACACATGTTCTACGTCTTAAGCTTCCCTAGTCTGTCTCAGGATTTCATTAACTGAGCTGAAATATCAGCATGTTTCTGAATTTGTGTGCCCCTCTGTGCTGCTTCCATTACCAAGCAATATCATATTGCTCCCAATTTTCTCAGCTGCCATGGACAGTCAGAATGCACCTTGGAGTGTCACTGGCACTGATGGACATCTTTTCAGTGACTCTAGATGGACCATATCTGACATTCAGCTAAGATGGTCCTGTGTCTTTAAAAAGGGCTTAATACCCTTTGGAATTATGAAATCAAATTAGCAGTTGACAGAATGTATCGTGTTCAACTTTTGCCAGTTTCATCTTGGCTTTCCTCTCCATGAAAAGCCAGTTCTGAACAGAACAGATCTTTTGCAGTCATACACTCTGACTTCTTGATGAGTTGATTTATATTAAATCTGGGTTGTTTGCCCAAATTTTCTGTACTGTGTCAGGAGATAGGATAAAAGAAAAGAAAATACTTAGAAATATCCAATTGCCTTTTAATCCTCTTGTTTCCTTTTAATAGTATTTTCTTTGAGTAGTTCTTGACACATGAGTTTTAGTGACTTTATTCTCCTGATCCATGTTACATTAAGCCTACAGATTCTGGTGAGAAATACCCATTTTGAATGTAAGAGTCCAACCAGAAGTTTATTTTGTGTTGAAATAAGAACTACTAAGGAGGTCATCAGAGCAAATGCACGAAGGAGAATTCTCTTTTTATAAGCAGATTTGAGAAAGAGAGGTGTCAGGTAGGATTCATGAGAGAGATGAAGATGAGAAGAAGAAATTTAAAAAGGGAGTTTGCAGATTACAGAAGAGAGCAGATAGGTTGATAAAGATAAATTTCTTCAGGTGATCATGGCTTTCCTGTGATTTACAGCGTTTTTCAGAATTCAAAACAAAACTTGTGCTGACTCGTGGCTGTCAATATCAAGACATATCATGAATCCAAACCAGAAAGGTTTATGAAGCTCTGGTACAAAGCAGAACTTTAGCATGTCCCATCCCCGCCTATCCTCCCTCCCCATTCTGAATATGTCTAGAGAATTAAAAAAGTTTCAAGTTAAATCATTATTTTATACGAGATCACATAATGAAGTCAAAGCTGGAGGAGAATTTATCCTGTCCCTGACTTCTTTTCCTTTACCAGGATGATTCAGGCCTGGATTTCTTGAACAAGACAGAACAGTAGTTCATGCCTCCTCTTTATGCTCCCTGTACTGCTGGCTCACACTTTCCTGTGCAAAATCCTTCCCTTGGATGTACATCCAGGACAACGTGTGCTGTACTAAAGCAGATCTGTTTAGCTGAGGATGAAATCTTAGGTCAAGAAGTCTTAGGAGAGAAGAAATCTCATATTTCACTCTATAGTTTCTCAGGGGAAAAAAAAAGTTGGCATTAAATACTGCTCTCTAGTTTATTTTATTACTTCCATTGCCTTCTACTCTTTCCTTTTCTTTTTTGACAAGTGTGAAACAAAAGTCAGACTGAGTTTTAGGAGCAACTCAGGCATATCTGGCTCAGTTGCCAAATTCTAATGTACTTAGCTGCTCAGTGACCAAAAGCCTTGTTGATATGCAGTAGTCTGAACTCTTCTCTCAGAAGCTCACAGAGCTCTAATTTAAAATCATTATCTGCTGGATCTGTGGAGATCGGTGGTGGGGTTGTCCCAGTGTTTTCATGGTGGGTCTTAATGGTTCTCTGAGGGTAAATGTCAGAAAAAGGTGAAACATCTGCTTAAAATTACAACTCTCAACCAGCTTGTTATCTTATTATCTTAGTCACTTATTATCTAAACCATTTGTATTTGCAGTACTCTGGAAATACTGAAAAGCACAGTAAATGAAGGGTTAAATTAGGAAACAGTGTATTATTTTGTGTACTGTACCAGGTAGATTTATCTCTTTATCATTTTGTTCTCATTCCAAGATGAAGTGGAAACTGGGAAAAGAAAGATTAATGGTCACCAGGCAGGGACACAGGGATTGGAGTGATGCTGCATGTGTTACGTAGGTCCCAATTATTTCATTCGATAGTAGGATTTAGTTGTATGCACCTGCATTTTGGAGAAGTTTTCAATTTGTCATTTGTTGTGGCAAGGTGAAAGTTGCTCATTTAGATCAACTCAAATCTTCTTTATCTGGATAATTCTGCTTCCTGTTTGATTTCCAAAGAGAAAGCAGAGGTTTTCTTTGAAGACGATGTTAGTTGTACCCAGTGATTTTGCATTATTCTGTGGGGCAGTTTTTTACCATACTTGAAGGAAAACCAGGGTAGAGGTGTGGAGATCTTGCCTTCATTAACTTGCCTTTTCTGGGAGCTCTGATTATCCTGATTTTGATTTTAATTGTGACTCTTTGCTGCACAATCCAGTTGCTTCTCAGTTCACTGTTAGTCCTTCTCACAGAGAATGTAAAGGGCTGAGAAATGGGATTTTGTCACCATTCATTAAAATCCTTATCCTATCCTTCAGCTTCTTTAGAAACATGCTTCCCTTAAGTCTCCTGGTTGTAAGAAAATCACTACTAAAACAGTGCCTGCACTAGATTATTTCATTAGTGCTGCTGGATACTGCTACTGCTTAGCAGCCTCCTCCTTCACTGAGGATGGTCAAGCTATTTCCTTCTAAAACATGGTGAACATTTATCTGCTCTGTGCTTGGAGATGTAAACTGGTTTCCTCGAATAATTGAGAGCTATATGTTTGATAAGTAATTGCTGACCCACCCCCTTCCTAATTGTTGATTTGTCTTCTGGCTTTGTCAGCTCTGGAAGCCTTGTAACTCTGTTCTGCTTTCTTGTTAAGGATCAGAGTTAAATTAAAAAACCCCTGACATATGAATGATATTTCAGCTTAAAATGAAATAATTTAGCTTACATGGCTGCTAACCAGCTTCAGAAAGTAACAAACACAATGCTACCCTTCTGTTTCAAAAATCACATGCTAATCTGGAAATTTGGTCCCACAGGGTGAAGATCAAATGAACAATATTATCCTTCTGCACTCAGCCACACGTGCCCTGTGTACACAATCCGGGGGGAAGGTGCAAATAGACAGTATTTAGGATCTGTGAATTGTTAGCTTATTCTGCCGAGCAGGCTGATGTGCTCAGGGTATAAACAGATCAGTCTCCACTTGATCTTCTGCACCTCATGCTTTTTGACATCACCATGAATTCATATTGTGTTTTTATGGAAGCTGTAGAAAAGAAGTGGCACAGCTTTGGAAGCCTTGGCACAATTTTATTTTGCTTTGACTGTAATATTCTATTTTTTTCTGCACTGCTGTAGTTCTGGGGCTCCTTTTATCATTTTGCTATTTAAGCCACTCTTTTTGTTAAAGCATCAGTGGTCTTTTTATTTACCTGTGAAGGAGAAAATGACTGTGTTACCATGTGTGTTTGATTCTGCTACAGGGTCTCTCTCAAGTCTTGTCACCACAGAATATGGGAAAAGCCCTCAGAATAAGAGTCATCTTTAAATTCTGTGGGTTCTCCTAGCAAGTACCTGTGCTATAAAAACTGTTCCAGAAAGAGTTTAGTTTTTGTAGTTTTCTGTCTAAATGTATCCTTCAGGAAGAGTATCTCCACATCTCTTAATGGTGTGATAGCTTTCAAAAGTGTTGTTGTCTGAACCCTTGATTAAACAAAATGGTGCTGATTGCAGCCGGGTGGCTGAACGTGGACAGAAGTGGCTATTGCAGCCTGCTCACTAAGAAGTCATTTATCAAAGTTTTATCTGATTTCAGAGGCATTAGGTTTATCAGTCACAGTTTATAAATGGCATGTCATCAGCATCAAACCAGAGCAATGACTTGCTCAAGTGCTGCTGTAGAGCAAGTGTGAACATCCCTGCAGATTCACTGTCTCCTTACACTGGGAGCTATGGCATGCACCATATGGCAACCTTCAGCTTTTTCCTTAGTTCTGGAATTGTTTGGATGTTCTGGTGGTGGTCAGACTTTGATTTCTTCTTCTCACCCAACCAAAAAATGTTAATGGTTGAACTCTCGATGAGAAAGGCAAAGGCATTTGATGCAATGTGCAGAAATATGCAGTGGAATGTGTAGAAATAGACAACTGGAAAAGTTGAAGGTGTTGGAGCCAGCGGGTGATGAAACTATTTGACATTCAAGTGCAAAATGGAGGGAGTTTTATTAAAACTATACATCCATTTGAGCCTAAATTAGCCTTGGTGTTCTTTTAACCAGCCTAAGGAAAAAAAGTGCTAAACCCCAGCTAGACAGACACCCTGACTGCTCACTTGTTTTTTGGGGTATGTTTTAAAAATTTCAGCACTCAGTTCTGTATTTGCAAACTTAAGCTCCAAATTGTTTATTAATGGTGAGAAGATTGTTTCAGACCCTTGAAAGTCTTCTTTAAGTGATTGTGAAGGTAAATCTTATTGTCTGGGGAAATGACTTCTGCACAGCTATTTCTTTTATTGCTGTGCTGAATGTGAAGGCATTACTCACTTTAATAAATCCTACTGTATCTCTCAGTCTGTGTAGGCTGATATAAATATCTCCAGTTATGTCATATTACCACCTTTGTACAGCTAATGTTACATTCTTGATGACTGGTGGCTGATAAATGCAAAACCTCATTTGGTTTGTGAGTGATTGAATGCTAACACTGTTTAGATTTCTTAATATACTTGTATTAGCATGAATAAGTAATGAGCATGCCAGGCTTTTTTGAATATTTGATTGTATCTTTATAATGGATTTGTGTCTCTCTCTTTGTGCTAATGTCATTGTAACTTTGTTGGTGTCATAACTCCAAACCCTAGCAATCGATCTTTATCAGAATATCTTAAGTCAATTACCCTCTCATGGCCAAATTACTATGTCATAATACTTTTCTTATAAAAGTATTCTGCATATTGCATTTAGGATACAAATAGGTACTAATTCTATCTGCAGTATATTCCTCATTTCCTCATTGTGGCTTCTCTGAGCGTATCGACCCGTCCTGTCTGTATAAGCACATATATGCATCCATGAAACATTAAAGCTCCTAATTCTACTCTTTATTAATAGACTGCCTGACCCTTACTACTCAAATTCAGCCATCTCTCATGTGCCCTAGACTTCTGCTGCTTCTAAAGGAATTAAGCCCTAATGTTTGCTGTTTCTTGGAAATCATAATCCATCATTTTGGATAGTGACTATTGTAGGAAGAAAATATTAGTTTCCCAGAGACTTCTAGTTATTCCATTACCCTAAAAAGACTTGCACCTGCAGTGTAGAGGATTTTCTTCCATCATCTTGTGTCCTGTTTGCTGACTGACACATTTAACAAGTATTGGAAGGAAGGCTGTTAGCTTATCAGTGGTTCCCAAATATATATTGCTATTTCTATGACAACATACCTCAAGAGGAGACTACTGGACCAGACATGCTGGATTCTGGCATGGACTGAGGATTATCTGGCCATGTATTGTTCTGTCTCAGTGCTTCTGAATTTATGCTTCTGTTCTGAGGTCCCAAACAGTATTTTTGGTTATGGAAAGTTCAAGACACTGGTTCTTGAGAGACTTAAAACACTGCTGCTTCATGTCAGATGTAGGATCCATACTTCCACTGTTACTGAAAAGTGGAACACTGAAAAGTGGGGCTGAAACACCGCCCCAGCTGCTGTATTTAATTGCTGGGTTTTATCAGCAGAACCAGTGTCAGCTGGAATATGGGACTACCACATGTGGATCTGCCCCTGCTCTTTCCTTTAAAATCAGCAAACCAAAATGCTTCCCATTTTTTAAGCTATATTAATCAAAATACACTAATAATAATGTAAATCAAACTAACTCTGTAACAAGGCACAAACAGAACTGCTGAATGAGGGAAAAGCTCCACAAAATGGGATTAAAATAAATTGCTCTTGCCTGCCAGAGGCTGGTGAAGTGATAGTCCTCCTATTTTGCTTTTTAGTCCATTGGCTTAGTGGCTTCTGGATTAAACCAAACTTCACAGAGTCTCTCTGATTTCTAGAAAATGTCTTTTTTACTCATCTCCTCAGGTTTGATCCATGCTGTTGCCAGACACCTTATTTTATTTCTGGAACCTTCCAGACTGGCTTGTGCCCCCACTGTCCCCAGTACCCTCCTCTGGCTGTCGTTCCCATGGGCTGGCAGGGCAGACACTCAGCTCTCCAAGGGCAGGACAAGCTTCCTGCCTTGCTTCTGCACAGGCTTCAACCTGAGCACATAAAGCTTTGGGACCTGGCAGTCACACAGCCTTCCTTGGCTGCCCACCCACAGAACATCCCAAATGAGCTGTTTGCAGTCCTTGGATGGTAAATGGAGAGGAAACCTGTCATTGTCACAAACTGTCACCTTGCAGGATGGGCACAGCATCTTGATCTGCCTTGTGTCTCAAAAAAGACGGTGTAGGAGTTTAATAACAGTAAATTTTAATATTTCATGTAATGTAATGCAGGAGAATGATGTGATTAACAAATAAGAACCTGAGAAAATGGCCTTCATGCCCCAAAATTTTGTTCATGTTCCCTGAGGAGAGTACAGGAGAGCTTCCTGAGGGTTATATTCCTAATGTTCCAGAAAGAAGTTATGGAGCATACTTTCTGGGAGAAGTCCACGAAGATACATTTCTGTTTTCCTGCAGACTTAAACCATGTACTATCAAGGTGTGCCAAGATAAGCCCATGGAACTGTTACAAAAAGCCATAATGAAAACATCTGGGAACACCTCAGACTTCCACAGACTTGTCAGTGATTAATCCAAAGATGGAACTTTGGAAAAAAATAGGTGAGCCTTGCTTGCCTGTTTTTTTTTTTTTTTAAACTTCCACTCCACTTTTCCTTCAGCTTGCAGCCTGTTTCCCTGCTTGCATTCACACTCTGCATTCCTTCTTCATGCCATTTGTTCAGGCCTGCTTCCCATGATTTTTTTATTCCATGTACTTATGTCCCATGTTTCAGCCATAAGCAGCATGGCCTCTGGATCAGCAACAGCTCCCATGGAGTTTTACAGATCTTGTCCTATTAGAACAGGCCATTTATTTTGTAGTTTATAGAGTTATGTGGGAGAATCAGAAGGGTCACGTCTCCCTCTGTTTTTCCACAGAAGAAAATGAATGTGGTATAGTTCATATTGATGCCAAGTACATAATCATATTTCCCTCCTACTTAGGAAACCTTAGCCTCAGAATTTTATGGTAGATGAGCAGATGCATTGCATGGGATGTTTTCCAGGTTCCTTTTTAAAAATCTGAGTCACTCAGCATTTGCTTTGCAAAGTCCTTTACCCTGTAACAACGTCCCTGGACCATTTGAATGTGCACCAGGAAACATGCTGAGCAAATTACTAGACTGAATAGCAGAATAGCAAATTTTTAGTAAAGTTTGTCATTCAAGTTAACTAAGTGACAAGGGTGCCAAAAAAAAAAAAAAAAAAAAAAAAAAGAGAAAGATCTAAAAGTAGGGTCTATCTTTGTACCCACTTTTGAAAAAAGCCTTGCATTTTTGCTTCATGGACAATGCCCAGCCCTGCCCTGTGTGATGGCTCTGGTGCTTTGAGTGTTTCACAAACCTGCTCATTTGACAGAGTGGTAAGTAAAATTGAGCCAGTGGACAGTTCCAGAGCATTCCTAATTGGTCAAAATCTCAGTACTACAGCTTTTCTACAGTGCTTTGTATTTGATGTGCTGAGCATCTCTCCATTATGCTGGATGAATTTTGAGCATCCCTTTCTTTCTAAGTACTGTGCAAATAGGCATCACCAGGTGCTGTTCAGACAAACAGGGTCAGCCCTCAGCCCTCATCTCTGAGGAGTTATGTTGCAAGGAATAACCTGAGGTTTACTTTTTTTGACTCTTGTCTCCTTAGTACAGCTTACCATGCAAATACTTTCCCATGAATGATGATTTCAGGGTAGATAATCTAATGTTCCATTAATTCTATGAAGATATCAGTGAAGTCCTCTCTGGTGAGAGCTAATTCATTCTGTTAGATTTAGAGGAAGGATTTCAGAACACTTTGTAAGAATACGTTTTTGGTGAACTGTGTTTATATGAATTTTGGGAACAAAAAATTATTAAGAATGGTGCATGGCTTTAAATAGCATGATAAGCTTACGGATCACAAGAAGACTTATGAAATCAAGAGTTTTACCATGTCCATACACCTATAACTGTCCTTGCACATCTGTTTTGTGTTTTTTGTATTTCCCCAGCACTTTCTGAGCCACAATTCCAATTGTGGTTTTATTAAATGAGGTAGAAATTGATTGCTCTGGGTGCAGGTGAAAGCAACATCTGGCTTGCTAATGTTATGATTGTCAGAGAATAAGGACAGCTTTTCTCTCTGACTGTAATGTTATGCCTCTTCTCTTGCTAAAATGAAGAAAAATAAATAAAAAATGTTTTCTTTGAGGTGCTTTGTCTATGAAAGGGCTTTTTGAGGATATGCCCTTATAGAAAGTATTTTTGAGTACCTTCTTAAATGTTAGTAACCCAACCTTCAGCAATAGGAAAGAAAACCTACCTTAAGAAATGGATAACATTTCATTCCTGCTATTTGAATAATTTTCTTCAATGGAAGATTGAAAGTGGCTTTTTTTTTTACAAAGAAGGCTTTGATCCCACTTCTGTAGTGCAAGTAAATTTCCTTATTTGCCCCCCTGGACTCTGTGATATCTGTGGCTGATGCTGGGCACTGGCAGCAGCTGGAGCAGAACAAGATGCTGTACCTGGTAAAACTGAGCCCAAAGCCCTGTGCTGCACCTCAGCCTGGCCCAGACAGCACCAGAACTGCAGTCACACAGACACAGCAATTCCTTACTCTCAGAGGATTTATCTCTAGGGTCTGTTTTGATTCTGACTGATACCTGTCCCATCTGATGAGGAAAAATGCCACCTGCTCTTCTAGAGAATTAATTCCTGTGAGGTGGCTCCTCTGGGGGAATGAGACAAGTTACAGGCAGAGAACAAGAGCCAGGGGGCTGAGGGATGATAAACACTGGAGTTAGAGAGCCCTGGATTCCTGGCTCTGCAGCAGCCCACTCTGTGAGCTTTCATTTAATTCCCAACCCAGATATAAGCTAGAAATCATATACTCTCATGTTGGATACCTTTAATTTTTTTTCTTTAATAAACAGTGTTATTCTTGTCAAGATATTTTAAGAATTGTCAAGACACTGTATTTCCCTCAGTTGGAAAACTTTATTTAATTCAGTAGTATGAGATGTGTTAAGTTTGAAATTTAATGTCTGTTTTCCTTAGAAGCTTGTGGATTTATATGTTGTAAGCTTCTCTGGATGAGCAAGATTTTTTCTCATGTGCCTTGGCAGAGTGATTTCTCCTGTGTTTCCTGGTTGAAAATTCCTTCTCCTTTTGATTGCTGAAAGACCACCATCAGCTCCTTTTTCCCTTCCATGATTTAAAAACATGTTAGGGAAAGTTAATTAACAGTCTGTCCTTTTCCATATTTAAAGATTTTAAAAATATGTTTAGCTCCTGGATGAAGTTTATATTAAAATAGAATATTGCATGGAAAAACCACCTACAGATATTAGTTCTCTGGTAAAAGACACAATAACGGAGACAATGACTTTCTGTCTTTCTTGATGGGGATATATACAAGGCATTTCCATGGTGATTAGTGTTTTATAAATGTCAGATATAAATGGTCACAAAGAACTGCTGTAAACAGTAATAACTGTTGAAATAGACTTTAAAAATTCTCCCAGTTTCCCCTTGTGATTCACTCCCTGCAACTTGTGGGTCTACCTGACCAAGCTAAAAACTCATGTACAGAACTTGTATTATTTTCTGACCACCTGACACTTCTGTATTTTCTGATTTTATAATCAGAATATTTTCTGTAATTTTGACACTAATTAAAAATATGTATCACCGTACAGTGGCTCAGCTCATATCAATAAATGTATACATTATAATGTTGGCATCACTCATCTCAAAATGTGCTCTCCATTTCTGGGAGAAAGTCATGATTGCTCCACAGGCAGTGGGAATGGTCAGTGTCCCCTGCCAGTCAGTGGAGCCCTGCCTGGAAAGCAGAGCCTGGCACTGCTGGTGGCAGCAGGCAGGTTACCAGAGAGAACAGAGTTGGAATGATGATGTTTTTGGCACCATTGTGTAATGTGAAGCCTGTTTTACTTATAAGCCCCAAACTCTATAAAATTGACCAAATCCCAGACTGTACCTCATCCCTGGGCATCTTTTGTATTTGTGCCTGGAAGTCTGTGGGGCTTGGGAAGGGAAGGTGGTGCCAGACTGACTTGAAGCACTTTCTTTCCTAAAGAGGTGGAAGTGGAGTCAGGCTCTGTTTACTGCTATGGAAGTGCTTCTGTGCATAAATTGCTTTTATTACAATAAAGGCACAGCTCAAGGGTGAGACTTTTCAAGAGAATAATTTCTTATCGAATGGATGAGCTTACCTCATGCAAAGTTAGTTGAGAACAGTTACCTTGATTTCCAGTCAAAATCAACATTGGCAAAATCTGAGATTAATGTTTATCTTGTTTATTTCAGAGTGGTGTCTTTTCCTATTTTGCCATGGTCAAGCACCTGAATCCTATTTGCTTCTCCTGTGATGGCAGCTTGATATGAAAATTCAGAAAAAAGTGTCTTTGTGAATCCAGGATTTCCAGGACCAGGACAAAATCAACTCCCAGAGGCTGTTCCTGGTCTCACCACAGTGTGTGGGAACACTCTGCCAGCTATATAAACATCCTATAAATGAAGATAACACTTGTAACTTCAGGGCTCCCATGTTCTGAACTCTTATTTCATCTTGTCTGAAGCAGCAATAGTAACATGAATATTTTACCTACTTTGGCTTTTTTTTTTCTCTTCTGTGTTTAATTATGTTCCTTTTATTGTGGATACCATAGGACTTAGAAGTGTGTTCAAAATGCCATTCTATATGGTTTAATCCCTCTGGTGGTTACTGGGTTTGAGTGCCTGTAACAAACCAATTGCTCTTAGTCATTTCCCCTCATTATCAGATGTTTGATGGGATGACTTAGAACCTTGTAAGCTTAAGGTTTTGAGGCAACAGTAACGAAAATAAAAATTACCTCATCTCTTTCGATTGTTATGTGCTCTGCATTAATTCATACAATGGATTTTTTTTATACTAAAGTTTTCTTAAGATATGACAAGTGATTATTTCTTTAAGTATGTACTCTATCCATTATTAAATTGATTATTCAAATCTCATTTAAAACAAGAGGCCAGATGGCAATATTCCAGTATTTGTTGCTACTAGCAACCAAAAACCCCAAACTGAATGATTTTCCATTTTTCACTGTGGATGAAGAGATCTCTTCATTTTACATGCAATAAAAAGAAGCTACAGCTCACCAATTATGAAACCAGATTGTTATACTAATACTTTATAAAAATCATTCACTGACATTCTGTTACTCTTGATGACCTCCTGATGTATGTGATCTAATTCTAGGTTTGTTAACTTTGTTAGCAATTATAATTTTTAGTTACAATAATATTGTCAGGAAAGGAAGGCTTTTTTCTTTTTTGTTATCTTGCTCAGATTATGAGACTCTAATTAATGAGATTATGGCTATTCTAAAAAAGTATAAGAAAAAATAAAATTAAGAAGGGCTCAGAACATAATTTACCTGGTGGTTGGTACATGTGATTCAAGTAAAAGAAATGTATTTAGAGAATAAAGTGATATAAAAATATCCTTCAAAAAATAACAGCTGGGGAATGAGTGATTAATGTCTTCAGAAGTATCTGTGATTTAAGAAATGGGGACTGAGACGATATCTAGAACTTACTTGATGTTACTTGTTAGCATTTAGGAGTCCCAGAGCCGACCACTTTGGCTAATTAGCCAAAAAATGACAGTGAGCCAGGGACTCTCTGGGTCTCCTCCTTAATGGGGACTTGCTGTGTAATGGCAAAAAGTGATGTCAGTCTAACTCATTAATTGGTATCAGACAACTGATAATGACAATAATAAAGAAAAATATGCAGAAGCAACTTTTTCATTTTCATGGATGGGGCTGTTTTGCATGCAACTAATTTCTTCATATGCACTTATAAGCATCTAAACATGTTTCCTACCTATGTGAGCCTTGTCACTGCGGATATAAAAGCAGAGTATTTTAATAAGACCTCATTGAAGCTCTGCTTTTGCCACAGAATTAAATGGTCTTGAGATGCATTTATTTTTTTACTTGTTTGTTCTTGATTCCCTATGAAATCAATAGTAAAATTCCCACTGACTGTGGCACACACCACTGGCCCAGATTTCCTTGGTTGCTTTATAGGCAGCAAAATTTTTGGTCAATGGCTTGAATTTCTGCAAAACTTTAGACACTATGCACTTCATACAAGTACTAGATATACTCTGTACAAGTTATATTTAGTGGTATTTATTAAATATAAGTTAGCCTTTTGCTCACTCTGAGTAGGAGATGAGAAAAGGGATCCTAAATGGCTGATGAGAGATTGCTTAATGTGCTATGAGGAAGATCTGAGAGGTTGTAGTAAACAGTGTAGGACAAGAAAGAGAAAGGAGAGGCAAATATGAAAGTACCCTTTTGTTATTTATTGAATTTAGAAAGAGATTTTAGAAAGTTGAAAATTTTCACAAATAACTTTTGTAATAAAATGCTTGACAAATAGTAAATATGCTCAGTCCCATAAACCAGGGGTTGTTTATACTCTGGTAATTTCAAGAAACAAATATTATCTTATAAATGCAGTGATGGCAAAATGTGCTGGCATACATGTTAAGTTTCTAATCAAACATTGCAAAAATTCATTAATCAGTATTTCATAGTTCATTACAGTCTGACTAATTTTGAAATCCTTCATGTAAATTGATTAAATGTCTTCAGTATTCAGATAAATGGGCTTTTGTTTTAAGCAACCTTTACTGTGAAGTCCATATTTCTAGAGGATTGAGTTCTGGTAACATTTGACTGTCATATTTGACATACTAGACAGTTGCCATTTCACCCCTTCTCCTTCCCCTCCTCTCTGTTCCAAATATCTCATTGAGCAACTGTGAGAAAAATATTCTTAAATCTTCTTTAGACATACGAGGTCATGGTTAGAAAGTGCTCCATCTTCTGCTGTCATCAGTCACCAAAGCCTTTTTTTTTTCCCCCTTTTTATTGATACAACTCTGCTTGTGCTTGAAGGAACAGCTTTGCTGCATGAACTGCAGATGTGAACACCTCAGGTTGGTGATCAGGCCTTGTTTTACCCAAGAGAATACATGTGAGAAATACTCTGGGGGCAGCAGCTCAGCTGTGCACTCAGATCTGTGTGCACAACCACTTGAGCAGGGGAATTGTCCATCCCTGTATCCCCACACTGCCAAATTCCAGTGCCCAGACAGGCACAGCTTGGTCCCTCCCAGGCTGAGCTCCCTGAAAGGAAAGGCTCTGCTTCCACTGGCTCAGATTTTACAGTTTTATGTAAGACTGTGATGGGAGATTAATGGAGCTCCTACAGCACATAGAGCTTTTTATTAGAGAGACCCCATTCCTTCTGTGTAAACATCCAGCAGCTTGTCTGCATGGCAAGTGCAGAGAACACTCTCACACAGTCTCCTGCTGAATAAATCCTCCTGAAAGCAAAGTGCTGGCTGCAAAAGTAATGGCCATGTTCTCGTTTGCTTTACTGGACAATTGAAAACTTTCTACTGTGAATTTTCAACTGGCTTTTCAAAAGTGTTCATCACAATTTAATTATTTCAGAGCTCGTACGGAGTGAATGTAAGCACCCAAGAGTGGCCAGTGTGTATTAAACTCTCAAGTTAAAATCTGACTCCCAAGACCAGTGTTATTTAGCAGACTCTTTTTGAGATAAAAAGGGTGTCAAGTCCTTATTCATGTGAACAGTCCTGGTTGTTTCTTGGAAACTATCAGAAACTTTAAGTTTCTTGTACTATGAGAGCCACAGAACAAAGCCCAGTAGATAAAAGCCATCTCATAGACATATCTGCCTTCCTCCTAATCAGTGTAATTAAAAGTGTAAATGTTGGATTCTGCTGAAGGAACCTGGGAGGGGCTCAAGGAGATTTTCTGATAATCTTTGACCAGGCTATTAAAATGAGACTTTCAAAGGGGATAGGTACTTGCCTGAAATCCCTCAGAATATCTGAGCTGAGATGCTCAGTCTTGTGTCTTGCTGGATTTTGGTGTACAGCTGATACCAAGAGCTGTCAGAGAACTCATGGGCATTTAGACCATAGTGTGCAGGGAGAGAAAGGCATTCTCTTTTTCAAACTTCTCTTTCTGCAGACTCTTTGATCTTAATAGTAAAATTTCATCTGTTTCCTGTCATGTCAGTCTAGAGAAAAAAAGGAAAAAACTGGAAAAGGACTATTTCAAGTAAATTGTTTTACACTTAACAGACCTCAAATTACATTTATTTCTTCAGTGCTATTCCTAGGAAGCATTTTATTTAGCAAATTAATAAATCTTTCACAAGTCACTTACATAGGATAGTTGTATGCCGATTTGGTGGTTTCTGGAGTAAATTCTCCTTTAGGGTTTGAAAGTCTTATTTCCAATGGTAATTTTTTTTTTTTTAATTTTCCAGCAGCAGCCTGATCAGTAACTGTGCAATAGTATGTGCTCCAGCCTCGTTTCCTTTTGTAATTTCATAGCAGCTGCCTTCAGTAAAGATATTGTACTTACAAGTGTAAGGTGAGGAGAATACAGAGAATACATCTTCGAGTTACCTGGGAGAGATACCAATGTGTATGAGGGAAAAAATATTGAAGCAATACATACTTTTGCTTAGCTTTTATGAACATGAAGTTTTGGAACAATTTATCCCTCACCTCAGTAATATTTGTGTCTTTCATAAATCATATTTACATATATTTTATGGAAAAATAGCTCCCCTTACTGCTTCTGTAATAAAAGTCTTTACAAATCTGCTCCCTAATAAATTAAAAGTCGCTGGCCACATCTTTTTTGAAAGCCATAAAGGGGAATTAAGTGCCCACCTCCTATTAACTTTTGATGATGCCTGAGAAAAACTGCCAGAAGATTTCTCACAGATGCCTTTAAAACTAGTGGTTGAGAGTGTAGTTTGATTTTAGGAGCAAGAAATTTGCTATGTTACACTCTGCTTTTTGTCTCAGAGAGGCTCTTTATTTGATGGTGTGCCCATGCCTGACACTGTGGTGTTTTTTCATGTTGGCATTCAAACCTGTGGGTGTTTTCCATTTCCCAGGGCTGGCTTTGCCCTTGGAGGTGGCTGCAGAGAGCAGAAGGATGTGACTTTCTGTGTGCCTTTGAAGAAATATCCATTACCCCCAAATTAATGATTTTATTTGCTTTGACTGTAAATATGCTTCCTTCAGATCATGATACTTCTATTATTGCTTACTAGTGTGTTTTCACATTTAGCTACATATTATTTCATGGGCTGGCTTCTCCTAGCAGAGTGAGATGGAGAAATCAGCCTTGGGAAAAGGAAATTACAGATCTGGGCAGTGGTGATGCTTGGAAGTGTTTCTTGCATGCCACAAATTCCCAGTTTCTTATTGTTACAATTACTTTGTAGAGGAGCCAGGCAGTGTTATCCAAAAGAGAGGAGGAACAATTTTGGGCAAATCTGTAGTAGAAGGTGGCACCTGGTTTCTCTCAAGTGTCTAAAACTGGAAAGGCCATCCCAGTGAGAAATGTTCAGAGGAGTTATCTGTTTGCTTTTGGGAAATAAAGCAAAAAACTGTAAAAGTCATGTTTTGTTCCTCTCCTTCACTGCTGAATTTTCTGCCCCACAGTCCCTGTGTCTGCATACATCGCTGTCTCAAGGTAAATATTGTGTAATTATGGTGCAGAGAAAGGGTGGAAAAGCACCAGGCCAGAGTCCCTCATATTCTGGACCAAGTCTGACTAAACCCAGCCCTGCAATCTCAGGGGTTTCAGGTTTTTCTTGGCTCCCCTGGCATCAGCTGAATCCTTCACCCTTGGTGATGGCAGCAGCTGATGGAAACGTGGCCACAGCAGAAATAAAATTGCTGTACTTCTGTAGGCAATGAGCTAAAAATGAGCAATCATGGACTAAAACAATCTACAGACTTGGGGAGTAAAATATTCCAAATGTCTTAATTAAGTCTTTGTGCAGCTGAATTCTTGATCCAGAGATGAGTGTCTAAAAAAGGTTTATTTTCCTGCATTAAAAATAGTGAAGTAAAAGAAAATAAAAAATGGAGGTGTGCCTACAGTTAATATTTCTTCATGTTTGCTGGGATTTTTTTCCTCCTCTCATCATACTTTAAATCTATTAAACTGAAAATCAAAGAAAACTACTGAAATCTATATGTGCAGTACCCAATAGTTTGATTTGAGTTAATTTGCTTTGGAAATTAGAGTAAACCATAGGTAGCTTTTCAAATAAAATCAAGAGAAACTTTGCAAATGAATGGTGATTTAAATACTTTTTGTTCTCATTTATACTGACAAATTTGAGCTGGATCAGGTAGGAGGACCTACATATTTAATAAAACATTTCACAAAAAATTAGAGAAAGTGTCATTTTATCAAAACTAAAAGATTGCTTTCTGAAAATATTGTAAATACACGAAAAAGAATTATTTGAAAAGGTTTGGCTAGACTTTGAATCTAAGCAGCTAACATTCAACAAGGGCTATGCAAAGACTATGAAAATCCAACTTGAGTTTCCATTATTAACCATTAATCTTAAAATAGATGAATCCACAGACACTGGAATCATACACTGATAATTTAATATAAATGTATTAGACTTGCTAATAATATTCTGCCAAAGACTGTTTTAAGTATCTGAAAATAAAAAAAAAAAAAATAAGAAAGCACAGACTAATTCATAGTAATAAAATAATTTTAGACAGCATCTTAGTTTGGGTAAATATGTTTTCTGTTACAGATTTTCAAAAGACAAAAATTTTTTTAAGTGTTCTTCTTAAGCTTCTATTGTATTTTTACTTTATTGCTGGTGATTTCTACTTTTGACTAGCTAATGGGAATGTATTTTTTCTCTGTATTGCTATTACCTCTTCCTGCTACTTTCCAGGTCACTAATTTTTCTGCTTAGAGTTCATTCTGCTTAGACCGATATGCTGTCTTTTTTAATGAGGTTATTTCTGGGTTATTAGCCTTCCTGTTATATGATACCTTATGTGAAAGATCTAATTGATGTAAATCAAACATAGCTTGCAGAAAAAAATCAAGATGATCCTTTAGATATTTTGTAGTTTCATGTGTATCTCAGGAATTTTGTATTTAAAGCTACTTTTTAGACAAGAGGGCTATATGTGGTAAATAACACAAATAAATCTTTTTTTATTCATACATTAACAGGTTCAAAGAAGTGGAAATTGAAGAAATGCATTGGCATTTTGGTTTGCTGAATAAGCTTTAGATGGAAATTGCACTGAAAAGTATTTAGTGGGAGGGGTTTAATTGTACAGTTCAATAACCTCAGTAGCATTTTTTTATTAAAGCATTCTTACATAAGCCGTTAAGCTTTAGGTTAATTTTTACTGTTATGTCCTGCTTATATTTAAAAACAGAGTTTGGAAATACAACTAAGGCTCTGCTATACCTTGTTAACACTTTTAAGTGGATTACATGTATGCTGCCTTTTTAGAATTATTTTTGATGCAAATTTTGCAGCCAAGAGGATTGTGTTGTTATTTTACATGAGTTAACAGCTTGTTGTTTGCCAGTCGTTTTGCTTGTGGCAATCCTTAGTGTCAAAGGGAACTGTGTGTCTTTTGTATAAACATTATAATTATACAGGAAAGTAAAATGTGATCTATTCTTTCCCACATTGGCTTTCCCCTCCTTTACAATCTGATGATTTTTTTGCCTCAGCTGAAATGTCCTAGTTCAGAGATACGTGAGTGACTTTTATGTATGTACTGTTTTATATTCTTCTATAGTACCTGTGCATGTTTTACATAAAATACACACAAAAGACATGTTGTTTCTTGCAAAAATATCTGGCACAATATAGCCCAATTTATCTAGCTGTGAATGTGTAGATCTGTATTGTGTTGGAATTTAAAGTTTTCTTGCCAGCTGTCAAGGTTTTTGTTTATTTTTTACTTTGCCTGTGGTTTAGGGTTGCATTATATAGCAGTGTCAACCTCTGCTGCCACACCTTAGTTCTATTTAACGCAAATACAAAATTGTTTTCTGTGCAGAAAACTGGGACAAAATCCCATTTTGATCAGCTTTACAGTTTCATAATGAGAGACAGTCTCTAATAAAAAAAAAAGCCTTTCAAGCTAATAGGATACATTTTGTTTTGCTTTTGCTCAGAGCTAGCAAGCTGTCCATTAGTATTCCCGAATCCCTAGAATTATTTTGCTTTCCATGAACTTGGAAAATTCCTGATTTGGAGGAATACAAACATAAAAAAATGTTGGACTATTTGCTAAAATTTGTGCTGATATTCTGAGCCTGCTTAGAGTCAACAACGTATTTTATTTGAACCTGACTGGTCTGTTCTTGAAACAAATTAGATTTATTTAATTTGTGTTTTCACACAAAAATTTTTGGTGAATTTTTGGTGAACAGTAAGTTGTGTGAGAAATTGTAGTGACTAAAAATATACATAACAGAAAATTACATCAGTCTAAGCAACAATTTAATATTTACTTTCTTGTTGCTAATGAATACGGAAGAAATCTCAACAGTTCAAGTAAAGACATTTCCCTGCTGAAGGTGAGTTAAGTGAGATGATAATAATGTCAGCTGATTTCCAAGGAGCCAGAGTTTTGTGGTTGTCAAATCCAGACATGTTTTGGCAAGCAGAGCTAGTTGGTAGGTTTGAATATAGTGATTCCAGCCTGCCATTTGGACATTGCAGGTTTAAACAACTGGCATTACTTTCACTGATGTAGTTTTCCCAAAATTTGCTGCATGGTTCATGAAATTTGAAAGTACTGACATTGTTGTTGTTTAATTTGAACTAAGAATCTCAAAGGACATAGAAAAAGACCCTGGCAAACTGCATTTGATGAATAAACTGAGATGTTAAAATTTATTTTCTTCCAGCATGTAAATTAGAGGGAAAAAAGGGAAAAAAAAATAAAAATAAAAAAGGAAAAAAGCTGACACCTGGATTCCCTCTGCAACATAAAGCTAATCCAGACTGACAGCTGCTTGGGAAATCTTTTTACAGATACATCTGATATAAAAAATACTCTTGGGAAAGGTGTTGGACAGTGGCATTGTCTGGCATGTCAGACAGGTGTATTTCTGTTTCTAAAGCTACAGAAAAACTCCTGCACTGGGTGAAGGTGAGTGAAGTTGTGAGTCCTCTGGCAGGCTCTTTCTGCAGCCTCTTACTGCCCTGTGGAGCCGTGACTGCCTTTACAAAGGTCCTTTACAAAGTCCATTCATGTCGTACCAATATTGCCTCTCCCACTTGCAGCCATGAAACATCCTCCCAGCAGAGTCTCCTTTTTCAGCAGTCACAGAGGTGAAAGGCAGTGCTGCTGCAATTTCAAACAGTCCTGGAAACCTCTGGCTCTTGTGTCCAGGATCCTTGCTAAAATATCTGGTTTAGTCTTATCTGTTAATTCGAGTGTGAGATTGCTCTGCAGGTTACACCAGAACCAGAAATTCTTTAATCCTGGATGGTGTCTCTTGCAGTTTAGCTGTGTCCAGCCCTCGGGAGCAGAGTGGCTCAGGGGGTCTGGGCTGTGCTGTCCCTGACATGATCTGAGGAAGTCTGAGAGAACCTGAACAGAGCCAGCTGTAGCAGTACTCCCCTCAAAGCTGCATGGGCAGAAATTCCTGAGTCTTGCAGAGACTTTGGTCTCAAATGTTGCCATAGCAGGTGTCTGTGTGGAAGGTGTTGAAATCCACCATCACAATGCAGTTGAAACTCCTTTTATTTCTCATTCCTGGCTAGGCAGAGGTCCCCACTGAGGAAGCAAAGCTCTGAAAAATAGCCTTAACTGATGGATTTGTGAGCAGCATGGTCCTAGGGCTGAGCAGGATCCCTTTGGGATAACAATACATCTGCAAGACCTCAAAATTGAATCCTGTAGAACACTGTGTGTACATATGTGTGTTTTACCTAAAATTTCAGCATGCAGGTATATCCTTTGCAATATAACAGAGTAAATCCTTTTCTTCTTCATTAGGCCTTGTGTTTTACTGCCTACAGCAGCTCAGTTCTGTTTAACTGGGGGCTGCTGGCCCACAGCAGCAATGTATGATGGTCTGAAAATAGTTTATTTACCAAGTTCCATCAATTCTAAAGTTTATCTGATGATTTGTTATTTTAAGAGTAGTATATTGATAACAGAGCCTGTGGTAAAATGCTGCTGGAAAATAGGATTTTTTTTATTTATGCGTTCTTTTACATAGTTTCTGTTGCTTGCACACATCTACATGCAGTCACACAACTACTGAGTGCTGGAAGGTCTGTGCATTGCTCAGTGACACAAGACAGGCACTGTAAAACTTCAAAAGCATGTTTTCATCTCTTTCTTGTCACAAAGGAGGTGGGTGGCAGGCTGTCCCCAAACTGGCCTGTTAAGCTCACAACAAATGTATCCAAATTCATCCTCATAATGCTTGGTGTGGGAAAACAGTCTGAAGCAGCAAATATTAGTAGCTTGTTTGTCAGAAGTATAACTGAAAACAAATGATGAAATTTTTAGTGCTTTCAACTTGTATTTGTTTCACTTGTTAGTGGTATTAAATCAATAGTTTACATCTGGCTGGTCGTAGGGTTTGGGTAGTATTAACATTTGGGTCAAACAACATAGATTTATTCACAGCATGTGGGGATAAAAAGGGTGATGTAACTGTTCTTTCCACACTTTTCTGATCCATACTGAAACAGTAATGAGAAAGTAAGTGACTGTTTTTTTCCTTCTTTAATAATTGTTTGAATTCCTTAGATGTTTCATTACCTTGGGTATTTAAGAGGCAGCTTGCTTGTAACTTAAAGTCTGCCTTTGAAGGACTTCAGCCCTTTTCCCATGCTTGAAGGAATGCCCACTAACCACCACACTCCTCTGCAGTGGAACATGTGTTTTTCTTTACATTGTAGATTTTAAAAGGCTGAATCTTCAAAGTTGATATTTTAGCAATTTTTGCTTTGTTTTCAATCAGGAAAAAAAAAAAAAAGCTATTCCCTTTCATTAATATTCTAGTCCTGGATTAGGGCTCTGGGTTTAAATGAGCAGAGGATTTGTGAGGTTCAGACACTTGGAGTTTCAATCTTACAGGAGAACAGGTGTGATGATTCAGGAAATGTCATTGATATACCTCCTGCTAGAAACACTTTTGTCTTTGGGTGGTTTCAGTTTCAAATAAATTTCTGGACATTTGGAAGGAATCCTCTATTTCACTCTGCTTCTGTTCCTCTCAAGGAAATCTTTATCTTCAAATAAAGATGTAATGAGGGCGTGTTTAAGAGCTCCTTAAAGTGTGAAAGTGTTGGTGCAAATATCTTGAGTCTTCCGAATTCAGTGGTGAATCCTTTTTGTTTTGTTTGAACACAAAGGAAAGGAAGTTGCTTACCAAATTTATGGAAGTACTTAAACATGTGCTTTTTCAGGTGTGTGAAATGGTTGGCACTTACATCCAGGTCTGTACCATAATCAAATAAAACTTTAATCCAGAAGAGTCTTTAAACTACTCTTTCTGAGTAATTTCAGCTGTTGTATCTGCCTGCCTGTAAAAGATGGTTAATATTACCATTCACCTGGGAACAATCTTCATTAATAAATTTTGATGAAATTCCATTCAGTCTTTTCATCTGTGCTTGATACAGAATTCTGCAGGTGCAGTCAAAGGTGAAATTGGGAGGGAAGAGAAGGAAAAAAGAGTGTCTGACTTCACAGTAGAAGGTTTTTCCCTTTAGGTTTTAACATACTGAGATATAATTTTGAATGTTCACTCTTTTCCTACTGCAGCACCAAAACTAGGCTTTCAACAGGCTCTGATAATATCAAATGGGAACGTTTTTTCCCTGTGTTGATAGTAATGAAATACAATAGAGATAATTTCAAACTTGAAAACACAAGCCATGGTTCAGAATGGAGATGTTCAGTTTTAGAGTATCCATCTTTTTGTCATTTATATTTCACAAGTATGTAAAATTCTGGGAATTCTGACTCACTACTTCTATGACTTATGTACAACCCAAAAAAAGAGAAGATAATGGAAAGACCTCATCTGCCTATTAGTAATCAAAATAATAGAAATCTAAGCCTCATCTCTTGCTCCTCTGTTTATACCAAGATTCAGTAGTCTGGAGGAGTCCTGAAGATCATATACCTTTTGTTCAGTTCCCTACTCAGCAGAAATAACAACGCAAAGAACATTTCATTTTCCAGCCTGTGAAATTGTTTACTTATTGGTTATAATGCCTTTTATTTCAGGGATTCAGATCCTTCTCCAGTCAGGTTTGTGCCAAACTGTGGCCACTGGAGCCCCTGGTACCATGTGTACACACACAAGATGTGTGTTGTGCCTCTCCTGGCAATCAGCCCTGGGGGAGCCTCCAGGAGACAACACCGGGAGCAATCTGGAAAGACTCACAAGTTGTTGCCTGACATTTGGCAGCTAAAATTACCTCAGATTCATGAAGACACCCAAAGAAGTTGCTCTCCTCTTAACGAAGGTGCAGTGATCAGTGATGTGCCAAAGATGGGCAGAGGTAGTTGCAAAAGCCTGGCTTTTTTTAAGGAGGGAGTTTTCTGCCCTAGTGATTTTAGGAAGTAGTGAAATATTTCTAAAACTTTCGAAAGAAATTCCCATTATTCTCATTTCAAATCTGATAAAAAAGTGATCATAGCACCTCCCTCCCCACCCTGGATTCTTCCAGAGGGAAAGGACAGATGAGCCAACAGATGAATATATTTAGTCTTTAAGTGTTTTAGAACTTTAGAATCATCAGCTTTGGGTTCATCCACAGATGATGAAGACTCAAGATAATTTTGAGTGTCATGTGAAAGAAGATTCTACTTTCATTGAGTTTTTAAGCTTAAAAATGTGAATATTTTAATTTTTCTCAGTATTTTCTACTGCTTTCTATCGAAGATACTGAATGGACCAAATTATGCTACGTGCCCCATGAATGCCAACTAGCTCTTTATCCACCTACCACTGGAATATTATAGGTCAATTTAGCAAGATCGTTAACAGGAACCATTTTTATTCCCTTTGCTCCTATTTCAAATCCCAGAAGATGAATTCTTATGCAGTCAGTTCAACATGTAGATGACCAATTTATGCTATAATTCCTAAAACAGTGTGTTTAGAATTTATGCTAGCTATGGCTCACCAGTACCGAGCATTCTGATTCCTTTTCTTGCTTGGATTCTGGAAGGAAATAATATTCATTTTGGTTAACCTGTCTCTCAAAGAAAATTAATTTGTATTTAGACCATTAAAAAAAATAATTAAAAATTAGATTTATGTCAAAAGTTTTCCTGGTCTTCTGGGTTTTCTTGCTGTTTTGTATTGTGTGTACACTTTTTCAGAATGCTGCAGTTATTCCACTGGCATGTAACATGTTCTGCAACTCTTAGAGATATCCTGGGAAAGTCAATTCTACCTACTGTTTTTTTCCAGATTAGATTGGTTTATAAATTGGTCTGGAATGCGAATTTTGTTCTCTAGTGTGGTCTTTCATTAAAAGCTATCTTTACATCATGATAAAACTTTTCTTTAAAAAACAAAATACTTAATTTCATTAATCTGTTTAGCAATACCAATATAATGAGCCATAATATTGATTTTTTTACTTAGGATTTAAAATCTCTATTTCTTTCCACAGAATTAAATGCTTCAAACTGATACTCAGCCTCCTTACAGTCCCCTCTTTAATTTAGTTGTTATAATTAGGCATTAACTGGTGTCGGTGGTATAGCCAGTTACAAGCCATTCTGTTCTGCTTGTCTTGATTATCACAGTTTGGATGTAAAGTAAATTAGAATGAAAGACTATACAGTCCAATTACAGATAAAAGCAGCAAACTCTATGGCTGTAATTAGATGCCAGTACTATTTTTCTTAGATATTCTATCTCTGAGGGCATTTCTTGTAGCTACTTTGCTGAAGCTAATGTTTAAAGATTTTATAAATGCTTTGTGTCTTTGTGGCATCATCATTTGCTCCTTAAACTTTAAGTGGCGTGTTTTGATGTGCAGGATCTGTCTCTATATATTCCTTGCCCATGATTCATTTTTATTTCAAGCTGATGTAATGTGTGATCCATATTATGAGTGTGGGGACCTTAATAAGCAAGAGTGTTAAATAGTTATCATCCACTTACTCAGACCTTTTCCAGTGAGGAGGTACCTGCTTTTTGCCACAACACAAAATAATCCCACTCGTTTCTCTTCTGTCACAGAAGATAAGAGTGGCTGTGCTGGGGGTCCTGCTGTCTCCCACCTGTGTGACTTCTTCACCAGGACAGTTCTCTTCACAGAGCTGTTCTGAGTCTCTGGTACACCTCACTGACAATCACAAATGTTAAATGACACTGCCCAGAGTTGTTCATTAAAAAGAGACTTTTGCTTTTTGGGATATGGGGGACGAAAACACCCTCAACAGGCAGTGGACTCAAGGTCATGTAAAATTTCTTGACTACCACCCCAGCATCCTACAAACCAGCTCTTGTCTTCCTCAGGAGTCTTTGTAAATTGGAATGCAAGCATCCATTAAACAGTGAAAGACAATGTAGATTGGATTGGCTTTGCTATATTTTGCAGAAAAAAAAAAAAAGGCATCTTTATGAATGGAAAAAAAAAGCTTTAGCTCCAAAATCACTGAAAAGTGATGAAACAGACAAGAATCGTTTAATGCTCAGCAAGGTCACTGTAAATACAATATTTTTAATACTTTTACTTGCAAGCAGTTGTGTTAAAACAGTCTGTAGATGCAAGAAATACTTTATGGCCAGAAAAAAATACAAACTCTGCTGTATTCACCTTGTAAGTCCTTGAGGTAAAAAAGAATTACTTTTCAGATAATTTAGGGAAAATCTGGTGTTTGCTGTAGCTGATCAAAAGCACCTGATGGAATAATTTTTGTACTGAAAAATTCAAATGTATGGTTTTGTTATGGGAAAAAACCCTAGATTTAGTTAACATGTTGCTGGAACGCTGCATCAAAATAATTGGCTTCAACTGTTTTGTTTTGGCAAAGTTGTTTCAAGTCTTTCCAGAGCATTCTAAGTATTACCATTAGTGAGTGTTAGTATTACATGTGCTACTAAATATTTCACATGCTACAAAATCTAAAACTATTTGAATCAGAGTAAGTTTGCTGAGGAAACAATACCTTCATGGGTTTTTTTGGTGGGATAATATTTTACTAAGAAATAAAAAATTGTTATTTTGTGACAATTGTGGTTCCCTTTTTTTTATTGAAATAATTGAATAACCAGTTATTGAGTACTTTCTTAGCTCTTTAGCAACCACTAATATTAATTATGTCACTGACTGTACAAAGTGTTATTCTGTAAAGTCATTAAATACCATTTATACATGATAAAATGTCCAAATTAGTACAAATGTGTATCAGTAAGGACAGTAGCAGAAACAATCTCAGACAAGGAGAACGAGGAACATATTGCTCATTACATGTGAAATTTGGCCATTCACCTGCTTGGATGTGAGGTCAGTGTCACAGAGCCTTAGAGATGAACTAAACCTCTGGAGGGGACTTTGGGAGTCAGGCAGCTCCACTGGTGACTCCAGTGGCAGCAACAACTCTCCAACACCGCCTGAATTACACACCTGAAACATCAAAGGCTTCGTAAGAGCTCCACAATGGACTTTACGTTGTCTGGAGACAGGAAATTTAAAGAAATTATATGTGAGTAGCATGATATTAGAGACAATTATTGGGCTGATGTTATAGCTGGCAGTAAAAGAGATTTAAAAAACATACTTGTATTATTGATGTTTCTTCCTTACACGCCGTGTTTGGGTATGGTTTTAATGTACCGGTAGAGCATAAAAGACTCACATTGTTTGATTCTCTAGGGTAAAGTTAATTGGTAATTTAAACAAAAATGATAATCAAAAAAACATTTAGCAAGTTGCATTTTTCAAAGCAATGTTAAAACTTCCTGTTTCACAGCAAAGGTACAGAAAATTATATATGTTGATTTAAGGAGATTCAGTTTTACGTGATTAATTTTCCAAAGATCATTTAAGGTGCAAGCAAAGCATATATTTTCTTGTGAAACTAAATTGGTCCAACCCCTCGCTAATTTTGCCTACAATTAGTTTGGTGTAATTATCATAGCATACAATTTAGTCTGCTTCCACAAAAAAATTATTGTTCACAGGACCATAAAACTCTTTAAAAATTGCTTAATGAACAACTCAGCCATGAGGATGTCTTAGAAGACGAGAACTGCTGTTAAATATGTAGAACATGAAGATGCAATATGTGTACATTGCACATAACAAACTTGGTATAAAACCAACCTCCTGGACACTCTACAGCATGGAAGAGTAGCATGAGGTCACAAAATCAAAGGCTGTATCCAAACATATCGAGCTGAAGCAAGATGATACATGCAAGCTAAGTCTTGATTTTTAAAGGCTTGGATCTTCCACATTAATGTTATCTTACTATGAACTCAGGCTTTGTTTTGGTGGGTTTTGTTTGGTTTGGTTTTTTTGATGGTGGTGCTTTTTTTTTTTGTTTTTAATGAAAATGGTGCCATCATTCATTTGGACTGAGTTACATACTAATAGTTAAGGTAACATTCATTGGTGCCACTGCTTCCTAAAGCTAGAAGACCCACATACCAAGCATGGTGATTTTGATTTCTTTTTTCCAGTAGAGGAAATTGAGGAAACTTCTGCCAGACTTGAATCATCTGACAGTACAGAACTGAAGATAAGTCCATAGCAAGAATATTCAGATGTCTATACAGCACCTGTACATTCACCAGGATTGTTTCATATCATATTTTTGCTGCATAAATCCACAGAGTTATCTTCTGATTTGCAATACTTATGCTTTGCTCATAAGAGAAAGCAAACCAGATTTCTTCTGTCATTGCTTCTTACGAAGACTGAGGAAATTTTCCTTTATTTCCTCTGTAGGCAGTGGTGAAGAGAAACATACCTGCTCTTATTGAACCTTTTTTCCCTCCCTCAATTTCAAAAGCAAGAAGAAAAAAAAAAGAAAAGTATCTAGCACATGGAGTTTTATAGGTACAGCCAGAGTGACACACCTTCCTGAGCTCTCAGCTTTGTGAGATGAACCCTCTCCACTGACATCTCAAAGGGTGTAGAGAAAGTGATAAAGAACTCATATTTCTGTAACCGTTGACTTTCAACACAAAAGTTGCTGATATTTTGTCTCCTGTTATGGAAACCAGTGCTGGGGAGGCATTCCTTGGAACCAGAGTGTTTTGTGGGACGGCTCTGTAGATAGGTCTGGATTGACTCTATGTGTGTAGTATAATCCTATTGAAAAACAGCTCCCAAACTTGCCAAAGAGTCTGAAATGATGTTGCCAAAGAGAGATAAATAGTCCCTAAAGAAAACCTCAGATTTTAGGTGAGGTTTAAACCACATGGTGTTTGTATTACATCTCCAAAATTAGTGGAAAAGAATAATTTTTCTCTTCATTTAGCGAGAAAAGCTTGAATCTACCTCTTAACCTATGCATTTCCTATAGCATCTTACCACCATACCAGCATGATGCTCACTTAGGATTTCTCCTCTTTAAAAACCTTTTGCCTTAAACCACTTTTATGGGTTGAAATCTGATCATGATTTCCCACTGCCAGAACATATTAAGAAACCTGTTTCCATTGCCAGTTTGTAGCAGGGAATATGTAATTGAGCTTCAAAATATTGTTTCTATTCTAAGTTTTGTCAACAGTGTACAATAAAGTCTTTTGGGTGAGATTTTCAAGATGCACATGACATTAGCCAAAATAGTGTCAGTCATAAAAGTCCCTTTGTCTTTAGTGGACTAAAAGGTAAATAGTGCATTTTTTTTTTTAATTGTCATTTATTTTAGTACTTTGTGGCTTCATAAGATCCTATTTCATTGGTTGCCATACAGCCAAAACATCTTGTGCACGACTCAAGACCTCTTTCCCTAGAAAACTAATGGAGTACCTTTTGGAAACCTTCCAGCTAATAGTCTGCTCCAGATGGTGCTGCTTGCAACTTCTAAGAAGCACAGGAACAGACAGCAAGTGCCTTATTCTTTCTGTCAAATAAACAATCCATGTTTTGGTAGGTTGGGATGTGGTAAAAATAAATCAAGCTTCACAAGCATAAGCCGTAAGCTGAACTTGTAGGTAGAACTGTTGGACTTTGGAGGTCAAGTTGCCTACTATCAAGTTCAGAAAGGAATTCCAGATAATACCTTTGGTCAGCCAAGTGGTAGGCTCAGTTTCTAGCCTGGCTTCTCTCTAAGGGAAAAAGAGCCATGCTTTAAAAAGTGATGCCTGGAGGTGACAAAACTAGCAGGGTCATGGCTACTGTTTAAAGAGCTCCACAGCTCATCTCTGCCAGTTCAGATACTGGGAGTCTAACCGTGATTTATTGTGATGCAACTGTGTGCAGTCTGAAAGTGTGGGGAAATGCAAAACCTTCTGTTTGCTTAAGTGACAGTACATTCACCATGGTATCAAAGTGGTCAGTCTGTAAGTGCAACTAACAATTTGCTTTTTCCTGCTTATTTATTCCTTGCATACTGTAAGTAAAGATCTATCAGCAATTCATGAGAGCTAGACTTTGAAAAGCATTGTTATGAGTCTGTTGTGTAGAAAACAATGGTATAATTGAGATTATTTGTCTATTTCATAGGAAGAGTCACAATACCTGTAAATATGTTGATTCTATCTTTAATTCTTTGTTTTCCTTGTGCATATCATTTTCTTGGTCTTTCAGAAAGCTTCAAAATAGCAGTAATTAATCTTTAGTGATACTGAGTAGTCTATTAGCTATGAATAATAACTTTTACTTTCACTAAGAGGGTTTTTTTTTAACCTCTGAGGAATGCAAAGTATTGTTCTCAATTAGTTATGATGATGAGCGAAGTATAAACCGTAGTCATGGGAAAGATACCATAAGCAACTCAGACCAAATGTTTAATTGGCAGAGACTGGCCCTGTTCCATGTTCTGTGTGCAGTTATAGCCACCTTCCTGAAGACTAGATTTTGCCCTTGTAGACAGTAATTTGAGATTTTTTTTGCCTATAGATGTTTTTTCTCTATGTACTAGTGATTGTCTGCACAGCTCACTGCAGCTGTACCTGGGTATCGGGCTCAGGGACAAAACTCACTCTTTTTGGACATGCAGCAGAGAAGGATTATAGGAAACTTTCATATTCCATAAACAACTACTTGATGAAGCAAAGAATTACATTAATCTCCCTTGCACTTTATAGATCTTATGTTTGAATCTTTCCACAGAAAAGAATGGCAACATGACATAAAAATTACGTTGGAATCAAGAGCAGTCCCTGGTGTTAAAGATTTTTCTCTCTGTCATCCCACACGTTACTTTCACCTACAAGAATGACAGTCATGACTATTTATGTTGGAAACTCTGCACTTAAGTCTCCTGGAATTTACATGACCCAAATATTTAAACAAGTGGTTTTAATATTTTACAGTCTTTTAAGTGTCAGATGGAGTTCAAATTCTTATTTTGATTTGGAATATGATTTTACCTAATTTCATTGAGGAAATTGGCTCAATAATTTAAGGTTGGGAAGGGTAGTTTAAAATTTGTAAATACTACAAAAGCTTATATCACAGTTTAGTAGCAGTTTATTGTTTAGAGCAACTCTACTTCTTTCCAACAGTAGAAACAATGCAAGTTACAAGAGATTTCTAAAAGCATGTATGTATATCTGTATACACATATATATACATATGTGTAAAGGCATTTATACATATGCACATTCAGTGTATGTGTATTTTGTATACAATAAATGGTATCAAACCAATGTGAAAAGTAGTAAATAATAAGAATAGGACCAGGAAAAAAAAATCAAGAAATAAAAAAGAAACCAATAACTATTCCATTCATTCTGAGCACATCACACAGAATTGCATTAGGAAAAACAATAAAAAATGTGCTTTTCATCTGATAGTAAAAAACCCCAATAAAATAAAAATGAGATCCATTAATGAAAATAATGGATTTTATCCAAACTAGTTAAATACTTAGCTTTTTTTTTTTTTTTGATACAGTACTTTCAGCTAAATACTGGGTTGCTAGTGTGCAATTAGGACCAGTGTATAAGTTTAAGAACAAGATGAATTTAGATAGATAGATGGATACATTCTTAATGATTCCAGGATAGTTGTGGTTAAAAAAAACCAAAAAAGAAACTTTTTTGTTGGATGGCATCTTAAAATGAAATGGCTAAGACATTTTGGAATGTGTTAAGTCCTGAGGAAATGGATTAATGGGCCAGCAATGTGATAGTATTACCTAAAGGCAGTTTGGTTTAAGAGATACTTCATTTTTGGTCACAAAATTCCTCCTGTGGTCTGAGATTCTGGAATCCCTTCAGCTGACAAGTTGAAGTTATTGTTTTCAGAAATAATGGATTAGAAACTAGGTTATAAAAATGCATTTACATTGATGAAACATTTTCTGTCTTTACTTTGTCTCATTTTGGTTTTTCTTGTGTGTTTTCCTCCGTTTTGTCTTTTGTGTCCTGAAAGACTAGATGTGATTAGAAGTTAAATTTAAATTGCATAGATAAATGATTAACTTATTAGAAATCACAATTCACAACTTAATTTATCACATGCCTCCCTAATTTTTCACATGGTGATTACAAATGGGGGCTATATGAAAAATTTGAGACATATAAGATAAATTGCAAACCCACGTGATAAATGTACTTATCATGCACCTTTTGGCAGCTTTACCTCCTCTCTGCTTGCTCATCCATCTCTCCTGGGACTTATGGAGAAACCTATGAGCAGAGTCAATAAATCACTGAAATTTTAAAATCAAATTCTGCTAGAAATATTTTATCCCCTTTTTTCCAGGTGGAGATTTGCCTTCTCCAGTGTTGTTCTGTGCAGTTCTGTGGTCATTGTATGGTCGGTACATTCATTGTATGGTTGATTGTGGAACGTGGTGATTCCTGACATTCTGAAGGAATCCAGACTTTGCTTTCTCACACATTTCCTGCAGGATACTTATTATACACATGGAATGAGACATCTCTGAGTGTTCCTACTCTGGAGCTAGCTAGTTCTGTGTGTAATGGAGCTTTTCTTCTGGATCATAGTTTAAATTGTATTTTACATGCCTGTGATGTAATTTCCAGAAGTTTATCACTGAGCTGTACTCAAAAGTGAATTCAGAGAGACTTTTCTAAAACCAAAGTGCAACTTTTATAAAGAGTGGTTATGCAAAACAAACTGCAAATGATTTAACATAATAAATAAAGGGTTTTTTAAATCTCTCTTTGTATGCAAACTGGGAAAAAAACTTTGTACATGTTTCAAAATAACTTCCTTAACTGGGAAAAAAACTATTGGAAGGGGAAAAGGTAAAGGGAAAAGGTAAGGGGAAAACTCAGTAAAAATAATTAAAACACACTAGGAATCTTCTATTTTTAACTATTATTGGTATTTCAGATATATTACATGTCATATATATTCACATATATTTAAGTGTAATATAGTATTATGTTATTGTTATTATTTATATCATAAATGTTTATGTAATGTGTGTAATTTCATACATTATGTATATTTTTAGATATTTCAGCATTATGTAGACATTATAAGAGTAACTTTATTTTTCACAATGGACAGAGCAATGTTACAGTTCCTGTAAAACTGCTTTGAGTTTTAGTTTGTCAACTCATTTACATAAAATTTTTTTCCTGTACAGGGAAGAATGATTTCTTCATGTCTTTATATTCTTTGGATAGTAGTTGAACCAGATGAGAGAAATGCTTCTTTTGGCACTTCCCCAAAGAGAAATATAGATTTTGATGTTGGCAAAGATGACTTCAGCAAATAATGCACATAAAAAGCCAGCATTTCATGCAAGTTCATAAGGAAAAACTACAGAATAGAATAACTTTTATGAAGAAATTCTATGTCTTACTTGGTGAATAGGTCCCTGTGCTACCATAATAATGCCCAGTTCTACAACTACAAACACTTATTTGTTCAAAGTGAATATTAACATTGTAATTTACTATCTAATTACAATTTTATAGTAATAACTGAAAATGTGTTGTTAAAAAGCATTGCATTCACTGCCTCACACTCTCAGACTGTTGTTAGCAGCATCGTGTGTGATTTTTGCCAATCCAAAAGGATTCATAGAAAACATTCATGTGGATTTTTCAAAGTTTCATGCTCAAACCCTTTTATAAAAAAATGTTTTAGAAAGCTGCTCTAAATGCTCCGATATCACAGTGATGTTGCAGCTGGGGAATAATTTCTGTGAGCTTTAATGGAGCAGGATTGAGCCCTGTGAACAATCAGTTTGCATGGCAAGTGTAAAAGTCCTTTGCATTTTGTATCTCAAGGAACAATATATCTCACTAATTTGAATGGTTGCAAAGGAATGGGTTAATTTTGTAAAATGTTGTTATTTTTGTCAGCTAACCTGAAAGACTTTTCACTTAAATTAAAAGAATTAAAAGCCAACTGAAAAAATTTGATGTAGTATTAATATTTAGAAATAAGGCATTCATAAAATGTTAGCTGGTGGCAATTATTACTAAAATATGGGATTTTTTTAATAGAAAATTATTGTAAAAGAACTGCAAAAATAAGTTTTACTAGTGATATCACTGGTGTACTTAAAAAAATTGTACTGACTTAATCAAAATTTATATCAACAGGAAAATTTTCAGGAAAAGTTAAGTCTATTAATTTCCATTTATTTGATGTTTACATAAATTACTATTGTAGTAAATTATATTTAAAACTGTTATTAACAATAAAAATAATAATTTATAATTTTGCTATGATTATAGTGCAGATTGAAAAATGACTGAGGAGTTTCAGGGTGTAAAAATTGTGATACATCTCAGATAAAAGTATGTGGTACTTGCCAATAGAGACCTCTCTCTTGTAAGACCTAACCTAGCTAATTATAGCATTATATTATAGATTATTATATTAGATGCTTGTGGTAAAGATGAAGTATGCCTGTGGATTTCTTCACATACCTGGACTGTGTGTGAGTACTTACACATACCTCTTTAATAAATATCTGTTATGGGCTTCATAGAGCATTTTTTTTTTTTTGATAGGCAAAAGAAAGCAGTTTTGCAACTTAGAACTTCATGTCTTTAATCATAAAGCTGAAAGTGCTGTCATAACTCAGCAGTCAATTATTGTTTCATATTCAATATGAAGTATTGTGAGTTCCACTGATGGTATCAGGTTGCTGCCTGGTAGAGCACACTGTGATAGGCTTTTCCCACTGTCTGTGGATAAATGCTGTAGCAAACCCCAAGCTATTGTGTGCTATTTACAGAAGAAATTAATCATTCCTTCTTATTATCAATAACGTTCAAATGTAAATTTCCTTCAGACACAAGAGTGCTTTTTTTATGACATTTCCCCTAGAAAACCTTTCTGCTGGTCTTGCTCATGAGAGAAAGGTGAGGGAGCACCATGACCATCATTCCCAATCTTCCTCTTGTCATTTATGCCATCACAGAAAGAAAGGCTCCAGAGTTCAGATGGGAGAAAGCTAGCAGTAGCTTGGGGAATAGTTGATATTTAATTGATTTTGTTGCTTTGCTAAATTGATTGTTTTCTTGCTAAGGAAATGAACAACAGTGCACCATTCTTTATTGTTATCAGCTGATTGTACTTGTTTTACTGCACAATTTTGCCAGAGAGTGGTTTTTGCAAATATTGTGCAGTGGAATGAGTCTGAACTAAAATGGGTGCAAATGTTTAACGTTCACAATGCAGCATGCAAAAAAGCCTAAGAGAATTTGCAGATAACTTTGCTTAGATAAGCAGTTTTTGAGCTATCATAAGATACAGAGGTTCAGCCTCATGAAATTGTGCATGGAACAGACTGGGTTTGTTGAAGAGCAAACTGGCATCTGTGTAGCTGGTTAGATGTGAGGTGCTGCCATTTTCAGCGGAGGCAGATACAGGTGGCACTGGGGTAGGCAAGCAGCTTAAGGGGACAGTCAGGGGGATTTTCAAGAGATGATAGAGGTTTTTCCATCTAAGCAGAATACAATTCATTAACCAGAACAAAACCAAGCCAAGTGCCTGTGCTGCATGTGAGGAGTGGGGCTCTGTCCCTGGGGAATGCTGTTCAAAAATCATTAGACAGTTGTGGGAAGGGCTCCCTGAAAAGCTAATGTGTGAGAGTCTGCTGGGAATCCTATCTTTTTGAGGGGTATGAAATCTTTTTGTAGGGAAATGCCTTATTTCTCATTCTTCAGAGTGACTTTGTTTCTGTGAAAATCCTGCTACGATAGCTGCAGTCATCAGAGGGACGTTTGCTTGTAAGGTCATCTTCTGTTGAAAGTGTTTTGTCACAGACTGGAGAGAGCTACTTTCACTGCCAAAAAGCCACTTTAAAAGATTGACAAGAGAGATTAGAGAGGATACAGAAATTTTGGAAGACGTTCTTTTAACCTTTTAGTACCGTCTTGGTCCCATCTTGGCAGTAGCGATTCTAAGGCAGAATTAGTTAGGAACCAAGCATTTCAGAAACTGTGTTACTTTTCTTTTCTTTCTCCTTCTGTTTGGGGTATCAATTAACTGTAATTTCACCAGGGCAGTAAAACAAGGGAGTAAACAGTAAATAAAGAGCAAGCAAAATTAAAAACAATAATGAACCTTATGAATACGAGTGTTATAATGTTTGAAATGCATTTATTTTGGAGCTCTGCACATTCTGGGAAAACATGACGACTTTGTGAATGCATTGTCTCATTTTACATTGCAGAGACTCTGTTTATTGGCCCTGGAGGCTAACAAGGAACTGACACCTGTGCCCAAATGTTTTCCAAACCTTGGCAGCAACAGGCACGTTCATTATGCAGCAGAGTTGTAGATCCATGTGTCCTCAAGGTGGGGGAGAGGAGCAGGATTTGCCCTTGCAAGGAAAAACAGGTTAAGTAGCAAAGTGCCAGGGGCAGTGGATTTACTGACATGGTCAATCATCATGGAAGAAGATCATGGTGCTTCTGTGTCTGTGCACCACTGTAGTAGTGCCAACTGCTATTTAGGGGAAGTTTGTTTTGGGAAATATTTTGGGCACAGGAGAGCTCATCAGAGCTGGGTAACCTCAAAACATTCCATTTCTCTATCAGTTAAAGGAATTAAAAAATAATAGTGACTTTTAGATCTTATCTACAAATTGTATTTGCATACTGTGAAGAGAGTAGGTTTAGATCAGATTTTGTAAGAAATTGTTCCCTGTGAAGGAACTGGCACAGGTTGCCCAGAGAAGCTGTGGCTACCCTGTCCCTGGAAGTGTCTGAGGTCAGGTTGGATGGGGCTTGAAGCAACCTGGGATTGTGGAAGCTGTCCCTACCCACAGCAGGGGTTGGACCAGGATGGTCTTTAAAGTCCCCTCCAACCCAAAGAATTTTCTGATTTTGGGATGGGAAAGCATTCATTGTTTTTTTTGGCGCCCCTAAATAAACATTAACAGAGAAAGGTGAAACAATACTGATGTGTCCTGCATTAAATAAGGTTTGTGAATATTTTGAATTATCTAAAATATAGTTTAATGAAAACTTAGACAAGAAAACACAGTTGTGCAATCCCCAGGGTTTGGCAAAAGAGAGATTAGTGTTTTACCTGTTGATAAGATCAAGGTTGATTACTTTAGAAAAATGTCAGTTTTTCATTAAAAACCATTTTCCATTACATTGTGGTCTGCAATGTCACTTCCATGGTTTCTGTGTGGCTATATCTACAATAAGGGTAGACTTTCATTAAAGTAAGGCCTGAAGCATACACAGGTAGATTTTATTTTAAATAGGACCATCTATGTAGATTATAAGAGGAAAGTTCTGTAAATGTGGTATTTCAGAAGCACTGGGAAGCAATTAGAATCATCCATTTAGTGAATTTTGGTGGTCAGAAAGGCATTAGCTAGGATCAGGTTTACTCATTCATCATACCCAGTTACTTATGGATAAACAGAGTGATATGGTGTCTTGCTAATTCTCATTATATAATATAATTGTGTTCTTGAGATACTGTTAAAGGCCATTTCCAATTACCATTGTATGTAGGAAACACAGGTTAAAAACATTGAGGTTAAGTGTGACACAGCAAACACAAAGCAATTGGGTTGCTGGTGCGTGGGCTGCATTGGGAGCACAGTTATTTCTGTGTGTGTGCTCTGCAGGAGAACAAGTTTGTGCATTGAAAACTTGAACAGACCGTGACACCAACAAAGGTATTTGACTTTTTAAAGATAGAATTCTAGATGCCAAGCTCACTGGGTTCATGCTACTGCCCAGATGAGTTTGGGAGTGTGCCAGGAAGCTAAAAGCAGTTGATAAACCCTAGAAGAAAAGTAGTAAATCAAAAACAAGAAAGCTTTTGAAAAATTTAAAAATTGTATGATTTTGAAAAAGAGCTTGATTGCCTCACAGAGATTGCTGTGTGCCAGCATATTAATGGTCAGACCCTGAGAGCTTTGCACTTTGATTCTAATGAATGTCCCAGAAATTTGGATGTTTATATGAACATTATCTCTGTGTAAAAAGGTGAGCTTAAAACCTTAACTCTGCTGGGGTTTGATGTGTATCCTTTACTCTAGACTCTGCATTGATGGGATTATTCACATGAATGAGGTTTAGCTGGCTTAGTCCCAACATTTATGTGATGGATTATTTGATGCATTTGCTCCATCATTGGTCAGAATAATTTCAGCTGGGTTTTGCTGTGTGCACTGGAACTCACTTTCCCATGAGACAGTAAGTAAGGAACATGGGTTAAATGCTGCACTATTCTTCCTTACCAAAAAGCAAGAGGCAGATCTCAGATCCTCTCTTCCACTGCTTTTAACTTCATTTAGGAGTGTGATCTGATACTGAATTGTTCTCTAATTAATTAAATAATTAATAAATTGCTTCAAAGACAAGATCCCAATGTGCCACTAAGCTACCCTTCCTGGAAGCACAAAAGTGCTGGATTCTTGCTGGGTCTTTGGGGCAAAAGAGAATGAAAAGCTTTCTATAGGCTTTATGTACATCTTTATTATGTGTTCTTGAGATGTTTTTGTGACCACTTACTAATATTCTTGTCTCCTTCTGTTCACAATGCCTGTAAGATAAAAATGACCTCATCATACTTCTGGCCATTCATATCCCTTTTTTCTCTGAGTTTAGTCTGATTTCTTGGCATTATGGGTATGTGGATGATTCATTTCAAAAACATTGTCAATTCCACGGGTATCAAAAGTACTATTAGAATGCAATTAATGTTCACATACCTAAGTACCTGCTGAATTGTAGCTTTATGTATTCAGAAATATGATGTACTTGCAAAGTCCAAGGATTTCAATCCACATCAGTTGAACTGTTCCTATTCTCAGTAATGAGATTTTGAAAAGGGTCTGCATGAAAAAGGTTTAAGCTACTTATGCAATGGCCAGTCTCAGAAAGTGCCTGCAAAAATGGTCACACATTGGGAAATTAGTGTTATTAAAGAGCAATTCAAACCTGAAAACTACAACAAATGCCACAGCAGTCATCACAACTTGTATGCCATAGGCTTTTCATGACTGTGCTTCTAATTTATCAGTTCTCTTGCATCAAAATCAGTTAAATAGGTATATGGTTCATTATTACATTCAGAAAACTGCATTAAAAGAAAACCTTGCAGCTGGAATGTTAGTAATACTTGATTAAGGTAAGAATTAAGTTAGTAGCTTTAATTCATCTCCTTTGTCTGTGGTTATAGTGCTGCACCGTGTTCTGTGTTGGAGACTGCAGGCTATAGAATTTGACTCCCAATTCTCATGCTCATTCACTCTGTTTCCATTTAAGCTGTTTAATGGAGTACTGTTACAGCATTTTATTTCACGTAATTCCTCCACCCAGTCTCTACAGTAATATAGTTTTAATGGGTTTTTTTGGGATTTTTTTTGGCTTTTTTTTTTCCCTCTCCACAGCAGCTTGTCTGATCTTGGCATTATTTCCAAAACTTGGAAGACAAAAGAGGAGGAGGCTGAGAACATACTGAGGTTCACAGTGGCAGGAAAAAGATCAGACTGGATCTGGGGAGGATCTGCCTGGATTCAAGGAAAAATAAATTTGCTAAGCTTTGAACCTCCAGAGCTGTTCACTCTCCTGTTTATATAGCTTTTCAAGACCCAAATGGAAAAAGCCATGAGAAATCTGATCTGAATTCTGGTCTGACCCTGCTTTGAGCAACAGATTGGACTGTAGGCCCAGCAAGGGCCCCTCCGATCTAAGTGATGCCACAGATCTGTAAGAGTATTGCTGGGGCTCTCTGCTATAGCTGTGTAAGTTGCTAATAAGTATTAGAGAATTGGTTTTCTTTATTTTTCCACTCCAGTTTTGGACTTGCCTAATTTCATTTATTGAAGAGAATTGTCCCTCAGGTTCTATACTTCATTACTTTCCTTCTTTTACAATTCCAGCTTCCCCTCCTTGCCTCTGTTTCTTATACCTTTGCCCTCAAGTTTTGGAGTGCAAAAACATTTAAAGGATTGAGTTGCCAGATTTTGCTAACCCTAGTAAAGCATCTTTGTTGCATTTTTGAAAGGAGCTGTTTTTTAGCTAAAACTTTGAGAAAGTACTAATAATCTGGAGGCAAACATTCAGGAGAGAAAATTGTATCCTGATGCATTGTAATTCCTTAAAGGGCGAATGAAAACTGTGTTATAATTAGAAGTCTGAAGAGGTTCATTTCTGATAAAGCTGACTGGGGGCTTCGGCTAGGATCTAAATCAATAAGAGATTCCTAGTAAAATGAAGAGGAAAATGTTTTTTAATCATAGGTGTTAAAGAGATTCTCTGGTAAACTTTCCCTGGAAAAAGGTTTGTACCAGGTGTTTGTATACTTGCTCATGGATATGCAGGTATCTGCCTGGAGACACACTCCCATGAAAATATAACACACAATTAAGGAAGCAAACTCAGTGTTTGAAATAAATATTTAGATATAGATAGAAATATTGTAAATGACAGATGAAGTTAATTGTGAAGGCTTTATGTAATACAGTCAAAGATTTTGGTTTAATCTACTAATTTGAAATATACTTTTATAAGAATTTTTAAGAGGAACATTGACATGGCACATTGCTTTATATTACACTTGTAAGAGATTAATTTGTCAGCTACATAATTTAGTTAACAATTTTTAAAATGCTAAATGAAGCGCAAAGGCATTGAAAATACTTTTAAAATTATGTTTTTTAAACAGTTTTGTTTTTTCCAGAATAATGTTCCTCAGTATACTGGTATTTTGTGCCATACAAGATGAATTAATTGAGTTAGGCTCACACATTATTGATTACTATCCATCCTTACAACTATTTATAGATATACTTTTTTCATGTTTCAAATGTGTTTACATTTTCTCAGTGGTTTAACATCATTGATGTTTTCCGAAGCATTACTGCTCCATTCACCTTCAGTACAGCTTTGCCTCTTTATAAATAGTTCAAAACCACTAAGTGAGGAAGAAAAGGTCTTTTTCTTCTCTGTCTGGGATTCGATTGGTTGTTGAATCTCACTTTGAAATCTTGTCCCTTGGTAAAGGAATCTGAAAAGTTTTTATTAGTTTTAGAAGGAGAGGGTTGTTTAGACAGAGACTCTGAAAAAGTGATTTGGAGAGCGCAGGAGTCTCTGAAAATGTCTTCAGTGAATAAACATGTAAAATTCTGTGTGTCACCAGCAGGGTCGATGCTGAGGTGTCCTGTGAGACGGGGTGTCAGAAATAAAATGACTGTAGAGCTCACTGCCAGTGGTATGGGCAAAGTAACATAATAATGAAATGAGTCCAGAGCATCAGGCGCCGGTGGCAGCTCTTCCCCTCAGGCGGCCTGCAGGGTCCTGCCAGTGCTGCCACCCTGGGCCCGGCCCCTCTGGGCCTGGCAGGCCCTTATTGCCACCAATGGATCCCACCCTGAGCGCCCAGGCCTAAAGGTGTCCGTGCTGGGGCAAAAGAGGCAGTTCCAGAGGGAGTTCATCACTGTCTGGGCTGGGAGCTGAGCTGCTGGGAAGCAGCTGGCAAGGAGGGTGGACAGCCAGGTGTCCCTGAGCAGCAGTGTGTCCTGGGGGACAAGGCCAGGGCATGGAAGGGCACTGATGGCAGGTCAAGGAGAGGATCCTGACCCTCTGCTCAGCCCCATATCCAGTTCTGGGCTGAGGGAGCTGGGCCTGTTTAACCTGGAGGAGACTCTGAAGGGATCTTTTATGTGTGTCCATCAGAGGATGGACCAGGTTCTGCTCTGTGGGGCCCAGGAACAGGACGAGAGGCAATGGGCAGAAAGTAGAACAAAGGATATCCCTTCCACCTGAACAGCAGGAAAAACTCCACTTTCAGGGTGACTGCCCAGAGTTCTTGTGCAGTCTCCCTCCCTGGGGATATACAAACCTCACCTGGACACAACCCTGTGCCCTGTGCTCTGGGCTGGCCCTGCTTGAGCAGGAAGGTTGGACCAAATGAGCTGCTGTGGTCCCTTCCAACCTAACCCATTCTGTGATCAGGAGAGGATACACAGCCAAAAGAAAATTGTATGGTCTGGTCCTTCTGCCTTTTGAACATAAAATGTGCTGCCTCTTTCTCTTTTTTTCCCCTAGATCTCAGAGGCATTTTTTCATAGCAGCTCTGTGTTTAGGCAGCTACCTCATCATTATTCATCTAAGTCATCAAAATTGTAAAAAGGACTAAAAACCCTGATGTGTTATAAATAAAATATGGGAAGGAGGACAGTAATAGAATAAGAGTTCATATATTTGAGGGAATACACACCCAAAAGCTCTCCCACAGCAGTTGCAATGTTTTCTTATTGTTTAAATATTTCAATCAAAGAATGAAATGGAATATGATCAATAGTTGGAGCTGAAATCCTCTAGATGTTGTGTGACAGTACAGGTACTCAATCTTCATTCAAAATTTACACAGTTTGTATTTCCTCCACTGTAATTGCCTCTGCACTGTGGCTTTCAATAGCTGTAAATTAACTCTGTCATAATTGCTCTCTTTTTTTCTTGAATATTTCTATCCTTGCTGTAAATTATATTCTTGTTACTTCCAGTATTGATATTATGACGTGTCCATTAAGACAGCACTGTATCTGGAGACATGTATATATCTTTTTGGAATAGTTTTCTTTCACCCTCCCAATTTTATTCATATAGCTGATTTCTCTTGGCTCTGAACCCAGTTTGGTTTAATTTTTGTTTATTTTTTACAGGATTCCAGACTCTGCTTAGAGATGGGCACTGTATAAATTAATATATAAATTCAATATATGCTTGCTTGTAGTGGGTTCCTTGGCACATCTGTTTTTCAAAGGTTTCTAAATCTTCATAATCTGTATAACATATCTTTGGTTACATAGGATTAGGAATAGGATCATAGTTTCAACATGTACAGGTTTTCCCATAAAAAGTCATTGCTAACTAACTGTTACAGTGCTCTGGCATACTGGATAGTGATGTATGACTCAATACTCAATGTAGAGTAATGGTTCTATTTAAGACACTATGGGTATGTTAGCTATGGTAAATATTTGTTTTTAATGCTGAAAACTTCTTTGTGCTCAGAAAGTTTTTAAGGACTATTGTGTATGTAAATATAGATGTTGCATCCTCTTTAAAATACTGACATTCCTTCAGTATTGTTAAGAGTTTTCACAGGCAGAAATGTAACACAACAAAGCTCAAAGCATTGGTTATTGCTAGTTGCATTGCTTTGGCAGAACCAAAAGCACTTTAATTGAAAACCAGGGTCACTTCCCATTAAAAAAAAAAAAAATATCCAATTTGCATGATTATTTTATGTCAAGGTATCAAGGAGACAGTTAAAGAAGTAGTCAGCAAACATTGTGGCACCAAATTAAGTCATAAATAGCTCAGAAAAGAGAAGAGGCTGCTGCTGAGTCAGGCAGCAGTTAGACAATAATGACAAAGTTTGCAGGAGAGCAGGGAGATTCAAAATACATGGAGATGTAAAAGTACCACGTGTAAAGTTGAGGTCAAAGATGACATTTGCGAGGAAAGGGGAAAAAGCTTGCTCTGATGAACTGTATAATCTCAGGGATTTCCCTACTCGTACTAAAGTCAGCATCATGAATTGCTCTCCTTACAGAGCACCACATTCTTCCAGTGCTCTAAACAGAATGAATGTAGATTCTATGTATGAATTGTGGGTTGCAATTTTTATTGCAATACTTGAAGTGAAGGTGGGAAGAGAGGGGAGGCACAGGGAGAAGGATGGTGTGCTGATCAATGAATACAGAATGAGCAAGTGGCACTTGTTAGTCACTAAGGTGGGGATGTTACATGTGTCTTTTGTAGGTGCTTAAAACACCAAGGTGTGCCACAATCCCATGATCTTCCAACTCCATATTTTGTAAGGAAGCTAATTACACAGGTGATAAGCATCCACTGAAGGCAGTGTGGGAGGCAGAGAAATACTTGTGGATCCAGTGGAGATTAAGGTCTGACCAGAACATTGAGTTTATCAGCACTGAGAAGAGGGAGTGCTTCCAGGTATGTCCAAATATAAACCCTCAGGTTTTATTATCAGGTATTATAAAGGACCATTGATGGCTGTGACGTTGGCAGCCATGGTCCATAAACTGTGGGATTAGGTGCTAATTGAGCTGAGATTCTGAAGGATTGAATCCTGTATTAATGCTTGTCTCCTATCTAAGACTTCTAATGGCTTATGGATTTAACCTTAAGCCTTTAAACAACTTCTTCCAACTCTGCAGAACTTTTTCCAGATGTGCAGTTAGTTCCTGGGTAAGAAAACATAGATATTTCAGTAGAATCTCTGCATCTGGATCCTCACTAATACATTCATCAAATCAGTTCTCTAATATCTGTGGTTTCTGAGACCAAAGTCTTGTAGAGCTCTTGACCTCTGCTGGAAGAAAAGGTTTATTTGCTCATATATGGCCCATGTATGACACAGGTGACAGCAGATATGTGCACACCATACCTTTCATGCTCCCAATTATGTTTACTCTCCAAAAGGCTGGAAGTCCTGGATATCTCTCATTTACCTGTGCTATACTTGGATAGTGTTATTGCCTCTAATATGGCAAGCCTAAGACAAGGGAAAAAAGCACCTGGGTTCTTCCAAGGTCTTTTAGAGAGAGGGGAATGAACTGTGAGCTGCATTCCCTTCATGTATTCTAATATGAAGTCCTTAGTTGTACAAAGCCCACCAGCACAACTATCTCATGGTTAGAGGGAATGCTGTAGAGGAAGTAGGGCCACATTTTTGCTATGCATGATAAATATAATAAATATGATAAATATAATGATAAAAATAAAATTTTTAAAAGGTGTTTTTTTAGTGCTTTATCATTATGGTGTCCTCATATGGAATGGCTAACGTTTTGATACAAGACTTTATAGATAAAATATAAATGAAAAATGTGTGGAAAATTAGTTTCTAGTTACAAGTTGTTCAAAAATAAGAGAAAGAGCAGGGGAAGAACCGTGTGTCTGGATACATCAAGACACACTAAAATACTCTGATGCATATTAAAATACTCTGTGCACATTAAATACAGCCACATAAACCAACCCTAAAATGCTGTTATTTGTGGAGGAAATACATGGAAACGTTTCTTTAGAAAGCTATTTGAAATGTAAATATTTGGTATCATTGCTGCTGGAATTAACCCTGTCCATGGCTACAGGGATGGTCAGGAACGTGGTGATGAAATGGAAGGTAAGAGGCAAGAATGGGAGCCGAATTAAAATGGTGCAGGCAGGCAACTCTTTGAGTGGTAATGTTTCCCATTTCTTTCCTAAGCACATCCCCACTTAGTTTCTGAGAAAGCAGGAAGGACACATAGGCAAATTGCCAACCAGATGGTGCAATCGAATACGAAGAATGCTTTCAGAAGGGCAATATAACACAGAATTTAAAAATGCTATCATTTGCTTTCCCGATACAATATAAGGCGAAATTCACATGGAAAGAGTAAATGTTAACTATATACTTGTGCCTTCTAGTCATCTTTGTGACTTAGCTTCAGAAAAACGTCCACCTTTGAGTTCTCCTGTGGTTTCCTCACTGCCAAAGTAATTTAATGTGTTCCAATTATGTGTTTCTTTGCAGATTTTTCAAAACTGCCTTATTATTCCCTAAATATGTTTCTGGAAATATACAAAATTTAATTGTGAGAGAAGGGTGAAGTCAATTTTCAGGACTTCTGTAGTTGTTACTCTTATATAACATGAAGAAAATAGTATTTACTATGTTGGCTTCTATATAATCACTACATAAAGATAATGTCAGTGTGGAATTAGTGGCAGACCAAGGAATTATAGTATTTTTTCACGTTACGTAATTTCCAATTTATTACTGAAACTATGTGGTGCATATTGTTTGCATTATGTCCTCGGAATAATTTTATATTCTTTTTTTACAATGTATTTTTGTTTCACTTACAGTGTATTTTAATTCTATCATAATTTGTGTCTTTTCAAAAGCAGCCTATTGCATAGATTATGCACATACAGAAATACAGATTCCCACCCTGCTCTTCTGACTTGCTTCTAAATTTCAGAAGATACATATAGAAATACATAAAGATTTTTAGCAAAGAAAAATTTAAATTATTTTAATGTAATTTTTCTTATTAGTAGCACAGTTTTGATTATGTGATTGGATGTAACAATTTTATGTCAATACATAATCAGAATTGACAAATCTAGTCGTAATTGAAGAGAGAAAGCCATATCCTGGCAAAAATGTAGGAACCAGCCATCTGTCCTGATGTCAGCCTTTTTGTTATGTATTTTATGTCTATATCTTCTATAAATATATATATGGCATATCTATCCTCTACCTTAATTCTTGTGAATGGCTTCCAAATGAGATGCAGCTACAGCATATGAGCATTACCTTCATGAATCTAAACAAGAGCTGCTGCCTCTTTTCTCTGCCCAGTCCTAGCTGGTCTTTATGTACTCTTGTTGACAAGCATTTGTGGACTACAAATAAAGATGGAAATAAAAAGAAGTTAATAATCCATTGACTAAAATTTTTATTAATTGATTTTTAAAAACATTAATTATTGGAGCATTTTTTTTGTGTTTTCATTATCTGAATTATGGAGAACCACGTTGCCATGCTTTTTCTTAGACTTACTGATTTCTGAATCTATTTATTTAGATTAGAGGGTTTTTTTTTCTTCAGTGCTTGAAAATCCAGTCTGGATTGTGAGAAACCAAATGTGAATTTTCCTTTTTGGAAGTCTCTTTTGGTAGTAAAGACTTTACAGGTGATTTTTGACATTGATGGGCACAGAACAAGCTCTGTTGTATTCAGATTGCATTCCTTGTAGCACATGTATAACCTTATTTTTTCCCCAGGTGGGATGAGGAGTATTTGAAATCTTACCTGTAATGGTAAAATCTTACCTGAGCTGGACAAGCAGAGACAATGCTGCAGTTCAGCTGGTAGAACTGCATTGCTGATGGAGTCAGTGCTGGGGCTGTTTAAATTCATATTACTTCTGGTTTTGCCTGTTGGTGAGAGAAGCTAATCTCCATTTCACTTTTCTGGGTTCTAAACACCTCGGTCACTCTCTCAGAGTTCCTCTAACCTTTAGAGTTAAGTTAAATCAGCTGTTGCTTGAGGTTTTGTGTATTTGTCTGGACAGGGCACGAACTTATTTTTGCCTGCATCAAGGTCCCTGAAGGTTTTGTCTTTGTCCATAGTAAGTAGTTTTAGCCCCAGTTTCTCTAGGTAAAAGCCAACCTCACTCTGCCAAGCTTTTCTTTGAGGGTCTGATGTTATTTCCTACAAAAAATACTGGCAGAACTAGTCGACAGCTTTGAATAAATAGAAGAATTTGATGTCATGTTGTATGTGAAAATAATGTTTTAAAAACTTAGCTGGACAGTTGAAAATCACAAATAGCAGGCAATGTCTTTTAAAAGAATCAGAGGTATCATGGTGTTGACATGATAAGTATTGGTAGCTGCTGTGGGGACAACTGGGCACAACGTTAAATAACAGAAGTTAATGCTCAACTCCATTGACTTCAGGGGAATCGGTCAGAAAATACCACACAGAAACTGAGTTAGGAATTATTACAAAAGAAATAGAAAATTGGAAAACATGACTGTATAGAGCTCTGGTTTATTCTGCTTCTTCAGTGCTGTGAGTAATTCTCATTCCCATTTCAGAGTGAATATGTGAAGAGTGATAAAGGTGATCAGGCTTCTGGAGCAGCTTCCATATGATGAAGGAAATTTGACAATCTTCAGCCTGAAGTAGAATCAACTGACGGAGAATTTGATAGAGATCTACAGGACTGGAAATGACATGAAAAAGGTAAGATGACTGTATCTTCTTCACATGTAGGAGATGAGCATCAAGTGAAACTAATAGAGTGGTTCAAAACAAAGGAATAGTATTTTCATACTCACATCTTAACTAATGGAACTCCATTTCAGGGGTCATTAGGAGTGCTTAAAGTTGACATGGATTAAAAACTGAAACAAACAAGTTCATTCAATGCTATTAAATAAAACCATGTCAACTCTTAAGAGAATCCCTGAGCCATAAATGAGTGGAAGTTGGGGAAGGATAAATAAGTTTAGTATCATTTATGTATTTTTTTCCTTTTTTTTTTCTTTTGTTTTTGTTTTTTTTTTTCCTCTGAGTTCACTGTCACTACTATGATATATAAAATTAGCCATGTGCTGGTTCAATACCTCTCAGAGCATATCTGTTTAACTTGTTAGTTCAGGTTCAGGGTCATAGGAAATAAATGATTGTTTAGGAAAG